>NW_027411866.1:172700928-173345928 GCF_047663935.1 Musca autumnalis | reverse complement strand
GTCAGGGTTTCTTGGGACTTTTAGGCCATTATCTCAGCAAGTATTGACTTGCGCAGGAAAAAAATTGTACCGTCGTAAAGAGAGCCACAAATACAAGCTAATAAAAGAAATTTCGAAACGATGCGAGAGGTGCTCTCAAACCCGAAGGAGTGGACCGATATAGTCCATATTCGAACCCGATCTGCATCTGGATGATATAATACAATGTGGAAAGTTTGGACCAAATCCATTGATACCTTCGCTAGTTACCGTTCACTCAATTTTACAGAAAATTGTTGAACTTTTGTAAGGGTACCTCCCTTCCTCCCGAACGAAGTTTGGACAAAATTCTATGATAGCCAAAATTTGTTTGGTTCGAATCGATTGATCCGTTCGAGAGTTATCGTGCGCACCAGCCAGGCAGACAGACAGAGGGATGGACATTACTAAATCGACTCCAAATTGTCTGAAACGAATTTCGTCCAAACATACTTGGGGTCTAAAACCGTTATTTCGATGAGACACATTTTTGGTCGTATCAAAGTGTATATACACTTTCTAGTCTAAAGGCTGAGGGTGTATTTAAACTAAATAAGGATCATTTCACTGATGTATAACTTACTTTTCAAGATTTTATCTGCAACTACCATTAAATGATGCTGACATTTTGAAGCCAGATTTTATGTTTTTTTAATTTTTCTTCCAGCCGCGTTCCGCAAATTAATTTTGGAGTAATTTTATTACATATAAATGGTTCTTTTTAAACAAAAAATTAGATAACATTCAACAATTTATGAATTTTTTTAACATTCCGTGAATGCTTCCTTAGAGATAGTAGATCTTACTTTTTTAATTAAGGTACTGTCACTAGCATAGTTGGTACTAGCATAGTCGGCACTAGCATAGTTGGACATACAAAGGAGAGCCTCTTCACGTTCTATAGCAAGATCGTCAATTTGATTGTCGGTTTAATGTCTGGCGATGAGAAGAGTTTAATTTATATTTAGGGTGTTTCAGAATGAAAAATACATATACTATATATCGCTACTTTACTCAAAGAGGGGCATAACTCACAAAATGCGTTTTCTGAGTTAGCAATTTCTATTTTTTCTACGACTTCTACTTTATCTTGTGTCAAATTTGCTGATATCTCTAAAACTCAACGAGTTACAGCTCATTTAATAAGAGTTTGACATAAATCAACAAAGCATTCATTCATTGAGCACTAAAACGCTTCAAATCATGCTTGATCTTGCACACAAATTCAGCATATATTTCTGGCTAGCTCTTTACAAAAGATTATGGTTATTTTATTTTTTGTGCAATAATCTTTTTAAGTAGGGAAGTCAAATTTGAATCGCCAACTTAAAACGTGTTTTTCTCAAAACTGGATTTTTTTGACAGACCACACGTGAGTCATGTCACGTATTCATGTTATTTTTGTTTAGTACTGTTTGACATTTTATCATGGAAAAGCTTACGCCTCTACAACGTTTAAAAATCGTTCAAATTTTTTTCGAAAATTCGCGTTATTTGTGAAGTGTGTTTGAGCCTAATTTTGTTCAGTAAAGAATTAAAATTGCCTCATTTGGGAAGAAGAGCAACTTAAAGAGATTCAAGAGCTGCCTCTTCATCCAGAAAAAATAACGGTTTGTAGGTCGATAGAATCGTCGGACTCTATTCTTCAAAATGATGCCGGTTAGGACTTCATCGTCAATGCGACCGTTATTGCGCCGTTATTGAAGCTCGTAATCTCGGCGACATTTGGTTTCAACAAAACGGCGCAACTTCCCACACATCACATCAATCAATGGATTTATTTAAAGAACACTTCGGTGAGCACGTTTTGGACCAGTCGATTGGCCACCAAGATCCTCTCGTATCACTCCGTTAGACTTTTTCCTGTGACAATATGTAAAGTCAAAATTGTATGGCGATAAAGCCGCTTCGGTTTCGGTCTTGGAGGAAAAACAAAAAGCTTGAACGAGTCATTGAAAGTTGGACTTAACGGATGGACCGTCTGAGACGTAGCCTCGTCCAATATTTGTTAGACAAAATCTGCAAAAAATAAATGTCATCGAATGTTCTTTCAAATGATAATAAACCTTCTCCATTCAATTTGATTTTTCTGTGTTTTTTTCTTTAAAGAAACTAGGAAATTAGAAATTAGGATATTAACCCCCTGTTTTTGTAACTATTTTTTGTTCGTTCGTCTATATTCGTAATAATTTAGGCATCCATAGCTGAGCCCCCAGATGACATACGGACCTAATTTTTCGTAGACGCATTCCATATATAGTAAGGAAATCCTCTTTTAAAAATCAGAGCTCTACATTTGCGCAGAGGCGAGTAAATCGATCTACAAAATTTGACAGTTCGTGTGAGAAGAATAAAAACTTTTACAAAAACAGGGGGTAAGAACCTCTAAATGGATTCCAAAAATGAAATAAAATACCAAATATATATTTTTTTGTTAAAATTTTTTTAGTTATATATTTTTTATTATTATTTTAATTGTTTTTTGTTTTGTAATATCTTAAAGACAATAAAATATAATATTTTTATATATGAACATAACAAGAGAGTATTTACTTAGATAAACTGGGTTGTTTAATACATATTTCGAATATATACAAAAATGAAAAAAAAAAACTTAAAACTAAAACATAAAAAACTAAAAATTAATGAAAAATATATACAAACAACAATTTCAAGATTATCTTAAAATTGATTAAAATAGCCTAAATTATATATTACATGCATAAAAATATGTGACAAAATTAGAATAATAAGCAACAACAAAAAGGACACAAAGGATCTCCTCTAACAGAAGATGGGGTGTCGTTGAGAGCTACACATGAAAAAGCAACAATGAACTACAAAATGCCGTTTACGAGGAGGGTATTATCCAAAAAGACTTGTTTTGAACAAAAAAAAAGAGGAAAAACAATAACCGGAAAACGCGGAATATTGAAACGGTCAACCGTTTCAAAGATTTGTTTTTCTTTTCTAATTTTACACCAAAAACAATTTTGCACTTTTTTTGGGGGATGAGAATTTGGGATTTTAGGCAGTTGCATGATGAGGATGTTGATAAGCGGCTGCAGCAGCCCATGGATTATGGGGATGATGATGGAATGCTGAGGTGGCTGCTCCGGCATAGGCTGATGAGGTGGCTGTAAAATCAGCATAAGTGGGGTACTCAGATTTCATTTGGCCAATTAATCCCGAATAAGTGGAACTGTGATGCTGCATGTGATGATGATGATGGTGTGCCGAGGCATGAGGATGGTGATGATGATGAGAATGGCTTAAGGTTGAGGTAACACCATTGCTGTTGTTTGATGTTGGTGAGGAGGACATGGTAATGCCATATTCTGCAAGTTGAGTTTCAGTTTGCATTGTTAGAGGAGGATATTGTTGGGAATGTTGTTGTTGTTGCTGCTGCTGTGATTGTTGTTGCTGTTGTGACATGTTATTGGAGTTCATTAGATTTGAGGTAGCAATTTGTGATGAGGAATTCGTTTGTGCCTGTTGTTGTTGATGGTTAATTTGTTGGTTTTGTTGTTGCTGGTGTTGTTGTTGATGATTCCACAAATCAAAGGTTGGCGGTGTGTTTTGACTCTGTTGTAATCCCCCTGCTGAGGAGTTGTTGTTATAATTACTGCTGCTCAATTGGGGCTGGAACAAGGACGAACTTTGATGATACAAATTGCTGTAGGGATTATAGCCAGTAGTAGATGACGCTGCCGATGGTGCCTCAGGTTGTTCAGTTTTCAATTGCAGTTGAGGAATGCCTTGTGAGGAATTGGTGTTAAGCCTTTGTTGCAAAGATTGCGGCGATTTTACTGTGGTGGCTGCGGAGGCGGTTGGTGTGGCTGCCGCCGGTACACCATTGGCGGGCATGCTGGGTGACTTGGCAGGGCTACATTTTTCCGAATCATTGGCTTTCTCTTGCTTGATGTTGTTGTTCTGGGCAGCTTGTTCTTTGGCCTCGGCGGCAATGGCTTTTTTGCTTTTCTTATCCTTGAAATGGGTTTTCTTGTGTTTGCTTAAGTGGTCACTGCGTGAGAATTTCTTGGAGCAAATGGGACAGGCATAGGGCCGGTAATTGGTGTGGGTACGACCATGACGTTGCAATTCATCGGAACGGGAGAAACGTTTACCGCAAGTCAAGCACAAGAATGGTCTTTCACCGGTGTGCCAACGCAAATGGGTCTTGAGATGTGACGCCTTGCCATAGAGACGTTCACAGCCAGGAATGTGGCAAATGTGTTGTTTGCGTCCACGCTCATCAGGACCCACAATTGGTGGCAATCCCGACATTTCATTGGTGCAATTGGGGCATGTGCAACGCACCGAACGCCGTTGCAATTGGGTCTGGAAGGCAATGTCATCAAAGTTGAAGCTGGGATATGTTTGTCCCGACCATGGTTGATACAAACGGTCTTGATGGGAAAACCAGGCTCCTGCCGCCGCCGAAGCTGCCGACATGCCAACATTACCATAATAATCTGAGGCATATTGGGCATAAGGGAATTGTGTTCTGCAAAAAGAAAAAAAGAAAAGAAAAAATTGTATTAGTCAAGGTATCCTCCAAAGCTTAACAAAATAGGAAACGGAAATGTTGCTTTGCAAGCATTTTTTTTAGTTTGTCTTGTTCTTGTTCGATAAAATACATACCTTGTTGGCAATGCAGCTGTATAGGCGGCTGCTGTATTCCAGGAATAGGCAGCCGTGGCTGCTGCAGCCGCACCCAAATCTGTGTGTGAGCCGGATAGAGGTGAGGCAGAGGTAGCCGATGCGGGTGGACTTGAGGAAATTGAGGCAAATGACTGGGCGGGTGATGGGAAAATGCTGGGCGACACTGAGGCCGATGATGCTGAGGCCGATTGTATGCTCGAATTGGGCGAAGCTGAGCCCGTTGATGATGGCTGTGACGGATATTGCATTTCCAATTTCATTGGATTGCACACGGATGCGGAAATCGTTGAGTTGCCACCGTTGCTGCTGGTCACCGAGGAGGCTGGTGTCAATGTGGCCTTACTGTTGTACAAGGATGATGACACCAATGATGATGCTGATGACGAAGAGCTGTTGTGGCCGGCTGCAGCCACTGGTGATGTTGTGAAATCTGTTAATTGGGCCAAAGATGATGTGGCTGCCAAAGAGGCTGTGGCGTAGGGGTTCAAATAATTGCAGGCTGCATCAATCATGTTGAAGATTTTTGTTGGTTTGTTGTGTTGTTTCAAGTAATTTATTTGTTTAATTTAATAATTTGTTGTTTATTAAGTTGTTGTTGTTGTTTTTCTAACAATTGATTTTGAAACACATTTTCTTTTCTAATTTTTCATTATGGCACTGAGTTCAAATTTGTTTTCTTTTTTTTTCTTTCAAGATTTGTTTTCCAATTTCTTTTTCACTTTATTTTTTGGTTCAAGGGTTTTCTTTAGAACACTTTGCAGCAAGCTTTGAAGCTTTTTGCCAGTTAATAACTATAATTGTCTTTAATTGCAGGAATCAATTTACGGCCACTACTGGTCACTTGCTACAATTTTGTACCAATGTCTTCCGAAATCACTGCCGTGTTATTCTTAAGGCTGGCGAAGATGATGATGTTGTTGTTCTTGTTGATGATGATAATAATAATTCCCAATAATGTGGCAACAGTGGCCAGTGGCATAGAATTATTTTTTTTATAAAGATTAACTTCTTTTTTTTGGGCTACGCTTTAAAGAGGAAACGAACGAACGACTTTGTTCCACGATGACGATACGTCCACCGGTAATTATCGATGCCGACTGAATGCTTAAACGCAGCGAGAGAGTTGACTAACGTCCATACGAATTTGTTAAACACACACAGCAGAAGAAAATTTGTTTTCAGATATTTCGTTGTGTATTTTTACTCTTCTTCTTATTTTCGTTGTACTGTTGTATTCCAATATACACCACTTCGTATTTAGTTTTCTTTTTTTTTTTGTGATACAGAGAGGAGTGGAGTGTGAAGTGTTGTGTCTGTGTAGAAGGCAGAGCAGAGAGTGTGAGGTTTAGAGACAAGAGCTGCGCATTTTATAATAATAACCCTCCGAACATTCACACACCATTTAATCACCTAGCAGTTGAAAAGAGAACGCCGGAGAGAGACACACAAGCAGGCCATCTCTTTCTAACCTGGCCGCAGGATATAAGCACGCGTTGGTTTTTTCCTCTTCTTCTCAGAGCGCACACACATAGCTAGGCTCATTGAGCATGCATAAGCAAATAAGTAGGTAGGTAGATTTTGTACTACGATGGTTAGGCTAGGCTGCTGCTGGTTGTGTGTGGTTCGTTGGTTGGTTGGTCGTCGTTGGGTTTTGGGGAAAAGAATGACAAATGTAAATCCCAACAACAACACCATGCATTTTAATCTCTCATAAAGGAATTTATTGCCTTCTTTGTTGTTGTTGTTGCTATAATAAACCAAATTTCGTTTTCTCCTTCTAACGTTCAAGCACTCTACGACTCGCTCTCTGCGTAAATGTTTTGTGTGTGCGTTTTTTTGCAAATAAAAAAATGCTCACGCACACTCGCCCCTTTTTTTGTGTCGTCTTTCAAACAAAGGACATTCATTCTCTTTTTCTTAATAGAAAAATATTTGCCTTGTTTTTTCCTTTCTCAATATTCATTGACTTAAATTAAGAACCCCTAAAATAATAAAAAGAGGGGTTTTTTGTTTAAGCTTCTCTCCCACTTTTTGTTCATTCTATTTTCTGAGTCCTAAAACACTTATTTGAGAGTTCCACCCCACACATCATTAGAATTTAAATACGAAATTCTATTAAAATATTATTTAAAGAAATTTAGAGAAATGCTATTTCTTCCTACTCCAGTTCTTAGGAAAATATAGATTAGTTTAAGAACGAATATTTAAAATAGCATAAACAGCCTCTAATTGTAAGATCTATTTTCAATATTATTAATTCAAAGAAAAAGAAGAAGAAAAACATGTTTGAGGGCGAATGTATTCCCCAAAATATTGAAAAGTTTTCCTTATTGCAACTCGTATAGCAGAAAAACTTCCCGAAAGCAATAAATTGGATTTAACATTTTTATTAATTCCCAATTTTCTTTTCTTTTTTTTGGTAAAATGTAAAAGTGAAGTCAATACTAAATAATAATAACAATAATAATTATAACTATAATAATAATAAATAATAATTATCTATTTCTCTAAGACGATTCGAGACAAAATACGCTTGATTGAAAACAAAATTGATACAACAATTATTTAAAAAAATACAGAAGTTTGGTCTTAATGAAAACAAATTTGTGTTTGAATCGTCTTCGTGAAATTGGGGTTAGTTTATTTGACTTTCAGGAGTTATTTTTGTGAAAATCAATTAGTTGTACTTACATTCTTTTTAACCCAAATATGCCCAATATCCTATATATAGGACACACAAAATACTTTTTTCATGATAGGTTGGCTTAATCACGGTACCGTTTTTATTGCTGATAGCTAGAAATACATCTCGATACCATATCGGTTGGGCCAAGTACAAAAAAATTTTTAATTTTTGTGAGTAAAATATAAAAAAATGATCAAGCCTTGGGAATATCTGGGTTAAATATTGCCATTAAAATATATAAAATGGGCATTTGTATTACTTAATAAAATAATCAATAACAATGTAAATAAAAATATTGAAGCACTTACATACATATACACATATGGCCAAAATAATAAGTAAAAAACGTTGCCACCTCCGTGTTTAAAAATTCTTTTTCCTTGAGATTGCTCTAGAAGAAATTTCGCCAATTTATTCATGTACGTCTTTCCGGACCTACCCATATGACTGTAAGCGAAGGAGGACCTCGTCTATAATTTTTTTCCGAAACAATTGAACTCCTTTTGTTAATTATTCTGATAAATTGGTAGCCCATAGTAATCCCCGAGCTATTACCCAATTGAATGAGCAACAAAGGAACTATCGATTGTTTTTGTTGTCTTTTTAGGCCTACGCCGTGTTTCTTTAGTTTTGTTTTGGTTTCAATGTGCTTTAGGCAAAACCCACCGGCCTTTCTAGGGATTTGGCTATTATCGAAAATTTTTTTCCCTCATTTCTTAATTTTGACGCCAATCTCCTCTCTTCAGGATAATAGTGTTTATTTCGGCCCATCCATCAATTAATTTTTATTTTATTTTTGTTTTATATTATTAGCACAGTTAAATAAATAACCAACTTTTATTAAAATTTACTCAATTATAGGTAAATAATTAAAAGTGACAGAAACAAAATGTTACCTATTTCTTCCGTTTTCTTTGCTTGATTAAAAATAGAAGTTTCGAAATGTAACGCAGTTCACATCTTTATCGAGAGAAAAAAACACAAAGATGGAGAAAAAAATGATGGTGAAGCACAACATCAAACATAAACTACGATGTACTTATTATTTTGGCCATATGTGTAATTCACAGAACTGTCAACATTAAAATAGTTATTACAAATGAATTATGAATTTATTTTTGTTATTTTTTGCATTGTTAAGACAAAGATCATTTTAGTAATAAAGTTATTAATAAATAATAATAATAGGTGTAGATTTTTCAATAAAATTTAAAAATATTTTTAATTAAGTCAAATAAGCAAACAACTTAATTTCGACTTACCTTATAACTCTCAGTAGTTCGATACTATGAAAATCAATTAGTTTTGGTTACATTCTTATTAAATATTGCCATTAAAATATATAAACTGGACATCACAATATATCATTTGTATAATTTACATATAAAAATAATAAATAATAAAGTAAATACAATTATTGCAGCACTTAAATCTAAGAACTTCCAACATTAAAAGATTGCAACTGAATTTCTAGTTTTACTTTATTGAATTTCAACTTACCTTTTAATTTTCAGGAGTTTTTTTTTTTTGGAAAATTAATTATTTTTAGTTACATTCTTATTAAGTATGGCATTTAAAATATATAAACTGAGCATCACAACATCGAGTTTGTATAATTTTTATAACATAATCCATAATAATGTATGTAAATAAAAATATTGCAGTACATAAAACTAGATCACAGAACTGCTAACTTTAAAAGATTACAACTGAATTTTGAATTCACGGGTGGTTAAATATTTTAATTTTTGTTTCATAATAATTTTGTGTAGAAATAGTAATGATCAGCTTTGGAGATGTTTCAAGAAAATAAATCCAAAGAGATAATATCTACACTCTAAATTATTTGTTGAAAATTGCAATGATAATCACTGTGATTTTTTGTTGATTTTTTAGGAAGTGAATGAAATAATCAACAAATTATTGTGCAATTTATGAAAATGCGTAATTTCAAACACAAATTATTGCAAAAACAGTAAATTCAGCAGAATATGCTTGAAATTAAAAAGGAACTGCTTGAATTCAAATAAAAAGTGTTGCGAAAACTGCAATAGCAACAGAATGTGCTTAAAATTAAACACAAACAGTAGCAAATCCATTTTCGCTCAATAAAAATGCGCAGAAAAACAACAAAACTAAGAAAAACACGTGTTAGTTGCTCGCTGTTCTTTGTTCGAAGCGGACGAAAGATTGTGAAAATATTATTTTTGTAATAAATCAAAAAAGTCAATAAAAAATTTTGTGAAAAAATTAAAATAATGTATAATGTCATAAATAAAACAAATTTTTCTCCGTAATCAAAATGTAGTTTTATTAAACGCATTCGCGAAATTATGCATACATTTGGGTACTCTTGCATACATTCACACACAAAAGTGCGTAAAATTACAATAAATTGTGTCTAAAATCGCAACTTAAAATGTATAAAGTTTTAAACACATTTTGCGTATAATCATACAACAACAAAGCTGTTAAAAATTACGCATTTTGTGTCGCATCTTGTTGCCTATCATTATCATAGTGAAATTCAACAGAAAAAGTTTAGAGTGTACAGAGTGACTCTGAACCTCGCTCCAACAATATATAGCGGATGATAAGCAAAGAATTTAAGTTCGACTTACCTTATACCATTCAAGAGTTCTTTTCTTATGAAAATCAATTAGTTTTAGTTACATTCTTACTACATATTGCCATTTAAATATATAAACACAACACAGCATTTGAATAATTTAATTAAAAATAATCAATCTTCTTCTTCTTTATTTGCAAATCCGTTATCCGGATATAAGCGATCATACAATAGAATTTTAAATGTGTTAATATAATTTCATATTTATATTATAATGATTATTCAGGCATAAACAGCTCTCTATTTCTTGCAGCCGAAATCACATTTCCTTCATCTCGGCAGCCTGTCCAGTCTTGGATATTTTTCATCCAGTTCAGTTCTCTTCTACCTCTTCCTCTTTTTCCTTCTATTTTACCTTTTATAATGGTTTGCAGAAACTTATATTTGTCATTTCTCATGAGATGTCCCAGGTATGCAATTTTTCGAGATTTGGCATGTTGCAGCAGTTGTCTTTCTAATCCCATTCTTCTTAGAACCTCCTGGTTTGATACATGGTCGGTCCAGGGTATCTTTAAAATCCTTCGGTAGACCCATATTTCGAAGGATTCAAGCTTTTTCTCATCGGTAATTTTGATGGTCCACGTCTCAACTGCGTAGAGTAGTACAGACCAGATATAACATTTCACAAATCTGGCTTTTGTTGTGAGGCTTATGTCGTGGTTTGTTAATACTTTTTTATACTTGAAAAAGGCATCTCTGGCCATCTCTATACGTCGTTTAATTTCGTTTGACGAATCCCATTTTTCGTTTAATAATACCCCAAGATATGTAAAATTTGTGACTCGTTCAATATTATTATTTTTAATTTTTAGTGTGGTGTTATATTGATCGTTCTTCCTACTCACAACCATGTATTTGGTTTTTTTAATGTTTATTTTTAGGCCATACATTTCGCTCGCACAAGTAACTTTGTCTATGAGCTTTTGTAGACCAGATATACTGTCAGCTATTATTGCAGTGTCATCTGCATAGCGTATGTTGTTGATTATTACACCATGTACTTTTACTCCTATTCGTTCACTTCCAATGGCTTCCTTAAATATTTTCTGGGAATAAATGTTGAACAGCAAGGGGGACAATATGCACCCCTGTCTCACTCCTCTTGATATTTCAATTTCGTCTGTTAGTTCAATGTTTATCTCCATCCGAGCTTTTTGATTCCAATACAAGTTTTTTATGCATCTTATTTCTTTTTCCCCAACTCCAATGTCCTTCAATATTTTGATTAACTTGTCGTGCTGAACGGTGTCAAACGCCTTTTCGTAATCTATGAAGCAGAGGAAAGCATCTTTGTGGACATCTCTGCATTTCTGCACTAGTATCAGCATGGGCAGCAAAGCTTCTCTAGTCCCCATGCCTTCTTTGAACCCAAACTGTGAGTCTCCCATAGCTTTTTCACATGCAGGATATATTCTTGTGTGTATTATTCTCAGAAATATTTTAAGAATGTGGCACATAAGGCTAATGAGCCTGTACTCACTGCATTTCCTTGCATTAGACTTCTTTGGTATTGCTACAAAGGTCGATAGTAACCAGTCATGTGGATATTGACCAGTGTCATATACATAATTAAAAAGTTTTACTATTATTGGTATATTGCGTTCATCTACTAGTTTCAGCATTTCGGACGGAATTTGATCAGGTCCTGTCGATTTCTTGTCCTTTAGTGTAATAATTGCTTGTTCTACTTCAGACTCCGTTATTGGATTTCCAGCAATATCAATATTAACGTTTTCATTGCACGATCTGCTTTCATCAGTAAACAATTCTTTAATGTATTCTTTCCAATGGTTTTTTGTTTGTTCCATCTCAAAAATTGGCTGGTTGTTATTATCTAAAAGTGTGGTTTTGATAGATTTTCTATAAATTCCGGCCGCTTCTTTCAATTTTTTATGAAGATTAAAATCATCATGCAAACTTTGTAGATGCTCAATTTCACGACATTTTCTATTTATAAGAGTATTTTTGGCAGCACGGGTTGCTGCTCGAATTTCTTTGTTGACTTCCCAGTATTTCTCATAATCCACATTTTTAAATTTACTGCGTTCTGTTCGAAGCTGCAAAATTTCATCCGTCATCCATTCTTCATTATTTTCTCTAGCACAGTTTCCAAGCGAATTTTCTGTTATTTTGTATATTGTACCTTTCACATTATGCCAAAGAGTTTCCACATCGTTCAAGTCGATTCTCTCAAGTTCCTTATTTAAGTTATCCTTCACTTGGTTTTTAATCATTGGATCATTAAGTTTTTCACAATTAATTCGGAGCCGTTTCTTCTTTTTTTGAATTGTTGCAAGTTTTGTACGAATGTTCAGCATCAGAAGGTTGTGATCCGATGGCACATCTGCTCCTGGATATGTTGAGCATTTAGTCACGCAGGTCCTATATCTCTTATTAATCATAATATAGTCTATTTGATTACGCACTATATTATTTATGTTATCCTGCGGCGATTTCCAAGTATAAAGCCTTCTAGGATGTAGTTGGAATAATGTATTGGCGATAGTAAATCCATTTTCTTGACAGAATTGAATTAATCTGTTACCTCTTTCATTTCGTTCGCCGAGACCAAATCTTCCTGTAACTCTGCATACCTCTTGGCTTCCTACTTTGGCGTTGAAGTCACCTTGGATTATTGTAATTTCATGTGATTTCGTCATTTTTAGCAACTTATTGATTTCATCGAAGAATTTTTCAACCTCGTCTGTGTTTCCATCACATGTCGGAGCGTAAACTTGAATAATGTTTAAGTTAAGTGGTTTTCCTTTTATTTTGACCATCATAGTCCTGTCGGACATTGGAACAAATCCAGCAACAGAACCAGCAAAATTTTTGCTAACAATGACACCTACACCTTTTCTGTGTGTCCCTTCCATATTTCCTGAGGAGTATATCGACGCATTTTGGGATTTAAATGTATGACATTCCGTCCACCATGTTTCACTAACGCCTAATATATCAATGTTTAATCTATTCATTTCATTGATGGTATTGTTTAATTTTCCAGACTCATACAAGCTTCGGACATTCCATGTTCCAATGTTTAGAGTTTTCTTCTTTTTACCTCCGGGGATTCTTAGCACCCTCGTTTGGCCGGAGACTGAGGGCCGTGTATTTTGTTCATTGTTCATATTGTACAAAATAATCAATAACAATACAAATAAAAATATTTATCATGTTTGACCGTATCGAAGGCTTTCTCATAATCTATGAAAACATCTCTCTGGGCTTCTCTGAAAATTCCATATCATTGAGCTAAT
The DNA here is from genome assembly GCF_047663935.1 of Musca autumnalis. Lineage (NCBI taxonomy): Eukaryota > Metazoa > Arthropoda > Insecta > Diptera > Muscidae > Musca > Musca autumnalis. The sequence goes on along the minus strand of NW_027411866.1, from coordinate 173,332,670 downwards.
ATGAATCGGGGTGCATTAATTGATATGAGAGAAGTCTTCTTTGTTCCGTCTGGGATATTTGTGGATCAGTTATCTGCAAATTCTGAATTAAAATCTGTAAACAGAATCGAGCTTATCGTGTGCCCATCCATACCTTAAAACCAAACTGTGTTTTTTTCCATAGCATTTGCGTACTTGGTACATACAGTATGCAAAGATCATATTTGTACACTCCTCAAAAGTTAATGAAATCTTTTTTAATTCCATATTTTATATGCAAAAATGAAATAATTACTAATACGAGACTTATTAAACAGTATGAAGACTTCAGAGAAAAATTGAAGCATTTTTAAGGGCAGTAATGGCACGTTCCAATTCTATTATTTTTCTTACGAGTTAGCTTTGAAAACTTATTGTGCTATTGCAATAAACCAATCAAATTGATTTAAATTTCGTAAGAAGGAGTAAAGGTATTTAAATTGTACTCATTCTAATTACAAGGCCTCTCCGGCACTACCTCCCCGTTACCCTTTGCAACAACGATAATACCATATACAACCATCAACAGTTAATAGGACAGATATTTGAAAGGTCTGTCGTCGGTACAATACCATACTATCTGCAACTTATCTAAAGTTAAATCATACAAACGATTAAATATCAGATAGTTTTCTCCTAATGAAAGCACATCTCCCAAAGGTCCAAGGCATATTTGAAAAATGAATCAAGGTAGGTAACTGTGGGTGTTAATTTTTGTTTTTTTTTTTAATTTTCCTGAAGCGAAAAGTTGAATCAGCGAGAACTGGGATGCAATTGGACTTAACAAGGAAGAATATGTAGTTATAGCATTCAATTTTATAAAATCTCTGCCGACACCAGTCAACTCATTTTTTGATTACCAACAAAAGTCGGTAAAATTGAAACGCAAAATATGAATGAAAAGTACTAATAAAAGTTGAAAATTCTAGTTGATATTGATAGACTTTGCGACAATTTTTTTTTTTTTGGATTGCTGCCTTGCAAACAATTTTCGTTAATTACAGAATTTATAAGCATTTTAGGTTTACCGACTTTTGTCCGTAAGCAAAAAATATGTTAGAAAATCCCACTACTTACCACTCATTCCTAACATGCGATCAAGGCAACTCTTCAAAACTTTAATGTCTTAGGATTCAGTGCATTCGATTCCAAATTGTAAAGCCATTTATAATTCACTACAGATATTCAATTAACATAGATATTATATTTCAAGTAGTTCATATCATATTAATATTCATATCTCCTAATAACATTAATTATACCCTCAGCCTTTAGGCTAGAAAGGGTATATACATTTTGATACGACCAAAAATATGCCTCATCGAAATAACGGTTTTAGACCCCAAGTATGTTTGGACGAAATTCGTTTCAGACAATTTGGAGTCGATTTAGCAATGTCCGTCCGTCTGTCTGGCTGGCTGGTGCGCACGATTACTCTCGAACGGATCAACCGATTCGAACCAAATTTTGGGTATCGTAATATTTTGTCCAAACTTAGTATAAGTTCGAATATGGGCCTTATCAGTTCCCTCCTTCGGGTACCTCCCCCACAAAGAATCAAAATTTGTCTGTAAAATGGTGTGAACGATAACTCTCGAAGCGAGCAATCGGTTTGGTCCAAAGTTTGCACATCGTATTATTCCTTCCAGTTATAGTTCGGCTTCGAATATGGGCTATATTGGTCCACTCCTTCAGGTACATCACACACAAAATTCGGATAAAGTGAAGTTTAAGAGCTAAGAGTTGTCCTTGCGGCCCCCTTTACGACAGTACAATTTTTTTCTTGCGCAAGTCCATACTTCCTGAGGTACTGGCCTAAAAGTTCCAAGAAACCCTGACGGTACCAACCAAAATGGCAAATCCGCAAGATAATTCTCGCAGGGAGTTTCTGAGTGGTGCAGACTTTGCACATCATATTATTTCATCCAGTCATGTATCAAGTTGGAATATTTACTATATCGGTCTACTCCCTCAGGTACCTCCCACACAAAATTCGGATAAAGTGAAGTTTAAGAGCTCCTCTCGGATCATTTTGAAATTTGGTTCAGTAAGTTGTCCTTGCGGCTCCCTTTACGACGGTACAATCTTTTTCTTGCGCAAGTCCATACTTCCTGAGATACTGGCTTAAAAGTTCCAAGAAACCCTGACCCGCAAGATAATTCTCGCAGGGAATTTCTGATTGGTGCAGACTTTGCACATCATATTATTTCATCCAGTCATCTATCAGGTTGGAATATGTGCTATATCGGTCCACGCCTTCGGGTACCTCCAACACAAAATTCGAAAAAAGTGAAGTTTAAGAGCTCCTCTTTCAAACTTAGTTTAACGTAATTTAAAAATGTTTGGTGTATGCCAATGATTTGGTCCCCACATTACGGTACATACAGATTTTAAAGCAAACTCGCGATACAAAATTAATGTATACGGCATATTGTTGTGTTTGGTTTTGTTTTTTTTTTTTTTGCTTAGTGGCTTAGGGTATATCTCCGTCAGTACAGCTGACTGATACTTTCTTACTTGTTTTATAATAATTTATGAAAAAATTCGGCAGCCAAAGAAGAAGAAGATATTCAGGAGGAACACCTACAATTATTATTATTATTAATTTGTATTATGTAAAACTCTAAAAATTATGTTTATTATATATCTGAAGAAATTTAGTACGTCTTAAAAACATGGAGCCAAAATGGCCTAACCCTCAATTGCAATATATTTTTTTTAAATGGATTCTAAAATGGTCTAAGCCACTTTAATTTTTTTATTAACCATTTAATAAACCAAATATTGCAAATTATTTTAAAAAAGTATTTTATTTTAACTTCGTTTTTCTTTTTCCATTTTTTGGGAGTTAGGCCGTTTTGGCGCTGAGCGCCTCAATTACAACCTTAAAAACTCTTCAAAGTGACGCGTTGCGTTATATGGAGGCTATATCACATCGTAGACCTGTATAGCCCACCCATGCCAACACCAAAAGTTCTATCGACTTACAATATCAATCCGTTTGGACGTAAGAGTGATTTTGGAATTCAAAAATCTGTAATATTTCGAGGGGTTACAAACGGAATGACAAACTTAGTGTTTCCTACATTATGTATATGGTACCTAGTAAAAATCAATAATGTTCATTTTACAGAAGGTAATTCCCGTGTTACATAAACAATTTCAAGGGATTCCCCAATTATGTCAACTTGTTTAATAAGAACGAAGACGGAAGGCATTACCTTTCATATCCTTTACCAATAAATTTTTTCAATTTTCCGCAAGTCATGATTAATCCACAATATTTTATTTGATAATAAATAAATAGCGTTTAGAAACTGGCACGTTTAATATTTTCCTCTATTTTCCAAAAAGAAAATAAATTCCTCAACGAAAATGTTCCCCATTCTTGTTCGGTCATTCGTTCTCCATTTCCATATCTCACAAAAATATTCCTAATTTACATTGTATATGGTGGCTGGCATGTGTGTGAATGTATGTTTGTTCGTTAGTTGGCAAGTGAGTGAGTGGCGGTGCGTAGTATAACAGCGAGAGTGTATTTGTGTTACATTGTGTGTGTCGTCTCTTGTTGTTGGTGTTTTTTTCGTGGTTGCGCCCAATGAAATAACTGTATTTAAAGGGGCGTTACCAAACACCATCGTTCATTCGTTTTGTTTTTGTATTACCATTGTTGTTGTTATTGTTTTTGTTCTTGCTGTTGTTGCCGCTTAGCTTAATGTACTCTTTTACCCGTATCCCAAAAGTAAAATGAATGCTTACAAACATCGTCTACTCATAATGGTTACACAGTTGAACGTTTTTCTCGTTTTTTTTTGTGTAAAATAACACCAACTCCAACACCACGTTTTAATAATGAAACAAACAACATCAAGTAGAGTATGTAATCGAAAAGTTGAATTGTTTTTGTGTTTTTTTAGCCGTATGTATTATCATCATCGTCATCTTCTCATCCACGCGCTCTTTATTAATTTTACAACAACAACAAAACAAGTAGTGGAAAATATACACACCACTAAAAGTTTATGAGTATTACACCAGTAAATTATTTTTACAATTGTAGATGGTGAGCGTGGAGACCAACTAATAGTTTAAGAAAATAAGCAAATAGGTATTTCAGAAATGAGGTGCCACAAAACAATGTTGCCACATTAGCAAGAATATAAAAAAATTGAAAAGGTAAATTCTTCAGTAACAGGGTGGTGGACCTAAATGTCCCAGGACGGATTCGTAATTCTAAAAAGAATATCGTTTTGTAGGTGGCAAAGGAAGTTTTGAATGTTTCTAGGGAAAATGCTTAAGCGTTTGTGGGATAGGTATCATGAACAGTGGTCTTGGGTTATTCCACTGACAAATCGAATCAACACAATCTTCACGAATAAAATCCATAATCATTCAAATATTTTAGGAAGTTTTTCGGATAATTATCGAAGGAGCTATGAAGAATAAAACTATAGATCTTCGCAACACGGTGGTTTATGGTATAAATACACGGTTGTACGAGGGCTGCACGATATCTATCTGGCCTAACAATGAAAACACGAATATTTACCATAAAAAATAGTTTTATTGTTTTCTTATACATAGTACGGTTACATTAAATTTTTTGGCGGATTAACTCACTTCATGAGGAGTTATTTGACGTTTGGGCTATGGAATTGACATTTGAAACCCAAACCCGGTTAAGTGTAACCGGGGTATTAACCCTTTCGGTGATTCTATGCGATATGGCATAGCCAGTTTTTGAAGCCCGTTTTAAGGCAAAATACCTATGGGTACCCTTTTTTCAATAATTGTTTATTTTTCCCTGAAGTTTTATCTAGAAATAAATCGACAAAAAAATTTGATTGGTGGACCCAATACATTGTTATGTCTCAAACAGCGAACGCTCCTCGTTCGATTTAAAATTTGCATGAAAATACCATCTTATAATTTTATATAATTTATTAACAAAACTTACTTTGTTGTTAACTTTTTGTGATTAATTTAGTAGATAATCATTGCCTTAATAATTAAATTGCCTTAATAATTTCATACTATGCCATATGCCATAGATTTTTCCCAAAGGAAATGTTTCACTTTATTTGACTCCCAGATCTTCTATAGTAAACTCCTAGATCTTCTATAAGAAGACCTCCAGATCTTGTATAAATAGACTTCCCTGTCTTCTATAAGAAGGCCTTCAGATCTAATATAAGAAGACCTCCAGATCTACCAATAGAAACCCTCCAGATCATGTATAACAATTCCTGCAGATTTTCTAAAACAAGTCCTCCAGATCTTCTATAAGAAGTCCTTCAGATCTGCTACAAGAAGACATCCAGGTTTTCTATAAGAAGTCCTCCAGTTTTTCTAAAAGGAGGCCTCAGATCTTCCATAAGAAGACCTCAAATCTTCCATAAGAAGACCCTAGGTCTTCTATAAGAAGTTTTCAATATTCTGAAAGAAGACCTCCAGATATTCTACAAGAAGACCTTCTATGTGAAGACCCCCCAAATCTTCTAAAAGTAGACCTCCAGATCTTCTATAAAAAAACCTTCATGTCTTCTATAAGTAGACCTCCTGGTCTTCAATGAGAAGACCTTATGCTTTTCTATAAGAAGAGCTCCTGCTCTTGTATAAGAAGACCTCCTGATCGTTTATAAGAAGACGTCCTGCTCTTCTATGAGAAAACTTCCTGCTCTTCTATGAGACGACCTCCTGCTCTTATATGAGAAGACATCATGCCCTTCTATGAGAGGTCCTTTTGCTCTTCAAGCAGAAGAAATCCTGCCCTTCTATGAGGGGACCTTATGATCTTCTATGAGAAGACGTCTTGTATAAGAAGACCTCCTTCTCTTTTATAAGAAGACTTCCTGCCCTTCTATATGCAAACGTGCTGCTCTTCTATGAGAAGACGTTCTGCTCTTCTATGAGAAGACCTCCTGCTCTTCTATAAGAAGACCTCCTGCCCTTCTATATGCAAACGTCCTGTTCTTCCAAGAGACGACATCTTGCCCTTCTATGAGAAGACATCCTGCCCTTCTTTAAGACGACATTTTGCTCTTCAAGGAGAAGACATCCTGCCCTTCTGTGAAAGAACCTTCTGCTCTTCTATAAGAAAACCTATTCCTCTTCTATAAGGACTCCTGGTCTTCTATAAGATAAAATTAAATTAAAAACTTGAATATTTTAGTTTTGTTTTTTTTTCTTTAAATACTATACTCCATATGACATAGTGTCCAAAACCACTTTTCCAAACAAAATGTTAAAAAATTAGTTAAAATATATTTTTCAGATCAAAAACAAAAAAGAACCACCGAAAGGGTTAAGTAGTCTCCAGCATGATTTATACACTTTTTCATGCGCTCAAAGAAATTGTTCAAGCAGTTTTACCACTCCGATTGAGACACCTCCAAAACATGGTTTTTTAACGCTTCAGCAGCATCTTCTGGCGACGAAAATCGTTGATCACGACTTTTTTTCTTGATATGCTGTAAACAAATGAAGTCAATGGATCCCCGGTAAGGGCTGTACGACGGATGACCCATCAATTCCAAGTTTTGTCCGCTCAATAGGGCGCTGGTTTGAATCGATGTGTGAGAGCTCGCATTGTCATGATGGAGAATGATTCGTCTTCTCTTGATCGTTTTTCGAATTTCTCAGGAAACTTCAGACAAACAAATTCTAGTGTATCACTCAGAATTAACCGTCCTACGTTTCTCAACTCGTACAGTCGCCACACGGTCAGTTTTGCCGAAGAACCAGGCGACCATTTGCTTCGAAGTTCTTCTTACGTGAACAACTTTCGTTTGATTTGACTCGCTTTCGAAGACCTAAACGGTCGGGCTCCTAAACATAGATCCAATCACAATCGTCTTTATTCACAATGTCATTGCACCAATCCACAAGAGCCTTTTTCTGAGCGTTTGTCCAATTTTGCCGGATCTAACGAGAAAAATCCATTTTTGTGGCCAGGTGTTCATGCAATATAAAATTTTACTTGGTGGAAGAAATGCCCAAGGATGCCTCTATCTTCCGGTATATAACATGGTGATATTGCGTGATCCGTTCACGCTTGCCTTAATTTTTTCTAGCACAATGACCGTTTTTGAACGACCCTCACTGCCTTTGTTTTTTAGTGAGTGTCGGCCAAGAAAATACCATTTTTTTTGCAAAGTGATTTTTTCAAGTCACTGTAAACAACAAAACACATGGTCATATGACAAATTGTTCTGAGTACTTTCCAAAAAAATTTAAATGTCTCCTGGCAACACGCGGTGTTGCCTAGTCCAGATGGTTTTCGTGCAGCCCTCGTTTTCATAACCAGAAGGACTACCCTCTATAAAAGTTTCAACTCGAACCCAAAATAAATCGCTGTTAAAATGTGAAAACGATTCGTGAAGTGGCCTTAAAATGGATTTAAGCGCAAAAGTGTTGTGTTTTTGAGGAGAGGTTGTAGATAATCGGGAACTCGATAATTCAGTGCTCGTCCACGTCTAATCTGCGACGCCACCCAGCAAAAATACTCATTACAAATTGGCCTACTTTCTCATTATTTTAACATGGGCATGTCATAGGGAGTAAGTACTTACTTTTTGGCCACTAAAAAATAGATAAATAAGTAGTTACTCCCTGGTTACTTCAAGTCGTAACTACTTATTTAAGTACTTATTTATTTACTTTTAAGTGCCAAAAAATAAGTACTTACTCCCTATGACATGCCCGTGTTAAAATAATGAGAAAGTAGGCCAATTTGTAATGAGTATTTTTGCTGGGCATTAGTCACCATCTACGAAGATTGGCAAATAGATTCTATACAAACGAACCTACGGTCTTTATAGATAAATTGGAGGGAGTATTTATAGACTAGCTGAAGGGGGACTTTATAGACGATCAGAAGCAAATCTATATAGGCGACCGTATTAGAGTCTTTATAGACTACCCTTGTCTTTACAGACTATCTGAAGGCAATCTTTATAGTCGAGCTCATGGGAGTCTAGGCGACCAGAAAGGAAGTCTTGCTGAATGGATAAACGACTAAGAGGGAGTCTATGTGGACAACGAGAAAGGAGTCTTTATAGACTACCAGAAGGAAGTCTTTATAAGCGACCGGACGGGAGTTTTGTAGACGATCTGAAGGGCGTCATTTTGTCGAGCTTGATGGAGGTTATGGGAGATTTTATAGACCGTCTAGAGAGTGTTTTTATAGACGAACTGTAGAGACTATTTATAGATGATCTGAAGGCAGTCTTTATAGTCGACGACCAGATGCGAGTTCTTCCGTATAGATACAAAAAAATCTATATAGACGACGAGAATGGAGTCCTTATAGACAATCAGAATGTCGTTTTGGGAGTATTTATAAATGATTAGAAGGGAGTCTTTATGGATAATCTGAAGTGAACCTTTATAGTCCAAAAGGGATTGTTTATTTACGGATCGAAGAGAGTTCTTATTGACTTGAAACGGGAAACTTTATTGACGAGGTGGCCTTTAAAGGCAGACAGAATGGAGTATTTTAAGGTGAACTGAAGGAAGTCTTCATAGAGAACTGAAGGTTGAAGTGAGAATTTGCAGACGAAGTTAAGGGATTTTTTTTATAAATGAGCAGAGAGGAGTTTTATTAGACAATTCCCTCAGATTCCTCCTCCGCAACACTTTTCAGCTTTAATCCAAATCCGTATTTTTGTCGGCAAGTCAATACGTCTAAAAAGGACCAAAAATTTCTGAAACCCCCCAAAATACATAATATTTGGTGAGAAGGATTTTGGTTGTGTAGCCGGTCGGTATTCGATCTGTTCATAGATAAATGTTTCAATCAGGGATGCCAACTGTTCCGAGATAAAAATCGCTACAGCCAAAAACGCACCATAGGTCTGTAGCGATTTTTACCTTAAAACAGTTGACATTCCTGCTTAAACAGTGGTTTTTGTACGCCAAAAATCACCACAAGAAAACCACCAACTTGGCATCCCTGGTTTCAATTCTAACAGCCTGAGGGTATACATATCTGTCGACAATGCCGACTGATACTTTTTTATTTGTTTTATTCCTACATAAATCCCAGAAGCGAGATGTCCCCCTATCAATAAGTGCACCCCGATTCATATTAGCTCAATAATATGGAACCTACTTGTTATCACCAATTCCGAATGGTGTGTCTTAAGACACCATTTGCAAAGAAGTTTTACATGGCTAAAATAATCAGGAAATGTTTATCGCCTACATTACGCTGAGGGGTGTTTTTGCCACAACTTAAAATGAAAGGTTGTCTGGCCTGTGAATCGATCCCGGGAATTCTGCGGCGGCACCCCTTGAATAAATATTACTATGTGCAAATTGTGGACCAAATCGGTTACTTCATTTGAGAGTTATTGTGGGGAAGGAAGGGTGGTATAAATATTTCGCAAAGACGATTTTGTAGTAGAAATCAAACCCGGGCATTCAGTGTGCATGGTAAGTATCCTTCCCATTGCACCACGGTGGCATCGAAAGAAGTTTTGCAAGGCTGAAATACTTTGGAAGGGGTAATTTTGCTACCCATAGATAAAAATTTCAGTTCGAAATATCATTGTCGCGTATAACTGCCACCACTGTGCGTTGTATGGGGAGCAATACCAAAATATAGGCCGAAATGATTGATATGCTTATATCGACACCTCCAAATAATAGTATGCTAAGTCTAAAAAGTGAGTTTTGCAGGAGAAGCTCTCAAAGTTTGGAAATTTTTTTGAACTTCAGTACTATGCTAAGTCAATATTTGTTTATAACTTCTGTTCGGATTGACCGATCATTACCAAAATTAGTCAGAATTTAAGTTAAAGGACGTTCGACACCTCCAAATAATAGTTTGCTAATTCTGAAAAGCGAGTTTTGCAGGTCAAGCTCTAAAAATTTGGAAATTTCTTTGACCTTCAGTACTATGCTAAGTAAATATTTATTTATAACTTCTGTTCGGATTGTCCGATCATTACTAAAATTTGACAGAATTTAAGTTAAAGGACATTCAATATAAAAATGTAAAGAACTTGAAAACATGCTAAGTCGACTTAGCATACTATTGTTTGGAGGCGTCGATATAAAGCTTTGACTAGGAATTAAAGTTGGTATCAAAACAGGAAGTATTTGTGGCTGGTTTCTTCAAAATATATTCTTACCTGCAACTGTTAACGATCAAATCCCTTAATATAATCATAATGTCGGAGCAGAGGTTAAACAAATTTCATTTCCAAGGCTTATGTCAAATTTTTCATACACCGAAGTGAGTTTTGAGTTTTCGATTTACAACCATCTCAAGCCTCCTTTTTATGCCAAATATACATAACAAAGGGAACGAAACATCCATTCCTAGGGAATTCTCCGAATAAATCAATCCGGTAACATCTCATAATCAAATGCCTCGCTCTCTCTATTCCATCTTCTCAAATCGAAGGCAAAAACTAACAAAATTTCACTGCTCAAATCTTTCTGATTTCCAATTCCAATCTTATCTTCTTAAACACATTTTGCAAAATAAGTGAGCAGCAGCAAATAAAAACCCCTCATCCAAAGGAACATCTCAACTGGCCACCACAAACTGAAAAGCAGCGCGCTAAAAGATAATGTATCTAATAGCCATGTGTGTAACGTATAATGAAACGGAAGATACAATTATCTTTTATGAAAATGTTTTATGGTGCTGCTTAATAAAATATCAATTCTCAGAGGCAGAGGCGAATAAGACGACCAGGAGGAGGAGGAGGTGGATAGGATGAGAATGCCACCATTCATATCAGAGAATCGCATATATGACGAATATTTATCCAGATGTATGGCGGTATGTGTTGCTACAACATTTGTAGGCTAGTCAGCTAGCTAGCTGGTCAGCTAGCTATCTTTGGCTTCTGTGTCTGTCCATACATTTCATTTTATCCATCTGCCACTAGTACTAATGTCTTGTTTGTCTGTCCGTCCGTACATCCATCCATCCATTTGTCTGTAGATGATGGGGCGTGATTCATTGTAGATCTTCTCACAATCTTTTTTGGTTGTTTTCTTTCTTGTCTTTACATGGTTATTGTTGCGTTTTGTTTTGTTGTTTTCATTTTTGGTGTTTTTTTTTTTTTCGTTTGTGGGATAGGGGTTTGGGTTTCTTTTGCCATTTGTAATGAGTGTGTGTTCGAGTGTTCATGAAAGCCTGTCTCTGTCTTTGTATGCGTGGTGTATTTCGGTATGGCTACAACGACGAAGAAGGGAGAGTGCAAGAGATTTATTACCCTTTTATAGCCTTTTTATAAACCATATTGTTTCTAAGTGATTTAGCCATACCTCCTTGTGCTCCTCTCCCTCTATTGCTATGTCATTATCTATAAGGGTCCACGATTAAGGTTTTTTCACTTACGCTGATTGTGTTTCAGAGTTTTCATTTGACGAAATGTGTTTGCTTTTTATTACAGATGTTGTTGTTATTTATCATTTTTTATTATCATCAATTAAATGAATCTAGTTTAGATTAAACTAGTTAACAAGCCCATAGTTTCAAAATAATGATAATATTTTGAACTGTTTTGAGAATTAAGGGATTCTATGCCATAAAATAAATATACACACATGTGGACCACAAGGACAACCTTAAAAGCAATCCATGAACTTAAGGGAAATGTTAAATTATCGGATGATCACCTGAAGGAGTTATCCGATATAGTCCATCATGTAATTTGGTTTAAGTTAGAGAGTAATGTTGACACCCAACAGCCATTTTAGTTGGTCACCGGGTCATTATGTCAGGAAGCATGGACATGCCCACAAAATGAATTATGTATATCGCTGTAATCAGGACGACAAGGACAACATTCGTCGAAAATTTAAACATTATATTCTGTAAACAAATCCAGAAGTACTACGATCGGTGCAATTTTTAAATAGCCCTTAAACTGCACAAAAGCGAAAATTTTGGACTTTTCGAGGTAGACACCAAAATTTTTTGGCGCCCAACGTGGGGCCCTAGTGGTACAAAAATATCCATTTAATCTTTGGAATCTGATGTACGTTTGGAAGAAATTTTATGATAAAAATTTCCACCCAAGTCGGATTCTCAAATCGTAATATTTTTATTATAAATTTTTTGATTTTTTTATGTTTTTCGACCTTAAACCTCGAACTTCGACCTTAAACCTCGAATTTTATTTTTAATACTTTTTATACCCTATACCACAATGTGGAAAAGGGTATTATAAGTTTGTTTTGGTAAAAATTCATGTAACACCGCGAAATATTCGTCGGAGACCCCCAATGTGGTATACCATTCTTCATATCTCGACGAGATAAAGCGATTTTGAGATGTGTGTCCGTCCGTCCGTCCGTCCGTCTGTCCATTATAAATTGTAAACACGCTCCAGGCCGCAATTATGGACCGATCGTCACGAAATTTTGTATGGAGGTCGGGTTCAGATCAGAATAGATCCCTATTCTTATTGGTGATGATTGTGAAATATTTAGCGGGTGAAATGGACCAAAAACATAATATTTATCTAATTTTGTAGCGGCTCTGTAGGTCTCAATAATAGTCCGATCAACGCGTAATTTTAAATAAGGTAAGAGTATATCACAAAGGAGAAGCTTGCAATTTGAGATGGCGATCGGATAATATTTAGAGGGTTAAATGGACCAAAACTTTTGTGTGAAAATTGTGAAAAATTTTAATATACAGCTTATATCTTAATTCCTGGAAGTGACATTCCGGACAAGTGAGATATACTTGAAAGTGGAACGCTTGACCTTTCAATTGATGCCAATTATGTTGGTGTGCATGATCAGATAACAGAGTTACAGCCTAATATATCCCGTTATTTGTTTGTAGTGTAATAATAAACTCGCTAGAAGTCGCAATTATACATCAATAGTCACGAAATTTTGCACCGGGTAAGAGTATAGGTCGAAAAAGATGCCTACAATTTTGAATGATGATCTGATATTCTTTAGCGGGTGAAATGGACCATTACTTTTGTATGAAAAATATAAAAATTTTATTTTTGGTCGATATTTTAATTCCTTGAGGACATATATATTTCGCAAAGTAGCCTACATATGGAAAAAAAACTACTGACCTTTTCTCGGATGTAAATTGCAATAAAGTGTTTGCTAGATAACGGGTCTACTGCCTAATATATAATGGGTTCTGTGTAGAGAATCACATTTTTATACCATGCTTACGGTAACCAATATTTTTGGATGACAATAGAGTACACATACGAGAGCTACTACATAAGTTTCTGAGTTTGACAACAATGCCAGGCGCCATTTACCATTTCCATTGGAAAGCTTAACATTTTCTAGCATAAGCGTACTCAGTACGGTTTGACGTTCCACGTATTGCGTTTTTTACAGGACTTGAAGAATTAATGTGCAAAAAAAAATTGGAATTTACTTGTGAACATTTTCGTCCGACCATTTTTCACAATTTTCTACGTGATGACGACGCAATGAAGCAAAATCCTATAGTTCCAAGAAGATAATGATCTTAAACTGCTCATATTCCCGAGCAAAAACCTGCCCACTTCAGAACCTCTTACACAGAGTTTAATATTTCGGTCATCTTGTATTTTTATTATAGCTGTAGAAGTTTTAAACAAGGAAGTTTTGTAGTTGTGTATTATATTCGGCAAAAGTTATTTTCAAGGAACACCACAGAAGATTGCCAACATATAGGAAAAAATTGGAAACTTGTGTATATTTTATTCATTGATTGCTATTAGAAATTATCCTCGGGGAAAATGGCTCGACTCCGAAACTTTGGTAGTCACACGTAAAATGTTTTCCGTAAAGTAAATTGAGTTTTTGTGAAATTGATTGTAGAGGAGCTCTATCCTTCCCGCTCTCTACCAAACATTCAATATATTTTACGGCAAACTTTCTACGTCCAAGCTAAACGACATAATTTGTCAGACTAGGTGACACGATGGTTATGTCTGTGACACTTGCCGCTAATTCATCGGCTTACATCCCATACTGCATAAAAACCTGGCCGTAAAAAAGGTTTCTTATCGATGGATTCCGTACCGATTGGTGCAAGAAATTTCAAAAAAAAAAATACGATCGCTTTATAATACGATGCGTATAAGCCCGAAACAAAACAGCAATCGACAGAACATGCTGTTGACACGTTCAAAAACCACGTTTTGGAGGTGTTTCAATAATTGGTTTGAGCGTGTGCAGAAGTGTTTAAATCAATAAACAGTGATTTGAAATTTCTGCCTAGGTTTCTTGGATTTCATTGTATTACCTTTTTATTCACATGTTTTTGTAAAACAAATCAAAAATAGAGGACATAGAGTACATATGATGGAAATAGAGGACAAATAGAGTACGTTGGAAAAATAGAGTACGGACACCTAAAATAGAGTACTGTCCTCTATAATAGAGTACGGTTGGTCACCGTAACCATGCTACATATTGTCTCTCCAAAAGTTTATGTAACACCACGAAATATTCGTCCTAGACCCCTTATTTGGTATGCCAAAATTCATATCTCGACGAGATAAAGCGATTTAGTGATGTGTGTCCGTCCATTAAAAATTGTAAACAAGCTTTTAAGGCCTCAATTATGGACCAATTGTAACAAATTTTTTAAGGAGATTGGGTTCGGGTCAGAATAGAAATGATTAGTTTTTGGTGATGAGCGTGCAATGTTCACGGGATGAAATGAACCAAAAATTTTAACTAATTTTGTAGCGGCTCTGTAGGTTAAAATAATAACCCGCAAAATTTTAAACAAAGTTTGAGTTTATGATGTAGAAGAAGCGTACAAACCAACGTGAAGATCAGATAATACTTAGCGGGTTAATGGACTGAAACTTTTGTGTGAAATTGGTAAAAATTTCAATAACGTAGCGGTTAAACAACGGAAGTAGTAGTACTACATAAGTGCGTTTCATTACATTTTAGTTTGTGTGAACTAAATTTTCCTTTCCTGCTACAAAAATGTCTTTGTCATGCTAGATAACTTTTCGCTTTTGGTCATAAGTATTATACATTACATCCCTGGTATTTGATAATTAAATTTTCACAATCATTGAAAAGAAGTTCCGTGGAGAGCGTTTGTCCAGGGATAGTGGTATAGGGTATCCCATGGTCGGCTCCGTCCGACTATAGACTTTTCTTACTTGTTTGTCATATCAATGTGAATATGTCATCAATATTTGAATACCTTGATATTAACAACTTTTCTTTTAATACCATTGTTTCCTTTACAATCTCTTAGTGTTGTCATAATTTTGCTCACATACTAATATTTTTTATTTTTTCGAACTTTTGGTGAACAAAAGAAAAACACAGCAAAAAAAAAACATTTGCCAAACGTTCGAAAATGATATCGCTTTCGAAACTTGTGGCGAACATTCGAATAATATCAGCAACTGGTATGGTTTGTATTTATTTTTTATTTTTTCATTACGTACTTTCATTTTTATTCATGAGCTTCGATATGCAATTCATGTGGAGGTTGGTTTTCCACATATGTATATATATGTATGTACCTCTGATGTATGTTATCATTGGCATATCTGTCGCTTAACTGCTATTATTCACTTTTTATTTTATTTTTTTTTTGGCACATTCTTGCTTAAGCACCACCACCTGCAACATCTTGACATTATTGTGGGTGGTTATAAACATTTATTGAACTGTCTGTCATATGCTTTGAATGGCAACTGCTTTGTATGGATGGTATTTGGGTTAAATGTCAACAGCAATAATGACCTAAAGTGAAAATCGTGGGGTCAGAATCAAAAATAATGTTGGGGGGTCAAATTTTTGCAATGTAAATCATTAACGGATAAATTGAGATATTTTATATTCATGTGAGGCTGGGGATTATGAAGTATTTTGAAACTTACCACTTGAACTATGATCTGGTCACTGACATTTGCAAATAAAATAAAAATAATCTAATTATTACAAACAATTTTCATAAAAATAATGATTTATTTTCAAAGCAATAGACGGGAATTTTCAACGAAATAAATTGCATAAAAATATTCTTTATTTATAGCCGTACTTTAAAAAAAACATAAAAATATTATTTTTATTTTCGTGGATTTTCAACGGAAAAAATCTACAAAAATGTCATAAAAAATCTAAAAGTTTTCATATCCATAGGCGTGGATTTTTTAAGATTTTTTTTTATAAAAAAGATTGTTTCACTGCCATATGAGTGCATTTTTAAAGAAAAAGTTTTCAGATTCGCTTTGGCAGTTTTGTTGAAATGTGTGTTTTACTTACTATTTGTATGTAAGTCATGCTTAATCTCATATTTGTTCTTTTCAAATTTAAAAACAACAAGTTTAAAGTGGGATGTAGTTAAAATTGATTACTTTAAGGGATGGCAGAGAAGACTAGTTTCGTCCAACGCCACTTGGACTCATCAGTTCTTTATTTTCCCTAAGCGTGGATTTTTGAAGAAAAAAATATTTTTTTATTTTCCCTAGGCGTGGATTTTTTAAGAAAATTTTTTCATAGAAATATTTTCTTATTTTCATAAAAATATTTTTTTTATTTTCCTTAGGCGTGGATTTTTAAAGAAAAAAATTTCATAAAAATATTTTCTTATTTTTCATAAACATATTTTTTATTTTCCCTAGGCGTGGATTTTTAAAGAAAAATATTTCATAAAAATATTTTCTTATTTTCATAAAATATTTTTTTTTATTTCCCTAGGCGTGGATTTTTAAAGAATTTTTTTTTTTCGATTGCTTGGTGGAGTATTCCCCCATTGGCTCAACTTCATTTATTACCCTCTATTACAGAGAGTAATATTTTTCAAAATGAACTGACAGTGTTGCAAAATTTTACTGATCGCTACCAATATCATGATTTCATCACGGCGAAGGGAATTATCAATTGGCTTCTCAGTTTTTGAAATGAAGCCTTTTTAGTGAAAAACCGATATAGCATTTCACAAATCTGGCTTTTGTTGAGAGGCTTATGTCGTGGTTTGTTAATACTTTTTTATACTTGAAAAAGGCATCTCTGGCCATACGTCGTTTAATTTCGTTTGACGAATCCCATTTTTCGTTTAATAATACCCCAAGATATGTAAAATTTGTGACTCGTTCAATATTATTATGTTTAATTTTTTTTTTTAATTGCTTCTTATTAAATTGATTTAGTTTCGTCCAACGACGTGGTTTTTTAAACAAAAAATTTCACGGATGTTTAAAAACAAAATCACAAAAATATTTTTTATTTTCATAAAAAAATGTCCATAGGCGTGGATTTTTTAAGAAAAAAAATCATAAATATATATTTTTTTATTTTCATAAAAATACAATTTTTTAGTTTCCATATGTATGGATTTTTAAAGAAGAAATTTTCATAAAAATATTTTTTTTATTTTCCAAAGGCGTCGGTGGATTTGTAAAGAAAAAAGAATTAATAAAAATATTTTTTTTTTATTTTCATAAAAATATTTTTCTTTTATTTTCCAAAAGCGTGGTTGAGTTCTTAAAGAAGAAAATTAAATAAAAATATGTTTTTAATTTCCAGAGGCGTTGGTGTGTTTTAAAGACAAAAAATTTAATAAAAATATTTTTTTTTATTTTCATAAAAATATTTTTCTTTTATTTTCCAAAAGCGTGGTTGGATTTTTTTTTTAAGAGTAAATTTCATAAAAAAAATATATTTTATTTTCAAAAAAATATTTTTATTTTATTTTCCAAAGGCATGGGTGGATTTTTTTTAAGAAAATTTATAAAAATATTTTTTTCGTCAAAAATTGTGTTTCCATAGGCATGGATTTTTAAAGAAAAAATCATAAAAATAATTTTTTATTTTCATAAATTTTTTTCCATAGGCGTGGATTTTCAAAGAAAAAAATCATAAAAATAATTTTTTATTTTCAATTTTTTTTTCATACGTGGGGATTAAAAAAAAGTTAATAAAAATATTCTTTTATTCATAAAAATATTTTTTGTATTCATACCCCCATTATTATAAGTATTCTTTTGTTAAAGTTTGGATTTACCGAACAGATTTTTAGCGTTCCGGTTAATTTTAAGGTAAAAGTGATGATTGAATTTCAAGGAGGAGCTTCTGGAATTAACTTTCAATATAAAAATTACATATTTAATGCCTCCAAATTTATTTATTTTGCGTTTTCAAATCCATCAGATAGTAAAAGAACACATGTAATAATGGCCCATAGGCTTTGATTTAAAAAAAAAAATATTTTTTTTGCATAAACATATTTTTTTATTTGCATAGGCGTGGATTTTTTATAAATATTTTTTTAAAGTAATCATCGGTAAAGCTTGCACCTTATTTATAAATCACCAAATTTCAACCATTACATCATTACACAGTATTGTCCTATTCACAACCAAGAGGAACTTAATTAAAAATTAATCTTCACTTTTAATCCAAATCCACAAATTAATCACAACAGAGGTGATCACCTCACCTTAATCATTATCCTTACCTTAATCATTACACAACTATATCCTATTTCCACTACATCTACTTCCGATCCAATAAGAAACTTAATCAAAACGCCTCTACCCACATAAATCCCAAAATCGGCGGAGACTATCACCCATTATCACATCTCTAATCATAGATTCAAAGTCTAATCGACACAACACATAGCAGCTAGTCTCAGAGATTCTCCACGAATCTCCAAGATGAACCAGGTATTTAGAATGTAAAGCCTACAGCTGAACATGGCTAAAAATTTGATCCAACAGGCTTTCCCCTGAAATGGATCTCCTCTCCTAATCGTTGTACATTTTGCAGCTTGAACAATGGATTAGACAATTCTAAGCTTGGGACTAGGCCCAAGATTTGTACGCATGTTTCAAATAATCACCAAAACATTTACACACTAGGCCACTTTTCCCTCGCTGATGCTTAACAACAGCCAAAGCCGGTAAAGCGTTACGCTTGATCACCAATTTGCAAGGATAAATCCAAAAGTTAAGCCAGCATTTGTTGGGATTGAAAAGGAGGCTTGATCTTAATCAGAACTGGGGATTTAGTTTATCCCTGAGTAGGGAGAGAGGAGAGAGAAAAACGGCACACACACACGGGAGAGAGATTTTAATCCTTTCACCACCGCTGCTGCTGTTTTTGGTATGTGGTGGTCTCGGATTAAACCACAGGTCATAATCACCACAGTGGGGTGGTAAAAACACAGGCACACATATCCGCACACACGAGCAGCACCAGTGCAGCAGGTAGAAACTGTTGAATCTTGTATTTTGTACAAAAATCATTGATAAGCTTGTCATAAAATTTGTAAATGCTTAAGAGGAAAAGTCAAAGGATACATTTGCGGTAATCCGCAAGAGTTATTCATGCCAAAGTCAAAAAAACACACAAACATACCTAGCCTTACATACATATATCATGTTTGCTTCCTCTCTTACCCACACAAACAAAACAGGTCAATTGATATGTTGGCCTAACCCTTATCACAACACATGGGAATGACCAGTGATGATCAGTGAAGGATCAGCGAATAGCGCGTTCAATTCAAAACTTAAGCCTTTCATTTTATCACCACACCACCCAATGCTCTCTGCAACGCCACAGAGTGATGAGCACAAGCCGGACAATAGGCAAGAGTTGTGTTACAAAGAGAAGGGTTGTTGCACACATCATCGTCGTTATCGTCTTCGCTATGGAGATTTGTGTTAATTGGATTAATGTTCTAAGTCACCTTGTAATCTGTCTCTCTGCAGCAAATATTTTCTTTCCACCAATACTGCAGAGTCCACTACACAGAGATTTTGACGATTTGACATTTTAATCGCATTCTAATCTGTTAGTTTTCAGCAATTGACTCACAAAAGTCATGTGTCCTATATTTGTTGGGAAGAAAATAGAGTTGTCGATAAAGAGTTAACTTCTGTACCAAGTCATGGCAATAAACTATTCTTTGCATTTCAAATGAATTTGACTTTTTCTATTTTCCCCGAGATTTGTATTGTTTTTGAAGAACAACAAACACCACATTGAGGCCTTTTTCTGACCGAGTAGAAAGGAACTCGATGTCGAAGTAATTTCTTAATCTGCAACGATTTTTTTCAGGAAAAAAATTGGTTTGGTTTTAGTACACAAAACAAGGGGAACATGTAAGAAAGGCGTTAGGCTCGGCCGGGCCGAACTTGTTATACCCTCCACCACGAGTTGTATTGCAGTAAAATGGGACAATTACTTTATATTCGTTTATGAAGAAGACTTAATACCAAATTTCAGCAATTTCGGTAAAACAATGTGGCCACAACCTTCAAAATACCGAAATTCGGGAGTTACCGTTCCATGGGGGTTATATCACAACGTCGATCTATACCGACAAATTTCTGGCGGAAAGAAAACTAAATACCAAATTTCCGATATTTCGGTAAGATAATATGCCTAAAACCTTCAAAATATCGAAAATCAAGAGGTACGCTTTTAGGAGGATACAGAAAGACGTGGACCTATACTCATAATTCTCTTCTGGAATATTTTGTAACCCCATGGAAGACTTAATAAAAATGTCAGTCATTTCGGTGTGATATTGACATCACAACCTTCAGAATTACGAAAATCGGGAGGTACCGTTCTATGGGGCCTATATCGAAACGTGTACCTAAACCGATGATATATGAAGGCGTGTACCCATACCGACAAATTTAGAGGGTAAAGTTGAATACCCCCAATGAAGACTAAATACCAAATTTCAGCCATTTCGATGGATTATTGTGGCCATAATCTTCAAAGTACCGAAAATCAGGAGGTACCGTTTTATGGGGGCTATATGACGACGTGAACCTATACCGACAAATTTCATGTGGAAACTTCTATAAACAAAATTAAGACTAAATACCAAATTTTAGTAATTTTTGTGAAATATTGAGGCAACAACCTTAAAATACCGGAAATCAGGTGGTACCGTTCTATGGGGGCTATACGAAGACGTTAACCTATACCGACAAATTTCAGGTGGAAAATTGTATACCACCAACGAAGACTAAATACTAAATATAAGCTATTTCAGTGTGTTAATGAGGCTAAAACCTTCAAAATACCGAAAATCGGGAGGTACCATTCGATGGGGGCTATATGAAGGCGTGGCCCTATACCCACAATTTTAGAGGGAAAGTTGAATGACCCCAACAAAGACTAAATACCAACTTTCAGCCATTTCGGAGGAATATTGAGGGAAAACCCTTCAAAATACCGAAAATCGGGTGGTACCGTTCTATGGGGGCTATATGAAGGCGTGGACCTGTGCCGCCAAATTTCTGGGGAAAAGTTTTATACCCCCTATGAAGACTAAGTACCAAATTTCAGCCATTTCGGTGTGATAATAGGTCTGTACGATAACTTCGCAAGTAAAAAGTACTTGCAAGTACTCAGCAAGTTCTCAGTAACTACTCTGCACTAATTTTACTCTCTCGATCCTAAAAATTTGCAGAATGTTATCGAACAACAATTTGCAAAAACTTGCAAGAAGTCAGCTGATCTGACAAACAAGATGTTTGGCGGACAAGATTAAATTTAACACAAGAATTGCAAAGTCCGCCACAAAACATTCGAATTTAAATCAGCTGATCAAACTTGCAAATTCTTACAATGATAATTTAGCTTGCAAAAACTTGTAAGTTCTCAGTCACAAAACTTTTCAAAATTCTCTCACAATTCTCTCCAAATTCGCTCTCTTTTACTTTACAAGTTTGTTATCGAACAGGATTTTGTAAAAGTTTTTACAAATTTGTAAAAAATTTTGGGTTATCTTACAGACCTAATGAGGCTAAAATCTTCAAAATATCGAAAATCGGGTGGTACCGTTCTATGGGAGCTACATCAAAACGTGGACCGATGTAGGCCATTTGCAATACCAAACATCCTATCGACTTAGAATTTTACCCTGATCAAGAATATATATACTTTATAGGGTCTCCGAAGAATATTTCGATGTGTTACAAACGGAATGACAAATTTAATTATACCCTCCATATTATGGTGGAGGGTATAAAAAGGGGAGAAAATTGTATTCAAGTATATTTTTAATGGAAGTGGTAAAAACCAACTGAAAACCCAAAGAAAATCGAAGAAAGGTACAATGGAGCCCCAATAATGCATAGTGATATAGAGTACGAATTTAAACATCTGCACAAGTCACTTGTTTCTCCATTCAAGCCTTGGAAGAAAAAACAATTTAAATCGTTCTAAGTCAACGCTCCTATCAAGTCAAGTAAATCGACGAAATGTTCAAGACCAACGAAATTTTCAGCCATGCCGACTCAACGAAATGTTCAAGTCAATCAAGCCACACAACAAAATTTTCAAGACCATCCAAGCCTCACAACGAAATGTTCAAAAGCAACCAAGTCGACGCAACCACCAAAGAAACAAGATGACGTCACTGAACAGAAGAGCTGTGGTCAAAGATTATTAATTAAACTGAAATGTTTTTTGTATAAAATCAGATCTAATATTAATGCAATTAAATGCATAAAAACTAAAGCAAAAAGGAGTAACTAAGTTATAATTAACAAGTAAAAAAGTGTCAGTCGGCTTTGCCGTCAGATATACATATACCCTCAGCCAATGTGAAGCGAAACTTTCACCTCCGGACAGATCGAATGTATTTAAGGTCTCTTCAGAATTTTGTGGCCCTTTTTAGACATTTGAACTTGCCGACAAAAACGTGGATTAGGAATTAACTGCACTAACACACAAATGTTGAACTTTTGTAGGGCAGGTACCCTTAGGGAGGACCGACATTGGCCATTTTAGAAGTTAAACTAAATTTTCATAAAATATTAGGAGATCCAAAGTTTGGACCAAATTGGTTGCCCCATTCAAGTGATATCGTCCTAGCCTTTTAGTGACATTTTTAAACATTGGGGAGATGTACCGAAAGTTGTGGATCGGTATTGCCCATGAAACTAAGTTTGGATATAATATGACGAAGACCAAATGTTGGACCAAATCGGTTGAATAGTTCGAGAGTTATCGTGCTCTCCGACCGCCACATATGGTGACATAGGGGTTTTTTACACCTTTCGGGCCGTTTTCCCAAGAAATATCGTCGTAACGGAGGTAGCGAATGCAAATCGCTTCAACAAAAGTCAAAGTGATTCGAGAGCAGGTCTTAAAGTGAACTTATCCGAAATTTTGTGTGAGAGGTACCAGAAGGAGTAGAAAAATATAGTCCATATTCGAACCTGATCTATATCTGGTTGATATATTAGGATGTGCAAAGTATAGATTACATCGGTCACTCCCTTCAAGAGTTATCGTGCGCAAAATTTTTCCGAACATTTTTGAAGTTTTGTGGGAGAGGTACCTAAAGGAGTGGACCGATTTAGCCCACCTTCGAATTTAAACAATGTTTTGATAAAATATTACGAGAGCCAAATTTTGGACCGAATCGACAGATCCGTTCGAGAGTTATCTTGCGCTCCAATCACTACACAAGGTGTCATAGGGGCTTTTTGCACCTTTCCGGTAATTTTCTCAGGAAGTATGGACTTGTCGGTTAATCCGTTCGAGAGTTTACGTGCGCACCAGCCAGCCAGACAGACAGACGGACGTGGCTAAATCAACTCCAAATTGTCTGAAACGCATTTCGTCCAAACATACTTGGGGTCTAAAACCATTATTTCGATGAAGCACATTTTGCCAGTATGAAATTGTATATACCTTAGGCCTATACCTAAAAGCCTAAAGGCTGAGGGTATAAAAAGATGAATAATAAAGAAATAAATACAGTCGGACCTCGATTATCCGTGATGGTCGGGACCGGAGGTATTACGGATAATCGATTTTCCCGGATAATGGAGACAATGTTTTATGCAGTTTTTGAACATAATTTTGAGTAAAAATTGCATAGTATTGAGCAATAATAATAATAAACTACGCAATTTTTGTTATTTTTGATCAGGTAATCGACCGAATTTTAGAAGGATACATCATAATCATTATCAGATTCATCTGAATTGACTTTGCCCCATGGTTTTTGTGATACCATAAATACAAAACTTGTGTAATACGGAAGAATTTCCACTTTACTTTTGTTTGCTTCATCAAATTAAGTGGAAAGTGTGCTTTTACTCCCGGATAATGTAGTTTATAATGAAAAATAGAGGAAATGGAAAAAAATACCAACATTTCTTTTCTATCCCGGATAATGGAGGTTCCCGGATAATCGATTCACGGATAATCGAGGTTCAACTGTAAATATACATATAAATAAATAACACAAAAAATTAAGTATTTGATGCACCAAACACCCTATATCTGTCCATTTTTAATGAAATTTGGAATGTGCAACGAAATTTGGTCTAGAAATAAATGTGTCAAATTATATCGAAATCGATTCAGATTTGGATAAAGCTCCCATATACAGTTGCGTTCAAAATAATAGGAGTGATCATACCAACCAAGTCAATTCAATTCAACTTGGTTAATCGTGTCTATATTGGTATATTTTCTGTGTTTTTTTTATAATTTCTTGACTTCCAAACTGTTAATCCATTAACAGAAATGTTACAATTTGTTTTAAATTATTTACTGTTTATGCTAACATTATATATAGTCAAATTTTTTGTTAAAAAATAGAAGTTTGAAAGAAAAAGGACAATAAAAATATGTTTACGTGAGTTTTGGGCCAAAATTGCCAACTTTCACGATTGAAATGTTGACTTTGACTTTGATATTACACTATGATCCATATACACCGTACTTTATTTTTTGTATATAAACTTACGTTTTTCTTTCAAAAATACTTCATTTAGATCAGTTTCATTAGAAAACTGTGTTTGCCTTGCACAGGAGTTTTGGGAATTTATGTTATTTATACAGATATTATATGAAATTGACAACATAAATGAAGCATATTTTATAAAACATTTTATATGTAAAAGCCGTTTAAGAAAGATATTCGTAGGGCAACTTCAAACGTATTTCTTTATATTTTGAATTTAAGGAATTGTGTAGAAAAAAGCCTAATATCAGCCAATCATCCAATTCTTTGAATATGAAGAAAATATATGTTCTGCATGTAGTTAAGATGCCGAGAACCTAAAAAACATTGTTTGGTCTCATGGATATTTTTTTTTTGGCCAATCTTTACAAAAAGGACTAATGGAAACAATCACCAATCGTGATAACAGCCAGAGTCTTAAAAAAGCTCTAATATCTAAGTATTTTGGAATTAATTACTTTTTGAAATAGTTCAAAATCAAAGAAATAACAAAATAATTATATGTATAATGACTATGTACAGTAAATCCACTACCAAAGGCCAAAATTAAGTGTGATATTTTTTCAAAAAAAAAAAAGCCTGTACAGTATTTACAATATCCTCTTGATTGTTCTGGGACCCCGCGATATTTTAGTTTTTTGACCGTTCGGATCATATACAAATCATAGATCGTAAAAACCGATCTAATAGAACGGCGGAAACGGGTACTGCAAAAATTAAAAAATTTCAGCTTAGAAACCGACATATAATTCCCGTTTTTGCGGACACAGAGGTTTAAAAAATTTAGCGGCATAAGAGGTGTATGCGATATATCCCAAAAATAGATTGTGAATGTACATCCATGATTCTTGATGGATTGTAATAAAATACGTTTAGATCGATGTATTTCCGATTTCACTATCATGGTTGAAGTGAAACCGAATGCGCATAAAACGTGTATGCACTTTGTTCAAATAAGCGAGTGGATGTCAACTGTCAATTCCTTCGTATATACGTCAAATGAAATCTCATCTTAAATCCATTGGATTTCATTTTACGCTTAAGCAATGAAATTGACAGTTGAAATCAAGTGGAGCAGACGATGCTACAACTTAACCGCCAAATGAAATCTTGGTAAAAGTATACAAATGAAAAGAAAATAATTCGTTGTATTGGTAAACCGCATGAGCATCATGTGATGTTGAGGACTCACGATTTACACGCATTTCAAAATGTATATAACGCGATACCGTTTTATTTCAAGATTATTCCCCATTTAAATGAACCCAACATTTTTATGAACATCTTACATATCTTCCGAAATATAACTCCGAAATATTTTCCCAAAATTTCTTCAACTAACTTACAAAATAAATTTGAATACATTTATAAATTTGCTGAATATAAACATATTTCTATAGTTTTGGGTTCATTTGAATCTTCGCGATGTTTAGAATACGTGCATATTTTAAATTATTTTAAGATGTATAAACAGATGGAATTTTATTAAAACAAGGTACAAACAAACTACCAACTTTTTTGAACTCATTCTTAATTTTTGCGAAATAAAGTTATGGGACCTCAGTAATCATATAATATAGAGATTTCTGATTGAAATCGGACACATTTTCAAGATGAGGTATTTGATTTCCTTTATTTTTTGCTATGGTGACGCTGCTCATTAGCAAAACATTTTAGTATATTTTCAGATTTTTTTTGACAAACGGTTCCAGAGATATCGCGCCTTGAAAAAGTTAAATTCTGTAAAAACTACATGCAAAGAAATACTCATAACTTCTTTAATATTGGTCCAATTTGAAAAAATCTTTTTTTGTATGTTTTGTTATTTTATTAGCTATTTAATAGAAAATAGCGAAAACATTTGCACAGTGGGCTTGGATGCTATTTTCGCGATTTAATATTTAAAATCAATTTTTAAAGATGGTCGACCCCTTCGATTTTCTTTAATTATTTTTGTATTAAACTACGTTTAATTACAAAAATTTTAAGTCCTATGTGATAATGGGATTCGGACGAGTACTATTTTTTCCGAATTTTTTTAAATTTTTCACTACAATTTTTCCTTTATACCAGTGTGAAACATTTGTTATTTTACCAAAACAATACAAAATTTAATTTTTTTACATCGGTTTTGTTGTTTTATTTAGAAATTTATCTTAAAATCGAAGGGGTCGAACATCTTTAAAAATTGATTTTAAATATTAAATCGCGAAAATAGCATCCAAGCCCACTGTGCAAAATTTTCTGCTATTTTTTATTAAATAGCTAATAAAATAACAAAACATACAAAAAAGATTTTTTCAAACTGGACCAATATTAACGAAGTTATGAGTATTTCTTTGCACGTAGTTTTTACAGAATTTAACTTTTTCAAGGCGCGATATCTTTGGAACCGTTAGTCAAAAAAAATCTGGAAATATACTAAAATGTTGTGCTAATGAGCAGCGTCACCATAGCAAAAAATAAAGGAAATCAAATACCTCATCTGGAAAAAGTGTCCGATTTCACTCAGAAACCCCCATATACATCTGTACCGATTTGTTTGAAAATTGGCTCAATGTTTTTTTTTGGCTAGTTCAGGTTGCATGTGTCAAATTTCAGTGATTTTGGTGCATTTTTATCTCATATCAGATGCGAATATATATGGAAGCTGCATCCAAATTTGGACCGATTTTCATTATTTTCTATAGGATTAATCCTTGTACGGAAGATATGCTTTGTGCAAAATTTTATATCAATCCGACTATAAATGAGCTTTCTAGGGCTTTTGATCAACTTTTAATACAAATTTCCCCTCTGTGCGTCGTGGTGCTTTATGTGAGTACCTACCTTGCCGTCTACCTCACAGTGCTCTTAACACCGGGTGAATACAATGCGTCTACCAACTCTCCCACACATAAGTACGAGTACCAATTCGCCCACACATATTTGGACGCGATCGCCACCTTGGTTAGGAGCGGAGCCTATCTAAACTCCTGCCTTTCTTTGGTCAGGCACCCGGTTGATATGCAACTCCACATTCGAGCCGAAACTCTACCCGCCAGATCCGAGAGTCTGGGGGCACCTGGCACCCGCGGTACCAGAATATAGTCTCCGGTCAGGCTTCGTGGCCATGGCCACTACCAGTTGGACTCCAAACAGTCCCGGACTGGTGACCTCCTCCATTTAAGCCAGCGGAACAAACATACAAGACAGGACCACAAACAATTAACTAACATGCTGTCCTCACGGACTGCACAATGGGTCCACAGGGACCGCGGCAACGGACAACGCAACACAAACAGTAGACGAAGCCACCATCACGGATGACCGGCACGACATCCACACAAGGATCCGACGCCAAACCACACCAACTCCACCAATTCCCCTCCAACACCACACGACAAAATTGTAGAGATGACTATGTGGAGGAATTACCTCCACTAAGTCTAGTCCTTCTCCTAACAAACACTTCACGTGCAAACCTACTTAAACAACTAAAAGTCCGCCTGTCTCCAAGTGCCCCTTCTAGGTCAAAGGGCAGGGCGCCAAGTAGCACCTGCATTGCATCCGTAGACACAGTGCGACACACTGGCAGACATGCTAACATGACCACTCGTTGACACGACAAGAGCTTCCTATGCCCAACAGCAGATTCCGCTGCGGCACACAGGCAACAAAGAGTCCACCATATATGGTGCGCACGGAACGTCTGCTCAAACCCCAGTCGGTCCGCAAGACCCTTCTAACCATACCAGCTGCAGCAGTTAACTTATCCTTCACACGATCAAAGTGCGGCAGGAAATTCATTCTCTCAGCCATCGTTATCCCAAGGTACTTGACTTGCTTGACATACCGTATGCAGTGGTCATCAAATCGAACGTGGGGAGGTCGACTGTGCGCTAATCTGCCTTTCAGCAGCATTAGCTCAGTCTTCTCCTTAGACACCTCAACACCCACTCGGTCACTCCAGACCCCCACCATGACCATGGCCTCCTCAGCACGACGTTCCAGTTCGACACGAGACTCACCTTCGATCATGATGAGGAGATCTTGAAAGTAGTCGCTAACTCCCGCAGCAGAGAATCCATCATGAGGTTCCAAATAAATGGACCACAGATAGACCCCTGAGGGCAGCCTCACTTCACATCTGTCCAGACCGTCTCTATCCCACGAAAGGATGTCAAATGCACCCGTAAAGTCAACAAATATGCCTAAGACATATTTGGCATTTGACCCGCTCAGACTGTTCTGCACATGCATCCACGCGTCCACCGTACCTCTACCCTCGACAAAGCCAAATTGATGCGGTGAAGGACTCACGCCGCGGCACTCCCCAAGCCTTTCCACCATAATCCTCTCCAGCACTTTTCCAAGCACTGGGAGAAGGCTTATGCCCCGATACGAGCGAGGATTACACCGTACCCGATCAGGCGACTTGAGGAGCACGACGACGCGAGCTTCCTTCCACGCACGCGGGAAGTAACCCTGGTTAATGCAACGACCCAGAACGGACTAAATATACTCATACATGACCTTCCAGATGGCTTTAAACATCCTTCTGGTCATGCCGTCGATACCTGGCGATTTTATACTTCTAATCCTTCACTGTATACTTCTAATCCTTCGCTGTCGACGTGGAGCCAAGACGCAACGCCTGTAGGTCAACCTGTCGGCAAACACGGTATACCTTTCCCCAGGGATCACCCTGTTGTCCTGTACAAATCTCCTCCAATCGTCTTCTTTTCTCCTAGATAGCTCGTCCTTGTACGTCCTAAGAGCAGCAAGGAACTCAGCTTTACGCTGAGCCAGATCTTCCGCATTGTCTTGCCCTTTGGAAACGCTTCCTCAGGCGCGCAACTCCCCTCCGCATCAGACCCAGCTCACGGGTCCACAATTTGACCTTACTTGGCTTCACATGACGGCGTCTGCCAAGGAGTACGTCATTGACGCTTCTCATCCACTCATTCAACTTGCTGCCCATCTAACGTCAGTGAATCATATAGTATGTAGGAAGCCATAAATTAACAATGTTCCTCAATATAATGATTAGCGTTTTTATAAGATTTTATTCTTATAATCAGAATTGAAACCGGCATAACTTTTGAGCTGACAACTGAAATTAGTACCTCAAACAGATTTGAGAATGGGAATTGTTTTCTCAATCCATACATTAAAAATACTTTAAAAAACATTTTACAGCCTGTTCATGTATGTGGACCGAAAGGTTTTATGCGCTTCGGAAGTGGAAAAAAATCATATTCTGTTCATGTAAACGCCATCGAAACGAAAATCTATGCGACCGAAAAGCCATACGAAATAACACGTAAACGTACACTTTTCCATTAAATTTGGGTTTATGTATTTCGAAAGGACTGTCCCTTATAGAAAGAGAATGTCAAAATCACTCACATGCTTTGTAGCTGCCGAGTAGAACGTAAACTCGAGAATAACACCGAAAATCTTAAAATAAATTTATGCAACACAATCTTGAAACAAAATAAAAATTTTATAGACACGTTTTAATGGCGGTTTCATTCATTATTTTGAAGAAATCAATAAAATCAAATAATTCAAAATACCGACACATTTTATTTTTCAAACAAAACAAATCACACATATTCCAATGCGAAAAAGGCACATAACAGAAACATCCACCAAAAATGTTTTTCGCCACTATCGTAAAAACTATCATCTTTCATTCGCTAAAAATATTATTAACGATATTCGAGTTCGAAGGTTTTCCTGCCACAAACTGAGCGACGAATGAATCGTTTTCAATTCGTTCTCGTGTGTCGTTTTCGAACAAAATATCCGCAAAACTATCGAAAAACATTCGAAAATGAATCGTTTGCGATAGCAAAGGTATGGGGGGAATTTCTTTATGTTTGCGATTTGATGCGTAACTGTTGGTAAACGTTGTTGTCTCGTGTTTGGCAACCTGCACACTTATTGTCTATATTATGCGTAGCATTTATATCGAAATTATTTGAAAAAAGCAAATGGGAATTTTTTACAAACAATATATATTTTTTTTTTTTTTTTTGAAACAAAAAAATTTTCGGAGTAAAAAATATTTCTCGAAACAATTTTTCTTGTGAAGAAAAAACATTCGCCAAATGTTCGAAAACGATATCGTTTTTAAACTTTTGACGAACAAAAGAACAACGTGATTGTGTACACCCGAAAAACATTTGCCAATTCTTCGAATGCGATATCGTTTTCGAAAGTTGTGCCGAACATTCGAATAATATCCGCAATTGGTATGAGGGGATTTCCCATTTGGCTCTCATTTATAAACATAGTTGTACAAATGTACATTCAAATTAGTAGTATTTCGCATAGGATACGTAACGGCAGTCGCACGATAGTTTGCGAAATACATGAACGCATTTTAGACGGAAGTGAGTGACTGCTTTCCTTTCGTACAGGTTTCCGTGCGACATACACGAACATGCGGTTAGTCTTGAAAAAAGTCTGTTGTACTTTAATTCTCATCAACTGATTTGCAAAATGTAAACAATGCGTCAGCCTGATGAAGCCACACGAAGATTTTTACACTATACGTGTGCATACGTTCGTTTTTCGTATGCCCGCGGGCATAGAAAATTTGTTGTTTGTGGCCATCACTGGTATAGATACTTTGATACGACGGCTCCCTTTACGACGGTACCCATTTTTTCGGATGCAAGTCCATACCTCCTGAGATAATGCCCTAAAAGCTCCAAGAAACCCTGACGGGGTCCAAACTTTGCACATCGTATTATCGGTTCAATCCACTAAAGTCGGAAAAAGTCAAGTTTAAAAGCTCCACTCGGATAGTTTTGAATTTTTTTCAGTAGGCTGTCTTAGCGGCCCCCATTACACCGGTAAGTCCATACTTCCTAAAATAATGGCCCAAAAGCTCCAAAAACCCCTGCTGGCTCGTACTAAAATAGCTAGTGTGCAAGATAACTCTCAAGCTTTTTCAAAAATTTTTTCCAGACTTAGTTTAACGTAATTTAATATTTCGGGTTATCTATGAATCGGATGTTTGCTTCCTAAAATTGGTATATGTATGTCAATGATTTGGTATAGCCCCACATTATATATTTTATAAACGGCATAATTATTGTGTTTGTTTCTTTTTTTTTGTCAGATGCTGATTGTATATTCCGCCAGCAAAGTTGACTGATACTTTTTTATTTGTTTTTTTTTTTCACTACCACCATAATATGGAGGGTATAATTAAATTTGTCATTCCGTTTGTAACACATCGATATATTCATCGGAGACCCTATAAAGTATATATATTCTTGATCAGGGTAAAATTCTAAGTCGATATAACCATGTCCTTCTGTCCGTCCGTCTGATGAAATCAAGATACAGCTCGCAATTTTTAAGATAGAGCTTTGCAATTTTGTATAATATTTTATATTACTCCTAGGATCTTTGGTATTGCAAATGGGCTATATCGGTCCACGTTTTGATATAGGTTTTAACCTCAATATCACACGGAAATGGCTGAAATTTGGTTCCTATCATTCGTTAGGGGTGCAAAACTTTCCCCCAGAACTTTGTCGGTATAGGTCCACGCCTTTATATAGCCCCCCTAGAACGGTACCTCCCGAATTCCGGTATTTTGAAGGTTGTGGCCTCAATATTCCACCGAAATGGCTGAAATTTGTTATTTGGTCTTCATTTGGGGTATAAAACATTCCATATGAAATTCGTTGGTACAGGTCCACGCCTTCATATAGCCCCCATAGAACGGTACCTCCCGATTTTCGCTATTTTTAAGGTTGTGAGCTCAATATCCCTCCGAAAAGGCTAAAATGTTGTACTTAGTATTCGCCCGGGGTGTAAAACTTTCCCCCAGAAATTTGCCGGTATAGGTAAACGCCTTCATATAGCCCCTATAGAACGATACCTCCCGATTTCCGGTATTTTGAAGGTTCTGGCCTCAATATTCCACCGAAATGGCTGGTCTTCATTTGGGATATAAAACGTTCTATATGAAATTTGTCGGTATAGGTTTACGCCCTCATATAGCCCTATAGAACGGTACCTCCCGATATTCGGTATTTTGAAGGTTGTGGCCTCAATATTCCACCAAAATGGCTGAAATTTGGTATAAAGTCTTCATTTGGGGTATAAAACTTTCCATATAACACCCATAGGACGGTACCTCCCGATTTTCGGTGTTTTGAAGATTGTGGCCACAATATTCCAGCGAAATGGTTAAAATTTGTTATTTAGTCTTCGTTGGCGGTATAAAACAATTCTCCAGAAATTTGTTGGTATAGATCCACGTCTTCATATAGTCCCCATAGAACGGTACTTCCTGTTTTCAGTATTTTGAAGGTTTTGGCCACAACAACCCACCGAAATGTCTGAAATTTGGTATTTAGTCTGCTTTGGAGGTAAAAACTTTTCGAACTGAAAGTCGTCGGCAAAGGCACACGTTTCGATACAACCCCCATAGAACGGTACCTCCCGAGTTTCGTAGTTCTGTAGGTTGTGACGTCAATATCCCACCGAAATACTGAAATTTGTTCTTTAGTCTTCCATGGGATTATAAAATATTCCAGAAGAGAATTAATCAGCATAGAGAGGCGTATTTTATTTCAATATATCTCGTGGTGGAGGATATAACAAGTTCGGCCCGGCCGAACTTAACGCCGTGCTTACTTGTTATTAAATACATTTTTTCTCCAAAATTAGTAATGCCTGTAAGGGTTTTTTCTAATCAGAAACCGCGAAAATGTCAAAAATAAATTGAATTTTGAAAAATTTGCAATGTTTAGCGATTTGCATCTTTAAATTCTTAAAATGATGACATAAATTTTTAGATTTCTGAAACAATATTTTCGTTTCAGTTTTTTGTAGGCCTATTCTGAAGTCTTTTCGACGAGACACATCTTCGATCATATACCCTCTTTAGCAACAAGACCGTCTATAATTGGCTACGTCTTTGCCTCAAAACTAAAAATGGTAGAATCTGCCTGTTTTGCAAGTATGATACCGAGGTCAATCGAATTTTGGTTTGGTTTTTCTGAAATCATCTTCCATTGGCCAACTCTTCGCAATAACCAACAGTATTTTTCGATGACTATGAATACACATGTATTGAAATTTATGATTCTCTGCTTGGCATTCTTCAATTTGATTTATGTCCTAATACATAAAACAACCTCAAGTTTGTTCACATTGGCGCATTCACTCCAAAAAAAAAAACAGTAGCGCCACCACATGTCATACATTTTTATTCATCTAAACAAACAATTAAAATCAATTAATGCTAATAACTCCTTTCTTTTATTATCCCGAATTGAAAACAGAAAAAAGGCATTGATGGTCACATGATTTGTGCCACACACGCATATGAGATCACCTATACGGAATTCCAGAGAACTGAGCTATGACGTTTTTTCATCCAAAAGAAATGCCATGATCACTGTCTGTGATCTAATTGTAAGGTTCATCAACGCCATCATCAAAAAAGAGATTAAGGGGGCGTTTAATAAATTCAAATAATAACAACCAATTGTTCTAGAAAAACAAGCTGATCATAAGACAATTCTACTGTTACTAATTTATGGCTAAACCCTACAAAGAACAAAAAAAGTCGCACAATTTTTTTTATTACAGATTACATCAGTATTAAGGGTTAGTGTCCATAACATGTCTCTTAAAACAACAAATTACCCATCATACTGTTGCCTTAGATTTTTTGCGGCTTTCATAAGTGAGTATCGAAATTTCACAAATTACTTGGAATTCTATTTCGAATTCCCCTTCGCTGTGACAATTTTGTTTCTTTTTATTTTTTTATTGAAATGCCGCCTCTTTGTTTCGCTGTGTGCGACCCCTCTGTGAATATTATGTCACTTGTGCCGCACTTGTGTCTCTCAATGCGCATGTGCACAGCCTTTGAGAACGTAGGAGGGAGGAAGAAACTCAATAACAAAAGGACAAACCTTTTCTCGGCACATGAACAAACAATGCCACTAAACAATAGAAATGACATAATTTCTAACCCATGTTTCTTTGTTATTCTTCATACTCGAATTGCAACAACACACATTGAACGGTACAAAAACAACAACAACAATGACTAAGGAACCAAATACAAGCAAATGTCCTTTTTTAAGCTAAACGTAACAAATGCCGCAACATTTTGCCAGAGTACCAACTGGTCTGCTACATTGCAACAGGTTCTTCCTACCATTCCAATTACGACGAGATGGACAGCATGAAACAAACACTTGTTTTATTGGTTCTGAGTAGGCTACTAATGCGATTGTCGTAAATCTTCTATTCAAGTCAAATTTTGAGATTTACAACTTGTCACGCTACGCAGGACAGGAGAAAATTTGATTTTCTTTTTTAAAAAAATGTATTGTATCAAGTTTTATGCAATTCGTTAAATAATTTTCACATATAATCAGGTGGAACCGAATTTAGGTATTGAAAATTAAAATCCACAATAGTATGATTTGTTAAAGAACGTGGATTTTTTTAAGAATATTTTTCAACGTGGATTTTTTAAGAATGTTTTTAACGTGGATTTTTTAAGAATGTTTTTAACGTGGATTTTATAAAAATATTTTCTAACGTGGATTTTTTAAAGAATATTTTTCAACGTGGATTTTATAAAAATATTTTCTAATGTGGATTTTTTAAAGAATATTTTTCAACGTGGATTTTATAAAAATTTTTCTAACGTGGATTTTCAACATGGATTTTTACATATTTTCTAACGTGGATTTTCAACATGGATTTTTACAGAATAGTTTTCAACGTCGATTTTTTAAGAATATTTTTCAACGTGGATTTTATAAAAAATATCTTTCAACGTAAAGTTTTTAAAGAATATTTTTCCATCATCGTGGATTTTATAAAAAATATCTTTCAACGTAAAGTTTTTAAAGAATATTTTTCCATCATCGTGGATTTTTTAAAGAATATTTTACAACCAACGTGGATTTTTTTAAAGAACATTTTTCAACCAGCGTGGATTTTTTATATGATATTTTACAACCAACGTAGATTTCTTTAAAGAATATCTTTCAATCAACGTGGATTTTTTTAAAGAATACTTTTCAACCAACGTGGAAAGGAAGAATATTTTTCAACCAACTTGGATTGTTTAAAGAATATTTTTCAACCAACGGGGATTATTTTTTCAACCAAAGGGGATTTTTTAAAGAATATTTTGCAACCATCGTGGATTTTTATCGAAAGTTTTCCACAAACTAGGATTTTTTAAAGAATATTTTTCCACCAACGTGGAATTTTTGAAGAATGTTTTTTAACCAACGTGGATTTTTTAAAGAATATTTTTCAACCATCGTGGATTTTTTATCGAAAGTTTGTCAACCAACCTGGATTTTTTAAAGAATACTTTTCCACCAACGAGGATTTTTTAAAGAATATTTTTCAACCAGCGTGAATTTTTAAAGAATAGTTTTAACAAACTTGGACCGACCTGGATTTTTTAAAGAATATTTTTAACCAACGTGGATTTTTTTTAAATTAATATTTTTTAACCAACGTGTTTTTTTTTAAAGAATTTTTGTCAATTTTTTAGAATATTTTTTAACCAATTAGATTATTAAACGACATGTTCATCCAACTTGAATCTTTTAAAGAATATTTTCAACGTTGATTTTTTTAAAGAATATTTTTCAACCATCGTGGATTTTTAAAAGGATATTTTTCAACCAACGGGGATTTTTTAAAGAATATTTTCCAACCAACGTAGATTTTTTAAAGAATATTTTTCAATCAACGCAGATTTTTTTTCAAGAATATTTTTTAAACAAGGTGTATTTTTTTTAAGATTTTTTGTCAACCATCGTGGATTTTTTTAGAATATTTTTCAAGAAACGTGGATTTTATAAAGAATATTTTTTAACCAAAGGTGATTTTTTAAACAATATTTTTCAGTCAACGTGGACTTTTTTAAGAATATTTTTAAC
Source organism: Musca autumnalis (assembly GCF_047663935.1). Taxonomy (NCBI): domain Eukaryota; kingdom Metazoa; phylum Arthropoda; class Insecta; order Diptera; family Muscidae; genus Musca; species Musca autumnalis. The sequence goes on along the minus strand of NW_027411866.1, from coordinate 173,296,001 downwards.
CAATGTGGATTTTTTTAAAAATTATTTTCAACCAAATTGGATTTTTTAACAATATTTTTCAACCAACGTGGATTTTTTTAAGGATATTTTTTACCCAACTTCGATTTTTTAAAGAGAATTTTTCAACCAACGTGGATTTTTTAAAGAATATTTTTCAACGAACGTGGATTTTTTAAAGAGATTTTTCAGCCAACGTGTATTTTTTGAAGAATATTTTTCAACAAACGTGGATTTTTTTAAAATGTATTTTTCAACCAACGTGGATTTTTTAAAGAATATTTTTCAGCCAACGTGGATTTTTAAAAGAATATTTTTCAACCAACGCAGATTTTTTTTCAAGAATATTTTTTAATCAAAGTTGATTTTTTAAACAATATTTTTCAGTCAACGTGGACTTTTTTAAGAATATTTTTAACCAATGTGGATTTTTTTAAAAATTATTTTCAACCAAATTGGATTTTTTAACAATATTTTTCAACCAACGTTGATTTTTTTAAATAATATTTTTGAACCAACGGGGATTTTTTAAAGAATATTTTTCAACTAACGTAGATTTTTTAAAGAATATGTTTCAATCAACGCAGATTTTTTTTCAAGAATATTTTTTAAACAAGGTGGATTTTTTTAAGATTTTTTGTCAACCATCGTGGATTTTTTAGAATCTTTTTCAAGAAACGTGGATTTTTTAAAGAATATTTTTTAAGCAAAGGCAATATTTTTCAGTCAACGTGGACTTTTTTAAGAATATTTTTTAACCAATGTGGATTTTTTTAAAAATTATTTTCAACCAAATTGGATTTTTTAAGAATATTTTTCAACCAACGTGGATTTTTTAAGGATATTTTTTACCCAACTTCGATTTTTTAAAGAATATTTTTCAACGAACGTGGATTTTTTAAAGAATATTTTTCAGCCAACGTGTATTTTTTGAAGAATATTTTTCAACAAACGTGGATTTTTTTAAAAAATATTTTTCAACCAACGTGGATTTTTTAAAGAATATTTTTCAACCAACGTGGATTTTTTAAAGAATATTTTTCAGCCAACGTTGATTTCTATAATGAATATTTTTTAACAAACGTTTATTTTTTAACGAATATTTTTCAACCAACGTGAATTTGTTCAAAAGAATATTTTTCAATCAACGTGGATTTTTTAAAGAATATTTTTCAACCAACGTGGATTCTTTAAAGAATATTTTTCAACCAACGTAAACTTTTTAAAGAATATTTTTCGACGTGGATTTTTTAAAGAATATTATTCAATGCAGATTCTTTAAACAATATTTTTCAACGTGGATTTTTTAAATAATATTTTTCAACATGGATTTAAGGAATACTTTTCAACCAACTTGCACTTTTTAAAGCATATTTTTCAAGCAACTTGGATTTTTTAAATAATATTTTTCAACCCACGGGGATTTTTTAAAGAATATGTTTAAACCAACTTAGATTTTTTCAAGAATATTTTTAACCAAGGTGGATTTTTTAAGACTTTTTTTGTCAACCAACGTGGATTTTTTAGAATATTTTTCAACAAAGAAAGAAGAATATTTTGAACCAACGTGGATTTTTTTGAAGAATATTTTTCAACCAACTTGGATTTTTTAACAATATTTTTCCACCAACGTGGATTTTTTTAAAGAATATTTTTCAACCAACTTGGATTTTTTAACAATATTTTTCAACCAACTTGGATTTTTTAACAATATTTTTCAACCAACGTGGATTTTTTAAAGGGCATTTTTCAACCAACTTGGATTTTTTAAAGAATATTTTTCAACCAACGGGGATTTTTTTAAGAATAATTTTTAACCAATGTAGATTTTTTTCAAAAATATTTTTTAACCAAGGTGGATTTTGTTAAAGATTTTTTGTCAACCAACGTCGATTTTTTTAGAATATTTTTCAAACAATTAGATTTTTTAAGCAATATTTTTCAACAAACGTGGATTTGTGAAGAATATTTTTCAACCAACTTGGATTTTATAGAATATTTTTTGAAGAATATTTTGCAACCAACCTGGATTTTTAAAGAATATTTTTGAATCAACTTTGATAATTTTAAGGAATATTTTTCAACCAACATGGATTTCTTTAAAGAATTTTTTTCAAACAACGTGGATTTTTTAAGTAATATTTTTCAACCAACGTTGATTTTTTAAAGAATAGTTTTCAACCAATGTGGATTTCTTTAAAGAATATTTTCCAAACAACGTGGATTTTTTAAAAATATTTTTAAACAACATGGATTTTTTAAAAATATTTTCAAACAACGTGAATTTTTTAAAAATATTGGATTTTTTTAAGTTTTTTTTAACCAACGTGAATTTTTTTTAAGAATATTTTTCAACCAATTAGATTTTTAAACGACATTTTCAACCAACTTGGATTTTTTAAAGAATATTTTTCAACGTGGATTTTTTTAAAGAATATTTTTCAACCAACGTGGAGTTTTTAAGAATATTTTTCAACCAACGTGGATTTTTTTAAAGAATATTTTTCAACCAACGTGGATTTTTTTAAAGAATATTTTTCAACCAACGTGGATTTTTTTAAAGAATATTTTTCAACCAACGTGGATTTTTTTAAAGAATATCTTTCAACCAACGTGGATTTTTTTTAAAGAATATTTTCCAACCAACTTGGGTTTTTTTAAAGAATATTTTTCAACCAACGTGGATTTTTTTAAAGAATATTTTTCAACCAACGTGGATTTTTTTTAAAAATTAATGGATTTTGACCTAACCTTTGGTTCTTTTGTTTTTTGGGCCGCTGATTACATTTCTGATATTATTTAACCCTCAGGCGCTCATTTAAGGGGTCTTTTTGGTCCCTCCTCCTATAAAATGTGATCTTATCGGATCAAAATATTCTACAGATTTGTTCGCCATCAATTTTTACTATGGGTCCTAGAATGCACCAAAACTCTATACCTTACCTAAACTCCAGAAATATGCAAAATTATAAACACGTTTTAGGGTTAAGGGCGTACTTTATGTGAGTTTTGGCAAAATTGTCATACAAAGCATCATTTTAGAAGAATGTCGTCAAAGACAAAAATTTTCTCTGCTAAATTTCACTATAAGTTACCAAAGAAAAGAAATCTCTATTTGCATTACATACCAAGAAAATATCGGTATCAATTTTGCCAAAAAACCAAGATAGTAAAATAGGGTTGCAAGCTTCCACCATTTCTACAGTTTTGGAAATATTTGAGTTAAGAAAATTGTGAAAATTGATCTTCAAAAAAATTACCAAGTACGGACATCAATTATTAAAGAACGCACAATTCATTGGCGACACTGAACATCTTAAATACGTTTCACATACCTTTCATTACAATTACAAAAAGAAAATATTTAATAACCGAGGTTTATTTTGCATATTATCATAGATTTATAAACAACTTAAATATTGAAAAAAAAATATTCCAAATAGAGTCACTTCGACCTGCTTTTATACCCACTTATTAAACAAGAAATGTATATATTTTTTCATAACTACACGCACTGGGATCCTATAAACAATATCTGACCCTTTTTAGTGTAAATTGATAATTTTTTTTGGAAAATTGGACACTGTGCAACGTGGAGTTTTTAAGAATATTTTTCAACCAGCTTGGATTTTTATACCCTCAGCCTTTAGGCTAGAAGGGTATATGGCGAAAACCAAAAATCCTTTGCAATTACATTTGAAAAAAATTAAAATATTTTTTTGCGAGCACATCTACTATTTTTAGCATAGAGGTTGAGAAAAAAAATGCTGGTTTCAAATCTGTTCAAATTGGACGATGCGCGCAAAAATGTATGCATAAATCGTTAACAGCATTCCATATCTATTCGTAGATGTTTAAATAGTTATTAAATGTATTATTATTTTCGCGGAAAATCAACAAATAATAAAAAAATTGAAGAAAATCCAAATTATCCTGTCCCAGAGTCCGTACAAACCCTCAAAAAATAAATTAAAAAATATATGCGGAATCTAGACAATGCGTAGAAAAATATGATACCAAATTTTTAGAGATTGGGTACATAAACTGCATACTATAGCAACAACAAAAGAGAAAAACTTATTGTTGGAAAATATTGTTGCAAATATATTTTCTGGTTTGATTCCAAATATTAGAAAAAAATATTTGGGAGTTCTCCAACTATTTCGCTAAAATCCCATACAATAATTAATGTGTACTGCTAAAACTTCATCAAGAAATATGGCTTACCATCGTGAAAGCTTATTTGCTTACTGTCTGTGGAAATTAAAAAGCCTATTATTCGCGATTTAGTTAGTTACGTCTATATATACATATTTCAAATAGATTCTTCAAGAATCGCGGATGTGCCTCCACATTCTATTTTTGATAAAAAAAACCCCATATTACTCGCGAATCTCTGCAATTTATGACACGCATTTCGCAAATATTATAATCGCGTACAAAGGATTCCATTTGCGTAAAAAAATTAAAGAAAAAAGCGGTTTATTACGCGGATTTGTCAAAATAAATTTTTGCTGATTTTCCTATTTTCAGGGTATCTATATCCGCGGTTTTAGTGGATGGATTCGATCGCGGATGGGCTCATTAGATCCGTCGCGTAAAAAACGCGGGGTACAAAGGAAATTGAGTGGTACTTGTAAATTTTAAACGCAAACAAGTAAAAAAGCGTTAAGTTCGGCCGGGCCGAACTTTTCATACCCTCCACCCTAAAATATTCTGAACTAAAATGGAATAATTAGTTTTCATTCCTGTCCCCAACTTTAGGTGGGTACGTTAAAATGTCAGATAATGTACATAAAATGCTTCATTCGGGAGGCCCTTTTTTGTGGTGCCTATATCTAACTATGTATGTTGACAATTTTTGGTGGGCTAGAAATTGGGAGGTACTCTTATATAGGGGTTATAATAAAACATGGACCTATGTTGACAGTTTTTGATGGGAGCCTTTAATGTCAAATAACTCCTAATTCGGTTAAAAATTGCAGCTAGAATCCTCAAAATACCGAAAATCGGTACATAACGTGGGAACTTCAAATGTCATTAACAGCTAGTTCGGAGGTATGTGAGCTATACGAAAATATGAACTTAAATGAACAATTTTTGTTGGTTTTTTAATTTCAAATTACAGAAAGCTCGTCCAAAAAATAAAGCTAAGGTACGGAAAATCGGGATGTTTGTTTTGGGGCTATACCAAAACATGCACCTATGTTCATAATTTTTTCGAATATAAGTAATCCGGTATAGAAATGTGACTTAAAACGTCAAAATACCTGAAATCAGGCGGTAACGTTATATGGGGGCTATTCCAAAACATGGACCTATGTCCACTAGTTGTATAAGTTTATTGCCATTTAAGAACCCTGAATGTCAATTTATAGCTAAATCGGTATGAAAATGTAGCTAAAAACGTCAAAATGCCGTAAATCGGGGTTGCCGTTATATGGGGGCTATACCAAAACGTGGACCTATGTCCACAACTTTTGTTATATAAGTTTATTGACACTTAAGAACCTTAACTGTCAAATTATAGCTAAATCGGTCTAAAAATGTAGCTAAAAACGGCAAAATACCGTAAATCGGGGGGTACCGTTATAAGGGGGCTATACCAAAACGTGGACCTATGTCCACAACTTTTGTTATATGAGTTTATTGACACTTAAGAACCCTAAATGTCAAAATATAGCTACATCGGTCTGAAAATGTAGATAAAAGCGTCATAATACCGTAAAACGGGGGGTACCGTTATATGGGGGCTATACCAACACGTGTACCTATGTCCACAACTTTTGTTATATAAGTTTATTGACACTTAGGAACCCTAAATGTCAAATTATAGCTACATCGGTCTGAAAATGTAGCTAAAAACGTCGAAATACCGTAAATCGGTGTACCGTTATATGGGGGCTATACCAGAACGTGTACCTATGTCCACAACTTTTGTTATATAAGTTTATTGGCACTTAAGAACCCTAAATGTCAAATTATATCTAAATCGGTCTGAAAATGTAGCCAAAAACGTCAAAATACCGTAAATCGGGGGGTACCGTTATATGGGGGCTACACCAAAACGTGGATCTATGTCCACAACTTTTGTTATGTAAGTTTATTGACACTTAAGAACCCAAAATGTCAAATTATAGCTAAATCGGTCTGAAAATGTAGTTAAAAACTTCAAAATACCGTAAATCGGGGGGTACCGTTATATGGGGGCTATACCAAAACGTGGACCTATGTCCACATCTTTTGTTATATAAGTTTATTGACACTTAAGAACCCTAAATGTCAAATTATAGCTAAATCGGTCTGAAAATGTAGCTAAAAACGTCAAAATACCGTAAATCGGGGGGTACCGTTATATGGGGGCTATACCAAAACGTGAACCGATATAGCCATCATCGAACTTGACCTGCCTGCAAACAAAAGACGCATTTTCCCAAAATTTCAGCGTCGTATCTCCATTTTTGTGGATGCTAGAGTGATTACCACAGACGGGCGGACGGACGGACGGACGTGCACAGATCGACTCAGAATTTTACCCTGATCAAGAATATATATACTTTATAGGGTCGCAAATGAGTATTTCAATGCGTTACAAACGGAAAAACAAACTTAATATACCCTCCATACTATGGTGGAGGGTATAAAAATAGGGTTTTTTAAAAAAATTCACGCATCAAATATTGGCCTTTAGACTCCAATTACTAGGATGCTGTAAGGAGCACACTCATTAGATATGCATTAAACGACGTAAAATCACGTGTTTTATAATCCTGTTATGAGTTTTGAATATTATCTTGCTGCGCGTCCGAATTATTAAAACAATTCAAAAAACCCCGAAATTCCGGCTTCAAAATGTCAGCATCAATTTTAGGTGGATGCAGTGGATATATCGAAAAATGATATTCTAGTATCATATTGCCCATGATGTATTCTTTGAGTCTTTCTTTGGGCATATGTCTATAAAATGTAAGGTTAAGCCAGAAATCGGAAGGGAGCATAAAAAATTGTTGGCTTCAACCCATTTTTACCCATTTTTCTACATTGATGCCAACACAGCTTCCACGTAAATTAATTTTAATGGTCGATCTTATGGGATTCCTCCTAAAACACTTCATTTTAAAGAATGTATATCATACTATATAGAATATGTTAACAGTTCGCGACTTCTGAATGGGTGAAACTCGGATTCATCGATTGTAAAACATTTTTGGTTTTCGCCATATTAGGGTGTCCAAAAAACCGGTTTTTCCAAACAAAACGGTTTTCGGTTAACCGAAATTTTCAGTTTTTTCAAAAACCGGTTTTCGGTTTTCAAAAATTTTCAAAACCGGTTAACCGGTTTAAACCGGTTTTGTAAAATAGGTACAAAATTGCTCATAATTGATAAATATTTGATTAAAAAATGTGCGGCAAGGGGTAAATTAAGTATAACTAATTCTTTATTATACAATTATCTGAAAATATCCTTGTTATTTAACATTCAACCTTAAAGTGAAGACAGCAAACATATGTCAAAAATTGTGGTCTAAGAATAGTAAAAGCCCTTACAAATATACGATTGTGTACCAAAGGAATTAAATTTACATTTTATTAAGTCTGGATTCTCATTCTTGCGTTGAGAACCTCAAATTATCGTGCCGGAATCAAAATGTACTTTGTTATCGTTACCCTTTACAACCATAAATTCCACTAGTTCTTAGTTTACTGTAATAATTCAAAAACGTATGAATAACGTCATTCAAACAACCGTGTGGTATTACGTATACGCAGTTTTTTCATAGATCGTTCAATTGATCTATATTGGAATTGTGCCATTTTACACTAAATATTTTCAAGATTAAAGGTATCTGACATTTATAATTTAGCCGTACCTTTTGTTAGTTGTTTAGTTTACTTTCAAGAATACAATTGTAATGAAATTTTAAAAATATTACTACTTTTTTAAAACCGGTTAACCGACACAAATAACCGGTTTTTTCGGTTAACCGAAAATGACGTTTTTGGCGAAAACCGGTTTCGGTTTTGTAACTCAAAACCGGTTAACCGGTTTCGGTTTTGGACACCCTACGCCATATACACTTTGATACGAAAAATGTCTGTATGTCTGGCTTGTGCGCACAATAACTCTCGAACAGTTCAACCGATTCAAACCAAATTTTGGGTATCGTAATATTTTGTCCAAACATAGTTTAATTTCGCAGATGGGCCATATCGGTCCACTCCTTCTGGTACCTCCACCACAAAAGTTCAAAATATTTCTGTAAAATGGTCTGAACAATAACTCTCGAAGGGAGCAATCGATTTGGTCAAAACTTTGCATATCGTATTATTCCTTCCAGATATGATCTGGTTCGAATATGAACTACATCTGTCCAACCCTTCGGGTACATCCCAAACAAAATTCGGATAAAGTGAAGTTTAAGGGCTCCTCTTGGATGGTTTCGCAATTTTTTTCAGTAAGTTTTCCTTGCGGCTCCCTTTACGATGGTAAAATTTTTTCTTGCGGAAGTCCATACTTCCATACTTCATTGGCCTAAAAGCTCTAAGAAACCCTGACGGCACCAACCAAAATAGCAAATCCGCAAGATAATCCTCGCAGGGAATTTCTGATTGGAGCAGGCTTTGCACATCGTACTATTTCATCCAGTCATGTATCAGGATGGAATATGGATTGTATCGGTCCACTCCTCCGAGTACCTTCCACACAAAATTCGGATAAAGTGAAGTTTAAGAGCTCCTCACGGATCGTCGTTTTACGACGGTACAATTTTTGCCGGAGTAAGTCAATAATTCCTGACGGCACCAACCAAAATGGCAAATCCGTAAGATAATCCTCCCAGGGAGTTTTTGATTAAGCAGGCTTCGCACATCGTATTATTTCATCCAGTCCCGTATGGGATTGAAATATAGGCTATATCGGTCCACTCCTTCGGGTACCTCCCACACAAAATTCGGATAAAGTGAAGTTTAGGAGCTCCTCTCGCATCGTTTGACCCTTTTTCAGTAGATTGTTGGAGCGGCCTCATTTACAATGGTACATTTTGTTCCGGAGTAATTTAATACTACCTAAGATAATGGCCCAAAAGCTTCAAAACCCTGTCGGATATTGTGCAAGATAACTCTAAAACTTTTTCAAAAATTTCTTTCAAACTTATTTTAACATAATTTAATATTTTGAGTCCTTTATGAGGAAGTTTAGTTGCCAAAAATGTTTGGTATATGTCAATGATTTGGTATAAGCCCACGTTACGGTACCTACAGATTTTAAAGCAAACTCGTGATATAAAATCAACATATTTTATATACGGCATAATTATTGTGTTTGGTTTGATTTTGTTGTTTTTTGGTCAGTGGCTGAGGGTATTTCTCCGTCAGCACAGCTGACTGATACGTACTTACTATTTTTTAAGAATATTTGTTTATGGAAACATTATATTTTTTTGTTTTTATTTTTTTCTTCAAATTTTAAAATCAAATTAGTTTCTGTTAAAAATTATTACATTAACGACAATAAGAAGGTTCATTTTTTAAAGCTATATTCTCGAGTAGCAATTGCAATGATGTTCCTAATATATGTCAAAAAGTAGAGTAATGCTCTTATAAAATTCCAAGTAAAACCCAATCAAAGGATGTGCCGCAACAAAGTACCTTCCCTCCGAAGCAAAAACCAACAATTAATGCCCTAGTTAACTACAAATTCATATTGAACATGTTGCTAATGATTTACCTACCATTGATCTTGTTGAGTTTTGAGATTAATTGCTCGCATATGAAATACGAACCATGCGATTTTATTCGGTACAAGTGCAGTCGGTAATTGTAACCTGTTGTTGAGGCATAACCAAATATTTTCTTAGAATTTTGTCAACAATTGGTGCATCTTCGCATTGCATAGATCTACTATTTCCAAAGGATGTTCACGCACACACACACACACAAGCACTTCTTTACAATGCAAGGGGCACACACAACACCATTAGACATTGCGTTGTCAACCAGCCGGTAGTAGTTTTGGTTACACTGCTGACAATGGTGATGATAATGATGCTGCTGCTGCTGTTGTTGTTGATGATGATGACCTTAGTGGTGGTAGTGATAGTGCTGCTACTCTCCTATTACTGTTTACTGTTGATGTGGGCTACACTTGTATCGGATATTGTATAACCAACCTATGGATGCATCATCTATTGCTCTGCATGTTTGATGGGGTGTTGAAACCTACTCAGAGTTATCCTTCTTACATCCCTGCTGAGTCGGCTTTGGTTTTATGTTTTACACTTGTGCATTCTTCTCTACACACAGATATTGGCTGGCCTCTGCTGCTGTACTTTTATCTATTTTTTGTGGATTATTGTTTCATTTTGCATAAGAAGAATATCCATTGGCCGCTCAGTTGGAGGTTGGGAAAATGCCATGAACTGGCCAATGTTATCTTAAATTTGTTTTGTTAAATAAACATTGATTCCCTTGGGTTCGGCAAAGAGATGGAAAGAAAATAAGTGCAAAAAGGTGTCAATGTTATCAGATCGCTTCAAATTGCTTATCTTTTGTTTAATAGAAAAATTCGCACAGTTCACACCTCATTGTTCCGGTTGTTCCGTAAATCATCAGCATCATCAGTTTTGTCACTTTTTCTCTTTGAGAGGATTATTGTTTGTTTTCTTATCGTTCATTAATAGCGTGAAATTGTAATTCCGTTTCTCATTCCTTACGTATTAATTGCATGGGAATATTTTGTAATTTTGACGACAAGCCAAACATTGTTGTCATAACCTGAAATATATTTTAGTAGTAGACTTAGCCCTGTCCGCTCTTCTGTCTGGTTGCCTGTTTCGCATGAACCGATTTGGTCCGAATTTTGCACCTCCTAATATTTTGTCCAGGGTGCCACCGTGGTGCAATGGTATGCACACCCGCCTTGCACGCTAAAGGTCGTGGGTTCGATTCCCCGGCCAGTCAACATCAACATTTTCAACGGTGGCAAAATACCCCTCAGTAATGTTGGCGACATTTCCTGAGTATTTCAGCCATGTCAAACTTCTCTACAAAGTGGTGTCTTATGACACGCCGTTCGGACTCGGCGATAAAAGTAGGTCCCATATCATTGATATGAGAGAAGTCTCCCTTGTCCCGTATGGGATGTTTGTGGAACAATTATGTATATATAATATTTTGTCCCCTTTGAGTTCCTGCTACACAAAAGTTCAACATTTTGCGCACGAGAGTGATTTGGTCCAAACTTTGCGCATCGTAGTTTGTCTTTCAGACATACAAAGATAAGATTCCAAAATGAGCTCGGTCAATCCACTCCTTCGGTTACATCCCGCACAAAATTGGAAAAACTATTCGCAAAAATGCAATTAAAGGTCATGTTTTGTATTTTTTACAGCTGATTGCCCTCGCGTTACTTTTTTCGTGGGCAAGTTGATACTTACTAAGATAAAGTCCTCTAAAAACCTTGTCGACACAAACTTAAATGGCTGATAAGCAAATAAAATATCTTCCAAACATATATCAAGTTCCAAGAAGGTCTATATCGAACAACATTATCGGGTATCCCCCGCAAAAATGTTTAAAAAGTTAAAAAGTTCGCTTAGGTGCAGTTTATGGGCTGTTCAACAATTTCAAGTCACTGACGTTATCTCGCCGAGAGTTGAGTATTTTACAAAAAGTTCTAAACCTTTCGCTAGCCGTCCACGTCGTGTTCGAAGTCTGGAAAATGGGGTGGATGTTGATTTCGCTACTGAAGGCAAGCATTAGGCAAATCGGTACAGACCTATTTCGCTTTTCTAGCCCGTAGCAAATACTCTTGATGCTTTACTTCTCCCAAGCAACAGAAATCGTTATCCAGTTGGCGATCATCAGCATGGGTTTCATAAGCACGTCGAACACTCAAACAGAACAAACCACGCGATAAAACAGTGTTAGTGGTGTTGGAGTTAAACAATCCCACGACGGCCGGTTCTATGTACCGGATTGACCCGAGAAACATATCACCTCAGCAACTACTTGTTCGTGTTCGTCTTTATTTTTATTTTGGGAGCGGCATGTCCCGGAATGCCTGCTCCGGTTTTTTTTTATGGGTCCGTGTCGGGATAGAGAGTAACCCCGGACCATGGTTTTGCACCATTTGTCAGCGTCTCATCCACCATAGGTCGGTGTCACTGAGATGCAACGGGTGCCAAGGATGGGTGCATTTCAGGAACTGTTCAGGCCTCACCTACCTGAGGGAGTATTACGATAGGGTTTATATTGCTTCGTGCTGCGCCAAAATAATCCCCAGTGAGTCATCATCATCATCGGATTATGAAACTCCCCCGCAATCTCCCCAACAGCAGTATCAGTCACAGCCGTTAACACCACGGATTGCTGTACCAATTCCTGAGGATGTGACATTCTTGCAGTTTAACTGCGATGGTCTTCGAACCAAGATCAATGAGATAGTGAACTTTGTGAGTCGAAGAAATATAATGGTCGCTGCGATTCAAGAAACGAAGCTGAACAACAACTGCAGTCTTCGGAGTTGTGATGGATACAACGTTCATCTCCAGGATACTACGAGAAGTGGGGGTGGTGGACTTGCATTCCTACTTCACCAGCCTGTCCAGTACAGACCTATCTTGCCTGAGCTAGACTCTAGGGACCCATTCTTGGAGTGTATGGGGTAGCGGTAAGTTGTGGAACCGCCGAGATAGAATGCTGAATGTGTATATCCCGTCGGTCAATAGCTGAGCCCCGAGTTATTCGCCTAATACCAGATCTCTGTTGCGAAGTGATAACCGGCTAGTCCTAGGGGATTTTAATGCCCATCATGAGTTATTGCATTCAGCCCTAGGGAATGACCAGAGAGGTACAGATATGGCTGAGCAAATAGATAGTTCCACATTCTGCACTGCGAACGATGACGCACCCACCAGGATTAGAGGGGACTGTCACAGTTCGCCTGACATATCCATCGTGTCACCCGGTCTGACGAATGACGTGACATGGCAACCCGTCACTTCCATTGGGTCGGACCATCTCCCAATCCTCATCTCCATAAATAGACCACCAGACTTCATAATCTCTGAAAGCCATACTTTCATTAACCATGGGAAAGCGGATTGGCCTTAGAGAACTGCCCAATCCCTCTGAAGTTCGGGTAGCAGAGAGGAAATTCCGAGACATCATCACTACTGCAGCCGCTCGCTTTATTCCTTCTGGTCGAATACCTGAAATAAGACCTAATTTCCCAGCAGAGGCGACGGGATTAGGTAATGAGCTTCGCCACACGAGCCCTAATGACCTCAGAGTCAGATAACTGACAATGGAAGTCAATAGATTAGTCGGTGAGCATAAGCGGAAAAGGTGGCTAAAACATCTGAATTGTGGACAACGGTTAAGGCGCTATCGAACCCTGGTAGGAGAGACGATCGGAAATCTGTCATGTTTAATGGTGTGGCTGTGACAGATCCGAAGAGGTGCGCAGGCTATTTCTGCCGACAATTTATTGAGCACCCCATTTAGCGACCGGGCGAAGAGAAGTGTTTTACATCGTTTGCGATCTTTTCCTGCCGAGGAAGAAACGAATCAATTTACAATGGATGGTGTTGCAGATGTTATCCGAGGCGCAAAGTCAACCAAAGCGCTTGGACCTGACGGAATTTCAATGGTGATGCTAAAACAGCTGGATGACCCGGGAGTAGAGTATTTTAATAAGGTATTCTACTTATCGCTAGCCACCCTAATAGTTCCCGATGCCTGGAAGATGGGCAGGGTGGTCCCCCGCTACTGAAACCTGGCAAAGATGCCAGCAAAGGTGAATCATACAGGCCGATTTCACTTCTATCGCCAGTAGCAAAGATATTCGAGGCGTTACTCCTCCCCGGTATTAGAACGTGTTACCCAGTTGCGGATCATCAACACGGGTTGCGGAAGCAGCATAGTAACACAACAGCTTTGCACACCATTACCACATATATTGGACGAGGACTTAACCAGGACAAACCAGGACTTAACCAGAACTGTGATGGTAGCATTGGATCTGACCAAAGCGTTTGATACGGTCAGCCATGCTAGGCTGTTCGAGGATATCGAGAATACTACCCTCCGGCCTTGTATGAAACGCTGGGTCATCAACTATTTGTGTGGTCGCCAGTCATACGTTGAATTCAGAGACATGAAGTCCGAATACCGTAGAGTGAAGCAGGGAGTTCCCCAAGGAGGGGTGATATCTCCAGAACTGTTTAACCTCTACCTTTCTGCAATTCCACGCCCTCCCGACGGCATTGAGTAAATTACGTACGCGGATGATTGTACACTCATGGCGTCAGGTTCCAACATCGGTAACGTTTGTGACCGGCTAAACTCCTATGTCATTGATCTTGTAGGGTTTTTCCACGCGAGGAATATGAAAATATCCACCACTAAGTCAACAGCCACACTGTTCACCACATGGACGGCGCAAATGAAGCTCCCCCTGAATGTACGGGCGACGGCAATAATTGTGACCACAAACTACCCCCAAAGTCTTAATGGTCACATTCAATAGCATGAATAAGTCGTCCGAGCATGCCACAGTTACTGAGAAACAAGGTCCTCAAGACCCTAGCCGGCAGCACTTGGGGTGCGGATAAAGAAACCTTGTTAACCACATACAACGCGATAGGTCGGTCTATGGTAAGCTATGCGGCGCCAGCGTGGTTTGCTAACGTAAGTGATACGCAATGGGATAACATACAAATCTGGCAGAATGCTGCCCTGAGAACAGCTACAGGGTGTCACCTCATGTCTGCAGTGGAGTGGACGATTCTTCCAGTACGGCAACATAATGGCATGCACTCGTTACTGTACTTTATGATCTAGAGGTAGGTCTAAAGATATAAGATAAAACTCCTAGATCAATAAGCCTTTCAAAAAGTTTTATATATCATTCAGACAGATGCAGTCGTAGATGCCATAAACAACTATTGTGTGACTTTGGGCATCGGAGTACATTCCCCATCTATCAAAACTGAGAATCGTCAGAATGCACGGCAAACCAGAACATCGAATCATGATGTTATTCGTCGTCTATATACCCGATCAACGAATCTTTGAGTTCCCGATCATCTTCACATCGCTTACATGCAAACATCGAACTATCATCCAAAATAAAACAAGTGAGCAAAGGCTATAGTCGGGACGGGACCGACCATGAGATACCCTACACCACTACCCCTGTGCATAAGCTTTTCACTGGTAAACATTTCTTTTAGGGAATATAAACCGACTACCACCAAAAATAATATGCCTCTTTGTCTCTGGGACCCCCATAAGCAACCAAAATTTCGTGACCATCCGATCAAAATTACGACCTGTAGCTTGATTGCAAAAAAATGGAAGAATTGGATGCATTACCGACTATTGTGGTATCTCCCTTGTTTGACCACCTTCGCCAACCTGCTTTACACCAATGTAAAGGTAATATTTTCTTCTTCCATTGACAGGCTTTGTCGTTGGAATACCCCTACTAGAAGCCAATATATTCACAAAGAATAAAATTTGAATTTGTCTCCAAATGAGTTTTTCCCCATTCCGACCCCTAAATATTATCCGGCTATCACCAAAATCAATAGGCTTCTTCCTATGTGGGACACTCATCAACTCCCAAAAAATTCGTGACGATCCGATTAAAATTGCGACCTGTAGCGTGATTACAAACAAATCGGAAAATGGGATGCATTACCGACTATTGCGATATCTCTGTTGTTTGAGCAGCTACGACAACCTACTTTACATCATTGTAAAGGTGATATTTTCTACTTTCCTTGCCAGGTTTTACTTTTGATATACCTCTTAAAGAAACAGAGATATTGGCTTTGAAATAAAACGTAGACCTTTTCTCCAAATAAGTTTTTGCCCTTTCCGACCCTTGAATATTATCCGACCATCATTAAAATCAGTAGGCTTCTTCCTCTGTGGGACCCCCATTAACCCCTAAACTTTCTACTTTCCTTGCCAGGTTTTACTTTTGATATACCTCTTAAAGAAACAGAGATATTGGCTTTAAAATAAAACGTAGACCTTTTCTCCAAATAAGTTTTTGCGCATTCCGACCCTTGAATATTATCCGACCATCATTAAAATCAGTAGGCTTCTTCCTCTGTGGGACCCCCATTAACCCCTAAACTTTCGTGACGATCCGATCAAAATTGCGACCTGTGGCGTGATTACAAAAAATCGGAAATGGGATGCATTATCGACTATTGCCATCTCTCTGCTATTTGACCACCTATGACAACCTAATTTACATCGTTGTAAAGATGATGTTTTCTACTTTCCTTGCCAGATTTTGCTTTTAATATACCTCTTAAAGAAACAGAGATATTGGCTTTGAAATAAAACGTTGACCTTTCTCCAAATAAGTGTTTGCCCATTCCGACCCCTGAATATTATCCGACCGTCATCAAAATCAATAGGCTTCTTTTTTTTGGGACCCCCATTAACCCTGAAATTTTCGTGACGATCCGATAAATATTGCGACCTGTAGCGTGATTTCCAAAAAAAAGAAAAATGGGATGTATTACCGACTATTGCGATATCTCCGTTATTTGGTTACCTACGCCAACCTAGTTTGCATCATTGTAAAGACGGGATCTTCTACTTTCATAGTCAAGCTTTGATTTTGGAAAATTTTCAACCAAAGCTGTGATATTTGTCAATATAATTAAAATCGCAAACATGAAAATTGGGGTTTTTGCTACTATTGCGATATCTTCGTTGTTTGATCACCTACGAGCACCTACTTTACATCATTAGAAAGGTGATATTTTCTGCTTTCATTGTCAGGTTTTGCTTTTGGTATACCCCATATAGAAGCTGAGATATTGCCTTTGGAAAAAACGTTGTCTTTTTATCCACCTAAGTTTTTTGCCCTTTCCGACCCCTAAATATTATCCGACCATCACCAAAATCAATAGGCTTCTTCCCCTCCGGGACCCCCATCAACATCCAAAATTTCGTGACGATCCGATCAAAATTGCGGCCTGTAGCGTGATTACAAGGTTTAGATGGACAGACGGACAGACGGGCGGACGGACGGACTGACGGACGGACACACATAGCCAGATCGACTCAGCTCGTCGAGACATTCATTTTGATATATATAAGTATGGGTCTACGACCATTATTTCGATGCGTTACAAACTTTTTGGCCAAAACCAACTTATAATACCCTCCCCACATAGTGGTGTAGGGTATAAACAGAACAAGTAAAAAAGGATCAGTCGGCTTTGCCGACAGAGATATACCCTCAGCCTGTGTATATTTAAACAATTTTTCCCCAAAAACGTATGTATTTAGGGGGTTTTTAAAAATGTTGGGCGTAAGAACTGACAAAAATTTTGATTAGAATTAAAGATCGAAAGTTTTTCGGAGGAGATACTTAAAAGAATGGATCGACATTAGACCATTACGGAAGTGGATCTCAAGCCATAGGGCGTTTTTACACCCTTCGGGCTGTTTTCTCAAGAAGTATGGACTTGCCCCTGAAAAAAAATTTTACCATCATAACTGAGGCAGCGAATGCAAGTTGCTTCAACAAAAATCAAAGTGATTCGATAGCAGGTCTTAAAGTGAACTTATCCGAGGTACCGGATGGAGTGGACAAATATAGTCCATATTTGAACCTGATCTATATCTGGTAGATATATTAGGATGTGTAAAGTATGGACCAAATCGGCAACTCCCTTCAAGAGTTACCGTACGAACAATTTTTCCGAACAATTTTTAACTTTTGTGGGGGAGGTACCTGAAGGAGTGGACCGATATGGCTTATCTTCGAACTTAAACTATGCTTGGACAAAATATTAATAAGGCTAAATTTTGGACCGAATCCGCAGATCCGTTCGAGAGTTATCTTGCGCTCCAACCACTACACACGGTGTCATAGGGTTTTTTGCAACTTTCAGGCTATTTTCTCAGGAAGTATGGACTTGTCTCTGATGAAACTTGTACCGTCGTATGAGGGGCAGTGAATACAAGTTGCAACCACAAAAATCAAAGCGATTCGAGAGATGGCCCTAAACTGAACTTTTCCGAAATTTTGTATGGGAGGTACCCGAAGGAGTGGACCGATTGAGTCCATATTGAAGCCTTATCTAAGTCTGGTACACATTTCAGGATGTGCAAAGTATGGACCAAATCGGTTACTCCCTTCAAGAGTTATCGTGCGCACAAATTTTCCGAACATTTTCGAACTTTTGTGTGGGCGGTACCGGTAGGAGTGGACCGATATAGCCCATCTTCGAACTTAAACTAAGTTTGGGCAAAATATTACGAAAGCTAAAATTTGAACCGAATCGGTTCATCCGTTCGAGATTTATCGTGCGCTCCAGCCAGACAGACAGACGGAGGGACATTGCTCAATCGACTCCAAATTGTCTGAAACACATTTCGTCCAAACATACTTGGGGTCTAAAACCATTATTTCGATGAGGCACATTTTGCCCGTATGAAAGTGTATATACCCTCGTTAGCATAAATGCTGAGGGTATAACAAGGACTGTTCGAGTTCCTTATCATCTTCAAATCGGCTACATCCGGGCATCAAATCGTCAAATCCCAACATCGAAATATCGAGTTACAACAGCCTACGAATCGCCTGCATCAAATCCTCTGGTCACGTGGTTCAATCCACCGCTTATTTTGCTCCAACCACCTACTTACCAAGCCTCCATACGACCTGTGATTTCCCCATTTTTTTTTATGGTTGGAGAAAATATATTTCAGATTCGCGGCTGCACAAAAATAGAAATTGGTCCTCTAACAATAAAAAAATAGATTTTTTTTCTGCGTGAGAGAGTTTTTATTTAGGTGTACTCCTTCCGGAATATTTGTTTATAACCACTTAAAGGGTATATAACAAGTAAAAAAGTATCAGTCGGCTTTGCCGACAGAGTTATAACCTCAGCCTATGTGAATGGAAACTTCTGTCATCTACGGACAGATCGAATGTATTTAGGGTCTTTTCAGAATTTTGTGGCCCTTTTTGGACATTTAAACTTGCCGACAAAAACGAATGGACCGACATAGCCAGTCATGGAAGTGGCTCTTATTTTGAGAGTCATATCTTTTTGATAGATATGGCGCCCACTAGTTATTTCAGTGGGTCATCGTATAACTTTTGGACCAGTATGCCAGGAAGCATGGACTTGTCCACGGAATACATAATATCGCCGTAAACAGGACCACAACGAACAGCATCGGTATACATTTCCAAAGGATCTTCGAACAGACCCTAAACTGCACTTAGACACAAATGTTGAACTTATGTGTGGTAGGTACCCTAAGCAGAATATCAATAGAGGCAATTTTATAAGTTAAACTAAATTTGGACAAAATATTAGGAGATCCAAAGTTTGGGCCAAATTGGTTGCCCTGTTCAAGAGATAACGTTCATACCATTTTAGTTACATTTTTTAAGGGTCTGTTTATGTATGTCGATAAGAAAATGAATGAGTAAGAAACACTACCAAATTTGAGTGTGTTTTTCAAATTAGTTTTTGTTTTGAAGCAAATCCAAAGGAAATAAAATTTCGAAAACTAAAGTTTGGGTGTGTTCCATGCGCACACATTTTTGTTTCGAAATACATAAACAGGCTGTAAATATTGGGAGGAAGTACCGGAAGTTGTTGCCCATCTTCGAATTTAAACTAAGTTTGGACAAAATTTTTTACCAAATCGGTTGATCAGTTCGTGAGTTATCGTACTCTCCAGCCACTACATATTCGTTTTTACACCTTTCTGGCTGTTTTATCAAGAAGAATGGACTTGCCCCTGAAAAAACTTTTACTGTCGTAATTAAGGCAGCGAATGCAAGTTCATTCAACAAAAATCAAATTGATTCGAGAGCAGGTCTTAAAGTGAACATATCCGAAATTTTTGTATGGGCGGTACCCAAAGGAGTGGACAAATATAGTCCATATTCGAACCTGAGTTATCGTGCGCGCAATTTTTCCGAACATTTTTGAACTTCTGTGAGGAAGGTAACTGAAGTAGTGGACCGATATGGCTTATCTTCGAACTTAAACTATGGTTAGACAAAATATTACGAAGGCTAAATTTTGGACCGAATCGGCAGATCCGTTCGAGAGTTACCTTAAACTGCAACCACTCCACACGGTGTCATAGGAATTTTTTTCCACCTTTCAGGCTTTTTTCTCAGGAAGTATGAACTTTCCCCTGATGAATTTTGTACCGTCGTATGGGGGGCAGCCAATACAACTTGTTACAATAAAAATCAGAGTGATTCGAGTGCAGGTCCTATCGTTTGCACAATTGTTGCGACCATTTTGGAACCTTTGTGGGGGAGGTAACTGAAGGAGTGGACCGATATGACCCATGTTCAAACTTAAACTAAGTTTGAACAAAATATTACGAAAACCAAATTTTGGACCGAATCGGTTGATCCGTTCGAGAGTTAACAGACAGACGGACGGACGGACATGGCTAAATCGACTCCAAATTGTCTGAAACGGATTTCGTCCAAACATACTTGGGGTCTAAAGCCGTTATTTCGATGAGGCACATTTTGCCCTCTTTAGCATAAATACTGATGGTATAAAAAGCAGGCGTGGTCGGGTCTTTAACTCATTTTTTGAGTTACCGACAAAAAACGGTAAAATTAATATGCTTATAATTTCGAAAATAAACGAAATTTTTCGATAAGTTAGCGACCAAAGTAGTCGTAAAGTCCTATCGATAGCAAGAGTGTTGACAACTTTTATTTGAATTTTTCATTCATAATTTTGCGGTTTTGATTCCACCGATTATTTTCGTAAACTCAAAAAATGAGTTGTAGAATTCCACCACTGGATTGTAGATTAATTCGTAAATTTTTAAGCCGATACATTCGTAATATTTGAAAATATAGCGTTTTATTAAAAATATCGCATAGGGGAGCCCCCTCTGGAATTCAATAAAATATGTGGCCTGTTTCGGGGGCCTTCCCTGTACATTCCCTGACAATTTCAAGAAAATCGGTTCAGTAGTTTTGTAAATGTAACATATTTTAAAAAGCGGTCGTGGTCAAGTTTTTTGCTCCCAAATAAGTAGTTAAGGCCGGAGACACAACCACAATTGTTTCGTAAATTAATCCCCAAACCGATACATTCGTAATTATTGTAAATATAGAATTTTTAAAGAAATGGGGTACAGTGGAAGTACCCCGCCCCTTCCGAAATTCAAAAAAATATGTAGCAGTACTTTTCGACAATTTTAGGAAAATCAGTTCAGTAGTTTTTGTAGAAAATATTAAAATTGACAAAGGTGGGCGTGATGAAATTTTCTTTGCATAAAAGCCTAAGTTGGATTATGTCAAACATTTAAACTGATGCCATTACCAACGAACGACATTTGATTTTTATTTATATAGATTTATTAATAATTTATAGTCGATAATCAACGTGCGACCGTGCGACCGTGCGACCGTGCGACCAAAATGTTAAACCAAAAAATTAAGCTGTTTAAAATAGTTCTTAAAATCAACTGAAATGTATTGGTTCTCAATCTTGGTTTAACATTTGCAAAAACATTCTTGGGGTGACCAACCAAACACAACGCTTATTTATTGTGAATAGAACATATGACGTGATTATGTATTTACAAATTCAGTGTCAAATGTCATTGCATACACAAACCGTACAAAAGTATGTGACATTGCCATAACAGCATTTTAGGCAATGATAAATTACAAAATGTGCTACTACTTACTATACACCCTGTGCTCCAAAAACGAAGACACCATATGAACTCATTTCCTGTTTCTATTGTGAATCACGCATCATTTCCCGCTTATATTGTGAACGATAGGCTATTTATTGTAGACATAAACGATGTGCTAAAAATGTGGAGATTTGTTAGCTGATCTTACAACCATTAATAGATTTACAACCATTAATAGACTTCAAAATGCAGAGATTTAAGTTTTGCAATAGGTGTCGTCATGTGTCGCGCTGAAAAGCTTTAAAAAAACACTTTCATACAAGGGTCAAATGTGAAAATGTTAAGTTTTTCTCATAGTGAAATAAAAGAATAGACAGAGAAATTGTAGTGTGCTTGTTTGTTGTAGGGGTCGCTCTTACAACCAATATGCTGTGTGTTCACTCAATTGCGTTTGGTTTTGGGTAAATTGCAAGATTTTTTTATTTTTTATATGAGGGTGTAGATCCGGCCAAATACTACCATCAAAAATAGTTTAATAGTTCTTGCCATTTTAAAAATTGAGTACCTCGTATACTGACTCAATTCTCATTGAGTGATAAAATTTAGGTGAGAGGGTTTCTTTGTCTATTCTATGAATCCAATACAAAATTGTCCATTAAATAAATTATTAACTAATAAAAGCAATTTATTATATTTAATTATATTTATACAAAAATTTCTGTTGTGTTGTCCAGTTTTTTTTTATATTAATAACAATAAGTTACACAAAATGCAAGGAAAAACTAATTGTAAGTAAAAACTTCACTGTATCATAATGCACTTGAAACTAAATAAAATGTTCATGCCATAGGAATTTCAATAAAAAATGCTCCTGATGAAGTTGGAATAAAGCCAACGAAACGTTGAGTAAAAAATGAAATAAATTAGTTTTATTTCATAAACTCTTGGCCGAAAAAAGCCCGTTTTACATATAAAAACACAGAAGAAACATAGATTTTTATATTTTGTTCAATTAACAAAAACTTGAGAGTAATGCTAAGTTTACATTTACGAAATCCACTCGATTTCAACTGTCAATTCCATAGCTCAAACGTCAAATGAAATCTCATCTGGATTTCATTTGACGTTTAACCTATGGATTTGACAGTTGAAATCGAGTGGATTTCGTAAATGTAAACCAAGCATTAAGATATGGATGACATTGATTGTGGATTTAGCTGTTAGTCGGCATTAAACGCCTGTTATAGCTCGTTTAGACTAGTCATTTTAAATCGACTCGATTTTTAAATCCAACTTTCAAATCCTAGTTGTTTAGACTAGTCTAAAATGATATAAGATGCCAGTCAGCTGATCTTTGTTTACGTATACATACGCGAATTAGCAAAAAGAATTGCTTGAAAATTAAAAATGGAATGGAATACTGCAAAAAATAATCTGACAAATTGCTATTAAATATAGGTGTGTACGATAACCCAATAATTTGTACAAATTCGTACAAATTTTTGCTGAATGCTGTTCGATAACAAAATTATCCAGCAAAAGAGAGCGAGTTTGGAGAGATTTTTGGAGAGTTTTGTGACTGAGAACTTGCAAATTTTTGCTGGGAAAATTTGTCCCGCAAAAATTTGCAAGTCTGATCAGCTGACTTTTAATCACATGTTCAATGTAAACAAATCGAAATGTTAACATTTTCGACCAAGAAAATTTCACGATTGCACATTTTTTTAGATTCTAAAGCGTTGTGGATAGGATTAAAGCATTAAATAAGTAAAGTGCAATTTTAAAATTTATGTTTTTGTTCCGTTTGGTTTAAAATATCAAAAGAAACAAAAACAAATTTCATACATTTTCGGAAACAGCCGACTTTCTTGCAAGTTTTTGCAAAATGCTGTTCGATAACTTTCTGCAATTTTTCTTGCTTGAGAGAGTAAAATTCACTGAGAGAGGTTGCTGGAACTGACTGAGTAATTATTGCTGGGAAAGTTATCGTACACACCTTATGTTGTTTACAATTTATATTAAATTAAAGGTACATCCATTTTATTTCTATTTATGGCCTGTTTCACTAAGACAATTCGAATACAAACTCGTTCGAACTACTACTAAACTTCTGTTTTTTTGAACAATATTTGAATTGTTTTTATTTTCAATCAAACAAACATTTCCTACAACAACAGGATTTTGGTAGTAATTCGAACGAATTTCAATTCGAATCGTCTTAGAGAAACAGGATATTAATATTTTTTCTATTTTTCCGCTTCTGTTTGTTTTTGTGTGTTTGTATTTACAGTTATTTGAAAAATGTAAATAATAGGGTTATGACTTTTTTACAACCTCATATCCCTGTGTCATATTTGGATGAGCTTTTGCATAAGATTACATAGATAAATACAATGCGATTCGATAGAAGAAAGCTCATTCACAAAAAGCTTTTAAAGATTTTATTAGATGAGATTTTTGGAAAAAAAATTGGAGTCACTTTAAGCACATAAATAACTCAAAAACAATCGTTAAAGCCACACGACATATCCAAAATGACATAAGCTTTTGTTTCTCACCAATTTTATCGTCATATTATTACATATATGTATATAATTTTATATCATATATAGCTTTATTCCATGTATCACATAAATTGAAAGTGGTTTGTGCGGGACCTTTTTTATACCCTCCACCATAGGATGGGGGTATATTAAGTTTGTCACTACGTTTGTAACTACTCGAAATAATCATTGTAGACCCCACAAAGTATATACAGTGACACAGAAAAGTATACATACACCCTACAAAAATGCAGTTTTGGCTAAATCGTTGGGTTTTTTACAGCAACAACTGCACTGTGTGGCTCTTTGGTGACAAAATAACCATAATTACACAAATGTATTTTAATCTAATGCGTATATTTAATACAATTGAAGAAATTCAATTTTAACAACACAGAAAAGTATACATACACCCCAAGGAAATACGAGTATTATCGTAAAATTTATGGAATTAGTAGCAAAATTTATACATTTTTTAGTTTTGGCGAATGTCTCTGGGTGTCTGAGATATATTTTAGAGAAAAGAAAATAATTGTTGGGGGTCAAATGCGGTTATTTAGGGTCAAATTTCTTATATACCTCGTTAATGCGGACCCTTGCTTAATTTTTTGCGTTTTTAGCTATTGTACTTTATAAAAAGCACAAATTTCGTATCAGATGGCAAATATGGAGACCCTAGAAGGCTTTGAAGTTGTTTTTGTGCAAAATATACCTTCCTGGACGTCTATAAACGCACGTTTTCCCCCAGGTTTCTCATGAAGTGAATAGATTCCGAGGAATTCTTGGTGCAAATTACATATAGATGGCCTTGAATTGCCTTGTAATATTGTCGGATACAATCCTTGGGCATCAATCGACTCAGAAATGTACAATTATACGAAAAGTTTCGCGCCTATAGTAACGGTAATGATCATAATACGATAACGACGTTGTTCACAGTACAAATTTCATGCTTTTTTGGTAGTGCTTATATTTTGCTGCTTTAGAAGCTTTGGGAACAGGTTTGTAACAAAATATGTCACATTTCTGATTCAATTAATGTCCAAGGATTGGATCCGACAATATTACAAGGCAATTCAAGGCCATCTATATGTAATTTGCACCAAGAATTCCGCGGAATCTATTCACTTCCTGAGAAATCTGAGGAAAAACATGCGTTTATCGACGTTCAGGAAGGTATATTTCGCACAAAAACAACTTCAAAGCCTTCTAGGGTCTCCAGATTTGCCATCTCATACGAATTTTGTGCTTTTTAAAAAGTACAATAGCTAAAAACGCAAAAAATTATCCAAGGGTCAGCTTTAACGAGGTATATAAGAAATTTGACCTCAAATAACCGCATTTGACCCCCAAAAATGATTTTCTTTTCTCTAAAATATTTCTCAGGCACCCAGAGACATTCGCCAAAACTAAAAAATGTATAAATTTTGCTACTAATTCCATAAATTTTACGATAATACTCGTATTTCCTTGGGGTGTATGTATACTTTTCTGTGTTGTGAAAATTGAATTTCTTTAATTGTATTAAATATACGTATTAGATTAAAATAAATTTGTGTAATTATGGTTATTTTGTCACCAAAGAGGCACACAGTGCAGTTGTTGCTGTAAAAAACCCAACGATTTAGCCAAAACTGCATTTTTGTGGGGTGTATGTATACTTTTCTGTGTCACTGTATGTATATTCTTGATCAGCGTGCAATTCTACATCGATATAGCCATGTCTGTCCGTCTGTGGAAATCACTCTAGCGTCCGAACGGATTGACGTAGGTTGATGAAATTTTGGGAAAATATGTTATATTTACGTAGGACTTTTGGTATTGAAAGCGGGCTATGTAGGTCCACGCTTTCGTATAGCCCTCATACAAAATGACGCGTGACGCGTCGTCGTTTTAAGGATTTTTTAAGATATTTGACCCATTTTACCACCGAATTGGTTGTAATTTGGTACTTTGTGTCTCCAGAGGCCAAAAAATATTCCTACCAAAGTTGGGTTATATAGGTCCACGTTTTGGTATAGCCCCCATATAAGGCCCCATATAAAGTACGCGTCATTTTAATATATTTTGAATGTATTAGACCCATTTGACCACAGAATTGGTTGTAATTTGGTATTTTGTGTCTTCAGAGGCCCGGAAACATTCCTACCAAAGTTGGGTTATATAGGTCCACGTTTTGGTATAGCCTCACATAAGGCCCCTTATAAAGAACGCGTCATTTTAATATATTTTGAATGTATTAGACCCATTTGACCAAAGAATCGGTTGTATTTTGTGTTTCCAGAGGCTAAGGTCCACGTGTTAATATAGCCCCCATAATACAATATCTCCCGATTTTCGATATTTTGAACGTTTTAGCCTCATTATCACACCGAGATGGCTGAAATTTGGTATTTAGTCTTCTTTAGGCGTATAAAATTTCCCCCCCCCCAGAAATATGTAGATATAGGTCCACGCCATCATATAGCCCCCATAGAACGGTACCTTCCGAATTTCGGTATTTTGAAGGTTGTGGCCACATTAATCCACCGAAATGGCTGAAATTTGTGGTGGAGGGTATAAAAAGTTCGGCCCGACCGAACTTAACGCTTTTCTTACTTGTCAATATTTAAATGGAATAAAAATTATTTTAGTCATTAATTAATTGGCAAAATGTCATTTATTCGTGCAACAGGAAAAAAAGTTTGGAGCAAATTTTTTTTCATTTCATTGGATTTTCCAAAAAAAAATGTCAAAGTGGTTTGTGCGTGACTTTTTTAATAATAAAATGGACTGAACGTTATTTTTGGCATTAATAGGCAAAAGTTCATTCACTCTCGCCACAGGAAATCATTTTTGAGAAAAAAAAGGTCATAAATTCATAATCACTTAAATCGAGATAATGCCCTTAATCATCGTATAAGGGTATAGTCTAAACGGGCTATAAATGTGTTGCTTTAACTGTTAACTTAGAAGTAGTTTACACTATTTATCAATGTCATATGACACGAAATAAAAACATTCCATATCTACCCACGCAGGCAATGTAGAGAAGTAATTTTATAACGTTTTTGCAGGTGGGGACGCGCAAAGTTAATGGCGTAAGGAAAATCCACAATATTGCACATATTAGCGACTATATAGTGACGGATAATGTCATATGACATTTACATATAGTGTAAACTACCCCTTAACAGTTTTTAAACTTTGTAACATGTTTTGTGGGTCAAAGAATGTTAAATAACATAATGGATAGTAAAGATACTGAATTAATTAAAAAGCTTATTTGAGTATGGTTACTGATTTTAAGCTTTTGCTAATAATGCACCGGTAAGTCGTTGGTCTTGGTCGTTGGTTCTTGAAACAAATTTCGTTCTTTTCACACGTTAAAGTGAAAATTCTTATTTGACTATTCGTATTTGTTGTGGTTCTCATACCAATAAAAATAAAACAGAAATAAAAATAAAACAACAAAAAATAATTAACATTTGCAATTCAATTGATATTAACAGTTAAATTGTTTAAAGTGGACGTGCCACACGAATTAACAAGAATATTTGGCTTCTTTTGAATTTTAAGTTATACTGCAGGAATAGTAAGGCAAACACGAAAAAGTTGAAACATTGTGTTTCTATAAAGTTTTCGAATAAGGATGTCTAAGGATGGGAACAATGTGTGGAAAACTTCAAAAATTACTGTTTGAGTTACTGGCAACTTTAGCATTGGCCACACGCTAGCGCCAAATGTTTAGCAAGTCTCCAAAGCTGGCATTATTTATTAATTTGTTAATTAACTCTAGTTGTTTTCTTTATGGCGTATAAACAAACAACATTTGTCCCTATTTCTTTCCTCTGTTGGAAAATTAGAGTAAAAATGTTTACACCCCTCTGTTTTTTCCGGACAAAAACCATATCTCTCTCCGTTGGAAATTCAAATTCATACATTTTCCCCAACGTATCACCCGGCGTAAACCTTTACGATTCATACGCACTGCATTTTTACAGGTCATATCACCAATTCATTTTTCACACTATGGCTCCCTGTCCTAATCAGCTGATTTGCAACACGCATTTATTTATTTATTTTTTTTTTTTGCAAAGTCAGCATATGCAGCCGTCTGCATTATTTTATTACATTTGTACTTATTTTTAATAGTTTTTTTAGACTTTAACCTATTTTTCTTTTCTTTTACAGGTATCATTGGATAATTGTTTCCAGAGATGGAAACCATAAAATGACGGTGCCCTTCCAGCTTTTTAATAATTGGCATAACGACGTGCTGGCGGCATCGCAACGTGGGACTAGGGGACCCCGGTGGGAGAAGATAAAACCCTCCACAGCTAAACTACCATATACTTTCGATAATGCCATGTTTTGGAAGGTGGTTTTCGTGGCCTCCACCTTTGGAAAAGGCTACGCCTTAGCGAAGCTCTACGCATTTTTTTTTTTTTTTTTTGCCTCAGGGCCGAATCACGGTTTTTGGGGCACCCGCAACAATATGCCAAAATGAATATATCGATGAGGTCAATCGATCTGGTTATGTGTATCCGGCTGTTGTTTTACCCATCGAAACTTGGTTGGATGTGGCCAAACAAGGAAGATATCCAATGTTGGATAACTCATCCCTTGTTTTACATGTGTATACAATGCTGAATATCTATGCTTGTGGTTAGTGTGCTTTAATAAATGCAATTCAATGTTGGGTTTGGTAATAGTTAGGTTCAAATACATGTAGGCTCTACATCGTGGTTATGCACTGTAAGGAATTGTTGGTTACATTGTTCCGGCAACTGATGCAGCATGATTTAGCTGGGCGGCATGTCTTCGTCCGACTTTTTGGTCGTTGGGAAAATACTGATGAAACGGCAAAATGTATATGAATAATGTTAGAAAATGTTTTGAATAAAAATGTAAATTTGTCTACTTACATTACATGTTTAGACCAAACCCGTTCGTTGATATTGATATGGTTACGAAGTTTTTCGGCAAATCACACACGCGCGACCCGAACGCAAAGTAAGAGAGCAAATGTTTTGATTTTTTTACTTCAGTTTTGTACTGAATGTCATGCAAGCAGGTTGATGCCGCTTTATTTGTTTTTTTTTTTTGTACACTGAAAAGATTTTGCAGTTGTACAGCAAATATGTGGAGGGAAGAATTTGAAAATGATTTTTTGTTTTGTATTAATATTTTTAATGACGCAGAATGCCTGGTCTGCAATGCAACAATAAAAAATGTATATCCATCTTACCTTAGGCGTCATTATAATACGCATACAAAATATCATTTAATGACGGGAAATGTGCGAAAAAAATAATATGAGTGGATAATTTTCACTGTGAGGTAGAAATCGATGTTGTTTAACAATTTTTATTTTTTTATCTAAATTTACCCGAATTTCGTTAATTTTATTTTGTTATATTTAAGTTAAGACCCTAATGTAAAAATATAAAAAAGAACGAAATCGCTATCATTAATTAACTCTTAGCAATCGCAGTTTTAATAAAAGAAACTGAAGTGGATACTTTTGACTGTGATTCACTGTATATTCTTTTTAATTTTAGTCAAAGACTATGTTTACATTTACGAAATCCACTCGATTTCATCTGTCAATTCCTTTGTGTATACGTCAAACGAAAACTCATCTGAAATCGATTGGATTTCATTTGACGTTTGAGCATAGATGGTCAAAATTACTCTTAAATATTTTTTAAGGGAAAAATAAAACAACGTTTTTGTTAGAATTGTTTTACTTTTTTAATATTTTTAACACACAGACGACATCTAAACAATTACAAAAAACGATTTTATTAAAAATAAAATAACAAAACAACCCGTAAATGTGTATTTATGTTGTAACAACGAAAAAGAGAAACAAACCACAGCAACGCTGGCGTGCGAGAAAGCCCATCTATGCGTTTGAGTAATGGAATTGACAGTTGAAATCGAATGGATTTCGTAAATGTAAACCAAGCAATACAAAGCGAACGCGCCAACAATATATTTTTTCTATTTGAAAATTTTGCCTTTTTAGGCGAAGATCATTTTTAGTATTATTTTTTTTTTTAATTTATTAATCGAGCTTTTTTATGATCTATAATGCAAATGAAAAAGGAAAGCCGACGATTCGAACCCACACACCCACCACTATGTTTGGCTCTGAACGCTAACACGCCGTGACAACTTTTTTCCTGTGTTTTTCATTTCATACTCAATATGAAAATCATCACCCTGTTCTGTTCTGTCAGTGTAATTTTACCCACACATAAACAATTTAAGCGCTCGCTCTTCTTGGTCGGCTATGGTTTAGACACCCAATTTCATCTTTTTTTGCGACTCGTCAATTTTATATTGAGTTTCCTCCTCTTTGTGGTGGCAGAGCGTTGTTTTTTGGATTGGATTGCTAGCTTTTCAGAGAGCCATTTTGTATTTTCTAATATTAATAGTCGCAGTAGGTATAGCAAGTGATCTCTTCTATAATCACTGCATTCGTCGTCCTTTAGGAACCAGGGGAACGTTGCCATCGTTTTTGCTAGTATTACCTTATACATTATGTGTTTCAAATTTGGGATATGACGGTAGCTGGCGAAAATGTTTTTGTACCAATAACTTATACAGTGAATCACAGTCAAAAGTATCCACTTCAGTGTCTTTCATTAAAACTGCGGTTGCTAACAATTGGTTAATGATAGCGATTTCATTTCTTTTTATATTTTTACATTAGTGTCTTAACTTACATATAATAAAATAAATTTACCGAAATTCAGGTAAATTTAGATAAAAATAAAAATGGTTAAACCATATCGATTTCGACCTCACAGTGAAAAATATGCACTCTAAAAGTTACATGAAACAAAAAGGTTTTTTAGGGTTTCAGCCCTTGGTATGACATTGTTTGTTATTCTTTACAGCTTTTAGCTTTTTGGCAAAGATTTAACTAAGATTTCGGGGCAAGATATCGGAATTTTTCCCCATTCTACTTGCAAGGCATATTTCAGGGTTCCTATACTTTAGATGTTACGATTTTTTTATTTGTCTCCAAAATACTCTATAAATTATCTATAGGATTCAAATCCGGGGATCGGGGAGGTGTTTGAATCACTTTTGGACAGTTACATAGCATCCATTTTGGATAAATATGTGATTTGTGCTCGGGCTCATATATTGATAAAATTGGAATGTTGTCCCAAATCCCATTTTTTCAGCGCCTAAATTTCAAACTATCCTTTCAGAATGTTTAAATAATACATCTTATCCTTAATTCCTTCGATAAAGACACGATTTCCTACACCGGAAGCACTCATACAACGCCATACCACAACAGAGTCTCCTCTGTGCTTTACTTTTGAAATTGTGTGTTAGGGGTCTAAGGCGGTATTTGCCCTATGTCATACCTTAATTGGTACATATGACCAAAACAGGCTGCCAATGAAAGCAATGAAGACAACATTAACCTGAAGACAACTTTAACCTGTTTTAAGGTATGTCATAGGGCAAATACCGCCTTGGACCCCAAACACACAATTTCAAAAGTAAAGCAATGACTAGACTCTATTTTGGTATGGCGTTGTATGAGTGCTACCGGTGTAGGAAATCGTGTATTTATCGAAGGAATTAAGGATAAGATGTATTATTTAAATATTCTGAAAGGATAATTTGAAATTTAGGCGCTGAAAAAATGGGATTTGGGACATCATTCCAATTTTATCAATATATGAGCCCGAGCACAAATCACATATTTTTCCAAAATGGATGCTATGTAACTGTCCAAAAGTGATTCAAACACCTCCCCGATCCCCGTATTTCAATCCTATAGATAATTTATGGAGTAGTTTGGAGACAAATATAAAAAATCGTAACATCTAAAATATAGGAACCCTGAAATATGCCTTGCAAGAATGGGAAAAAATTCCGATATCTAGCCCCGAAAACTTAGTTAAATCTTTGCCAAATAGGCTAAAAGCTGTAAAGTATAACAAAGGATGTCATACCAAGGGCTGAAACCCTAAAAAATTATTTTTGTTTCATGAAACTTTTAGAGTGCATACTTTTCACTGTCAGGTAGAAATCGCTGTTGTTTAACAATTTTTATTTTTTTATCTAAACTTACATGAATTTTGTTAATTTTATTTTATAATATTTAAGTTAAGACACTAATGTAACAATAAAAAAAGAATGAAATCGCTATCATTAATTAACTCTTAGAAATCGCAGTTTTAATGAAAGAAAGTGAAGTGGATACTTTTGACTGTGATTCACTGTATATTGGTAAACCATGAAGGTATTATTCTCTGGGTTTACTAAGTGGAGCATTGAAGTTCATTTTTATGAAAAACTTGCTTTCTTCGCCATCGGTCGCCGCCTTTGTCATGGCAATTTGACATTTTCTGCATTTTGTTCCGTTTCCAACTGCCTTTAATAATGTATAGCCCAGCACATATCGTCCTGCATTCATTTCAACCTTATTTGGTTCCAACGTGTTTAGGGTATCTAAAAAGCGCACTATTTTGCATATTTATTCTTCATTGGCTAATGTCGGGGTACATCTGGAGGTTGCCCTACTATTAAATTGAAGAAATTCCTCATTGTCTTCTTCGCAGTTTTTCATGGTACTGCCCCGAGCACTGTTCAACATCTTCTGCGAAGAGTATTTTGCAATGTAACATCGTAATTCGCGGATGGAAGTGTGAGTGTTATTGCCTTGTGCACGAAATTTTTTCCTAATAATATATAATGGACGTCAAGACAATCTCTGAATATTTCCTCAGCCATTAGCATCATCCCTTGGATTGTCTGCCTCAATCCTACCACACATTTAGCTTCGCGACTTATTTCAATTTTGCCAATGAATTCTAAGGCCTGCTTTAAACGATCCAGTTTGCCTTCCGACCCTATTCTGATGGGTTGATTGTTGGGATTTGGCGTGTATAACTCTTTAACGTTGAGTTCATCGAACAAGTCACTCCTTGGATGAACATGCTGGTTGGTTTTGCCTCTTCTGTCAATATCCCCATTTCAATCAATGTACATACGTATTGCTACAGCCACGGTATGACTGAATACCTGAATAGCTCTTGCAACATTCATTTTATCCCAGGTGGTAAGGCTAATGTGCCTATCAGTCAATTTGGGGCATAGTTTAAAGCATATTACACACGGTCCAACAAAACTGACAGTCATCGAGGTCTATTTCGTTAATATCAAAGTCTAGCTGAATAATTACTTTCCTAATCACCAAATTATACCTTAAATGTTGTATTTCAATCATTTTTAGCTAACAAAAAGTTTTTATTTGGCAGAAAATTGCCGTAAAAGTACGTTGACTGTCTTAAGGTTGACATTTTTGTAGTCGTAATCATACACTGCTGTTACGTACTCTTTCTTGATGGCATTTCCCTCCACAGTGAGACCGTTTGAAAACAAATTGTTTCTAAGGGACTTGAGGCCTACGTACATAAGCTGCCTCGCCTGGTTGCCTTGCTTGCTTCTGATAAAAGAATAAAAAAGAAAAGGGCAACCCAGTTCGAAATTTGCTCGGCCTCCTTTATTCTTTTATTTTTAATATGTCAAAAATGAGGCAGTAAAGGCCTGCGTACATAAGCTGCTCTGCCTGATTGCCTTGCTTTCCTGCTTAATTTTTGACATAATAAAAATAAAAGAATAAAGAAAGCCGAGGAAATTTCGAACTGGGTTGCCCTTTCTTTTTTATTTTTTTATCAGAAGTAAGTAAGGTAAGCAGGCAAGGCAGCTTATGTACGCAAGCCTTAAAGCAAGGCAACCAGACAAAGCAGCTTATGTACCCAGGCCTTAAAAAAGGTGAGGTAAATCCCATAGAAATACCATTTTTTTTTTTGTTGTTGTGATAGAAACAATGGTCGTTCTCCTTGCAAAGCATTGAATTGCAGTTTTATATTGGAGGCGCCTTGGTCACAAACAATTACTCTTACATCAAGGCCAATATCCTCTTCAACGTCAACATTTTGTTCCAGCAGATCTTTTAAATCAACATCATTAACTCCACCCGACGACACGTAAATGCTGATGATGTACTTCCAATTGCTGCAACAACTTTTCAGCATGAAAACAAGAACTTTGCTTGCAACCTTGGCACTTCTCTTGCCATCTCCAAAATCTTGGCAGCCATCAACAACATCATCAGCTTTATTATACTCCACCTCTTTTCCCACTTCCATCTCGTCGAAGGCTGCAATGATTTGGAGTTCCCCTCCAGAAAACCGTGTTACCATTTTTCTAAGGTTTTCTTTGAGGCATGGATGAATGCCAATTTCCACTCTTTTCATTGGACGCCAATTTGATCAGCTCCCCGGATGCGGCAGGTTAAATTTCAGGTCACCCCTTAAAAAATTATAGACCTTCCTGTAGATCATGAAAAGGCACTGAGCAATATTTTTTGGATCAGGTTGTAGTGGTTGGTATTGTCGCACATCATTTGCGCTAAATGTGCCCATTCCTGGTTTTTGGCATCTTTTAACACCATTGACTTTGCAATAACTTTCTTCAAACTTAAGACTAATTCTGTTTTCTTGTGGTGGCTTAATGCGGACTCGTAGCTGTTTTTTTCTACTTCAAATCCATTTCTAAGACGCTCCAGCTCAATTTGCAATTTCTGATTTTCCCATTTTTTTAATGTTCTCTTGGTCTATTTTTATGACGGGTGACTCCTTTACGCCAACATTGTTTGACAATTCTCCTCCAATAAAGTTGAAAATTTTGTTGGCCTCGTTGTTAGGATGGAAGAATGAACGAGGAATGCTTCCCTTATTTTGTCTCACAGAAGGAAGTGACTGCTTTACGACGACATTGCTTGATCTGTCTTATTGTCTTTCACAAAGGGAAGAGAATCTAATTTGATAGGAGTTGGTGTTGCTTTATTAGTAAAAAATCGAGAAGACAATTTAATTGTTCATGAGTCGGTATTTCTGAAATATTACAAATTGAAGTACAGTGAATCACAGTCAAAAGTATCCACTTCAGTTTCTTTCATTAAAACTGCGATTGCTAAGAATTGGTTAACGATAGCGATTTCATTCCTTTTTAAATTTTTACGTTAGTGCCTTAACTTAAATATAATAAAATAAAATTAACGAAATTCAGGTAAATTTAGATAAAAAATAAAAATGGTTAAACAACATCGATTTCTTCCTCACAGTTAAAAGTATGCAGTCTAAAAGTATCATGAAACAAAAAGGATTTTTTAGGGTTTCAGCCCTTGATATGTCATCCTTTGTTATCCCTTACAGCTTTTAGCCTTTTTGGCAAAGATTTAACTAAGTTTTCGGGGCAAGATATCGAAATTTTTCCCCATTCTTCTTCCAAGGCATATTCAGGGTTCCTATACTTTAGATGTTACGATTTTTTATATTTTCTCCAAAATACTCCATAAGTTATCTATAGGATTCAAATCCGGGGATCGGGGAATCACTTTTGGACAGTTACATAGCATCCATTTTGGAAAAATATGTGATTTGTGCTCGGGCTCATATATTGATAAAATTGGAATGTTGTCCCAAATCCCACTTTTTCAGCGCCTAAATTTCATATTATCCTTTCAGAATGTTTAAATAATACATCTTATCCTTAATTCCTTCGATAAATACACGATTTCCTACACCGGAAGCACTCATACATCGTGTCTTTATCGAAGGAATTCAGGATAAGATGTATTATTTAAACATTCTGAAAGGATAATTTGAAATTTACACATATTTTTCCAAAATGGATGGTTTGTAACTTTCCAAAAGTGATTCAAACACCTCTCCGATCCCCGGATTTGAATCCTATAGATAATTTATGGAGTATTTTGGAGACAAATATAAAAAATCGTAACATCTAAAGTATAGGAACCCTGAAAAATGCCTTGCAGGAAGGATGGGGAAAAATTCAGATGTCGTGCACCGAAAATTTAGTTAAATTTTTGCCAAAAAGGCTAAAAGCTGTAAAGGATAACAAAGGATGCCATGCCAAGGACTGAAACCCAAAAATATCCTTTTTGTTTCATGAAACTTTTAGAGCGAATACTTTTCACTGTGAGGTAGAAATCGATGTTGTTTAACCATTTTTATTTTTTTATCTAAATTTACCTGAATTTCGTTAATTTTATTTTATTATATTTAAGTTAAGACACTAATGTACAAATATAAAAAGGAATGAAATTATTCTTCTCACACGAATTGTCAAATTTTCTAGATCGATTTACTCGCCTTAGCGCAAATGTACAGCGCTGATTTTTAAATGAGGAGTTCTCTACTAAATACGGAACGCGTTTACGAATAATTAGGTATGTATGTCATCTGGGGGCAGAGCTGTGGATGCCTTAATTATTACGAAAATAGACGAACGAACAAAAATTAGTTACAAAAACAGGGGGTTAGACATCGCAGTTTTAACCCACTTAGCGCCGAGAATTTTTTTGCGAGAAAACTTAAAATTTTTTATGAAAATTATATTTTTGAAATTTTTTAAGCATTTTTTAAAAAAATAAGTTTTTTTCTCTAAAACGTATAGTTTTCCTGCAATCGGGCCTTCTTTTAAAAGTTCCAAAAACATTGGAGGGTAATATAGGTGTATCCTTACGTGCCAATCCCTTGGTTTTTGATTGAGAAAATACTCTTACTATATTCCTAACAAATCCCCTGACTTTATATGATTCTAACATTTTTGATTAAATTGTCATCGCGTATTTAACCCACTTAGCGCCGAGAATTTTTTTGCGAGAAAACTTAAAGTTGTCTATGAAAATTATATCCTTGAGACTTTTTAAGCATTTTTAATAAATAACTTTTCTCTCTAAAACGTATAGTTTTCCTGCAATCGGGCCTTCTTTTAAAAGTGCCAAAAACTTTGGAGGGTAATATTGGTGTATCCGTACATTCCAACCCATTGGTTTTTGATTGAGAAAATACTCTTACTATATTCCTAACAAATCCCTGACTTTATATGATTCTAATATTTACAATCAAATTTTTATCGCATATTTAAATTTTCCTCTCGATACATTTTAGAAGCATTCGCTTATATGTAGATCCCTAGCCAAGCAAGCCAATTTTTTGATCCCTACAGTCGAAGTTTTTTTTCTGAACACAAGAAAGAGTGTCTATAATTTTAGAGAATTTGTTTTAAAAAAAATAAAGAAATACAAAATAAAGATACGAAAATTGTATTAATTCACGAGACGCAAATTATTTTTGAAGTGGAGTTAGAGTTTCTTTGGTCCCGGACCACACTACAGTAATTTCACTGAAATTTTGATATGAAATTATGCGTCCCTAGATCGACGTCCATAGTAGAGTGAAATCATAAAATTGCTGTAGTGAGGAATTCGATTTAATAACACCTAATTTCATGAAATTTTTTAATGAAATTCACGCTAGTGTGGACCGGGACTTGGAAATCTGAACTGTAGTTGGAGGAAAAATGAAAAACCATTTGGATGATGAAGCAATGTCAGTTGCGGTGTCACAAAAAGCAGAGCAGAGGAAGTAAACTCAGTTATGATCAAATTTAATGGAGAGTTTTTATAATTTGTATTATAGTCCGGTCAAAATAGACATGCGTATAAGGGGGAAATAGCAAAAATTCCCACAAAGCTGAATTTTGGTGGAGAGCTAGGGTTAGCTATTAGAAGCAACGTACTAAAAGTCCCCATCGATCCCATGTGTGCAAAACAAGTTATTCGGGGTCAAAGGTCATTTTTGGAGGCATTATTCAGTTTTTTTAATTTTTCTCAAAAACGGTAAGACTTAGCAAAAGCCGGCTAAAGTAAAAATTGTAGATTCAATAATTGTCTATAAGAGTGGTCTTTATGGTTCTTAAAAAAGACTTACCATTTTCGAGATATCGCGATCCAAAGGTCAAATAAAAAATTAGCCGCGTAAGTACATTATGAGGCGAACCGGTTAAAGTAACGACACTATGTGTTAGATACTTCCGTAAGCTTTCAAACGATATCCACTTTGCAGTAATCGGTTCAGTAGAACCGAGTCTAACTCGGTTTTTAAATTTGGCCTTTCGGGTCGAATAACCGGCGAACCGGATCCGCAACCGTTGAAAATTATACATTTCCGTAATCAGCGCAACAAACCCTACCTTCGGACAAAACTTGAAAAAAATCGGAGAGTTTTCGTTGGGGGTCGTTCCCGTTGGGCTTTCGATTATACATGTGGGTTAAATGGGCTATTTTGCATAAAATGACTCTAACATTGAATAACTCTACTAAACACGCTCCGATTTTGTTGGAATTTTTTTAGAAGATAGCTATAATTTCGCTCTTCAAGAAAATATATATTTTTTTGGGGGACAGACCCGATTACTTCGCTTATTTTTGCCGGTTCGTCTGAATATGTGCATATTTCCCTTATAAGTGCATAAAAATCATGTGTTTTTAGAACAGCTATATCTCAAGAATGGTTCCTTCTAGGAAAAAAATTATAAAGGTCAAACTCGTAGATAATTTTTTTGTCTACAATATTTACTTTAGTCACTTTTTGATTAGATCAACCGTTTTCAAGAAATAAATCCGAAAATCTAAAAACCCTTAAAATTTGACCTTTGACCCCGAATAATTTTTTTTGCACACAAGGGATCGATGGGGACTTTTAGGACGTTGATTCTAATGGCAAAACCTAGCTCTCCACCAAAATTCAGCTCTGTGGGAATTTTTGCTATTTCAATGTCTATTTTGACCGGACTATTAGTGTAATAAAGTTAATATTCTTGTTTACACGAATAAGCAATGTATTTTATTTATTTTGTGATATTTGGAATGGCTTGCATTTTATAGCATCTTTAGACTGCATTTAAATTCAATCCAAAACACTACATCAAATGCTGTGATTTGGATCCAAAATGGAGTGCATCCTAGCTTTGTGCCGTGGAAGCAAAATGGAGTGCATCCTAGATGCGCGCTGTCTTGTAAAATTCATAGGTGAATTCATAGGAAAAGATGTACTCCAGCGGCAATTGTTCTAGTGATTTAACTGCATCCGCGGATTCAAACTTTTTGCTGGGCTATTAATAGATACAGTCAACCAAAAAAGTCTACATACACCCTATAAATCTCGAGTTTTAAGGGTAAGGAAGATTTTTTATGAAAATCCAAGTACATAGTTCTATTTCATATCCCTAATAAACATATTACATACAACAAAAATATATTCTATAATACGAATAACGGTAAATTCTATAAAAATTAAAAAAATAATAGGGAAAAAGTTTACATACACCCAATGAAATATTAAGATTACCGTAAAATTTATGGAATAAGCAATACAAATTTTACATTTTATTGCTTTATCGAATGTCTCTGGTTGTCTATGATATACAGTTAGTCAACTTAATTATTGCAAAACCAAAATTATTACAAAATTTAAAATAAAACATAATTTTATTGGTACAAATAAATATCATTATTAATATTTTTTTACCAATATAATTCTTACACATGTTTATTAATATTATAAAATAAAAAGTATCTAAATTTCACTAAACATTTTCTTAAAATTAACAAAAATGAGTACAACTCATTATTTGCACTGTCAACTAAAGAATTGCAAAATTCACAACTTTTCAGTCTTTCACGGTATTTTTTCGAAAAGCTGGTTCTAATATATCGATGCCCACATTTGGCATCAAAAACAGTTTGTAAACGTATCTGAAGTTAATAAATAAGTTTCGGAATGTCATATTCCAATGGTATTTTTTAGCCATCCTTCTTCATTGCATTTTATTAAGTCCCCAAGGTTAGTGGGCGACCTATTCCCGACTTTTTCCATCAGGTGTACCTATGAATTTTCGATGGGGTTAATACCTAGACACTGGAACGGGATGTAAATGACTTTGGTACATTTGTATAACAACCAAGTCCTACATAAATTCGATTTATGCTTAGGGTCGTTGTCTTGGTAGTACTTACAGTCAACCAAAAAAGTCTACATACACCCTATAAATCTCGCGTTTTAAGGGTAAGGACGCATTTTTATGAAAATCCAAGTACATAGTTCTATCTCATATCCCTAATAAACAATATTACATATAACAAAAATATATTCCATAATGCGAATAACGGTAAATTCTATAAAATTTAAAAAATTAATAGGGAAAAAGTTTACATACACCCAATGAAATATTAAGATTGCCGTAAAATTGATGGAATAAGCAACACAAATTGTACATTTTATTGCTTTATCGAATGTCCCTGGTTGTCTATGATATATTTTAGACAACATAGTAACATATTTGTGCTTTAATTGCCGTTATTTCATGTCAGACTTCGCGTATAGCTTGTTAAGGCGGACCCTTGCAGATTTCTTTGAGTTTTCAGTCTAGTAGTTTATGAAACCCCAGAAAATACAGTGGGACTAATAATTTTGGGATCCAAGAGCGCTATGAAGTTTTTCTTGTGGATAATATACGCTCCTGAGCTTCGCTAAATATACGAATTCCTGAGTTTTCTCATAAATTTTATAGTTTTCACAACATCCCAAGGGGCAAATTACATGCAGAAGCCTTCGAATTACCTTGTAATAAGGTCTGGTACAATCCTCGAGCATCCATTGAATCAGCAATGTAAAAGTATGCGACATTTATAGCGCTTCAGGTGACCCTAACGATCATAATACGAGAGCATACTAGTTAACAGTGTAAATTTCATACAAATTTTATGCATTCTTTGGTGGCTTTTATTTTGATGCTTTGGAAACTTTAGGAGTGGGTTTGAATAATAATGTTATACATTTCTGATTGAGTTAAGGTCCAAACATTTATTACAAGCTAATTCCAATGTTATTGCTTGTAATTTGACCCTTGGAATGCTGTGAAAACTATAAAATTTATGAAAAACTCAGGAATTCGCATATATAGCGAAGCTCAGGAGCATATATTATCCCTAATAACAACTTCAATGTGCTCTAGGATGTCAAAATAATTAGTCCCACTGTATTTCCTGGGGTTTCATAAACTACCAGACTGAAAAACTCAAAGAAAGCTGCAAGGGTCCGCGAAGTCTGACCTTAAATAACGCCAATTAAAGCACAAATATGTCCCCATTTTGGTCTAAAATATATCATAGACAACCAGAGACATTCGATAAAGCAATAAAATGTAAAATTTGTATTGCTTACTCCATCAATTTTACTGTAATCTTAATATTTCATTGGGTGTATGTAAACATTTTCCCTATTAATTTTTTATTTTTTATAGAATTTACCGTTATTCGTATTATGGAATATATTTTTGTTGTATGTAATATTAGGGATATGGAATAGAACTATGTACTTGGATTTTCTTAAAAATGCCTCCTTACCCTTAAAACTCGAGATTTATAGGGTGTATGTAGACTTTTTTGGTTGACTGTATA
The DNA here is from genome assembly GCF_047663935.1 of Musca autumnalis. NCBI lineage: Eukaryota > Metazoa > Arthropoda > Insecta > Diptera > Muscidae > Musca > Musca autumnalis. Next base: position 173,254,424 of record NW_027411866.1, on the reverse strand, counting down.
TTGCAATTTGTTTGAATTTTCAGGACCAACAGGCCCAAATTTCTTGACGCTTTTGGTTAAATCTTTTTTAAAACATCTAAATAAACATCCTATGTCATTGTTTCTTCCAAAATCAGGATTTTACCAACGTCAATGCTTGGTATACAACCCTATACCATAACTGACAGTTTTCCGAACTTTACGGTATGTATTAAATTATTGTTTTCCATGGCTTTCAAGGGTTTTCCCAATACTTTTTGAGGTCCATTGTGATAGTACAACATAATTTTAGTCTCATCAGAAAATATGTATAACGCCATCCCAATACTAAAGATGGCGTGAAATGTTGTCTATAACAAGTCTGAATATTTTCTATATATTATGATGGGAGGGCAATGGTTTTTACCTGGACACTCGTGATGAGTGCTTGTTATTATGTAGCACTTTTCTGACTTTTACATGTGACACACTTTCTCCAAGATCATTTTTAATTAGAAAAAGCTATTTTCTGGTGCTGCTTTTGGGCTATTTCGTTAATTTCTTTAATCATTCTACAGTCAATTCGTGTGGTTACTATTTTGGACCTGCCATGTAACGCCCTCAGTTTGAGCCTGGCTTCTTTCTCGGTGTGGTATATAATGTTGTATACACTTGATTTTTTAGGATTTCTCTTACGGGTGTACTATTATTATAATTGGAATATACCGTCTATGTTACACACACAAATTAATTTATGATCAAAAATTATGGATCTACATGCCACATACTATAAAAGTCTTAAAAATCCTTAAATGCAAAAAATCGCGGATGAAGCCCCACGATTTATTGCACATTAATTAATTTTGCAATTATTTAGTTGACACTACAAAAACCAGGTACCTATCCTTTTTGCCCGTTGTTTTTGTTATTTCCAACCGATTTTTGGATTCATTGGCTTGATGCTGTCATTAACAGGTAAATCAAAAGATATTTACACAAAGCCCAACATTATTGAAAGAATTTCTTGTAGTAATTCCTAATTAAACTTCTAATTTTTTAAAAATTCATCGTTTGCAATAATATAGTTGACTAACTGTATTTTAGACAAAATAGGAACATATTTGAACATATTGAACATATTTCCAAGGTTCTTGCTTGTAATTTGACCCTTAGAATGCTGTGAAAACTATAAAATTTATGAAAAACTCAGGAATTCGCATATTTAGCGAAGCTCAGAAGCATATATTATCCATAAGAACAACTTCAAAGCGCTCTAGGATCTCAAAATAATTAGTCTCACCGTATTTCCTGGGGTTTCATAAACTACCAGACTGAAAAACTCAAAGATATCTGCAAGGGTCCGCCTTAACGAGCTATACGCGAAGTCTGACCTTAAATAACATCATTAAAGCACAAATACATATGTTCCTATTTTGTCTAAAATATATCATAGACAACCAGAGACATTCGATAAAGCAATAAAATGTAAAATTTGTGTTGCTTATTCCATCAATTTTACGGTAATCTTAATATTTCATTGGGTGTATGTACACTTTTTCCCTATTATTTTTTTAATTTTTATAGAATTTACCGTTATTGGTATTATGGAATATATTTCTGTTGTATGTAATATTGTTTATTAGGGATATGAGATAGAACTATGTACTTGGATTTTCATAAAAATGCTTCCTTACCCTTAAAACCCGAGATTTATAGGGTGTATGTAGACTTTTTTGGTTGACTGTATATTACATTACGTGTATTTCATGTGAATGTTTTGCATTTTTTTACATCTACATGTTGTACACATAGTGTGATCCATACAACAAGTAAAAAAGCATTAAAGGCCTCGCTACATAAGCTGCTTTGCCTGACTGCCTTGCTTTGCTGCTTCAATAAAAAATAAAAGAACAAAGAAGGCCGACCCAATTTCCAACTGATGGCAACCCAGTTCAAAATTTCGTCTTTATTCTATTATTTTTATTACGTCAGAAATGAAGCAGGAAAGCAAGGCAATCAGGCAAGGCAGCTTATGTACGCAGGCCTTTAGTTCGGCCGGGCCGAACTTTTCATACCCTCCACCATAAAATATTCATTCCTGTCCCCAACTTTAAGTGAGTACGTTAAAATGTCAGGTAATGTACATAAAATGCTTCATTCGGGAGGCCTTTTTTTATGGTGCCTATATCTAACTGTTGACAATTTTTGGTGGGCTAGAAATTGGGAGGTACTGTTATATAGGGGTTATAATAAAACATGGGCCTATGTTGACAGTTTTTGATGGGAGACTTTAATGTCAAATAACTTCTTATTCGGTTAAAAAATTTAGCTAGAATCCTCAAAATATCGAAAATCGGTACATAACGTGGGAACTTCAAATGTCATTAACAGCTAGTTCGGAGGTATCTGGGCTATACGAAAATATGAACTTAAATGAACAATTTTTGTTGACTTTTAAATTTCAAATTACAGAAAGTTCGTCCAAAAAATAAAGCTAAGGTACGGAAAATCGGGTGGTTTGTTTTGGGGCTATACAAAAACATGGACCTACTAGGGATACACAGTGAATTGCAATAATCGGTTTTTCGATTATTCGGTTTTCGTCAAAAACTTAAAACTCGATTTTCGGTTAGTCGATTATTTGAGAGTGTTCTAAAAGTCGACTTTCGATTAATCGTTAACCGCCGAAAATCGATTATAATCGAATATAATAAACCATTTTCGTTGATGCGATCCGTGATGGTTATATGTATAAAAAAATACCGCCAATTATGCGGTTTTAGCACACCCAATAGTCAACTACGACTAATAGTCGACCACGATTAATAGCCGACTACGAATAATAATAGACTACGACTAATGGTTGACTACGAATAATAGTTGACTCCGTCTTCCGAAAGTCGACTAAGAATAATCGATTTTTCGGTTTTCGCACAATCAATAGTCGACTACGACTTTTGGAAATTTTACGGTTAATAATCGATTAATCGATTAACCGAAATCGATTTTACGTATCCCTAGGACCTACGTTCGGTTAAACATTTTAAGTAAAATCCTCAAAGTACCGAAAATAGGGAAGTATCGTTATATTGGGGCTATGTTGAAACTTGTTGATGCAGATGTGTGGTGACCAATACAACCTTCAAATGTCAAATTACAGTTAGTTCTATTAAAAATTGTAGCTAAAATTGCCAAATTACTGAAAATTGGGAGGTACCGTTACATGGGAGCTATATCCGAACATGGACCTATGTTGACAATTTTTGATGGAGAGGTGTTGTGACCACTAAGAACTTCAAATGTCAAATTACTGCTTGTTCGGTTTAATATTGTAGCTAAAATCATCAAATTACTGAAAATCGGGAGGTACCGTTATATGGGGGCTTTCTTGACAATTTTTGGTGGAGAGGTGTTGTGACCACTAAGAATTTCAAATGTCAAATGTTCAAATTACAGATAATTCGGTTAAAACTTCTTGGTAAAATTCTCAAAATACCTGAAATCGGGCGGTAACGTAATATGGGGGCTATTCCAAAACATGGACCTATGTCCACTAGTTATATAAGTTTATTGACATTTAAGAACCCTAAATGTCAATTGATAGCTAAATCGGTCTGAAAATGTAGATAAAAACGTCAAAATGCCGTAAATCGGGCGGACCGTTATATGGGGGCTATACCAAAACTTGGACCTAGGTCCACAACTTTTGTTATATAAGTTTAGTTACACTTAAGAACCCTAAATGTCAAACTACAGCTATATCGGTCTGAAAATGTAGCTAAAAACGTCAAAATACCGTAAATCGGGGGGTGCCGTTATATGGGGGCTATACCAATACGTGGACCTATGTCCACAACTTTTGTTATATAAGTTTATTGACCTTTAAGAACCCTAAATGTCAAATTATAGCTAAATCGGTCTGAAAATGTAGCTAAACCCGTCAAAATACCGTAAATCGGGGGGTACCGTTATATGGGGGCTATACCAATACGTGGACCTATGTCCACAACTTTTTTTGTATAAGTTTATTGACTTTTAAGAACCCCAAATGTCAAATTATAGCTACATCGGTCTGAAAATGTAGCTAAAAACGTCAAAATACCGCAAATCGGGGGGTACCGTTATATGGGGGCTATACCAAAACGTGGACCTATGTCCACAACTTCTAATTTATAAGTTTATTAACACTTAAGAACCCTAAATGTCAAATTATAGCTACATCGGTCTGATAATGTAGCTAAAAACGTCAAAATACCGTATATCGGGGGGTACCGTTATATGGGGGCTATACCAAAACGTGGACCTATGTCCACAACTTTTGTTATATAAGTTTATTGATACTTAGGAACCCTAAATTTCAAATTATAGCTAAATCGGTCTAAAAATGTAGCTAAAAACGTCAAATACCGCAAATCGGGGGGTACCGTTATATGGGGGCTATACCAAAACGTGGACCTATGTCCACAAGTTTTGTTATATATGTTTTTTGACACTTAGGAACCCTAAATGTCAAATTATAGCCAAATCGGTCTGAAAATGTAGCTAAAAACGTCAAAATACCGTAAATCGGGGGGTACCGTTATATGGGGGCTATACCAAAACGTGGACCGATATAGCCCATCATCGAACTTGACTTGCCTGCAAACAAAAGACACATTTTCCCAAAATTTCAGCGTCCTATCTCTATTTTTGTGGATGCTAGAGTGATTACCACAGACGGACGGACGGACGTGCTCAGATCGACTTAGAATTTTACCCTGATCAAGAATATATATACTTTATAGGGGCGCAAATGAGTATTTCAATGCGTTACAAACGGAAAAACAAACTTAATATACCCTCCATACTATGGTGGAGGGTATAAAAAAAATTTCATCTATCAGAATGATGTGTGAACCGAGATGTAACTTTGTTTAGAGCCCTTCCTATTTTTGTATGTACAATAAATAGCAAACAGCTGATTTGTTTGTTTTGATGAAAGCAGAAATTTGCAAAATTTGTTGAAAGAAATAATTTCTTAAAGAAACTTAAATAAATCGATTTGATAAAGGATTTGTTTACATTTATAGGTTATGTCACACAAAAAACATATACTGGAGTAATAGCAAAAATTATAAATCATATTGTTACGGAATTAGATTTAACTAATCTCCGTGTAGACGTTGTTTTATTCCCCGATACGATTCGTACCAAATAAAACAGGGTTCGTTTTAGATTACGTTTCTACAATGCTTTATTTACTTTATTACACTTATTCAGAACCGACTTTAATTACAAAGCACACAGCAAGTCTCTAGTTAGCACGCAGCTCTTATTTAACCGATCTGTTCAGTTCAACGCTTAAAACACAACTCACTCGTCATTGCCAGTTCCCCTGTATTTATATCCCAAAGTCTCCCTGTTCGAGAGTCCTCTAGAAAATGTCTGGCAACTCCTCGAATATGTACATAGAACACACAGACGCACATTCGCACTAAGCGAACAACCAGACTCACATACATGGGGGATGATCAATGACGTAATTACAACAACAAATAAATGCAAGAAAAGAAGTAACAAACTAAACGATAATTACATGATTATGGCAAAACAAACAAAAGAACATTAACAAAAGGTAATGTAACGACTAGAATGATGAAGAGAGTTCTACATGGTAGTTGTTGTTGCTTAAATAAAATAACTGCGTAATAAAACGTTACGTTACAATTCAAATATTTAAATTAACGGAAATTAAACTAAATTAACTTAAACCTATCAGTTACATTCGTAACAATATGTAAAATGTCATTTTTCGCACACACAAAGAATTACACGAGGACAAACAAATTCAAAACATACACATGAAATACACCTAATGTAATATATGTATGTAGCTATAACCTATGTATTTCTTTACCGAAGGATCCAAAATGAGTACAAAAATGTCAAAAGAATGAAGTAAATTGTACAGGAAAGAACGTGGGGTAACCTTTTGAAGAAATGCATTATTTTCGGGGAAATTTTCTTCCTAAAAAAATTATTATTCATCGTAATTTCCGATATGTCTTGACATAAAATGATTTTCAAAGCTGTATTCTAAAACTTCAAAACATTTAATGTCAAATATAAAACGAAACTTGCGATTTTCACCAAGTATAAACCAAAAATGTGTTTACTTTGCCTAAGCCCGGATTACGTTTCTTTGCATTTCCAAACGCCGACAACATTTATTTTCATATTAGACCTTGAATATTGTTACAGAAGGACTGCTATTAGCTATTTTCGTCCAAAATTCTGGAATAAATCGCAATAGTTAATAATATCTAGAACATTTTTCTTAAGTACTTCAAATATTCGTCCCACTTTTCGTTCATGCCAAATTTTTAATAAAATTACCGTTATTTTTACATATTTCTATAGCAGAGGCATTCCAAAAGAAGAAAAGAACAAAAATTTGGGGTATTTTGCTTTGAAAATCCTTAAAAACTCCAAATATATAGTGCTTATAGGTGTACGAATACGAACTTTGCCACCCACACAGGCGCCATCTATACCTAAATGAGGGAATAAATTAAAAATGTGTTTTGTTATTCTTTAATCTTTCTTCATTATGGTAATTCCTATCAATTATTTCATATTTGCACATAAAATATGGAATTAATTAAGATTTTATTAATTTTTTAGGTGTGTACGAATATGAACTTTGCATACTGTATATCTATTACTCGCATAATATGTTTAATAAAATTGTGATTAAGAGACAATGGGTGTTACAACTAGAACGCAATTTTTTTGAGTGTCCCAACTACAACGCAATTCTCAAATTTTAAATAAAACACTAAAGGCCTGCGTACATGAACTGCGTTGCCTGCTTACCTTGCTTACTTCTGATAAAAGAATAAAAAAGAAAAGGGCAACCCAGTTCGAAATTTGCTCGGCCTCCTTTATTCTTTTATTTTTATTACAGTCGGACCTCGATTATCCGTGATGGTCGGGACCGGAGGCATTACGGATAATCGATTTTCCCGGATAATGGAGGCAATTCTTTTATGCAGTTTTTGAACATATTTTTAAGTAAAAATGGCATAATATTGTACAATAATATGAAAATCTGCCATTTTTATTAAATTTGTTGCGGTAATCCACCAAATTTTAGAAGGATACATAACATCATCACTATCTGATTCATCTGAATTGACTTTGTCCCATGGTTTTTGCGATACCATAAATACACAAATTGTGTAATATGGGAGAATTTCCAGTTTTCGTTTGTTTGTCTATTGTTTTCTTAATCAAATTAATTGGAAAGTGTGTTTTTACTCCCGGATAATGAAGTTTATAACGAAAAATAGAAGAAATGGAAAAAGTCCAACATTTCATTTCTATCACGGATAATGGAGGTTCCCGGATAATCGATTCACGGATAATCGAGGTTAAACTGTATGTCAGAAATGAAGCAGGAAAGCAAGGCAGCTTATGTACGCAGGCCTTAACATCTAAAAAAACCTAGAAACTTTATTATACCGCGGTTACACTTAACCGGATTAACCCAGTGGGTTTGGATTTCAAATGTCAATTCCATAGCGCAAACGTCAAATAAATCCTCTCGAAGTGGAAGTAGACAGAATGAGGTTATCAGGCATGTCACAGAAACGAATTCCGATCGAAAGTGGAATTAATTCCGTATTTAGCTTCTTCAGAAAACGAAAAACGAAGAATTTTTCGGAATGAAACCACTTTTGATTTTGCAAACGGAATTGTATTTTTGTTTTTATTTGTCACTTTAAAACGCTCTAAAAACACTTAGAAATAATAAATATGTTGTTTTATTAACAAATTTACATTTAATTTCATATTTAAACTAAGTAATGAAGTTTTCCGATTTCACAAAATCGATCGAAATCTGAAGAAGCTAAAATAAAAACGATCGAAATGAAATTACGGAATTGAAACCATTTCGATCGGAATCTGTGACATGCATGTATGTATAGAAGAACAATTGTTCAAATGTCAAACAATGACACTTCAAATGGCGACAAATTTAAAAATTGTGTTCTAATTGGGATACCCTTTATAAACCTAAACGGATCAATATTTTATGAAAGTTTATTAAAACTATTTTAAGGGATAGTTAAAAATAATTTTTATCTATTTTTACTTTTCAATATTTTCATAAGGGTTAAAGTAATAGTTGCAGCAAAGACTCGAACAATAACTGACAAAATGCAACTTCCAACGAAATATAAAACTTTGCAAATAGATGGGATTAAAACCGTAAATAAAGAATTTCCAAATCCCTAATCTTTTTCTTATTTAAGCTTTTTGTATTGATGTGTATTGCTTCTTCGAAAATTGTTTGCTTGTTAAATAATGTGTTAAATGCCTAAGGGCACCGTCATTTTAAGGTTTCCATCTTTGGAAACAATTCTCCAATGCAGGATACCTGTAAAAGAAAAGAAAAATAGGTGAAGATCTGAAAAAACTATTAAAAATAAGTACAAATTTTGGAAGTTGTGCATGTGGAGTTATGATTTCACAACATCCTTCGATGCAGTCCACACGGAGTTATGAAAAATGCACTCCGTTAGATACGATTTATAAGCAATTGCTTTAGAGATCCCTACAAAAAAATAACAAAAACAGATGGTTGATCCTTTGGCTTTGTATTATTGTTTTACACAAATAACAAATGCATTTTATTTATTCTGGGATATATCGTCAGGGCTTGCATTTTTATTGCATCTTTAGACTGACTAAAAATGCAATCCGACGAGTGCCTTTAAATTCAATCCAAAACACTACACCAAAAGCTGTGATTTGGATCGAAAATGGAGTGCTTCCTAGCTGTGTGCTGTGGAAGCAAAATGGAGTGCATCCTGCGCGCTTCCTTGTAAAATTCATAAGTGAATTCATACCCAGCAAAAAATTTTGGGAGTTGTGCATGTGTAGTTATGATTTCACAACATCCTTCGATGCAGTCCACACGAAGTTATGAAAAATGCACTCCGTTGGATACAATTTATAAGCAGTTGCTTTAGAGATCCCTACAAAAAAAAAAAAAAACAGTTGATTGATCCCTACCCACCGCGGGCGAAATAATTTATTCTAAAAATAAGAGGGAGTGTATACATTTCTAAGAATTTGTTATAAAATAAAGGAAGAACAACTTAAGTTGCGAATATTTTTGCTGTAATTTACGAAACGGAAATTTTGAATGGAGTGGAGTCCATGTCGAAAGCTGAACTAGTGATGGGAAGGCAACATACAAACCATTAGGCTGAGGAAGCAAAATCAGATGCATTTGGATTAATATCAGAATGGAGAATGTAAACTCAAATGTGATTGAATTTAATGGAAACTTTTTTAATTTGTGTTTATATAATAAAGTTCTTTGTATTATTGTTTTACACAAATAATAAATTAATTTTATTTATTCTGGGATAGATTCACTTTGGCAGTTTTGTTGAGATGTGTGTTTTACTTCCTATTTGTATGTAAGTCGAGCTTAATCTCATATTTGTTGTTTTCAAATTTAAAAAACAACAGGTTTAAAGTGGGATGTAGTTAAAATTGATTACTTTTGGGCATGGCAGAGATGACTAGTTTCGTCCAACGCCACTGTTACTCATCAGTTCTCTTAGTTCTTTGTATTGAAATAAAGAACCCTTCCCCAATTTTATGACGACTCGAGCTCAAGAATAATGGGCCGATTCCGTACAGCGAGGCGAGTCGTGTCGCGTTGCCAGTTGCAATTTTTCCATTACGTATGGCAAAAGTCGCACGACGACGTCAAATTTTGTCGCCGTAATGTTCATTTTCCGGCGACAACAAATTAGCTGTCGCCGTTCATTTTTACTAACGAATAAAAATAAAATAAAAAAAACTTGTTATCGACGATTATTTTCCATCGCTGTACGTAGTGCATTTTTTAAATTTTGTCACAGAGACGATAGACGACGCGACATGACTCGCCTCGCTGTACGGAATCGGCCCATAAGTGTGACTGATGAATTCGTTTAAATGCGAATTCAACCGAAACACCTAAAAACTCTCGTAGCTGCATATGTAAACCAAATTAACTACTCCCACTGTCATGTGACTCCACATTGCCGAGAATGCACATAACTACAGTAGGACCTCGATTATCCGTGATGGTCGGTACCGGAGATAGGTCTGTCTGGTTACCCTAAAATTTGTACCAATTGTTGCTGGAAGTAGTCTGTTAACACAAAAAAGCAGGAAAAGAGAGCAATTCGAGAGAGACATTTTGACAGTTCTTTCACTGAGAGTTTGCATATTCTTGCTGGACAAATTTCTTCTAGCAAACATTTGCAACTCTTCTTCTTCCTGAAAACAATCAATCATCTGTTTTTAATTTGTCGTTGATTTATGTTTGTGAATATAAAAAACAATTTTATTGCGGAAATAGCAATTCCAATTGTATTATTGTTTTCGTAGAACAAAGTTGCGAGGTGGAAAAAAACCATTTTTGGGTCATTTTATTTTTAATAAAATACACATTTTTGCTTCCATTGGTTCCTTCATTGGCCGACAAATTGTTCAGTTTTGGCAAGTCAGCTGATTGCTTGCTGGTTTTTGCTGGAAAGTTGTCTGTTTACTTTTTATAATTTTCTAGCAAAAGAGAATAAAAACTCCTTAATCTCTGAGAAAGTTCTTGCTGGAAAAGTAACCAGACAGACTTAATGCTTTTCTGCAGTTTTTAACATATTTTTAGGTAAAAATTGCTTAGTATTCTACAATAATATGAAACTTTTTATTAAATTTGTTACTTTAGCTGTGTTCCTTTACTTACCTGAGGTTACCATTTTTAACCTGCAAAGCGCTCCTTAACCCCGAAAAGTGGCAAAACTGGAAACAATTTTTAAGAGAGTGAGAGGGAAGAGAGAGCGAAAATGGCTTTCTCTTCTACCACAGGCTACCAGCATGGTACAATTACTTAGGTAGAAACATCGGCGAATTGCTACAACAAAGCAACTTTTTTTGTAATGTAAACTGTCAAAATTATCGCCGAATGGTTTCTTGTTGTCTCTTTTTATCACTTGTGTTTGTACAGTGAAGTGAACACATGCTATCTCTTACTTAACGAATCATATGGTTGTTTGTTTTGATTTTTCATAGCGAATTCCTCGTTTTTTGACGTTTTAGATTCGATCAGCTGGGCTGAGGCATCTACCCATGGTACAATTACTTAGGTAGATGCCTCAGCCCAGCTGATCGAATCTAAAACGTCAAAAAACTAGGAATTCGCTATGAAAAATCAAAAGAAACAACCATATGATTCGGTAAGTAAGAGATAGCATGTGTTCACTTCACTGTACAAACACAAGTGATAAAAAGAGACAACAAGAAACCATTCGGCGAAAATTTTGACAGTTTACATTACAAAAAAAGTTGCTTTGTTGTAGCAATTCGCCGATGTTTCTCCCTAAGTAATTGTACCATGCATCTACCTAAGTAATTGTACCATGGCTACCAGCAAAATTTCTGCAGGTAGAAAATGGCAGAACTGATTTTTCGACTTTTGTTTGACGAAAAGCGAAGAAAAAGTCGAACACTGACAACACTAAATTAAAAACTGTGAAATAAAAGACGACAATTGATTTTTTATGTTTTTCCTGACATTAGGTGTGTACGATAACTTCGCAAGTGAAAAGTACTTGCAAGCACTCAGCAAGTTCTCAGTAACCTCTCTCCATCAATTGTTCTCTCTCGAAGCAAAAAAATTGCAGATTGTTATCGAACAGCAATTTGCAAAAACTTGCAAGAAATCAGCTGATTTGATAAACAAGAAGAAGAAGAAGAAGTTGGCGGAAAAGATTAAATAAAATAAATAATAAAATAAAAAAAAATCCACCACGAACTACAAAATAATTTATTTCACTTACATTATCGTTTTTTCAAAATTTATTTAATATTTGTTCCCATTTTATTTCTATTTATTTTAATAACCAAACGTTTGTTTATGTTTTTGCCAAGAAGTCCACCATAAAGCATTCGAATTTAAATCAGCTGATCAAACTTGCAAATTCTTACAAGAAAAATTTTCCTTGCAAAAACTTGTAAACAAAACTCTCCAATATTCTCTCACAATTGTCTCCAAATTCTCCCTCTTTTACTTTGCAAGTTTGTTATCAAACAGAATTTTGTAAAAGTTTGTGCAAATTTGCACAAACTTTTGGGTTATCGTACAGACCTATTGCTGCCGGATCTACCATTTTTCCGTTCCTTTACTTTTCTGGTAAAAATGTTCATGAGAGAGCAATTTTGACACTTTTCTCTTTTACTACTCTTACCATTAAAAAAGTAAAGGAACAAAGCTTTTAATCCACCAAATTTTAGAAGGATACATAATATCATCATCATCAGTTTCATCTGAATTTACTTTGTCCCATGGTCTTTGTGATACCATAAATACACAAATTGTATAATATGAGAAAATTTCCAGTTTTCGTTTGTTTACCTTTTGTTTGCTTAATCTAATTAATTAGAAAGTGTGATTTTACTCCCGGGTAATGAAGTTTATAACGAAAAATAGAGGAAATGGAAAGTCCATTTTTTTCTATCACGGATAATCGAGGTTCAACTGTATTTTGATAGCTGTCGAAAAATAATAACAACCAATCGTCCACAGTGCTTCAAATTTATTAAATTTATTAGTGAGACGAAATAAACCTGTGTACTTGGAATTTCATAAATATCATTACTTTTTCTAAAACCCGAGATTTATGGGGCGTACGTATACTTATGTAAGACTGTGTAATTTGGTTTACATATGCGGCTACGAGAGTTTTTAGGAGTTTCGGTTGAATTCGCATTTAAACGAATTCATCAGTCACACTTATGCCAAGTTTATACTTGCGCTCCAAAATCCACTGGATTTCACGAAATCCTGAAATACACCCCGGTGTTTACACTTATTTTTTTGTTGATTTCAAACATATCACAATGATCAAGGTAGATGCATATGCGCAGCTGATCGAACATAGATTTTCAAAACAAGTTGTTGTAAATTGAAATAATCATCAAAAATATACGACAATATAGAACTTTACAACTTTATTTGGAAAATTATCGTAAAATTATCTATATATATAGTATTAATTGTGTATAGTACTAACAAATGAAAAAATAAAAAAATGATTTTATCGTTAAGATATCACAATAATAAATTTTGATAGATAAAAGTTGTGCTCAGAACCTGCATATTAGTGCTTGCAGTAGTTTTCCCGTTTAGTGCTAAAAATGCGTTCCCGTACTTCGAAATATAGCAAGACTTGCACTTCTCTTTAAACAAAAATAGCGTCGAATAACACCTCCTGTTTTCTGCCATACAATCTTGGCCTAGTAGAAACTAGCAGCAACCATGTTCATTGGCATCTAATATAATAACTGATACGTTGGTTTTGATATTTATGCTGGAGTTTTTGCAATTTCCGTCATTTTTCCTTCCCCCTTTTTTTTCAGAAATTTGTATGGGGAAGCAAGTTTTGACAATTCGCTCTTTTTCTAACATTATCATTAAAAAAGTACGGGAACACAATGAAAAATAGCATTGTAACAAAGTAATTTAATATTTTTTTCACATTGTTTAAAAATGTTGATACTAAAATTTTTTGTTGCAGCAATTGACCATCTACCTTGTTTATTGTGATACGTGAAAAGTGTTGCAACTTTTGGTACTTTTTTAGGCAAAAGCAGGGTTGTATATCATGTGTACTGTGATTTCGATGTTGATTTCGCTGAAATCACGAAATGAGATGATTTCATTTTTGTATGCGAAATCATGATAAATTTTGCTTGATTCCGCGCGAAATCACGAAACGCCTTCGAAATCACGAAACGACGCCAAATGTAAACTAAGCATTATTCTTGAGCTCGAGTCGTCATAAAACACGGTGTGCCTTAACCAAATTTAAATGGAAGGTGCTTACACCTGCGATGTTTTGACAGATTCTGAAACTACAATGCTCATAGATGAGAAATACCAAGAAACAAAAAAAATCGCCGGAGTGATTTTCAAATAAATCGCGATTTAAGTCCACATTTTTAGGGGTTTTTTAAGTTTTCACGATTTTGCTTGGAAACCGGAAGACCTAAAGAAAATGTTGTAGCTGTGAAAATTCTCCACAAGACTGGTCTTTATGATATTTTCGTAGGTTTTACCGTTTTTGAGATATAGAAGATCAATTTCAGACAATGCACTGACTGCATCGCCTCCTTATAAAACAATATCATGCTCAGTGCGCCTTAACGAACTTTTGATGAAAACCGCTTACACATGGGAAGATTTCGCGGATTCTGAAACACCAATGTTCATAGATAAAAAAAATAAAAAAATAGAAAAAATCGCCGGAGGGATTTAAATAAATCGCGATCAAAATTCACAATTTCAGGGTTTTTTAGGTTTTCACGATTTTGCTTGGAAACCGCAAGTCGTATCGAAATGAGTCTAAAGAAAACATTGTAGCTGTGAAAATTCTCTACTGACCTTTAGGTTTTTTCGTAGGTTTTACCATTTTTGAGATATAGAGGTTCAGTTCAAATCTTTTATCTTAAGTCTTCAAGATTTTGCTTGGAATCCGCAACTTATATCAAAATGGGACTTAAGGAAATGTTGAAGCTGTGGAAATTCTCTACAAGATTGGATGATTTATTTTTTCCTAGGTTGTACCATTTTCAAGATATATAAGTTTAATTTGGGAAATTGCAGTAATGACATTGTTTTATAAGGAGGCGATACAGTCAGTGCATTGTCTCAATTTGAACTTCTATACCTCAAAAACGGTAAAACCTACGATAATATTATGCAGGTATGTAAATATTAGCTCTGTTCCTTTACGTGCCTGAGGTTACCATTTTTAACCTGCAAAGTGTTCCTTTACTTTAAAAAGCATACAATTTATATGAGACCAGTTCACCACTTTTACCATTTTTTGCCACTGTTACCATTTTTAAAAGTAAAGGAACAGACCAATGCAAAATCGTGAAAACCTAAAGAACCCCTAAAAATGTGAACTTAAATCGCGATTTATTTGAAAATCCCACCGACGATTTTTTTTTGTTTCTTGATATTTCTCATTTATGAGCATTGCAGTTTCAGAATCTGCAAAAAAAAAAACAAGTTGTAAGCACTTTCCATTTACAATTAGTTAAGGCGCACCGTGGAAATTGGGGAAGGGTTCTTTGTTTCAATACAAAGAACTAAGAGAACTGATGGGTCCAAGTTGGACGAAACTAGTCTTCTCTGCCATCCCCAAAAGTAATCAATTTTAACTACATCCCACTTTAAACTTGTTGTTTTTTTAAATTTGAAAACAACAAATATGAGATTAGGCTCGACTTACATACAAATAGTAAGTATTCTGGGATATTTTGCAATGGCTTGGATTTGTATTGCATCTTTAGACTGACTAAAAATACAATCCGAAGAGTGCCTTAAATTCAATCCAAAACACTACATCAAAAGCTGTGATTTGGATCGAAAATGGAGTGTACCTAGCTGTGTGCTGTGGAAGCAAAATAAAGTGCATCCAGCGCGCTCCCTTTTAAAATTCATAAGTGAATTCATACCCAGCAAAACATTTTGGAAGTTGTGCATGTGGAGTTATGATTTCACAACATCCTTCGATGCAGTCCACACGGTGTTATGAAAAATGCACTCCGTTGGATACAATTTATAAGCAGTTGCTTGATCCCTACCCGCCGCTGCACAGTGGTCCCACTTGTATGGAAAAGAGCGCCAAAAATAGTTCTAATCGAGCTACCGCCTCCAAATTTTAAAAGTAGATTTATAACAAGCCAAATAGATAGAAAACCACTGTTAATGTATGTAGGTTCATATTTGGGTATAGCTCCAATAGAAAGGTACCGCCCGATTTTTGGTATTTTGACGATTTTGGATGTTATTTTGCATTTTGAGTTCTGAGTGAATAAACTACCTCCTTGCAAAAAATATTCAATATAGGTCCACGTTTAGGTATAGCCCCCATATAAATGTACCCTCAGATATTCGGTATTTTGACAATTTTAGCGAAATTTTCCAACTGATTTGGCTGTAATTTGGTATTTTGAGTTCTGAGTGAACCAAATACCTACGTTTAGGTATAGCCCCCATATAAACGTACCTCCCGATTTTCGAAATATTGACTATTTTACCCACATTTTCCAACCGATTTGGCTGTAATTTTGCGCTTTGAGTTCTGAGTGAGCAAAACACCTCCTTGCAAAAAATGTTCAGTATAGGTCCATGTTTAGGTATAACTCCCATATAAACGTACCTCCAGATTTTCGGAATTTTGAAGATTTTACAGGCGTGGTATAAGAGGAATAACTAAGCGGGTGGCAGCTGGGGGCAGCTGGCCTTTTTTTAATCGTAAACTAGAGACTATCCCCAGCATTTAAAAAAAATTTTCGAGACTCACAAATGCTCACAACATTAGTAAAACTCAACATAAACATAAACATATATTAAAAATAGCAGAAAAAGTCATTTATCAAGGAATTATTTTTAATGAAGTTAGAAAACGAATTATGAATTTGTTTTTTCGTTAAAACATTGTCAATGTCATCACCTATAAGTTTCACTTTGAAAATTGCACATTTACCTCTCCAATTTTTTATAATTTTGCTCATAACCTACGAATTCTTTGCGGATGTATTTTTCGTTTTTAAGGCCTCGCATACAAATCACAACATCTTCGACTTAACTTGGCATATAACCCCTGTAAATTTACTAAAGGGGAGTACACACCATCAGTCAAAACTGACAGTCAATGAACTTTTGCTACAATTTTCTGGCAAATAAAAACGTTTGTTTAGGTAATAATGTTTGATATACAATATGTAAAGTGTTATTTAGAGATTTGGAAAGTAATTATTCAGCTAGACTTTGACATTAACAAAATGGACCTCGATGACTGTCAGTTTTGTTGGCCGGTGTGTACTATGCTTAAAATAATGCTGGATGTTAAAAATTTTATATGTTTAGAGAATATTTATTTCAATCGCAATCAAATTGGTCGCCATCAATTTTTCGAAATCATTTATTCCAAAAATAAGAGAGAGTGTGTATACATTTCTAAGAGTTTGTTATAAAATAAAGGAATAAAAACTTAAGGTGCGAACATTTTTGCGGTAATTCACTAGACGGAAATTTTTAATGGAGTGGAGTCCATGTTGAAAGCTGAACTAGTGATGGGAAGGCAACATAAAAACCATTAGGACGATGAAGCAAAATCAGATGCGTTTGGATTATTTTGAGAACGGAGAAAGTAACAGCCCGTTTAGACTATACCCTTATACGATGATTAAGGGCATTATCTCGATTTAAGTGCTTAATCCACCCAAATCCACCCTGATTTACCATACAAAATTAAATCAACTCAAAACTTGGATTTGTTTTAAATCAAATGTTAAATCGAAATATTTTGATATACAACACTGCTTTTTGCTCCTAAAAATTCAACTATTGCAGTCGGTACCAATATTGGCAACTATGTTCATGTGTCGTTTATTTACTAGGGTTATGACTTTTTGACCTTTTTTTTTCTCAAAAAATGATTTCCTGTAGCGGGAGTGAATGAACTTTTGCCTATTAATGCCAAAAATAACAACGTTCATTCCATTTAATTATTAAAAAAGGTCACGCACAAACCACTTTGAAAAAAATTCTTTTGTTGTATGATTTTTAGTTGACCTTTGATCTTTAAATTTCTTCTTAAGCTTTTTGTTCGGCTCTAGGTCATTTCAATAAAACAAATGGTGATTTTGTTTTATATCTTTATTTATTTTCCGATATTTCGATCGCCTCCGACGATCATCATCAGGGATTTTTTTGTTTTTAAGTATTACGTGGATTGCAACTTTATGTTCTGTCCTTCATGATTTGGGTTGGAAATCACCTGCCTAATTACGGCATTCGGTATCGAGTTGTTTCGATGAGAGTACTCAAATTTCGTATGATGACATCCGATATCGAGTAAAATTATCGAATAATCGAACAAATATTTGCGAGACTTTGCTCGCAGGAAATTAGCTATCGTAAACAAATAAAAGGATGTTTGCTGTCGTTTTAAGTGGGGTTCAGACGATCAGTTTTGACTGACAGCTTTTGGTCAAATATCGATTGTTTCAGTTTTGTTGTGGTGTTCGTAGCGGCCAAACAGTCATTCAAGTTGGATGACAAACCAACAGTCAAGTTGAAAAATTACTGTGTTCACATATCTATAAAATCATATAAATAACAACTTTTATTAATAAATATGGATGACAAAAAGATTGGATGTGCATTTTTGATCATTTCGCTTTTAGAGGAAGAAAATAAAGTGACAAGAAGAAGGAAATGGGTAAAAAAATGGATAGCCTCCCGAAAACAATATTCACATGTGAATATTTTAAAAGAAATTTGAGATTCTGAGCCAAACGCTGTCCACTCCAGCTCCAGAAGATTCAGATTGCTTTATTTTTTTCAATTCCCTTCTGTACGATGAGCGGATTACGTTTATTTTCTTCTTGACGTCGTCAATAGAACAATCCTTCTTGTATTTCTTCATAACATTTAGTAGTTCTCCATATGCTTTTGTTTTAATGTCGCGCATCATATATTCTGGACTGGTTATGTCCTAGAGGCATCTTTGCATTTCGTAGCAACATAAAAATTCCTTTAAAATTCATTTTCGTTGTCCATGTTTGTCGTTTTGTTTGCAATTTTTTGCTTGGCCGATATTAAAATGAAGGAAAAGATTTTTATCTGCTATTTTTATCTCTTATTTGCAATAATAATCAATCAAATTAATAAAAACACACGACTTTTTTAACTTTTATTTGATATTTACTCTGCTAATTTATTCCTTGACTGACGTTGTTTCGTTCACACGGTCAAACAAACAAACAACCAACAGCTGACTGTCCAACATCCACAAAAAATTTTGTGGTTGCCTGATGACTGACAAAAATGAACGACCACACTGGCAAGCAACCGATTATTTGAGCAAAGCTGTCAGTCAAAACTGATCGTCTGAACCCCACTTTATATAACAAATCTAAAACAATTTTTAACAATTTTTATTTACTGTCGTTTTTTTCATGAATAATAATAAAATTAGAATCAATTATCCAAAACTGATAAAACAAATAAGTTGAAAAAGTTAGCAATTTTTTAAAAACTAAAGTGTAATTCAAATAGTTTTTATTTTGAAGGTAATTTTTTTAAATATATTATCTAAAAAAGTTTAACAACAAACAATGACTACAGTCAACAATAACTAACAAAAATCAAAAATATGTTATTATTTAAAAAATCCAGAGACAGATTGGTGGATTCTCGGTTTTTTATGTTTTGCTCATTCCTTACACAATTGCGCCACCTACATACAATTGCGTTTTAAGTGCGCCACCAACAATAACGTGGCAAACTAACACGCATTTATTAAGGTAGATGTATTAACAATCATTTATAACAGTGTCAAAAATTTTGCAAAAATAATTTCGTACATTTTCGTAGCACGAAAATGTATTATTCAATGTATTATTCAAACAATTCAACAGATATTCAATACTTTTCATTCATATTTTTTTTTTTTTTAATTTTCGTTTTAAGATAAATATTTATTTTTGGTGTCTACCTTTATGAGTGCTATTGATAACTATAGATAGATTACCGGTTATTTCTCGAAATTATCGATAACAACGATTTTTTCCTTCTCGATCGAGTTTCATCACACCAATATTTTTCCGTGTCGACATTTTATTCACGAGTAAATTCTCGATCGAATCGAATCTCATAATTAGGCCCCTGAACAGGGATACGTAAGATCGATTATTCGTAGTCAAACATCAGTCGCATTTGATTATTATTCGTAGTCTACTATTAAACGAAGTCGACTATTAGTCGTAGTTGACTCTTGGGTGTGCTAAAACCGACCGCGTAATAGACGGAACTTTTTTTATACATATAACCACCACGGATCGCATCAAGGAAAATGGTCGATTATATTCGATTATAATCGGTTTTCGGCGGTTAACGATTAATCGAAAGTCGACTTTTTCAACACTCTCGAATAATCTACTAACAGAAAATCGAGTTTTAGTTTTTTCACAAAAACCGAATGATCGAAATGGCATTTCACTGTGTATCCCGATTATGGCATTGAATTTGAATTTTTCGGCATCATGCCCAACAGTGTAAAAACGGCCAAAACGACACAAAACTTTACCCAAACGTTGTATCTGTTTACAGCTTTATACGGTAAGTTAACGACCAATAAATAAAATAAAAGCGTTCCCGTACACAAAAAAGTTGTAAAATGTTCACTTCTCTTTAAACAAAAATTGCGCTCTCTTTAAAAACTTTTTATGCCAAGTTTAAACTTGCGCTCCAAAATCCACTGGATTTCACGAAATCATGAAATACACCCCGGTGTTTACACTTATTTTTTGTTGATTTCAAACATATCACAATGATCAAGGTAGATGCATATGCGTAGCTGATCGAACATGAATTTTCAAAACAAGTTGTTGTAAATTGAATTTATCATCAAAAATATACGACTTTCAACTTTATTTGGAAAATTATCGTAAAATTATCTATAAATGGTATTAATTGTGTATAGTACTAACAAATGAAAAAATTAAAAAAATGATTTTATCGTTAAGATATCATAATAATAAATTTTGATAGATAAAAGTTGTGCTCAGAACCTGCACAATATTAGTACTTGCAGTAGTTTTCCCGTTTAGCGCTAAAAATGCGTTCCCGTACTTCGAAATCTAGCAAGACTTGCACTTCTCTTTAAACAAAAATAGCGCCGAATAACACCCTCTTCTCCTGTTTTCTGCCATACAATTTTGGCCTAGTAGAAACTAGCAGCAAGCATGTTCATTGGCATCTAATATTATAGCTGATACGTTGATTTTGACATTTATGCTGGAGTTTTTGCAATTTTCGCCATTTTGCCGTTCCCGTATTTTTTAAAAAATGTGTATGGGGAAGTAATTTTTCACAATTTGCTCTTTTTTCTAACATTACCATTAAAAAAGTACGGGAACACAATGAAAAATAGCATTGTAACAAAGTAATTTAATATTTTTTTCACATAGTTTACAAATTTTGATACTAAAATTGTTTGTGGCAGCAATTTACCATCTACCTTGTTTATCGTGAAAAGTGTTGCAACTTTTGATAGTCTTGTGCCAGACTATGAAAATTTTCATGAAAATGTTTTGAGCTTATGGGTAAGAAGGGAGAAAGGGAGCTCCTTCACCTTCGCTCTCTCCTAAAAGCTAAAATATTTTCATGTGTTATTTTCAGTGTCTGGCACAAGAGATACTTTTTTAGGCAAAAACAGGGTTGTATATCATGTGTACTGTGCTTTCGATGTTGATTTCGCTGAAATCACGAATTGAGATGATTTCATTTTTGTATGCGATATCATGATAAATTTTGCTTGATTCCGCGCGAAATCACGAAAAGACACCGAATGTAAACCAAGCATTACACGACATATTTGGGCGAGTAAAAAAATAGTAAGATGGTTGCCGGCGTCTGATTGGCTGATACGCCGACTTTGACATTTGTTCCAGTTTTTTTGACGTATTTTCTATTTTTCCGTTCCCGAACTATTTCAAAAAACTTGTGTGTGAGAACAATTTTTTTGCAGTTCTCTCTTTTACGAGTTTTACTATTAAAAAGTGCGGGAACGAAGCTTTTTATTTGAACGTTTCATTCATAATTTTGCTTTTTAATTTTACCAATTTTTGTCGGTAACTCAAAATATGAGTTACAGAATTCCACTACAGATAATCTGTAATTAGTTAAAAAAGAAATTCCCCATGGTTTAATAAGAAATGTTAGCTAAAGCTTTCTGTCAGTTTAATTTTTTTCTTTCGAGTGTACATAAAACGTCAAAACAATATACACAATCTGTGTATGTGTGTGTTCTGTTTGAATAATATGCCAAACAATTTTAAAAACAATCGATTTCAATGATTTTTAAAATTGTTTTTAGAACATTTGTAGGGAAGAAATTCGTCAGCTTTGCATTGAAACAATCATTTTATCATAACCACAATTCGATTATGTGGAGAAACTTTGACACT
The DNA here is from genome assembly GCF_047663935.1 of Musca autumnalis. Lineage (NCBI taxonomy): Eukaryota > Metazoa > Arthropoda > Insecta > Diptera > Muscidae > Musca > Musca autumnalis. The sequence continues at coordinate 173,232,371 of NW_027411866.1, read as the reverse complement.
TCATTCATTTTTCGCGGTTTTTATAAAATGCTCAAAAAAGGTATTGTAAACAAAGCCACTTGTTGCTTTTGTGTTTACTAATTTTGAAGTTTTTGGAATTCAGGAAAAACAAGGGTTCTAGAGATTGTTTTCATTTAAATCTACCTCTTTACCATGGTAGAATAAGAAAAGGTAGCAGCAATACACAGCTGACTGAACTGGGTTGTAACGTTAGTGTCAAATTTCATATGACATTTTATACATTTATTTCTATTTCGATTTTATTAGGGACATATATTTTTTGAGAAAAAAAAATATATCATTCGGAAAAAACCATTTCCCAGAAAGACTTCTTCATATCAATGATATGTAACCTCCTCCAAGTTCGAACGATAAGCCGCGCAGTAAATCACCGCTTGTAGAGGCGATACAACGTTTGTTAATATGTGAGGTATTTTGTTAAAATTTAAAAAAATAAAGCCCTAATAAACATGTGCTTCTTTGATTTCTAAAACAAAACATTGAAACAGCTTCTCCTTTTTCTATAAATTTCCACCGACCCCAAACTTTTCTGCAAGAATTCTACTTTCTACGATAATTTATGCATTTATTGGAATGATGTGGAAACATAAAAATTGAAAATGTAACGAATTTTCATTCATGTTTTCCAAAATATTCAACCAAATTCGAAAAATTATTAGTTTTTATACCCTCCACCATAGTATGGAGGGTATATTAAGTTTGTTTTTCCGTTTGTAACGCATTGAAATACTCATTTGCGACCCTATAAAGTATATATATTCTTGATCAGGGTAAAATTCTAAGTCGATCTGTGCACGTCCGTCCGTCCGTCCGTCCGTCTGTGGTAATCACTCTAGCATCCACAAAAATGGAGCTAGGACGCTGAAATTTTGGGAAAATGCGTCTTTTGTTTGCAGGCAGGTCAAGTTCGATGATGGGCTATATCGGTCCACGTTTTGGTATAGCCCCCATATAACGGTACCCCCCGATTTACGGTATTTTGACGTTTTTAGCTACATTTTCAGACCAATTTAGCTATAATTTGACATTTAGGGTTCTTAAGTGTCAGTAAACTTATATAACAAAACTTGTGGACATAGGTCCACGTTTTGGTATAGCCCCCATATAACGGTACCCCCCGATTTACGGTATTTTGACGTTTTTAGCTACATTTTCAGACCGATTTAGCTCTAATTTGACATTTAGGGCTCTTAAGCGTCACTAAACTTATATAACAAAACTTGTGGACATAGGTCCACGTTTTGGTATAGCCCCCATATAACGGTACCCTCCGATTTACGGTATTTTGACGTTTTTAGCTACATTTTCAGACCGATGTAGCTATAATTTAACACTTATTGTTCTTAAGTGTCAATAAACGTATATAACAAAAGTTGTGGACATAGGTCCACGTTTTGGTATAGCCCCCATATAACGGTACCCCCCGATTTACGGAATTTTGCCGTTTTTAGCAACATTTTCAAAACGATTTAGCTATTATTTGACATTTAGGGTTCTGAAGTGTCAATAAACTTACATAACAAAAGTTGTGGACATAGGTCCACGTTTTGGTATAGCCCCCATATAACGGTACCCCCCGATTTACGATATTTTGACGGTTTTAGCTACATTTTCAGACCGATTTAGCTCTAATTTGACATTTAGTACTCTTAAGCGTCACTTAACTTATATAGCAAAACTTGTGGACATAGGTCCACGTTTTGGTATAGCCCCCATATAACGGTACTCCCGATTTACGGTATTTTGAAGCTTTAAGCTACATTTTCAGACCGATGTAGCTATAATTTAACATTTAGGGTTCTTAAGTGTCAATAAACTTATATAACAAAAGTTGTGGACATAGGTCCACGTTTTGGTATAGCCCCCATATAACGGTACCCCCCGATTTACGGTAGTTTGACGTTTTTAGCTACATTTTCAGACCGATTTATCTATAATGTGACATTTAGAGTTCTAAAATGTCAATAAACTTATATAACTAGTGGACATAAGTCCATGTTTTGGAATAGACCCATATAACGGTACCTTGGTATAACGGATTCCGGTATCCCCATGTAACGGATTTTCGGTATTTTGAGAATTTTACCTACAAGTTTTAACCGAATTATCTGTAATTTGAACATTTGACATTTGAAATTCTTAGTGGTCACCACACCTCTCCACCAAAAATTGTCAAGAAAGGTCGATGTATTGATAATGCTCCCATATAAAAGTACCTCCCGATTTTCAGTAATTTGATGATTTTAACTACAATATTAAACCGTAAGCAGTAATTTGACATTTGAAGTACTTAGTGGTCACAACACCTCTCCATTAAAAATTTTCAACATAGGTCCATGTTCGGATATAGCTCCCATAAAACGGTACCTCCCAATTTTCAGTAATTGGCAATTTTAGCTAAAATTTTTAACCGAACTAACTGTAATTTGACATTTGAAGGTTGTAGTGGTCACCACACATCTGCATCAACAATTTTCAACATAGCCCCAATATAACGATACTTCCCCATTTTCGGTACTTTGAGGAATTTACTTAAAATGTTTAACCGAACGTAGGTCCATGTTTTGGTATAGCCCTAAAACAAACATCCCGATTTTTCGTACCTTAGCTTTATTTTTTGGACGAACTTTCTGTAATTTGAAATTTAAAAGCCAACAAAAATTGTTCACAAAAAGTTCATATTTTCGTATAGCCCACATACCTCCGAACTAGCTGATAATGAAATTTGAAGTTCCCACGTTATGTACCAATTTTCGGTATTTTGAAGATTCTAGCTACAATTTTTAACCGAATTTGGAGTTATTTGACATTAAAGGCTCCCATCAAAAACTGTCAACATAGGTTCATGTTTTATTATAACCCCTATATAACGGTACCTCCCAATTTCTAGTCCACCAAAAATTGTCAACATACATAGTTAGATATAGGCACCATAAAAAAGGGCCTACCGAATGAAACATTTTATGTACATTATCTGACATTTTAACGTACCCACTTAAAGATGGGGAGAGGAATGAAAACTAATTATTCCATTTTAGTTCAGAATATTTTATGGTGGAGGGTATGAAAAGTTCGGCCCGGCCGAACTTAACGCTTTTTTACTTGTTTAAATTCCAATAATTTATAGACATTTTCTTGTTTTGTTTACAAATACAACTGGCAGTAACGTTACAAACAAAAACAAATTCCTTTGTGGTTGTTGTTCGAGTTGTATTTGTTGTAGTATTAGCTCTGTTCCAGAACTAAAAAGTTTTTACCATGGTTCAATTATTAGAAGGTTGGGCAGGTTCATGAAATTATAAAAAAACAACTCGGATGCCGGTTTGCTTATAACTTCAAAATGACTAATAACAAATGCAACAAGTTTTGTTTTTATTTTTGCCTTATTAAGGCGAAGGCCATTTATAGTGATATTTAATTAATTCTCTTTCGAGTTGAGCTGTTAGGCCTTTAGAGATACATTGAAAAATTAGGAGTCTACCGAAGTCCCACGCATCCAACCATTACACTACGTTTCACGGGTGGTAAATCCGATCTTCAGGTGTATTAGGATGTTGTTTTTGTGGCAGACGAAGGCAAAGCTTGGTAACTGGTATATATATCGAACTTCATTAGATAAATGTATATGCGAAATTATGTCAGTTAATTGAAACTCCAAACTTTTCCTATAGTCCTGCTTTGGTAATCCCATTTTTCAATGTTCACAAATACTATGGTAAGTTTTATTCCTACATCATTAGTAATTGCTCTTCTATATCAGAAGATTTTATTTTTTGATCATCAATTATTGTCTACTAAAGTTTTGACAAGTTGATGGTGGCTTAGAACGCTAAGACGCCGGCAACCTTGACACTCAGTTGTCGGAGACCCAGGTTCGAATCCCAGCCTGGCTCATGCTGAAATTATTTTTATTTTTGCCTTATTAAGGAGAAGGCCATTTATAGTGATATTTAATTAATTCTCTTTCGAGTTGAGCTGTTAGGCCTTTAGAGATACATTGAAAAAGTTTTGTTTATTTGTCAATGTTTCTTTTGTTTTCATTTAATTTCAAATATTACTTTTTCATTTATTAAACAACCAAAATGCGTCTCATCGAAATAATGTTTTTAGACCTTCAGTATATGTGGACGAAATCCGTATCAGACAATTTGGAGCCGAGTTAGCCATGTCTGGAGCGCACGATAACTCTCGAACGAATAGACTGATTCGGTCCAAAATTTGCCCAAACATAGATCAATCCTCAAATTGCGTCAAATCGATTTCTGGGTCACGTTGTATTCCCTATTATGACGGTACAGGAGCAAGTCCCTACGTCCTAAGAAAATTGCACGAAAGCTGCAAAAAAACTCCTACGGCCATCATGTGTAGTGGCTGGTGGGGACGACAACTCTCGAACCGAAAACTGCGTTGGTCCAAACTTTGCATATCATAACATTTCTAGTTTGAAGATGGTGCTCTAACGATCCACTACTTCCGGCCCCTCCCCCACAAAAGTTCACCATTTTAGTTTAAGAACAATTTACAATTTGGGTTCAGGATGGAGATAGACATCCCGTTTCTATATTTTTTTGTTATTATATATTTTCATGTACTGCCCTGTTGATAAGCGCAAATTCTTAGTCTCTTCCAATTTGTCCATTTGTTCCAGTTCACGGAAAAATCTTCACCCACATATTAAGAGCCCAATTCGATCACAATGTTTCACTTCAAATCCTACATCATGATTAAAAAGCACCACACCAAAATTGCCGCGATAGTCTTCATCAACTACACCGCCACCAACGTCATAATGTCCTTAAGGGCCTAACCTGTACCTGGAGAAATCCATCCGTAAGATCCATCCATCTATCCATCAGTTCAAACGATCTGCAAAATATATAAATCGGTTAAAAATAAAACAGAAAACAATGATTTGGCCTTACCAATCAACTAGGAATCATTGGAGTGTCGTAAGGCTTCTGGTATACTTCCAAGAAGTGTCCATTTCAGGCACAATAACATTTCTTGTGTGTTTTACTTTTTCTTTTTTATTTGATTTTGAATTACTTGTCAACCTTGTTAAAATTCAATGTATACAAACAAACAAATTCAAAACTGTTTTGACACAATAGGCGGACCACAAGAAAAAATTGTAATCAGCTGTTTGCTATGGCCTACCTTGTAATGATTGTACCATGGTTTTTACAATTTTTACCACTTTTACACATTTTCCGTTCCCGTACACAAAATTTATATGAAAATCGTTTACGACTTTTACAACTTTTACGACTTTTACCACTTTATAAAGTACGGGAACAGGCCAATTAACTTTACCTTGTATTTGTTCTACCATGCCTCTTTACTTATACCATGAATTCTCCAAAAATACCCAGATTTCCTCAAAATTTTTCCAATTCCCCAAGTCGAAATTTTTTCCCCATTTCAAATAAAAATTCCCCAATTTTCGAGTTCCCCTTCGAGAGCTCACGAGTGCACCATTTGATTAAAAAATTTTGAAAAATTTGTCGATTCTTTCGAGAGTTATCGCGCGCACCATTTTATGACAACCAAATTTTGAACCAAATTGGTCGATCCGTTCGAGAGTCTGAAACGGATTTCGTCCAAATATACTTGGCGTGGTACAATTATTCTACCATGTATACTTGGGTTCTAAAACCGTTATTTCGATTAGACACATTTTCACCGCACCAAAGTATATATACCATATCTTGTATATAACCTCGGAGCACCAGTGCTTACTCGACTTGCAGGTATTGATATCAAAGGGGCATTCCTGTGAGCGCGAAAAAATTTCATAGTTAGAAAGTAGATTTCAAATGGGAATAAATTTGATATATATCCCTCCATTCGTTAATATCGACTATTCATTCGACTCGCAAGTATTCGAAATCTGTGAGCGCTTATAATTATTATCGTTAGAAAATAGAGGAAAAAATTTCCTTTACAGACCGTTCGCAGAAAAAACTACAAAAATTTCCTTTAAATCGCAAGTTTTCATAAGTAGCCGGCCTTCTGCCGGGGATTTAAGACTTTCTCCTATGGACAGGAGCGAATTTCGGCTACGCGAACAAACTTTTTTTAAATAGTAAATTTTTTCCCAAGTAAACAAGGGAATTTTCGGAACTTCGGAGGCCTATATCTCGGTAAGTATACATTTCCCCAACAAAAGAAATACATATAAATATTTCTTTCATAATGCATGAAAAGCACTATCTGTGGTAATTTTTTCATAATTTTCTGTGGTGGGTCGGTAAAGGAAAGATATGCAATTAAAACGATTAACGAAGTATTTTTAATTATAAAAAGAACACAAAAAAAATAATTTAAATATTTGAATTTCGTACCAAAACGTACGACACCATTACGAAACAATGACACATTGTACCATAAAAATCAACCCTGTTTATGTATGGGCTGTACATTTTTCAGCGAGTTGACACGAATCAGAAGCAACGAGTCGCCTGCGTGTGTGTGTCGAGTTCATCTTTGGTGTGTTATTTTATTCAGCGTCATTTTCATATTCGGTGTTGAAAGTTGATGAAATTTTGTAATTTTTTATTAGAGAAAATTTTGCGGCAAAACAATTAACACTCAGCGCAAAACAACTAAACGCGGAATGAAAGCGTCGCCGAAATAAGAATGAAAGAAAAAAAATTATCTCGTTAAAAAGCGTTTAAGGTTCCGTCGGGTATTCTTCGACAAGAAAATGAAAAAAAGTAATACCACCAAAAGATACTCTACTAATGATGATGGTACGGAAAAAAGCATAATCTTCCTTCTTCACAACCTTTTTTCATTTAGTGTTGGTTCTATACGGCACAGCAGCGACCAAAAGTGTCAAAGTGGTTAATTAATTCTTGTAAAGTGAAAGAAAAGTGTTTGAATTAAAAGCGTGCTATTAAGCAAATGAAATAAACGAAAAACATCTATGTAGAAAAAAAATTGAGTGCAAATAAAGAATATTTCATAAAATCTTGTCTCTTTTTGGATTGGCCAGTTTGGCTGAATTTCGATTTTCTGTGTTGGTTCGTCGTTTTTTTCTGCTTCGTCCGTTGTCGTCGTAATTTTCTCTTGCTAATGGCTGGCTGAAAAATTTCTGTTTCTCGTTGGTCTGTTTGGTTGTTCGTTCATTTATTCGTTCGTTTGCCGTAACTTTTTATTGATGCTCAGCACACACAATGCTCACGGAAGACAAAACGAGCGAATAGTGTACCTAAAATTTCGAGCGAGTGTGAATGCAAGTGTATGTTTTCTCCTTTATACAGAAGCGCGGTGGTTTGTTTGTGTGTTGTTCGTTCTTTTGTCGTCTACGGCTATAGTTATGCACGAGTGTAAAAGAGACAGTTACAAAAATAATAACATGTCGGACTTTTTTTCATAAGTAGAGATGACAAAACAACACAAACGTTTTATAAAAAATGAGATTTTTTTCTTTGTGCAAATTTTCTCAGCACATTTCAATAAAATAAAAGTGTAAAAGAAAGATAAATTTTATTAAAATTTAATATTTGAAATGGGACTTTTTGTGCAGCATCGATAACAAACCCCCCAAATTTCTTATTTGGCACAAAAAAAGCGCTGTACTCGTTCGTTTCTTGTGCTCCCACTCGCTCGATTTCATTGTTGTGTGAGAAAGCCGAATACACCCGAAGTATGTTTTTCTACACTTGCTTTTATGCGACCGGTGTTGCCAATGTGTTAATTTTTCACGCCCTTTTCTCGTTTGTTCCATCAACAAGGGGTACCAAATTTCGTACCATTTCAGCAGTTCTTTTTGTGGTAAATATCAAATCAGCTGTAAGGGTTGCGCATTTATTTATGTGCAACAAGATGTTTAGAAATAGTTGTATGCAATTTTTGCAATGAATGATTTGATGACTTTTTGGAAAGCCATGAAATAAAGTAGAATAGGAATTCAAGAATGTCATACATTGCTTAAAATCACATTTACATGAAAACTGTTTATGTCGTCAATTCAGTTTATGTTTCTGGCCCATGTAGAAACTGGTGTAAATTATGTTTAATGGGAATGTTATACTATGTTTACATTTACGAAATCCACTCGATTTCATCTGTCAATTCCTTTGTGTTTACGTCAAATGAAAACTCATCTGAAATCGATTGGATTTCATTTGACGTTTGAGCAATGGAATTGACAGTTGAAATTATACATTTTACTATAATTAGTAAAACCAGTGCATTTAATTTCCATATATGTATGTCAATAGCACATTTACATATGTATACAGGCGGGTAGCCGGTGATTAGGAGTAGTGAATGAGTAACCGGTCAATTCCATTGCGATGCGATTCCATTCCATTACGATTACGCCAAATACATTAATGAGATTAACACGGCAACAAGCTCCAAAGCAATCTTCCCATTAGCGAAATGTATAGAGTTGTGGAAAGGTAAGAAGAATATAAGGGAACATTATTAAAATATATGCGCTTTGTTTTTATTTATTTGTAATATAACATATATACAAAAGTTATTTTCCTTCCGATTCAATCAGTAAGTAGTACGTTTAGATTTACGAAATGCACTCGATTTCAAACTGGATATAATAAATCCACTGGATTTCAAATGCCATGGGATTGGCATCATAAAGAAGATTAATGTGTATGTGTATAGGTACTTTTATAATCGTTGTATTATAACGGTTTTTAAAAAAATAAAGCTATTGAATTGAAAAAGATTTATCCGGCAAACAGCTGTAATGTAAATGGGGCTTAATTAAGTCTAATAAAGTCGAGTGGATTTATATATAAAGGATTTATTTTTGTTTGATATATATTATTAAAAAATTGCGTTAAAATTATATATAAAATAGCACTAGTAACTAAGGCTCTAGGCTAAAAACGGCCTAGGGTAAGTGCTCCTAAGTCCGGCATGTACCAGTAGTCGCCATCTTTTGTATTTGAACTGAAATAACTCAAAATTATTGATGGAGAATATTTTTGTCTTTGAAGTCTTCTATCTAGATTGAAGTTTTGTGGGACAAAACTTAATAAACTCAGATAAAGTACAACATTAACCCTAAAACGTGATTTTAATTTTGGCAGATTCCTGGCGTTTAGGTACGATTTAGAGTTTTGTTGTATTAGAGTTTGGTGTATAGTAAAATTTTATGAAAAATAATTTTGTAGAATATTTTGATCTGATACGATCCCATTTTAAAGGAGTTTTTAAACGTTTTGAAAAAATGGACAAAAAAGACCCCTTTAGTGAATCGCATGAGGGTTAATTTTTTTCATAAAAAGATACCCCGCATTGTTCCCAGTAATATTGCCAAAGATACTTTATACCTAAAATGCAAGGATTCCAAGGAATCGGATGTCGAATATTTCAAAACCTGTTGAAATGGGCGGAACTTGCCACGCCTATTTAGGTTACTTCTCGACGTAAACTTTCAAAACGCCGATACACGTGTCTTCTTTTTTTCGGTCCTCTTTCATAATCTGTGCGGGGTTTCTTGTAATTTTAAATAATAAAGTACAACATTAACCCTAAAACGTGATTTTAATTTTGGCAGATTCCTGGCGTTTAGGTACGATTTAGAGTTTTGGTGTATTCGGGGACCTATAGTAAAATTTTATGACAAATAATTTTGTAGAATATTTTGATCTGATACGATCTCATTTTAAAGGAGTTTTTAAACGTTTTGAAAAAATGGACAAAAAAGACCCCTTTAGTGAATCGCATGAGGGTTAATTTTTTTCATAAAAAGATACCCCGCATTGTTCCCAGTAATATTGCCAAAGACACTTTATACCTAAAATGCAAGGATTCCAAGGAATCGGATGTCGAATATTTCAAAACCTGTTGAAATGGGCGGAACTTGCCACGCCTATTTAGGTTACTTCTCGACGTAAACTTTCAAAACGCCGATACACGTGTCTTCTTTTTTTCGGTCCTCTTTCATAATCTGTGCGGGGTTTCTTGTAATTTTAAAAAATTTTCAATTTTGTTGTACAGTGTAATTAAGTTGATGTTACAAAAACCTAAAATGAAATTTTAACGGAATTCCAAACGTTAACAAAATCTTAAAAATATTTACTTTTTAAAATCAATATGGATTAAAATAAGAATTATTTGTGTAATAGTACGTTTTTGTTGTTTACAATAAAAGAAACGATCAACTTATAACATTTGTTTACTAAAATACTATATGCCGACTACTGGAACATGTCATGCCGACTATTGGGAAATGGTGCCGACTACTAGCAAAAAATCACTATTTCACTACATTCGCATTTTTCTCAACTTTTATAAGAAACCAGCGGACCCGGCGAACTTCGTCTCGCTATTAAGGAATAAAATTTCATACAAAAACTCAATTTTCGATTTTTCCAATTTTCCTACTTTTCCAGAGAGATTTTCCAAAATTTTCTTCCGTAAAGACCTTCTTCTCGAAAATACGAATAACTGACAAAAAATTTTACAGAAATCGGCCTAGCCGTTCTCATTTTATGAATTACTATACATTTTTTACACCATTTTTATATATAAGAAATAATTCAACATTTTTTTTATTTCATCGAAAAGTAAAGAAAATTTCGAATAAGCTTTAGTTCATAGCAATTGGAAAAATTTACTCGGAACGGTGAATGATTGAAGTTAGGCAAATCCTTAAAGTGCCGACTATTGGTGCACTTACCCTATACTCTATGAAATTGACATTTGAAATCGAGTGAATTTATAAATCTAAACCATGGCAAATTCATAGAGGTAGAGTCATGCAAACGTATGATTACAATTTTTTCATAAATTAGCCCTTGACAAAACTCAACTTTCAAAATTTAAAATGGAATTAAATACTTTTAGATGTATCGAAGAGATGTTCCCAGTCCAGACAACATTACGTTTTCAACGGTGGTAAAAATACTCCTCAAAGTAATGTTGGCGAAATTTTCTGAGTATTTCTCGGCTAAAAATCGTTATGCTAATTTGAATCTGGGGCCTAGTTCTCGGTTCCATTATCAAGCGAGTTTTTGTTCGAAGACAAATTACGAACGATCGAAATTTTTGGATTCCTTATACGATCGAAATTATTTAAAAAATTTATCGATACATACGCTTATCGAACGATGAAAGTCCCAATTTACATTAGGCGAGTTTACTTGCGGCAATTGTCAGTTTGAAGGTGAGAGAGGTGAGGTATATGGTAACCCTTTGCCTCTCAACACCCTCTCTCACCCACAAACTGACAATTGCCGCAAGTAAACTCGCCTAATGTAAATTGGGACAAACATATGGTAAACACAAAATATTACAAACAAAAGGTTGTGCGGCAAGTTTCGCCTAAAATGAAATCAAAACATGAAAATTGTATAAAATAATAGATAATTGTGAAAAATTAAAAGTAATAGTGACCCGAAATAAATTCCACTATGTAAAAATATAAAAATCACATTCTGAAAAATATATTTTTAATTTTTTTTTTAATAATTTTACTAGAATAAGTCACTAGTATCTGATTTTGATTAGTTTTATTGCAAAATGTTTCATTAAAGTTCGTATTGTGCCACAAAAATAATCATTTCGAAAGCAGATATGTGTCGGGCAAAAACTCGCAAGATTCCACTCGAAAGTGTATTCGATAACGGATGCCGTAATCCAAATACTGAAAATAACGATCGATATAACTCGATCACGTATGCGAGAATTAGGCCCCTGAATCACATTTATTGTGAACAACGCTCGCATTTTCCAAGTTAATTAGATTTAAAGCTATTTTTTTATATTTTATTTTAATACTTATTTTTCATATCTTGAATTATTAGTTTTTGATGTAAAAAATTATCAGTATTTTTAATATCAGAAAAAAAGAAAAACTTTGCCTCTTTATGGAATATTTTTTAATTTCAATATCAATATTTATAGAAGTGCAAGCGTTGCCATATCAGATTTTTGTAACGACTCTACCTCTATTATTGTGCCATGAATCTAAAATCTAATACTCTAGACAGACAGACGGCAGCGTTAATTTGCATTAAGATGTGTATTTAATTTTAGCCTGACAGACGACAGTTTCTGCATTTACGAAACCGCTGATTGCTGCTTTGTTGTTGTTTGCACTGTAATTTTTTGTTTTCCTTGTGTCTCAGAGCATGAATATGTCCTCTCCCTCATATGAATATAGGCTCTCTTTTACGGTATTGTCATATTGAAATATCTAAATGCCTTTTAAGGGGTTACCCCTAGTTGTGCAGACCAAAGGTTATGTCTATATGTTGGCTTCTGGTAAGTCTCAGATGATACATCCTTCGAGTCCATTTTTCGATGACTCTTTTGAGCATTTCGACTGATAACTGTCGAACGACACGTTTGATTTTTTGCTCCAAGGACTGTATCGAAGTGGATTTGTTCGCACAATCTTTGGACTTTACACATCTTCACAGGAGACAGTCTAACGGATAGATATGACATTATTTTGGTGGCCAAACCTAAAACGTGAAATTATCGATTCTCTCAATAAATCCATTGATTGATGCGATATGTGGGAGTGGCGCCGCACAATGGTTCAGGAATCGATTTTCCTGGCCAAAAATCAAAATTTTGTTTTGTAACAGATATTTAATTTCTATATGGTATTCGATAGCAAACATATTGAAACTAAGGAAACCAAAAAATTAGGTCAAAATATTGGAAGGTGCGGGCGTGAGGTGCCCCTAAAGACGAACATTTTTCCAATTTTTGAGAAATACGTAATTTTTGAAAACTTCTGGAGAAAGAAATAGCTGATTCTAGGAAACTATAACATAAATTGCGTTCGCTGTTTTTTTGTTAGGTAGGTAGGATTGTGGCCTTTAAAAATAAATTAAACAAATTACCGTGGCATTTACACAACATGAGCTATTTTATTTTTCCTCAGGTACTAAATTTTATAAAATTCCAAATTTAGTGGACTAGAACTTTTGTGGAACAACATGGAACAATGTTCTGTTTCCACAGAAATATGCCCGAAAGTCTCCTCTTTTAGCCCATATATACTTTTGTTCCCGTCCCGTTCCGTCCGTTTAACACTTTTTATAATTTATTGAAATTACATGGGTAAAAATGTGTGTTTTTCCATACCAATTCCCATATGAATTTCAGCTTTTTTACGAAAATTAAAATTTTTTGGAGTATATGAGTTTTCATATGAGTTATATAAGTTTTATGAACACCCAAGGAGCATTTTATTTTAATTTTTGAAAAATTTTAAATTTTTTGCATTTTTTAATGTGAAAAATTTGTGAAAAAAATTTTTTAATTTTTTTTTCGAAAATTTTTTTTTAATTTTTTTTGGCATTTTTATAGAGTATTTATTTGCGTTTGACCATCTTTAATATATAAGAAGATATAAAAACACAAAAGCACTGATATTTTGATGAAAAATAGTAAAAAAATTCAAAAGTTTAACTTTGACATTGAATTCCTCTGCAACTACCAGACCGAATTTGACCACTTATAATTCACCGGAAAGCTGATTGTGTTATCTGTCTAACAAAAAAAGAATTGTGAAAATATCTCTATCCGTTCAAATGTTACAGAATTTTGACCAGGAAAAAACGATTCTGAACCACTGTGCGCCGCGCCGTCTTGTTGAAAAACGAAATCATTTTTGAAAAAATATGAACCGGTAATTCTAACCAACCGGGCAAAATGTTAAAGGCAGATGTTAAATTCAAAACCTTAGATATGCACAGGGAGCTACTAAAATGTGTATCAAATAATACGAGCTTGTGAGCCAATTAAAAAGAGGTGTTCATTTGCTAAATTAATAAATTGGAAATACATTTACATTGTGATATATTTAAAAGTCAATCTGTTTAAAGTCAAATAAATTCTCATAATCAGATAAAATCTGTATATAAACATGCTATTAAATCGAAGCATAATAATTTCTTGAGATTTTCGCCATGTCGTCCACCATGCGTTTCTAACAAATGTATCCGAAGTAATGGTTGTATTATCACCTTTACACATACCAATTGGGAATTATCTAGGAGCTGAGTTGAAATGGTTTGTTGTATGTTCTTCCGTCCATCCATTTGAACTTTTTAATCACCCTACAGGTGATAGAAGTTAGTCCCAAAGTGGGTGAAGCCTATTCATTTTGAGAAGTTCGCAAAAATATTTATTGTTTGGTTTCAGATTTTTTATTTTTATGCGAAAAAATCAAAACAAACGCATATTAATAAAAAATAAGAAAAAAATTGACAAAAACTCACTCTTCACTTCTCTTTAAATTCTCCCAATGTTGCAGGACAATTGTTAAAATACCCAGAAAAAATTGCATATTATTCCTGTTCCACAAACAGCAAGAATCTACACAGTTTTGCTACGATAAAAATGTTTCCTTTAGTTATCAAAAATAAAAAATACGAATTAGTTGGTTCTTGCAGTTCTGGACCAAATTTTTTATGAAAAAAACGTTGGTAGAAAAATCGAAACGCTATTTGAGGTTCACTTTGGTTTTAAGGCTTTTCGGCTGGAAAATCCAATCGGATAGTTTTTTTAAAAAGTTGTTTTGTTTGAGTGATTTACTAAGGGCCTCGACACATAAGAAGCATGAAGTACTTGCTTAGTCTTGTGCCAGACTATGAAAATTTTCATGAAAATGTTTTGAGCTTATGGGTAAGAAGGGAGAAAGGGAGCTCCTTCTTCACCTCCGCTCTCTCCTAAAAGCTAAAAAATTGTCATGTGTTATTTTCGGTGTCTGGCACAAGAGTTAAGTCATATCAGGTAAATGACTAAAGACCAAGTTCGACCTAATTCAAATGTGATTCTGAAATCTTTTTATTAGGTCGAACTTGGTCTTTAGTCTTTTATCAGATATGACTTCAGCAAGAATGCCATGCTTCTTATGTGTCGAGACCTTAACATCTGTTTTAAAAATGATTTTATTCGATATGATGATTAAGAATTGTGGAGGTTTTAAAGATTTGGTTTAACTCTAGTTTTGTTGTTGTTGTTACAGTGTTTGTTACTTTGTTTGTATGTTCATTCTTCTGTTCAATCTGACTCTGGGTCTATCTCCAGTTCCAGGAAAGTGACTGCTTCGATGGGATGTAACCACAGATCCACTGTGTGCACGGCACAATCGATTTCCGCCCAATAAGAATTTAGGCGCTGCAATATCCCGAGCGTAGTTGAGCCAAAACTACTCTGGTTTGTCGTGGCAACTGACGCTGCTCAGCTGCGATAGATGGGGGATGTACTCCGATTACTTTATTCACACTATAATTGCTTAAGGCCTTGGTGGCAACTGCGTTCGTGTGAATGCTATTCAAACCTGCTTGATATGCTTGTTGATCTAGGGGTTCTCTCCTGTATCGTTGGACCTCTCCCTCTCCCTGAATGTGTCGGGCCTACCCACAAGATGGTGATTGGTATGGCTCACATGGTAACATCCAAGCAGGTACTGCAACGAAAGCATCTCATTGTGTTGCTTTATCTGGAAGAATCTTTGCCTCCTCATGTATATGTTTTGTAAACATTCTCTGATTTTTTTGATAACGGAATGTTATTTTCTTTCCCAAATATCGGATACAAAAATTGGATTATACCGGACTTCTACAATATGGTAATAAATCAAAATCTTCTGGATCTGCGTTTCCTGCAAGTGGCCACATGATTATTTGAACCCCTTTGTGATCTCAAACAAATGCAGACAACTCGTTGGTTAGGTATTTCCATAAGATTTTAGAAACATATTCCTATTAGTCGAGAGGAAAAATGCAATGGATTGTTTAACACTGTGCAACATTTTTAAGGTGATCTTGTGCAAAACAATTCGAACTGAGGATTTTTTGAAAGTACAGACCCAAACGGCAAGTAACCCTAGTTGGGTTTTGTTGTGTCAGATCCAGTTTGAATTTTATGGCCCCCTCTGAAACCAATGCTAATCTTCTTCTGACCTCTGTAGTGGGATTCTGTAACTCATTTTTGCTGTTACCGACAAAAATCGGTAAAATTAAATCGCAAAATTATGATGAAAAGTTGGCATCACTGTTTGTGTCGGTAGAGTAGAGCTGGCAAATTTTTTTTTTTTTTTTTTATTTTTTAAAAATTAAATATCGATAGATAGTTTTGCCTATCGATATTATAGGAACAAAAATCCCCAACCTAAAATTCATTGAAATAAATATAAATTTCGCTGCTTTTCGGTTTTGTGTGAGTGAGAAAGTAAGTCCGTAGTTACACGTACACATTTTTCGGAAAAGTGAAATGCATTTTTCTAATATTTTTATAAAATAAAAGCAATTGTTTATTCTCCTTTACATTTCTGTGAACTACTTGTGCAAAATGTCAAGAAAACATTGACATTTCCGCCATTTTCATCTCCAAATTAATGGTGTTGACAACTTAACGATAATATAACTTAACGATATTTTAAAATATTATATCGAAAATATCTAATGTTGGGAATATCGATGGTTTGCCAGCTCTACCGGGTAGAGGCTAGCGACTAATTTTTATTCATCGTTAAATTACCGAAAAATTTCGTTAATTATCGAAATTATAAGCATTTTAATTTTACCGACAATTATCGATAACAGCAAAAATGAGTTACAGAATCCCACTACTGAAACAAATTTGTAGATGAGGACAAGAGTAAAATATTTGGAGAAATAATGAACTCGAAAAACTACATTTATTTCCGCAAATTTCAAAATATTTGCAAAAACCCCACAATTTTTATACATTTCGCAACGTATCTCTAAAACCGTTAATTTTTTCTGAATATTTTCTTTTGGAAAAATATTCCCTGGAATGTAATAATACACAACTCTTCAGAACAGGTCATTGCCTCTATGCCGTTGTTTTCAGTACATTTTTCAACGACGATTTAATAAAAATGTCAATAATGTAGTGAAATCCGAAATGCGAGAATAAACTGTTGGTGTGAACTGTGTTTGAAATACGTGTTGTAAAAGATATGATGCCAAATACCGCTGAAACAACATGAAGTAAGCGTTTTAGAGTTTCAGAATGTTCTAAAGAATTGTTGAGAACTTTATTTGGAAGATTTTTGCAAAAGGTTACTTGGTTCAACTCCCAATAGTTTAGCCGATACTGACCAGAATTTCACAATTATGTAAATTTTTCTATATTTTATAGATTTTGATGCCCTAGATGGAGTTTTTCTCATGTGTTTTTTTATTCAAAAGATAAGTTCTACTAGTTTAGGGCTACAATATTGCTAAAGACAGCAAGGCCAAAATCCTATTCGTTTCTGAGATAAAGGCCTGATAAATGCAACAAAGTGTAGATTTAGCCCGGTTTAGATGAGGCCATAAAATCCAAACTGGATCTGACAGGACAAAACCCCACTAAGGTGTGATGTAATTTATACAATATTTGGAGGTTTTTTATTAAAAGTTTAAGGTTTATCTTATTCCAAAGTCGAAATCGTCTATACTAGAGTAATTTCATGAAAGATATGTCTAAGGTAAATGAATAAGGTAGTAGGTATCAACTGTCAAAACATTTCTTTATGTTGTTGGGAGATTAATTTTACTACAAGTACCTTATCCTGCGATTACACACGACTGCATACGAGAACTAAGTTGAGTTCATGAAAAAAAAATGAAAAAATAATCTTGTGACGATAGGCGTCCTGACAATGAAAAAACAAATGTTGATATTATCAATGAAAATATTAATTGTAACAACTTTGTTTCATATTACCTTTCTAAAAATGCAATGTTTAATCTATTTCTGTCGTCTATTTTTTGTTTGTTTAAAAATGTCCGTGTTAACTGTCAATGAAAATTTGAAACCAGACAGACATTTACAAAAAGTATAAATGGAATTACTGTTATTTTATGTTCAAAATTACCTGGTATAAAAGCATAGTTAAATATATGCTTTGGAAATGTCATTGAAAATGCTTTCTAAGATCGAGTTTCCCACTACAGCAGTATCATAAAATTACTCTAGTACGGAGCTCGATGTAAGAACACAAATTTCAGTTTGTGTAAGTAAGATTTCGAGGTACCTATCTATATTCATTTACGACTCTTAGTTCCTCTCCATTATAATACCATTTATCGCTTGTCGTAACCCTGCCACCTTTTCGGAAAATCAACCTCTGATTTTGTTTTATTTACTTGCATACCCCATTTTTCGCAATATATTCGAAGTTTATTTATCATTTGTTGTAATATTTGAGGATCATCTGATATAATTACAATGTCATCCGCATACATCAATAGTCTAACATTTATTTCATCTATGTGTAGACCACCCTCAAGAGCATCATGTAGATCATTCAAATATAAGGCAAATAGAATTGGCGATAATAAACAACCTTGTTTTACCCCAGATTTAGTTTCAAAGTAGGTTGAAAGATTTTCTCCTGTCCATACTGCAGATTTGGTATTCATATATACTTTTTCAATGAAATATAACAAATTTCAGTTACATTTCTTTCATGAAATTACTCTAGTGTCGACTTCAAAAATGGAAATGCATGCAATGGAATAGAACATTTATATAAATGTCTCGTATAAATTTACATCTTTTGATGTAAATACGGTTTATTATTGCACAAGAAAAGGGTTTATTTCAGCTGTTTTTTTCTTTCGAAATGGGTTTATTATTGTTATTGATGATTTAAAAATTTGCACATGTGTTTTGACGTTATTTTCTTTCTCCACCTCTTTTGTCTACTGCCAAGCATTTGTTTACAATCTTCAAATGTTTTTGGGTACGAACAAATTTCAATTTTTAGTACCAGCTTGCTGAAAAACGTACACAAAAACGTACCCTTTTCGATGGTAGTAGAATTTAACGCTGTGGCAACACTGGCCGCCTCTGAATGCGACTATACATCGGCTTCAGTCTTCTTCCTAGTTCTGTTGCTGTTCGTTTGCAAAATCAGTTGACTTTTTCGCTACTGCAACATAAACGGACAAAATTTTTGTGTTTTTGATTGTTGCAAAAAGTTTCAAAAACTTGTTAAAAATCAACAAAAAATCCTAAAAATATTTGGTAAAAAACCGAAATTTAAGAAAAATTCAAAGAAAAAATAGAAATTAACAGATTCTAAAAATGTGAGCATCAACAAAAATATTTTGTGCAGTCGATTTTCAAATGGATAATTTTGTATTTTTGTGCTATTTTTTGTGTAATTTCGGTTTTTGTTAGAAAAATTTTATGATTTTTTTTAAGCCTGAAATTGGAATAAAACAAAAATTTTTTCTCTGATATGTGCATTAGAAATTTTAAGATTCAACGACGACGACGACGTGAAAGAAAAACGAACAACCAAAAAATTTTTTACAGTCGCCAGTCTGTGTTTTTCTTTCTTTTTTCATTACTGCTCGCACTCGTTGAGTTTAAATGGTGGTATTAAAAAATAAAATATAAGGCATGAGGGATGTGTGTGTGTGGTGTATGGTAGAGTCGGTCGTCGATGTGAAAATGTGTGCAAGAGTGTGTGTGTGCAGTGAAACAAAACGACGAGTACGAGTGAGTAGTAAAAACGAAGAGAGCGTAAAATATGGCTGGCCAAAAAGAAAAACATTCGTTTGGTACACGGGAGAGAAATATCAACGAGTAGTGCATACTAGTGACGACGAGTAACGAATAGTGGTGTAGTGTAGAAAAAGAGATTTGTTTTCATCAACATAGCGAGCGGGTATGGTGTTTTCTATCTGTAACAGCTTTTGCTTGCTGCTAGCCACCATTCATCCGTCCAGTCAGGCATATAACCAGCCATCTAGCTAGCTACAAGCTCTCACTATGTTGTTTGCATTTAACAAAAATATTTTGTATTTTCTCCAAACGACGTACACATACAGACCCGACCCGCTCGTCTATGCACAAAATATTGACCATCGCTCGTTTGTTCAAGTAGTTACTCTACTCTGCTGTTTCTTCTTGGACAAAATAATTTGTGTCTATATTTTTGTTCGTTGGCATTTGTGTGTGCGTGAATATTTGTGTGAAACGAGACGACGAAGTAACAAAAACAAGATAGAAAAAAAAGCGCGCAACACTTTTCTTCTTTTCACTTTACACAAAAAATAATGCAATGATTTGTCTCGACTATTGGAATTAATGAAATCAACAATGTTTTGTTTTCAGATTTGTGCAATTCTCTCTTGAAACAAGTATGAAGAAGTTAAGCAACGATGTATTCTTAAACAAAGACAACTACAACACTAACAATAAGTATTAAACAACAAGAATTCATGTGGAAAAAACGTAAAAAATCATTTAACATTTATAAAAATTGTTGTCCTGGCTCGTAGTAGCTGTTTAAGTGAGTTAAAAAGGAAGAAAACAAAGTATTGATGAAAGTGAAAACAATGTGGTATGAAAGTCAATATTCAACAGTCGAAAGAATTAGACAAAGTTATGTTGTGCTAAGTGTTAAAGTGGTGACGGAGTTGGCGGAGGCAAATACCAGCTAAAGCACTATTCCAAATCACCCACAATAAAACGGAAGACGGCCGAACAACAGCAACGATCGTCAGCTTTAAAAAGTCAACAAACAAATAGTGAAATATTAAAAACAAAAGAAAGTTGTATGCTAATTCTAAACAAAGTGATTCAAAAGTCACGTCGTAAAGGCCAAAAAGGGCTTAAAGGACGAGAACCAAAAAAATACATTTATTAAATCCAAAAAAATAATCACAGCGAGTTTTGACACAAAATGCACTCGAGCGTGTTTTGTAGTAAGATCGCTTATGAAAAATTGTTGGATAAAAAAGAAATAAAGTTTGTCATTACCAAAACAACAATACATAACAGAAAACAACAGCAGCAACAGCAACAAAGAGACATATTGTTTTTTAAACAACGACGTCGACGTTTGCAACCTTGGCAATTTCAATTCCTGCTACCATTGACAGCAACAGCAACATTATCATCGACAACAACAGCAGCAGCATAAACGGCAGCACAACTATAAACCAAACAACTCCTAGTTTGCAAAAATTAGAAAGAAAAACAGAAAAGAAATTCATAAAAAACATTAAACATTGCCACCAACAAAACAAATAATAGTTCCTCGTTAATCTCTCTTCATATAACTCTCTCGCTATATACTGCTATATACTGGTTAATTCTCTTGCAATTTGTTTTTGTAAACATCAAAGTGCTCCAAACGTCTCATTGGAATTTATAAATACATCATCATAGATAGCTGTTGGTCAAAACTGTTTTTAATTCTTTTCGTTTTTACCAAAAAGGATTAACCCAACATCAGTAATTGACAAGAAATATTGAAAAAATAAAAACTTTGCAACAAAACGCCGCGAGTGTCCAAAAACAAAACAACCAAACAAAAACAAACTCAACAAGCAACAAATTGTTCTCATTACCAAACAAAAAAGAAACAAAACAAACATTTTATGAATGATGGCCGATCATATGGAAGAACCTCCGCAAAAGCGGATGAAAGTTGATGATCTGTATATGCTGGAAGAAAATTTACCCGATGAATTAGTATCGACATGGGGTGATCAGTTGGGCGGTGGTGGTCCTGGTTCTGGACCAGTTTCAGGTGGCCCACCAAATCATGGCATGGCTGTAAATGTTGGAGGTGTTGGTGGTCCCAATAAACCACCAGCTCAGGGACCAGGACCAGGTGGTGCCGGTGGTCCCCAATTAAATGGTTCAGTTGATGATGTTAATTCAGCAGGCGGTGGTCCAGGCGGTAATCCATTACGACAAATGCAACATCATCAACATTTGCAACATCTGCTTCAGCAACAGGTATGTATTTTTGTTGCATCTTCTTTTCACCAATTAGAAACTGAGATCCATTCCTCGGTCATCTTCTACCATTTTAATAATCTTTTTTATTTGCCTTCTTTACAGGGCAACAAAAATCCTGGTATGGTTGGCAATCCGATGGGAGCCGCTGTCATGAATCAGCTTGGCAGTAAATCGCCAAATTTACAATCTCCAAATGCCGGTGGTATGCAAGTAAATGTTAACCAGATGTGTGCCATTGTTAACTCTATGCCAATGTCCATTTCAAACAATGGCACTCAAATGAATTCCATGTCAGGTAAGAAGAGACTTTTAATTCTATGCCGACAAAAATATTGATATACCTATATCTTTTAATATGCTATTTCACTACAATGTCCTTTACCGACTAATCTGTTCCTACTATTTCCGTCAGTTGATGGTGAGAATAGAACAGGGGTTAGGTGAACACACTATATAAACTGGTGTGCGAAATAGTAGAGCCACAGAAGTTACAACGTATTAAACGTTTCTAAATCTCTTCTGAAAAGTGGAATTTTTATAGTGGAACATTATCCCATAAATAAAATTAAGTCAACATTTGTCCAATTTGCGGTTTGACCCTGTATTAGGCAGGGCAGAGCCTGTAAAGAGGTGTGCGAAATAACAGAGCCACTTTAAGTAAATAAGAAAATTTATATTTGACTGTCAAAACAATAGAGAAAACGTTAGTTATCCTTCCTAACATTATTTTCCTGAATGAACTTGCACCAAAAATTAAAATTTTAACTCCCCTTCCAGAGTTAATGGGGCTAAAACACCTGCACCAAAAATTAAAATATTATCATCTCCCCTTCCAGAGTTAATGGGGCTGAATCCCCATATGGACCCAGAATCAAAGATAAAGCCCCATCAGACCTCCAATATATCGCAAACATCAATAATATTTGTGATTGTCAAGAAAATGGGCTAAACTACTATCAAAAATAAGAAAAAAAATCAAAAGCCGGTCGAAAAATGTTAATATTTTTTTTTTTAAGAGCAAAAATGGGGGTCCTGTAAGGAATATTACCATATGGGAATCCTACGAGAACGGTTATAAACATACTCTGTCTTTATGTTTAAGATTCGTGATTTTTCGTGCAGGTTTATTCAGGAAATTTGGTGCAGGTTTATTCAGGAAAATAATGTTAGGAAGGATAACTAACGTTTTCTCTATTATTTTGACGGTCAAATCTAAATTGTCTTATTTACTTAAAGTGGCTCTATTATTTCGCACATCTCTTTACAGGCTCTGCCCTGCATAATACAAGGTCAACCCCCAAATCGGACAAATGTTGACTGATGTTCCAGAATAAAAGTGCAAACTACGCCATAACACACTGTTCAGAAGCCATTTAGAAACGCATTTCCACTTCAAAAAATCGACTTTTTTTGTAATTTTCGACTTTTGATGAAAAATTTAAATATGCGATCAAAATTTAATCATAAATGTTACTTACATTCATATATAAAGTCAGGAATTTGTTAGGAATGTTGCAAGAGTATTTTCTCAATAAAAACCAAGGAATTGGCATGTAAGAATACACATATATTACTCTTCAAAGTTTTTGGGACTTTAAAAAGGAGGCCCGATTGCAGGAAAACTATACGTTTTTTTTTAGTATGCTTAAAAAGTCTCAAAAATATCATTTTTATACAAAATTTTAAGTTTTATCGCAAAAAAAATCTCGGCGTTAAGTGGGTTAAAGCATTGTAACTTCTGTGGCTCTATTATTTCGCACACCAGTGTATAACATATATAGCCGTATTATTATGTAATTTGCCATAGTTTAGATTGTCATGGTTTATAGTTTATTAATCTTGGTATAAATTTAAGAGTGGTAAATTAATATCGGATCATTTTGAAATATTTACCACAAGAAACCCTTGGGGCCAGATGTTGATGTTTGTTACATTCTCCGCATTGAGGTTAAGCATCATGACATGTTCCGAAATGAGCCTCATGATAATAATTGTTTTAGACCAGTGACCTATGACAAGGTGATCCGCGAGGAGGCCTTATACTTGATTTGAGACACGTTTTTCACCAAGCAGAATATACAAGTTTGTAAAAATTCGGTCCATAACCATGAATCAGTACGCTTGCATGTCCGACAATTATCAATTATGGAGGTAAAAACTTTAGTACATAATTTATTGGCCTCTTTTGAGTATCTTCTGGTCGTAGGCACAATAGTGGTGGACGATAAGACACCAACTTGCGGTGTTTCCTCTTCCTCATTCTCCTACATCCAATATATCCAATCTCTTAGAGTAGAAGGGGAAATCAGCAGTTCTAAGTGGATGAACTGAAGCTACATTAAAGTTGGCTAATGGGTAGTTAGAGTCCTCCATGTTCTGTTCTATAAAACCCACCACCTCATGCAGATTGATTTTAGATAAAGTAAGAAGTAAAATTTGTCCAGCAGAGCGTAAACAACACATAGCTTTAAGTCAAGCAAAAATAATAGTAATTGTAGTGATTTTGTTTCCACTGTTATGTTAGGTTACGTTTAAGAATACCCAGCCATCTAATAGTATAGGTGACTGCTTTACTCGGAGACCGTTGGTCCATTGTGTTCATCCTAGGTAGGTTAGAGGTGATGAAGATGATGTAAAGATGTGATGAAGGTAATGGTGTGGTAAGATGTTGATGAGTTACAACTGCAGGTGAAGTGAAGATGTAGGGTTGATGGTGTGGAAAGATGAAGATGGAATTGATGAAAGATGAAGATGTGCGTCGTTGGCCAATTACTTTACTGGACGTAGATAGAAGAGAATTATGTTAGGGAACTTGGCCAAACACCTATCGTGGAGTTGAGTAGGACAATGGGATCTATGCTAGATAGATCAAAGTATATATGTATATCATATCTACCCTGCAGTCGGTGTCTTCTTGTTTGCAACAAGGGACACCTGCAAAGTAGATGATTAACAGTCTCTCCACTGTCAATCATCATGATCTTGGCCTCTTGATTTCACATATTCGACCCCATGGGCGTCTGTATAGTTATTAACATTGTGGTAGGCGAACCGTATACGGAACGCCAAGTTGTTGAACATCACAAAACAAATGACCGCACAACGGAATTGGCGTTGGATTGGTCCTAGCTATTACGTGGAGAAAATCAATCAATACAGAACTTCAAGCAACAAACTAATTATGGAATGACGTCGGTCAAGCTATCACACAACTGATTTTTTATTAAAGGATCAATGAAGCTCCATGCTCCACAAGGATAACAGAGAAAACATATTGAATCAATATGAGTTTTGTACCGCATGTAGTCGGTTATTTGTGCACAATTACACATATTTATGTTTTATTGAAATTTTAATAATTGTCACGGAAAAATATTTTTTCTCATATATACATATATAAGTCAAAGTGTTTTATTGTAATAGGCTGAGATAATGTATAGGTATTTAAGAAAAATCGGCGGATAATTTCTTATCTGTTTTTTAATAAAGTCAACTCAGGGAAAATCCATATACAGAATAAATCTATACCATTTTTATTAATTCACCAAAGGTTGTCTCGAGAAAAACAGCTGCAGTCAGTTTTGTCCACAGACATACATACCTCAGCCTATAAAAAGAAAAATAATCAAATACCTATTATTTAAAATAGTTTTTTTAATTGTTTGTCGAAATAAAATTGTTTTCTGCTCATACAAGCATACAGGTGCCATTAAGATTATACCTTAATATTCCATAAATTTTCTATTTTATTGAAATTTAAATAATTGTTACAGAAAAATATTTTTTCGCATTCAGAGGTCTACCTCTTATACATAAGTCACAGTGTTTTATTGTAATAGGCTGAGATTATGCATAGGTCTTTAAGAAAAATCGACGGATAATTTCTTATCTGGTTTTTAATAATGTCGGCTCAGGGAAAATCCATATACAGAATAAATCTATACAATTGTTATTAACGCACCAAATGTCTCGAGGAAAACAGTTGAAGTCAGTTTTGTCCACAGACACACATATATATACCTCAGCCTACAAAAAGAAACAAATACCGACTATTTAATATAGTTTTTTTTTTAATTTTTTGTCGAAATAAAATTCTTTTCTACACATACAAAAATGCAAGTACCATTAAGAATACACCTTAAAATTCCACGGGACGGATAGATTGCCCGTTACACGCACAAAAAGTTTTGTAAATTTAAAAAATATATTACACAGTCGTAGTCATGAGTTATCAGGTTTGGACAACCGAATTTAGTTGGTGGGCAGGGTTTTTGAAGCGCTCGGGTCATAGTCTGTATTATTCGCAGCTGTCATTATTGTAGACAGCTTCTTTACTCGGTGACCAGCGGTTCAAAGAAAAAAATACTGAAGAGAAAGAAAAGCATAAAAATTTGGGTTTCAAGTTTTTTTCAATCTTTTTTGCTACTTTGAGAAACACAGTGGAAAATCGATAAACCGCATCCCGACAATTAGTTACAAACTGTCCGTTTACAGAAAATTCGCGAGAATTCGAAAAATACTTGCATTTGGCCTTCAGAACTTCAGAACCCAGCTCATGAGAAAAGGGCACAGTTGGGAACTTAAACGAGTGAAATAGACAATCAGTTTTTTACACAGAATATCTAAGTCTTGTGCCAGACTATGAAAATTTTCATGAAAATGTTTTGAGCTTATGGATAAGAAGGGAGAAAGGGAGCTCCTTCACCTCCGCTCTCTCCTAAAAGCTAAAATATTTTTGTTCGTTCTCTATATTTGTAATAACTTAGGCATCCATAGCTCAGCACCCTTATGACATACATACCTAATTTTTCGTATACCCGTTCCATATATCGTTAAGAATTCCTTATTTAAAAATCAGCGCTCTACATTTGCGCTAAAGCGAGTAAATCGATCTACAAAATTTGACAATTCGTTTGAGAAGAATAAAAAATTCTTGTAATAATTATTTAGTTTTTATTTCCCTCTGACCTCGAGCCAAAAAAGTTAGAAAAAGATAAGAATAAAAAATTTTACAAAAACAGGGTGTTAGAACTAACATCCTCAAGGAATAAAACTACGCCACGAGCGTAAGTCCATATGGACATCAAATCTCAAACGGCCTTCTTCAATATATAAAAATGAAGCAGAGGGTTATTAGAAATGGTCTCATAGTACATGCCGTTCGGACCCGGCGATAAACAGTAGGTCCCAAGATGAACCGTGGTGCGCTCATTGATATGAGAGAATGTCCCTTCTGTGATGTTTGTGGAACAATTGTTATTATACCCACTTACTCATATTAATTGGTATTTACCAAATTCGCATCTCTATGCATGGGACGGACTTTAGCATAATTAGCACCCCTTTCTAAATGGTTTATATGTTAGCATTTTTATATCCTCAGATTTTAGGATAACGAGGGTGTATACAATCAAAATGTACCTCATCGAAATCATGGTTTTGGGACGAAATCCGTTTCAGACAATTTGGTGTCGATTTAAGATATGATCCCGCTAAGAATTTGGATTTCGCAATATTTTGTTCAAACTTAGTTTATATGATCGAAGATGGGAAAAATCGGTCCACTCCTTCGGTTCCTACGAAGGAAGGCAGTAAGCGATTTGGTCCATACAATGTACATCGTAATATTTCTATTAGACATAGATCTTCGAATATTGACTCTATGGGGGTTATCATGAACGGCAATTCCCCGTGAATTTTTTCACTTTATCCCTTAAGTTGCAACGGCGGAAAAACAAAACTCACGGGGAAAGTTCATTCATGATAACCCCCCCTATGTCCACTCCTTCGGGTAACTCCCACACAAAATTTGGGAAAATTCAATTCAAGACCTTTATTCGAATAGCTTTGATTCTTTTGGCAAAAAAAAAACTTGTGTTCGCTGCCCCCATTACGAAGGTACAAGTTTTTTCAGGGGCTTGTCCTTATTTTCTAATAAAATGGCCCGAAAGCTATACAGCCATACGGCACAAATTGTATGCGGCGTAAGATAACTCACGAACGGAACAGCCAAATTTAGTTTAACTCATATCAGTCCATATCAGTTTTCTCCTTAGGGTACCTCCCTCTCCTACAAAAGTTCAACATTTTTGATTGAGTGCAGTTTAGAGTCTGTCCGAAGATTCTTTGGAATTTTTTTCGAAAGTAATACTTGTGGTCCTGTTTATGGCAATATTATGTTTTTCGTGTGCAAGCCCATGCTTCCTAACGTAGTGGCCCAAAAGTGAAATGACTGGAGGGCGCGATATCTATCGAAAATGAATGACTTCCAAAATTTGATCCACTTCCAAATTGGACTATGCCCATATGCAACTCTTTTGAGCTTTGATTCAATTATATGGGGGTTATCATGAATGAAATTTCCCCGTGAGCAAGATGAATAATAAATCAATCGCAAAAACGTACTCGGGCAGTGAAGAAGTGTTTTATTTCACCGTCAAGAGCAATAAATAGAACAATTTCAAATGGGTAATAATATAATTGTTCCACAAACATCCCAGATGGGACAAGGGAGACTTCTCTCATATCAATGAGTGCACGCCGATTCATATTGGCTCAATGATATGGGACCTACTTTTTATTGCCGAGTCCGAACGGCGTGTCTTACGACACCACTTGTAGAGAAGTTTTTCAAGGCTTAAACACTCAGGAAATGTCGCCAGCATTACTGAGGGGGAATTTTGCCACCGTTGGAAATTTGATGTTGCTTGGCCTGGGATTCGAACCGCAGACCTTCTGAGTGCAAGGCGGACGTGCTAACCATTGCACCACGGTGGCCCCTCAAATGGGTATGGCCCAAAAAAGTTTCTGCTTGCAATTTTAAGTATTAAAAATAATATAAAAAAATCCAATATGGGTTTTAAATCTTGACATTGATGGATTGAGGCTACGTTGGTGGATGTCTTGGTTTAGTTCATAAGTTGCATAAACATTTTGTATCCTATTTCCCCTGATTTGCAAGTTGATAATATAGGTATATGGAATTCTGACTGACAGATTTTGTTTCGAAGGAGTTTCTCGTATATTCCATTAAA
Source organism: Musca autumnalis (assembly GCF_047663935.1). Taxonomy (NCBI): domain Eukaryota; kingdom Metazoa; phylum Arthropoda; class Insecta; order Diptera; family Muscidae; genus Musca; species Musca autumnalis. Next base: position 173,203,593 of record NW_027411866.1, on the reverse strand, counting down.
TTGTGTAATACGAAAGTTTTGTGGCCTTTGGCGTTAAAATAAAATCTCTTGGTCTTATTGAGCTTGATTTACGTTATTCAACCGATTTTAGAGTTAAAACAGTAGCCATGATTGTGAAGAAATGAAACATTCAAAGCAACCTCTATTAGCCTGTTTAAGGCAATACGGGAACAAAGTTCTGGATCATAGCATGAGTCACTTTTGGGCTATATCCAATAGCGTCATGGAATGACAAAACTAACAATGGGAGACGTGCAGATGTTTCAGACTTTCAGCCGACGTTTTTTTTTTTTTTTTTTTTTTTTTCGTTCTTTCTTTATTGCGAGTAATATAATATAAATGTAAGTAACAAATATGATATATACAAGAGGTTAGGAATTTGTAATCCCTTTTCTACTTCATTGTTTTATAAATTATATAACATATGAGTTTAGACAGTTAATATTAGGTTAAATAGGGAAAATACGCAAAAACAAAAAAACCCTTTTTAAACAATTTAGGTTTGGAATACGTTAGTGGATAAAAATTACGATGGTATTAGCTCATTAATATGTTGATACTGGGATATTTGGCATTTCCTTATAAAATTTTCTGTCAGCCTGATTATCTTGTGATGAACGAACTCAGATCCCGTCAAATGGTGTAGTCGTTTTGTAGAATATAACCAAGGGAGGTTATATATCATTTTAAGTATCTTATTCTGGCAGATTTGTAATTTCTTGATGTGGCATTTAGCCGACGTTGACCATACTGGAGCTCCATAAAACATCAATGGTTGGAATATGCCTTTAAAGATAAGTATTTTATTTTCAATATTTAACTCCGATCTACGGTTTATTAATGGATACAGTATTCTAGTTATTTTATTGATTTTGTCCACAACATGTGGTATGTGGCACTTAAAATTAACTCGAGTATCAAGTATAATTCCTAGGTACTTAACGTTGTTCTTCCATGTGATATCTTGATTATTAAAACGTAATGGTCGCTGAGGAGTGAAACGCGAACATCGCTTTCTTGTGAAATATATCGCTTCAGTTTTTTCAGTGTTTAAAAGAATTTTCCACTTAAAGAAATAATTTCTTAGCTCCTGTAACGCAGCTTCAAGACAAGCAATTATATCATTTGATAAAGTACCTGAACTAAGAATCGAGGTATCATCGGCAAAAATTGAAGTTGTACAGCCATGAAGACTTGGAATATCTGACGTATAGATGTTGTACAAAATGGGTGATAGGCAAGATCCTTGAGGGCAACCAGCAATGACATTTTTACTTTCAGAGTAAGAAGATCCTATTGCCACAAAAAATGATCTTTTGTGTAAAAAGCTTTGCACAATTTTTATTATTTCTATAGGAAAGTTTATTTTGAACATCTTGTAGATTATCCCATTATGCCAAACAGAATCAAACGCCGATTTAATATCAAGTAATACCATACCTGTGGAATTACCAGAGGAAAAGTTATCGTGTACAATATCTCTTATTTTGAGCAAAGGTTGTATGGTGTTATGCTCCTTTCGAAATCCAAATTGTTGAGGAGGAATAATGTTGTGCTGCTCAATAAAATTTAGGATTCTTTCTTTTACAACTTTTTCCAAAACTTTACTTAAAGAAGAAAGTAGACTAATTGGTCTGTATTCCGAAACAGAATCGCCAGGTTTGTTTGCTTTTTTGATTGGAATAGTTTTTGAACACTTCCATATTTGGGGAAAATAGCATAGCTTTAAACAGGAATTTATGATTAATGTCAAGGCTTTAACTCCGTTAAGTGGCAGATTTTTTAAACATAAATTGTTTATATTGTCCATTCCAGGAGATTTTTTGTTTTTTAGTTGTTTAACTATGTTGTGAATTTCATTTGTACTTGTTAAAAATGTATCGGGAACCATACAGTTTGTTTGTTCAATTTGTGAAATTGCATTATTCACTTCATCGATAGTACTGGGATCACTCATGTGTGTTGTCAGAGAAAAGTTTCTGTGAAAATGTTCAGCCAAAACATTACATTTGTCTTTAGATGAAAAATAAGACGTATTATTATATATGATGGTAGGAATTTGTTTGTTTTTTCTCTTCAAGACTTTAGAAATATTCCAAAACGGTTTCGACCCCTTGTCTAATGTCGATAACATTTCATTCCAGGACTTATTTCTATGCTTTTCTAATTCTTCCTTTATACGTTTATTAAGCCTATTCATTTGACGGCGATCATCAGGATCACGAAAACGTTTAAAGTTTCGGGAATATACATTCCTGTGTTGTATTAATATTTTAATATCATGAGGTATTGTATTTATGGAATAATTAGATCTTTTCTTTGGAACACTGTATTCAACAGCAGATTTTATGATACGCGAAAAACTATTTATTTTGGCATTAATCTGGTTTTCCTCGAGGACAAGGTTGTTTACGTAGATTGTAGGTAGATTCTTGTTAATATACCGCCGGTATTTGTTCCAATCTGCTTTGTTGTAGTTATATAAATTGTTTTCTCTAATTTCTCCATTAAAATCTATTTTACAGAATAATGGCAGGTGATCTGATCCAAGATTATTTATTGTTTTAACACGACTAACAAGTTGTGTCGAGTTGGTTATGTAAAGATCAAGATTTGACGGCTTTCTTCTGTGATCTGCGGGAATATATGAACAGTCTGATGAAAATAAAAGTTGTAAATTACTCATTTGGAGTTTCTCATAAAGAATATTTCCCCAGACGTTGCTCCTTCTACAGCCCCAGAACGCATGCCTTGAGTTAAAATCGCCTCCAATTATAAATTTGTTGCTAGAGGTGGTGAGTTTTCTCAGGTCAGAGGAAAAACTTTGTTTTCTTGTATTGAGATTTCTATTACCTCCTGGGAAATAACAAGAGTATATATCAATAGAATCGTTCTCTGACAGTACTCGAATGCCAATATTTTCAATTAATGATGTATTTAGACTTGGTAATAATCGGTGTTGAATATGCTTTTTAACTAAAATTGCCACTCCTCCACCCCTTTGATCTTGGCGGTCTTTCCTGTAGCAAGTAAAATTTTTGTTTTTTATCGAACAGCTGCTATTTAACCAGGTCTCGTTGAGCAGACATATACTTATATTTTCAGTTTCTAAAAAATTAAATAGTTCATTTACTTTGTTACGAACGCCTCTTGCGTTCCATGAAACTACATTCAATTGGGGAATCAATTTAAAAATTTAAATGCCAGCGAAGTAACGACTTCAAACTGATCAGCCTTAGATTTACACTTCTTTAAACTTGAAATCAACTCGAGGGTTAATTTTTCATTTCTTCTAATGCAAAAAGAGTGTCCTGATTCGTTTGAGGAACGTTCCATTCAGCAGAGCGTGGGACTTCTCCCTGTTTCAGGGTATTGGGAAAAACATTACCATAATTTGCGCTGTTTTTGTATTGTACAGTCGGTCTTATTCGGTTTCTTGGCTGATATTTCTGCCTTATTTCTAAGAAAGTCTTTCTAGCCGGACAATCGAGAGAAGATGATTTGTGGGCACCGTTGCAGTTTGCACATTTCTCGGTTGAACCATTACATTCAGATGTTTTGTGATTACCAGCACAATTAGCACAGAAAGTTTTTACGCCACAACGGTTTGAGCCATGGCCGAACATCTGGCAGTTGTAACATTGGGTAATTTTGTTCCTATTTGGTTTTTGGTATTCCCATGTTACTTTTATATGGTTTAGTGAAGAGTATCCGTGTCGCAACTCTTTAAGGCTAATCGACTTTCTTTGAAAATATACTACATAAATGATATTTTCTTGATTGTAAGTTTCAACTTTTTTAGTCACCAATTTTACGTCTATGCATTTTAATCCCATATTAATGAGCTCTTTTTTTAATATCATTGGGTCCATTTTATCCAAACCTAAAAGAATGGCCTTGTAAGGTTTTTCATGCTTTGCGGTATATGTGAAAAACTCTACGCTAAGATTGTCCTTAAGCGCCTTTAAGACTGGATCAACATCTGTACCATTGGTCAAAAAAAGTTTCAATCCAATTGAAATCTTTTTGATTGAGTAATCATTTATTTTGAGTATTCTGCACAACTCATGTATTTGTTCTGTTTTGCATTTTAGTATGGTAATGGGGGGTATCTTTACTTTAATCGAATTATCGATTTGTACATCATCATTAGCGTTGACATCTTCAATATCATCATCATCTACAGTTTGGAGAGGCAGATAAAAGTTTTGACTCACTGCTCCCTGGGGAGAGCCATTAGGTTTTGCCTTTTTACTCATTTTATTATGCCTCTGAGAGGCAACAGCATCGTCGTCGCACTGTCTCTTAATGTTGTTGTTTTAACTATTTTATTCTTGTAAGTGTTAATTCAAGACACAAGGCAAGAATAGCTGTACTTTTCTAATTTGTTATTGGGTTTAGTAAAGAATTTATAATTTGAGAAGAAACACGTCTGTAATGTTTAAGGGGTACAATACGACTGATGCCGACGTTTTTGAATCTGTTATTCGGCGTCCCTGTATTGGGAATTACTTTCTTGCCTGTAGAAAAAATTAATAATTTTTATAATTCTAACAGTGGGAAATTACCTCTTCCCCCTATGCATAGAAAATAAAATTATATATTAGAAACCACCATATGACTGTGTAATCTTCTTTTTTCTCAAGGTATGAACACCATTGCTCAGGGAAATATGGGTAATATGGTGCTAACTAATAGTGGAATGGGCGGCATGGGAGTCGGTGGTGCCGGAATGATAAAACAACAAATTGGCGCCGGTCCCGGTGGTATGATGAATGCCGGTCCCGGTGGTGTTGGTCCAGTTGGTCCTGGTAATATGGGTCCTGCGGTTGGTGGTCCCCAACAGGGCATGCACATGGGTGGTCCCGGTGGACATCCCCAGGTAATGCAAAATGGACCAATGATGCGTATGGTGGGCCAGCAACACATGTTACGTGGTCCTAGTCCTCATTTGATGGGTGGCAATGGACCCGGTGGTATAGGAGGTGGTCCTCGCATGCAGAATCCTAATATGCAAATGGGTAAGTTCTACTTAACAATAATTATTTACTTATTTAAGATACAATTGTCTAACATAAGATACATTTCCCTTTTATGTGACTAATCTCTCATCTTTCCCTAAAACTCCTAATGGTCCATAATTATTTGTTCGATTCCTTCATTCGTTGGTGTTATAGGTCAAATGAACAACATGGTTGGTGGCGGTGTTGGACCGAACGGACCCTATGGCGGTGGGGTTGGTGTCGGCAACGTTGGCAACTATGGAGGCCCTGGCGGTCCTCAAGGTGGCATCAATGTCAATGCCAATAATCCCCAGCAACAAATGTTAGCTCAACAGATCGCAGCGCAGCATGGTGGTGTACCACCAAATATGACTGCGGCTATGCAACAGGGACAACGTGGACCAGGCGGTGTACCACTAGGAATGGGTGGCGCCGGTGTAGGTGGTACTGATGGCACTGGTGCTGGTTTGGTCGGTGGACCACAGCAACAACAGATGAATAATGCTCAAATGAATCCCAATCAACAACAAAACCCACAGGGCGGTCTAATGGGTGCTGGTGTTATGGGTGGTATTCGACCACCACAAGCGGGCGCCGGACCCGGCGGTCCACAACAAAATTCCATGATGTTGTCGCAACAACAACAGCAGCAACAACAACAGCCAGGAACATCTCAACAAGGTGGTAACGCCGGCGGTGGTGGCAATGCAGGTGCTGGCAGTGGTGCAGGTGGTGGTGGCACTGGAGGTCAACATATCTCGGATGAGCGTAAAAAACAAATTCAACAGCAACTTATGCTGCTATTGCACGCACACAAGTGTAACCGGCGAGAAAGTCTCAATCCAAATCGCGAGAAATGTAACGTCCAATATTGTAAACCAATGCAGGATGTTCTTACACACATGGCTACGTGTAAGCAGAGTCGAGATTGTACCATGCAGCACTGCATATCATCGAGACAAATTCTTCTGCATTACAAGACTTGCCAGCGATCCGATTGTATTATTTGCTTCCCATTCCGTCAAAATCATGGAGGCAATGCTGGTGGCGGCGGCGGACCTAACAACGCCAATCAACAACAAGGACAACCTAATGCCAACGATAAACAAGTTCCCGGAGGTGTTGGCGGTCCACAACAGGTTGGTGGTCCACAGCAGCCAAGTGGTGTTGGAGGAGTACAACAAGGTGGCGGTGTGGCTCCAAATGTAACGGCTGGCGCAGGCGGCATGCCAGTAGGTCCGGGACTAGTCGGACCTAATCAAGGCCAAATGAATATGAAACCTAATGCTGGTGACATGCAACAGCAAATGCAAAATGCCTCTCAGAATCCTAATCAAGAGATTAGAAGATTCGATAGCATGGGGATGCAGGGAGCTGTGGGCAATGCAGGTGGACCAAATAATATGTTACAGGGTAATGCCGTGAATGCGCAACAACAACAAATGCAAGGCATTCGAATGGCCGGAGTTCCGCCAACTGCGCGCGTAATGTCTACAGCGGTTGGAGGACCTGGAGGTGGCGGTGTGCCTGTAGGTCCATCCTCTGCCGGAAATAATGATCAAGGCGGCATGCGTCAAGTTGTTAATAATCTTTTGATAAGTGGTGGTGGAAATGGTCCAGGTCCCGATGGAGGAATGCAAAACCAGCAACAACAAATGCTGCTGCAAGGCGGAGCAGGTGGACCTAATAAATTTCAAATGTCAGTACCCACGCCTCGTCTATCTGATTTGCTGAAACCCGGTGTCAAAGTACCGACAGATCCCAACCAAGTTCAAGCGAATGCCCTTAATCAGCAACAACAACAGCAGCAACAATCGAACATTCCCCTCTCGGTCAATGTACACAACAATTTCAATAATTCCAATATAAACAACCTTCTGGGTGGTGGAAATGCCGGTGATATGGTTGGAGCCGGTGGGCCTGTTGGTGGAGCACCACCAAATAAACAACTTACACCACAAGAATTAGCCAAGATGAAAATGCAAGCCCAAGCAGGAGGTGGAGCCGGTGGCTTAGTGGGTGGCCCTAATAATGCCGCTCCCAATAACAATGTAGCAGGCAATCAAAATGCGTCTGGTGGCATGCAAGGTGTACCAAATGTTCCTGGCGGACCTAATAATTCCGGAGCCGGAGGTGTGCCGACTACTTCACAAAATTCTGGTGGTGTACCTGGGGGTGGATCAGGTGGAACAAATGCTTCTGGTGGGGGAACGGACGAAAACAAAGATTGGCGAGAACTTGTCACAGATGACCTTCGTAAGCATTTAGTGCACAAATTAGTACAAGCAATTTTCCCCACATCCGACCCAGCCACCATGTTAGACAAACGCATGCACAATCTTGTCTCCTATGCAGAAAAGGTCGAGCGTGATATGTACGAAATGGCCAAATCTCGATCAGAATACTACCACCTGCTAGCCGAGAAGATCTACAAAATTCAGAAGGAACTGGAGGAAAAAAGGATCAAGAGGAAGGAACAACAACTTATTCAAATGCAGCAGCAACAGCAACAACAAGGGGTTGGTGCTGGAGGAGTTGGAGCTGGACCCAGTAATGTAGCAGGCGGTGGTGGTGTTGGCGGCGTTGGTACTGGACCTACTTCAGCAGGTGGATTACCGGGTCAACAAATGCCTCCTGGAGGTCATCCAGGACAACAGCAAATGCAGCAACAAATAAGGCCCATGGTCAGTCCCATGGGAGGAGGTGTTGGTCCCGGTGGACCAGTGGGTCCGAACCAGGGCGGTGGCATGCCAATGGGAGGCGCTGGTATGATGCAACTTCGTGGGCAAACGCCTGGTAATGTTGGCGGTGGTGGTCTCATGCCCGGCCAAAATATGGCCGGAATGCGTAGTCATTCACCTGGTGGTAATATGTTGGCTTTGCAACAACAACAGCAGCAACAACAACGTATGCAATTCCCGCAACAAGGTAACATGTTGGTTGGACCTCCGGGACCAAGTCCTGGAGGCAATAGCATGGGTGGTGGAGGAATTTCTGCATCGCAGCAAAATATGGTGGTTCCAAACCCTGTACTCTCACCATTCACTGGACAAGCCATGCAAGGACAGCCTGGCACTGGAGGAGTAGCTGGTGTTTTGACAAGTCCAATACCGGGTCAGCAGCAGCAATTTATCAACGCTAATGGTGGAACCGGTGCTCATACCTCACAACAATTGAATGAGATGATGAAACAACAGCGCATGATGCAACAACAACAACAGCAGCAGCAACAACAGCAAAGTGGAATGCTAATGCCACAGTCACCATTCAACAACAGCAACAGTGCTGGTAATACGCAAATGTCACAGCAACCGTTTACATCTCCAATGGCTCAGCAGCAACAACAAAAACAAAACATGATGACCAGTGCCGGAGGTGCAGGAAGCATGGGAAATATGCCTCCAACGCCTACAAGCATGGAATCCATTTCAGCGGTAGTAGGTGGTGGTGGTACAAGTGCATCAGGACCAACCAGCGTAACAAGTACCGCTTCCGCAGGAACAGTGGGTGCCGCTGGCGGCATGGTCGCAGCGCCTAGTCCATCTCCTAGTTTTACAACAAATGGTCCCATAGGTACCCCGATTAACAACAATCCACCATCGGTACCACCGCTGATGCAAACGATAGGTGGTGATCGTGGAAATACCCCACCTCCAGCAGCAGCATCATTGAATCCTTCATCTCCCGCCTCAGCAAATGCAACATCTGCAGCTACAACAGCAACAAGTGCAGGAACCGTAGGCTTGCAGTCTACCTCTACGTCGTCTGCGACAACACCAACGGCATCAGCGTCAACGGTGTCGGCAACAGCGCCTGTATCGGCGTCATCGACAACAATCACCACAACAACCGCCACTGCTACAATGTTGTCCTCATCTAGCACTACCTCGGCATCAACAACCACGTCAATGGCGTCGACTACGGCGGCGGGTACAGGATCCACACCAATAGCAAGTTCCATGGCAAGTTGTACATCAAGCACGACAACAACATCAGCAACTGAAACCAGTGTCGCCAGCAACGGCCCAGCCCAAAATCTGCAACAAATGACATCAATGGGCAAAGGAAGCTCCGGCACTGCTACGACGACAACAACTACCTCAGCCATTAGTTCAGCATTACCGTCAACAAGACCAGTGAGTAGCAGCAATAGTTTGTCCTCCCAAATGGCAGCTCTAGAAGCAGCAGCCCGTGACAACGATGACGATCCACCTAACTCTCCCAATGGCGATTCACAAAATGCCGGCGGTGGTAAGTCTTGCAAGGGTAAATTGGATTCCATAAAGCAAGAAGATGACATTAAGAAGGAATATATGGACGATGGCAGTGCCGGAGAAAATTCTCAGCAAGAATCTTCCGCCGGTGTTGGCAAAAAGGTTAACAACGATGGCACAGCCAAATTGGAAATTAAAACTGAAGATGGTGATGTGAAAATCAAATCAGAGCCTATGGAAGTTGATGAGGCTGCAGGTGGTGGCAGTGGTGCTAATGCAACAGCAACAAGTGGTGAAGCTGCCAAGGCTGTAGGAACCGGTGACAGTAAAGACGATATTAAACCTATGGTAGATGGTTCTTCAGCCGGTGGAGCAGGAGGTGATGTAAAAGTCAAGACCGAAACTAAACCGGCAGCGCCAGAGCCATTGATGCCAAATGCTGGCGACAAGAAAAAGAAATGTGGTAAGTATTGCAAAAATTTAAAAAATAATATTGGAACAATTAACAAAAAATATATATATTTTTTTTCTAATTTTGCAGTATTTGATCCCGAGGAACTTAAACAAGCCTTGTTGCCAACTCTGGAGAAACTTATACGCCATGAACCAGAATCTGTACCATTCCGTTCTCCAGTTGATCCACAGGTCTTGGGCATACCCGATTATTTTGAAATCATCAAGAAACCCATGGATTTGGGTAGTATTAAAAACAACTTAATGAATGGCAAATACAATGATCCCTGGGAATATGTGGACGATGTTTGGTTGATGTTTGACAATGCTTGGCTATATAATCGTAAATCATCAAAAGTTTACAAATATTGTACAAAGGTACGTTTGAATAATCGATATAATAATGCCATTAATTAAATAAATAATTATTTGAAAAAAAAAATGAGCATTGCTATAGCCCCTTTTTTAAATGTTGTCTTCTTTTTTTCATTTCAGCTATCAGAAGTTTTTGAACAAGAAATAGATCCTGTAATGCGTGACTTGGGTTATTGTTGTGGTCGTAAATACACATTCAATCCACAAGTTTTATGCTGTTATGGTAAACAATTGTGTACCATACCTAGAGATGCCAAATACTACAGTTATCAAAATAGGTATGTAATGTGGCAGACAATATTAAAATAGCATTCATTTATTTAAAATATCATTCATATATAGTATATACGTCTGTGTGTCTTAGGCCTTTTGAAACATAATACATTTTTAGAAAGAAACAAAAACAGAAACTAGAATTAGTTACAATCTAAATAGATTTGTATGTAGATGAAAATTAAAAACACTAAAAATCATTTGTAACTTGATATATTTTATGTAGAAGAAATAACCACCATATTTTTTAACACCTCTCTCTGAAATTTGTTACCAGTCTCTCATTGATAAAATTAAACAATTAGCTTGTATATACAGACAAAACTCTTACAAACTAATAGAAACTTATTTCAACCATAATAATTAATATGTTTGTATCGATTCTAATGCCAACCTTATTTTTATTTTTCTTTTCTATACTTGCAAATGTTGAACAAAAAAACAAACCTTAAATAAACATCCTGGTTATGGTTTTTGTGTGCGTCTATTTTGAAATCCAATAATCTACAACATCTGACCACCTCTGTTCCCCGTCCACATACCATTATTTTTTTATATATGTTCCTAACAACTTGTGTTACATCCTTGATCAAATTGATGTTGTCTTCCCCCACCCAAAAAAAAACTAATGGCTCTTTTAATGAATCAAAAAAAAAAAAAAAAAAAAAAAAAAAAAAAATCATTGTCATATGGCAACTCAATACAAATGTTTTTAAAATATTATTTATCAATATTATTCAATTATTTATTTTCTATACGCCGCTTTTCCTGTTAATCTATAAAAAAAAAACATTTGAATATTTTCTTGCTTATTCATAACACCTTCCCTACTTTCTAACTCCTTGATATCGTATTGTATTTTTTTTTATTATTTTGTTCCATATCCTTATCATTATTTCCCTGTGTCCGCCCGCCCGCCTATCAAATTCTATGTTGTTGTAAATGAATATCAAAATTGTTCGCACGCACAAAAACATACAAAAAACTGCCATTATTCACCATCAAAAACCAAAAAAACTGCCGCTAAAAATATACGATCGCTCTGCTTGTTTGTATTAATTAATTTTGGATTGTTGCGCGCGTACCACCATCCTTCACCACCAAACCAACCAATCAACCAAAAAACAACCACAAACACACAATAAATCTATATAATCAATTACAAAACCTTATATCAAATTCTTATAATGAACGAATAATAGTCTAAAGGATTATGGTGTTGCCTCAAACAGATATACATTCTGCCAGAAGTGCTTTAATGACATCCAGGGAGACACCGTTACACTGGGAGATGATCCACTGCAGTCACAAACGTAAGTAACAACATTTGAAATTTTATTATGTAAATAGCTGTAATCACTCATGGTGGTAAAATGGCATTGTAGATCTTGAACATGTTGTTAATATTGTAGATCTACAAAAGTTTACAATACCATAACAAAATACTTGAAAGATTAATTTACTACGGGATTGTTAATTTACTCGATCAAAAAGTATTAGCGGTATTCACTCATGTTGGTAAAGTGGCATTGTAGATCTTGTACATGTTGTTAATATTGTAGATCTACAAAAGTTTACAATACCATAACAACAAAATACTTGGAAGTTTAATTTACTACAGAGTTGTTAATTTACTCGACCTAAAAGTATTGTAAACATTGCACTGTACTTTTACTAGGGTGTAGAACAGCTGATTGTTTTGTCGCCACTTTGTTGTGAGTTTTATTTTGTCGGAGTATTGTTTTGTGGTAGACAAAATGGGAAAAATAAAAGGAATAAAAGAATGGAGCCCAAGAAAAAACAATTTTTTATGAAACAAGTAAAAAAGTATCAGTCGGCTTTGCCGACAGAGATATACCCTCAGCCTGTGTATATTGAAACAATTTTTTGCCAAAATGCGTATGTATTTAGTAGGTTTTAAAAATTTTGGGCGTTTGAACCGACGAAAATGTTGATTAGGATTAAAGATCAAAAGTTTTGTGGGGAGATACTAAAAGGAATGGATCGACATTGACCGTTATGGAAGTGGATCTCCAGCCACAACATATGGTGCCATAGGGGGTTTTTACAATCTTCGGGCTGTTTGCTCAAGAAGTATGGACTTGCCACTAAAAAAACTTTTGCCATCGTAATTGAGGCAGCGAATGCATATTGCTTGAACAAAAGTCAAAGTGATTCGATATCAGGTCTTAAAGTGAACTTATCCGAAATTTTGTGTGGGAGGTAACGGATTGAGTGGACAAAAATAGCCCATATTTCAACCTGTTCTATATCTGGTAGATATATTAGGACGTGTAAAGTATAGACCAATTCGGCCACTCCCTTCAAGAGTTACCGTACGAACAATTTTTCCGAACATGTTTGAAATTTTGTGGGGGAGGTACCTGAAGAAGTGGACCGATATGAGTTATGTTCAAACTTAAACTATGTTTGGACAAAATATTACTAAGGACATATTTTGGACCGAATCGGCAGATCCGTTCGAGAGTTATCTTTCGCTCCAACCACCTCACACGGTGTCATAGGGATTTTTTGCAAGTTTCATGCTATTTTCTCAGGAAGTATGGACTTGCCCCTGATGAAACTTGTACCGTCGTATTGAGGGCAGCGAATACAAGTTGCTAAAACAAAAATCAAAGCGATTCGAGAGATGGCCCTAAACTGAACTTTTCCGAAAATTTTGTGTGGGAGGTACCCGAAGGAGTGAACCTATTGAGACCATATTGGAACCTCATATTACTCTGGTAGAAAGTTTACGCTATACAAAGTATGGACCAAATTGGTCACTCCCTTCAAGAGTTATCGTGCGCACAAACTTTCCGAACATTCTCGAACTTTTGTGGGGGAGGTACCGGAAGGAGTGGACCGATGTAGCTCATCTTCGAACTTAAACTAAGTTTGGGCAAAATATTACGAAAGCCAAAATTTTAACCGAATCGGTTCATCCGTTCGAGAGTTATCGTGCGCTCCAGCCAGGAGAACAGACAGACGGGCGGACATGGCTAGATCCACTCCAAATTGTCTGAAACACATTTCGTCCAAACATACTTGGGGTCTAAAACCATTATTTCGATGAGGCACATTTTCATCGTATCGTTGTAAAGAAACCCTAGTACATATACAAGAGTTGTAAATCTACCACCATAAGTGAATACTGCTAATATTTTATTTATAAGAATGATGGAGTCACGATAATTTTAAGAAATTTTAGCTGAAAAGAATATACTAGTAAAATTCAGTTATCAAATATATGCAGTATGTTTCGTCCAAAATTAATTCCACATAAAAATTTGTTCAAAAAATAAGCGAACAGAAAATGTAGAAACGTCAAAAATCTATAAGAAATGTCAAAATCTTCGTACCAGCCAATCAGAAGCCATGAATCATGTTGCTACTTTTTACTCCCCCAAATTTGTTGTAAAATGTTTCTAAAGAGAACGCTATTCCGTGCCATTTTGTAAAAAGAGAAGTGAACAGTTTGCAACTTTTTTTTTTTTTTTTTTTTTTTGAGTAATATGCAATTGTAGTTAAAGTTGTAAAAACTTGTTAGTTCTGGAACATCACTATTATTCAACATTAAATGTAATATATGGACGCTCTATTGGTCTTCTATTAGAGGGCATTTTAATCTTCTAAAGAAAGAAATTTTAGTCTTCAATATAAAGAATTTTTGGTCTTCTATTGAAAGACCTGTTGGTCCACTATGTGAAGACCATCTGATCTTCTATAGGAAGATATTTTGGAACAACTCTAGTTTAGTAAAAACTCTTCGATTTTTTTGAAATTTTTTCCAGAGGTAGATATTGTTGCGCTGATCATGGGAATGTATAATTTTCTTTGGTGACGGATCCGGTTACCCGGTTATTGGACCCGAAAGTCCAGGTACAAAACCCGGGTTAGATCCGGCTCTACTGAACTGATTGCTACAAATTGCTCATTGGAAAGCTTATGGAAATACCTATCTAACAAGTGGTCATATGAGGTTAGTTTCAAGTGGTCAGGTGATATAACCCAAAAACTGATTTTTGGACCCGGATTTTTCCATAAAACCCTCAAAAGGTCGAAAATGGGCCCATTATGGGTGCCCGCTTAATGTATATCAGATTATAGCCCGCACTTTAACCTTTCCAAAATGGTTCTACATGTTGTAATACCTTCTCTGGATCCAGAGATATGGCCCTTAGAATCTTGAGAACTCGGTTCTGTAGAGATCATTGTAAAGTTCTAAATTTAACAAACTTTTCTTTTAAATTATATTTTTTCTCTAAATAGCCGGCCTTCGGCGGGGGATTTAAAACTTTAAAACTTAAAAAAAAAAAACGGGAACAAAATTTTCTATTAAATTATAAATGTTTCTCTACATAGCCGGCCTTCAGCCGCCGATTTATGACTTTCTCCTATGGACAGGTGCAAATCTAGGGAACGGGAACAAAATGTTCTTTTAAATTGTAATTTTTTCTATAAATAGCCACTTAGAGAAACCGGGTTGTCGAGATTCTAAGAGCCATATATATGTCTGAATCCAGGGAAGGTATTACAACATCCGCGTCCAAAAATCAGTTTTTGGGTTATATCACCTGACCGCTTAAAACTAACCCCATCATATGACCACTTGTTGGATAGGTATTTCAAATGATACCCATTTTGTAGCAATCGGTTTAGTAGAGCCGTGTCTAACCCGGGTTTTGTACCCGGACTTTCGGGTTCAATAACCGGGTAACCGGGTCCGCCCGCAAGCAAATTATACATTTCCGTGATCAGCGCAACAATATCTAACTCTGGAAAAGTTTCAGAAAAATCGGAGAGTTTTTACTAAATTAGAGTTAAGCCGATTTTTTAATTTTCCATAGAGAGTCATTTTCGTTTTCTATGTGAAGAATTTTTGGTCTTCTATACGGAGACATTTTGTTCTTTCTGTTGGTCTTCTTTTTGAAGACATTTTCGTCTTATAAAGGAAGACCTTCTGGTCTTCAATTTATATATTCTATTTATATATAAATTGATATTTATAAGACCTTTTGCTTCTATATAGGAAATCCTTATGCTCTTCTATATGAGTTTCTTTTGGCCTTATATTTGAAGACCGTTTGATTTTCTATAGGAAGACCTTTTGATATTCTTTAGGAAGAACTTTTGGTCTTCAATAGGAACACATATTGGTCTTCTATAGGAAAACCTGTTGGTCTTCTATGGGAAAAACGTTTTGTCTTGTATACGAAGAACTTTTGAACATCTATAGAAATACATTTTGGTCATCTATAGAAACACCTTTACGCCTTCAAGACCTTTTGGTCTTTTATAGGAAGACTTTATGTCTTCTATTTGGTCCTCTATAGGAAGAACTTTTGGTCTGCTATAGAAAGATTTTGGTCTGCTATAGAAAGATTTTGGTCTTTTATTTGAAGACCATTTGTTTTCTATAGGAATATCATTTGGTCTTTTATAGGAAGACCTTTGGTCCTTTATAGGAAGACATTTTGTTTTTCAATAGGCATATATTTTGGTTATTTAAAGGAAGATCTGTTAGTCTCTAATAGGAAGAAATTTTAGTTTTCTACAAGATGACCTTTTTGGAAGCATTGCTCTTCACAACAGTGCCTTCATTACAAAACCCCTTACTTACCTACTATTTTATGAGGGACATGTCGTGCGAAGTGTTTGGTTATTTTTAGGCCTCTAAAATAAGTATTTACGACTTCTGGAAACCACTTATTTAAGTACTTATTTTAGTGGCCCAAAAAACACGTATTTCGCGGGACATGTCCTTGTTAAAATAATGAATTAGTAAGTAGATTTGTATTATTTTTGCTGGGAAGCTGGGTTCAGTCGCTTTTTATAAGTGGATACCTCGGATTTCATATTGATCTTAGTTGCTCATATTACCTCCCCAATATATTTAGTTAAGTCTGTCACTTGTTAGAGCTCTTCCCAATAAAGAAATATACAAAAATTCTGACTGATGCACGAACATTGTTGTCGGTATTTAGTTAACAACAAAGGAGGAAAAAAATTAACGAAGAAGTTGGCATAGATGTTCGGAAAATAATAGCCACCCCTGTATTAGAACGACACGCTTTGAGGAACATTCTATGCCAACTTCTTCTTCTTCCTTTTCGTTTGCTTACCAATCGTTGATCTTATTGAAGCATATCCATTGTACAAATTACAGGACACTTGGTATAAAAAAGCTATGAAAAAACAATCTCAAGATTTTTGAGGGATTGGTTATATCAATCTACTACTATCAGTGACTCAAATTTTGTTTACACAATTTATCATTTAAACTCTTATCTTATTGCCTACCTTTCTTCTTCCCCCCTCCCTTTTCTAGCCAAATTAAAAAGGATCAATTCAAAGAAATGAAAAATGATCATTTGGAACTTGAACCATTTGTTGATTGCCAAGAATGCGGTCGTAAACAGCATCAAATTTGTGTTTTATGGTTGGATTCCATATGGCCAGGTGGTTTTGTTTGTGCCCGTTGTCTGGAGAAGAAGAATTCCAAACGAAAAGAGAATAAATTCAATGCTAAACGTTTACCCACCACTAAATTGGGTATTTACATTGAGACACGCGTCAATAATTTCCTCAAGAAAAAAGAAGCTGGTGCTGGTGAAGTACACATTCGTGTTGTCTCATCATCGGATAAGTGCGTAGAAGTGAAACCTGGAATGCGTAGGCGTTTCGTGGAAAATGGTGAAATGAATGCAGAATTCCCATACAGAGCAAAAGCATTGTTCGCTTTCGAGGAAGTTGATGGCATTGATGTTTGTTTCTTTGGCATGCATGTACAAGAATACGGGTCAGAATGTCCACCTCCGAATACCAGACGTGTATATATTGCCTATTTGGATTCGGTGCATTTCTTTAGACCCCGTCAATATCGTACTGCAGTATATCATGAAATTTTACTTGGTTACATGGACTATGTCAAACAATTGGGCTATACAATGGCTCATATTTGGGCTTGTCCGCCATCGGAAGGTGATGATTATATATTCCACTGCCATCCTACAGATCAGAGAATACCCAAACCAAAACGTTTACAAGAATGGTATAAGAAAATGTTAGATAAAGGTATGATTGAACGTACCATCCAAGACTACAAGGATATCCTCAAGCAGGCTGTAGAAGATAAACTAACGTCGGCAGCTGAACTGCCGTATTTCGAGGGTGATTTCTGGCCAAATGTTTTGGAGGAAAGTATAAAGGAGCTCGATCAGGAGGAAGAAGAAAAGCGTAAACAAGCTGAAGCTGCCGAAGCAGCAGCTGCTGCTGCCGCAAATGTATGTTTTTCTTAGAGAATGCAATTTTTGTTTCTGTAATTTACAATTTCTTTCCAATAGATTTTCTCAATTGAGGACAGTGATGTTAGCGGAGATGGTAAAAAGAAGGGCCAGAAGAAGGCCAAAAAATCAAACAAATCAAAGGCTGCTCAACGCAAAAACAACAAAAAGTCCAATGAACAACAGGCGGGTAATGATCTTTCGGCGAAAATCTATGCCACCATGGAAAAGCACAAAGAAGTGTTCTTCGTTATAAGGCTGCATTCAGCGCAATCAGCGGCCAGTTTAGCGGTATGTTATACATAATACGCCACATATAACAAAGATAAATTAAATATATATCTTTCCATACTCCAACAGCCCATTCAAGATCCTGATCCATTGTTACAATGTGATCTCATGGATGGTCGTGATGCATTCCTTACCTTGGCTCGTGATAAACACTACGAATTCTCATCATTGCGCAGAGCACAATTTTCCACATTATGTATGTTGTACGAGTTACATAATCAAGGACAAGATAAATTTGTCTACACCTGCAACAATTGCAAAACTCCGGTTGAAACTCGCTTCCATTGTACGGTGTGTGATGTAAGTAGAATTTTATTCAAATCTCACAAAATGTTTTATATTTTTACCACTTGTAATTGTTTTCATTTGTCTCCATCCTCTCCTTTTTAGGACTTTGACTTGTGTACAATATGTAATGAAAAGATTGGTCATCCTCACAAAATGGAGAAACTGGGCTTCGATCTGGATGATGGCTCTTCTCCAGCCGATTTGAAACAAGCCAATCCTCAGGAGGCACGCAAGCAATCCATACAGCGTTGTATACAATCTTTGGTTCATGCTTGTCAGTGTCGCGATGCCAATTGTCGACTACCTTCGTGCCAGAAGATGAAACGTGTGGTGCAGCACACAAAGAACTGCAAACGGAAAACCAATGGTGGTTGTCCCATTTGCAAGCAACTTATTGCTCTGTGCTGTTATCATGCCAAACATTGCCAAGAGCAAAAGTGTCCAGTGCCTTTCTGTCCAAATATCAAACACAAGCTCAAGCAACAACAATTGCAACAAAAGTATGTATTAAATGTTGGTGTGTTTTTGGGTGGATGTGACATGTCAAGAACTAACAATTTGTTTCTTTGTATTCTTTTAGGTTGCAACAACAACAGTTGTTACGCAGACGTGTCGCCCTTATGTCGCGTACTGTTACGGCTCCAGCTGCCTTGCCTGGACCTGCCGCTGTCACCAATCCAGTGGTTGTTTCAGGTGGTGTACCGGTTCCCAATGTGGCTATGGTGACGCCCACTGTTGTGGGAGGCCAACCGGCCATTATGCCAGCTGGTGCTGCAGGAGCTATGAGTCCCTCCACAGTTCCAGTGCCCTCACCGGTGGCTGCACCAATAGGCGGTGGCATGACATCGCCACATCCTCATCAGCCAGGCATGGGAATGAAGGGTGGCGGTCATTCGCCCTCACCCAATGTGTTGCAGGTTGTTAAACAGGTATGTACCACATAAAATACTAGTGTGTATGTGTGTTTGCATGTGCAAGGCAACCATTCATTGATGCCCAATTTTAGGTACAGGAAGAAGCTGCCCGACAGCAAGTACCCCATGGAGGTGGCTTTGGCAAAGGTGGAGCAATGGCACCGCCAGTTATGCAACGCCATCATATGGGCGGTCTACCCAATCAACCGAATCCCGGTATGGTAGGCAATGTTGGGAATGTTCCTGGTGGTGTTGGTAATGTGGGACCCATGGGCCCTGGCGCCAGCAATGTTATGGGTAATAATCTATTACCAATGGATCAGTGGGGCAATCGCTATCCCAACAACAATGCTAATCAAGGCATGCGTCAACCCAATCAAAATCAGGTTATGCAACCCAATGCCATGCAACAACAAGTAAGGAATCGAAAAACACAAACAAGTCACAACGAAAGCATTTCTATTACCTGTGTATTTTTTATTTTTCTAATTTTAGGGAATGATGGGCGGCATGGTTGTTGCTGCAGGTTCTCAACAAATGCCCGGCAGTTCAGGCAATATGCCAGGTAATGTCCAAGGAGTTGGTGGCATGGGTGGTAATAATCCGGGCATGGTTGGCATGGGAGGTGCTGGCCCAATGGGTGGTGGCCCTGGTGCCGGAATACGACCCCAAGGTCAGCATCCCAATGCTGGTGGAGTTGGTGGCTCAGGACAAATGCCAAATGGTCCACTCAACAATCAGTTGAACACACAACAACTGCACCAAATCATGCAAAAGATCAAGAACAATCCCACTAATGAAGGTCACCAACAAATCTTGCAAGTGTTGAAACAAAATCCACAAATAATGGCTGCAATTATTAAGCAAAGACAACAGAGTCAAAACAATGCCAATGCTGGTGGTCAACAAGGTGGAGGTGCTGGCGGAGCTGGTGTTGGTGCTGCGGGTAATGGTCCTCAACAGCAACAGCAGCAGCAGCAACTCCAACAACAACAGGTAATGCAACAACAACAAATGCAACATATGATGAGCCAACAACAACAAATGCCACAATCACAGCAACAAGTTATGATGCAGCAGCAACAACAAAATGCTGGACAACATCAGCGTATGCCAGGAATGCAGAATCCAATGATGATGCAACAACAACAGCAACAGGGACAAGTAAGTACATACAATTGCATTTCATAGTTTTATGTAATATCCTACCCCAGGCTCTTGGGAATCAATGCGAACAATTTTTCTACAGCTTGGTTTCTGAGTTGAAGAAATCACTGCAAAGGACAATCTGCTGAAAATTGGTGATAGAAGGATTGTTTAGAGATTCAGTCAAGGAGCTTTGCAGCAGATCGGTATAAAAGTAGCGGTATATAAGAGCCTACATAGCAGAAGGCAATTTATATAGAAGCAAAAACAAAAGAGAGGCAAGACTAATAGAAATGTGGTTTCACAGGCGTACAGATTGGTGTTGATAAGCGAGAAGATGGAAGTCTTTCTAGATGAGTAGAAGTCTTATTGGACGACCACTGGCGAGACTGTAGATTATTATAGACTACTAGAAGAATGCTGTAATTTTATGTAGTTTTTTACACTAGTAAAGACTATGGTTTGGAGGCGATTATGGACGACCCGAAGGAGGTTTTGTAGGCGACCAGAATAGAGTCTTTATAGACGACTCGAATGGAGTATTTATGGACGGCTTGAATGGAGTCTTAATGGACGACTCAAAGGGAGTCTTTATAGACGACTCGAAGGGAGTTTTAATATACGACCCGTAGGGAGTCTTTTTAAACGACCAGAAGGGTGTCTTTTTAGACGACCCGAGTGAAGTCTTTATAGACGACCAGACGGAAGTTCTTATAGACGACTCGAAGGGAGTCTTTATAGACGACTCGAAGGGAGTCTTTATAGACGACTCGAAGGGAGTCTTTATAGACGACTCGAAGGGAGGGAGTCTTTATAGACGACTCGAAGGGAGTTTTAATAGAAGACCCGAAGGGAGTCTTTTTTAGGCGACCCGAGTCTTTATAGACGACCCAAGGGGACGAGGAATTTTCGTTCAGCATAACCCCCGTAGATAACCAGAAGATATCAATCCCACGACAGCGGGTTCTCTCCTCCGAGAAACAAAAATACCGAGGAATTTTCGTTCAGCATAACCCCCAATCCAATCAATCCCACGACAGCGGGTTCTTTCCTACCGGATTGACCCGAAACAATAGTGTTTCGTCCAGCGGTTGCCAACCCAGCATCAGACCTGTGCTTCACGTTGGTTTCTATGCTGCTACAACAACAACAACCAGAAGATAGGACAAACTTGGAAAGAATAGAATGTAGTTTTTACGAAAGAGTAGAAGGAAGTCTTTATAGATTCGGAGATGTGAATTCCAATAAACGGTTTTTATAGGGAACCAGAAAAGCATAATTATATAATGAAAATCATACAGGAATTCTTCATATTCGAACAGTCTTTTTTTAGTCTTTGAACTTCTATATCTCAATAACGGTAAATCCTACGAAATTATCAGAAAGGTCAATCTTGTAGAGAATTTTCACTGCTACAACATATTCTTTAGTACCATTTGGAAGGACTTGCGGTTTCCTACGTGAAATCGTGAAAACCTAAAAAAAAAAAACCTTAAAAATGCCGACTTGAATCGCGATTTATTTAAAAAGCGCTCCGGCGATTTTTTTATTATTATTTTTCTCATCTATGAAGATTGTAGTTTCAGAATCGGCAAAAACTTCCCAGGTGTAAACATCTTCCATTTAAAGTTGCTTTAAGAACACCGTGAGGCATCATAAACGCGTATATATAGAAGAGTAAAAGACAATCCGCATAGACAAACAGAAGATAAGGTTTATAGGGAGGTTCAGTTTAGGGAGGGAGTAGTAGTAGTATAGTCGATTGATAGGAGGAAGCGTTATCCTTTAATGAAAGAATAGAAACGAAGAGAGGGTTTCTATAGGCCAGCCAGCAATCATTTGTTTTACACAAAATGCATTTATTTCTTAATCTTCTAGGCTTCCAACCCGCAATGGTTTAAAATGCGTCAAATGCCCAATTATCCACCACCATATCGTCAGCGAGCACCTCAACAAATGGGTGGTGTAGGAGGACCTGGTCAACAATTCGGTGGCGTCGGTTCATTTGGAGGACCAGGAGCTGGTGGACCCACTGGTGGTCCCGTCGATCAATATGCTGCCATGCAACAGGGCCTCAAACCATCACCTCAACAGCAAATGGGCGGTATGCCCGGAGTACAACAGCAACAAATGATGCAAGGTGCCGGTGGTATGGTTGGTGGACCGAATGTTATGGGTCCACCAACACCGCACACACTACAACAGCAATTAATGCAACAATCAGCAAGAGCATCACCGCCAATACGTTCACCACAACCCACACCCTCACCACGTTCAGCACCATCGCCACGAGCCGGACCATCGGCCTCACCACGTGCTCAACCCAGTCCTCATCATGTTATGTCACATTCACCCGCGCCTCAAACATCCCATGATGGTCTACACAATCATGGTGGTATGCATCCGCATCAGTCACCACTGCCAGGTGTGCCACAAGATGTGGTAGGTGGTGTTGGAGGAGTTGGTGTGGGCGGTGTGGTTGGCGGTCCCGGTGGCCCAGTTTCCGATGCCTCCGATCAACTTACCAAATTTGTAGAACAACTTTAGTGTAATTAGCTAATGGCAGCGGCTCAATCCCCCTATCCGAATCCATCTCCCTCACCCCATGGCAGCCGCTTTAATATGAATCCTTCCCCCCAGCAACAGCAACAACACCATCAGCAGCAACAGCATCGTTATTTCTAAAACTACTACCAACCAAACAGCAGGCAGTTCAGGTTTGCATTATTCATTTATTTTGTTTTTTTAACATCTATGATGGACACATGACATGAAATCATGTAACTAATCCTTATACAAAGGGCAAATAACTATTTGCCGTTTATCACACAGATCGATCTTGTACTCATGTTATTTAGTTTATTTTATTTTTTACTTATACAATAGGTTTCATTTACAATAATAACATTTTAAATGTTTTTCTTACGATTATGATTTCAATTTTTATATATATAAATAACACATGCATAAAACGTTCTTTGTTTAATTTTTGTACATCAACTATTTAAGACAAAAACAAA
This sequence comes from Musca autumnalis, assembly GCF_047663935.1. Classification (NCBI taxonomy): domain Eukaryota; kingdom Metazoa; phylum Arthropoda; class Insecta; order Diptera; family Muscidae; genus Musca; species Musca autumnalis. The sequence continues at coordinate 173,180,330 of NW_027411866.1, read as the reverse complement.
ATCGTCATTATAATTTTTATATATTTATATAGATTCCTAATAGAGCCCCCCCCCCCCCAAACTAATATAATAATAAAAATAGTAATTGTTAAGATTTGTTGCTTACATCAATAAAGCACGACAACGCGCATCACACTCTTATTTAATTCCATTATGAATGAAGTGAACCAATCAAAAAGAAAAACCAACCAACAATGATAAATGAGTTGTAAGAATAATGAGGGGCCTAGCGTTATTATCGATGAGAATAGAAGTATTGCAGAATAGGTTTTCAATTCTTTCCTCTAAAATTCAAATTTTATTTTTCTTAGTTTTGATTACAAATTGAGGTTAAAATGCTTAATTAGATGTATAAAATTATATCCGATTTCCAAAAATAGGTTTTTTAAATTAGCCAAATATTGGAAAATCAAGTGAAACATCTATTCTTATTTGGTTATACGTAATTCATACCCCCACTCTTACAGCTAACAATTATTTTTTGTCGATCTTAATTACAAGCCACTCCATTGAACAAAACTAGAAAACGATTCCCAATGTGTCCACAACAACCACCCCTAGCCTACTACTCCTTCTAACACAACAACCCATACAAAAATTGAATACTATCAATAAAAATGCATACAAATATAAAACTATTTATACTAATCAGAAAGAATAGCTTATAAAAAAACATACAAAATACATAAAACAAGTCTTAGCTATATAGTCAACCAAGAACCATAAACAACACACACAAAAACTCACACCAACCAATCAACTCTCTCCCCCAACCTTTACATTTAAACATAAAAAAATAAAAATGGAAAAAATCAACAGAAAATCGTAATAATTTAAGTCTTAGCATTCTAAGGAATTTTATACTTTTCTCTATAAAAAAAAACAAACAATTAATTTATATTAAACAAAAAACCAAGACGAAAAAGTTTATTTTAGCACTTTGAGCTATACATATATATTATATATAAAATAGAGATTTAATATTAATTATATAAATACTTATAGAAAAAGAAGCAGATAAGTTAGGATGTATATGTGTTAACAAGAAAATGTCTGAAAGAAACAAAAAAAAACAACAACAAGAAAAAATCCATTACAGCTATTAAATAAGTGATTTAATTTTAAAAACATACCCCTAATAGGCAAGATACCACTCTACAACCAACAAGAAGAAAACAAAATAAATACTTTGTAAAATGTTACTAAATATTTTGTAAATATTAATATTATGGCTATCCTTCCTCCTTCCTTCCCTCGTATCATACTTACCTCCTTCTCGTTTTTTAGCTAATGTAAGACAATTTATATAACATAATGTTAAATATATATTTAAAATTAAAAAAAGAATACACCGACAATTTTTTTTTTCATACATTTTCCAAAAAAAAAGAAGAGAATAACTCCCCCACAACAAACTTAATGTTGAAGTTTTAATTTCCCAATTATTTCTCCACAAAAAATAAATAAAATTTATTTGCAAAATACATCCCAATATCGTCATTGACAATGTAAATAAAATAGTAACATCCCCCCATTATATGTGTAAAAATGTTTGGAATTTTTTAATAATCTTTCTTTAAATTCAAATTTCTCATAAACCACCACCCACAATAAACTCTACAACATTAATACTATGTAACACAACGTTTTAAGCATAACTCTAGGACTCTAGGAGTTTTTTTCCATAATTATATGACACTGAAATATATTTTTCTAATTTTAAAATTTGTTATTTTTTAATATTGCATTTAATGTTGTTTTGTTAATTATATTCATTTGAAAAATAAAATAAAAACTTTGTGGATACTTCAAATTTACGTGGTCTCCAATATTCAAAATTAGTGGATTTACATTTATTTATTTATTTTTGTATTAAAAATTCGTTAATTAAAAATGATATCATTATATTTATGTATAATTTTAAAGACTAAAAATAAATAGATTCAGTAAAATCATAAAAAATAATCCATTTTATTTATAATTTTTCTGAACTAGCATTTAGTGAACATCACAAATAGATTATTAGGGATCAGTGGTATAAATGGTAAAATTTTCTTGCCAAAAAAAACCGGACCGGAGTAATATTTGGTACTATTTGTTGTTGGCTGACCTCCAAAACGTATTTTTTTATTTTTGTAAGAACTAAGTTACAAAAAATTTTTTATTTGGGAATTCTTAACGCTAAAGACAAGTAAACTTTACTGAGGTTTTTGAGCATGAAGAGTTTACATTTTATATACTGAGTTTTTTGAAAATGCGTCATTTTGGGATTGAACATTTACAATCATGAGAAGGGAAAATCTACTACGAGTTTTCAGATGTCCTTCGAAACATTTCAGCAGTGCGATTATATAACTAGTTAACGACAGGATTTTCGATAATTGTCGGTAAGTGGAAAATTTTTTATTACTGATATTTTCAGTAATTTAGCGAGCAAAATAAACCTGTTAGTAGAAGTTACCAATAGCAACAGTGCTGACAATATTTATTCAATATTTTAATTCATACTTTTGCCTTTTAATTTCTACCGATTTTTTAGTCAGTAACGGTTACAGAATTCCACTACAATTACAATTTGGAACATTCCATTTGTAGTTGGAGAATTCCATTTGTAAGTTGCAATATATCAATTGTAATTTCATCTTTCATCATTCAACTCCATTTTTATTTTAAATCATTTTAATTAAAATTCGACTTTTTTTCCATTTGAAATTCGAATTATATCATTTGTAACTCAAAACATTTGAATACAAAAATTGTATTTTTTTTTTTTTTTTTTTTTTTGAATTTCATATGGTATAATTCTTGAATGGAATGGAATAATCAATGAAATCGAATTTCAATTTGAATGTAATAAATTACAAATAGAATTTCTCGAATTAAAATTGAAATGTATTAAAATTATGAAAATGGAATTTAACACTTACCCCCAGTTTTTGTAACTAATTTTTGTTCGTTCGTCTATATTCGTAATAATTTAGGCATTCATAGCTCAGCCCCCAGATGACATACACATCTAATTTTTCGTATACCCGTTCCATATATCATTAAGGATTCCTCATTTAAAAACCAGCGCTCTACATTTGCGCTAAAGCGAGTAAATCGATCTACAAAATTTGACAATTCGTGTGAGAAGAATAAACATTTTTACAAAAACTGGGGGTTAAAATAAAATGTTTGGAATTACATTTGGAAATTGGTGTAAAATTCTCTAATAATGTCCTATTATTGTTAAAAACTATTAAAATTTGGAAATGTGAAAACTTAGCGCACAGACTTTGTATTTGTACTCATCCTGTGTACATACATATTAATTGTTTTGATACGGTTGGAAGTCAGTCAATCACTTTATGATAATATAAAATCGTTTGTCGTTAGGATGGCAATCACGAATAACGAAATAATCCCACTGAAATTTGGAAAATATAAATTTTAATAGCAAAATCTCCTCACTTTATAATTTTTATATAAACAAAATCCCAACAAATAGCAGTCGATGGGCTATTTCGACCAATGTTTTTTCTTTTATTTAGTAACAACTATTGTCCAGAATATTATATATTTATTAAATCCACTATATTTTGAAATATTAAGATAAAATTGAAGTAAATCCTAAGTTTTTAATTTTTAGAATTCAACATTCGATTTCAGAATTGCAAAATTATACTTTCTAATTTAAAACAAAATATATTTTATTTTCAAAACTAAACAAATCCCCACCCATCTTATAAATACTATTTCACGAATTTGCATTTCGGGTGTTTACACTTTTTTTTAGATGGTTTCAGACATGACGCAATAATCAAGATAGATCATCATCAACTGTCAAAAAAATATTTGTAAATTGAATGCGACATTAAAATTACACTGTGAACACAAATTTTGGGGCAGAGATAATTCCTTTTGGAGATAAAAGCCCTTGGCGAGTACATTAAGAATCCCAAAGGACAGATCCGCCGTAAGTCGAACTTCCGCGTTATGGCGTGATGAAGTTTTTGCTAGAGACCCTGCAAGGCATCAGGAACTAGCGTAATATATTTTCTCATTGTTGTTTTAGCTTATTTTTGAGATGACACGTCTGCAGTCAAGTCGAATGACGATTATTTTCGTAGAGCACTTCGACGTTCTAATTCGCTTCCTTTAATGTCCCTTTCGTCCTTTAATTTAAGAGCCGCTATAAAAGCACCACAAGATGACGCTTTTCAACTTCGAAATGTTCTGCAAAAATGTCGCTCAGAACATTTGTCGCTTTTTTATAGTATTTTTTTGACATTTACCCCTGTTTGCTGAGAAAAAATTGTGTTTTGTGTTTTTGTATGTTCTGTAACGAATATACAAATAACAAAAGATAGTCTTTTTCTGAACAAAAAACAGTGTAAATGCACGAAACGACAACGAAAACGCGACAAAATCGATTTGTTAATATTAAGAGTCTTTCATCACACAATTAGGCCCCAGGGTTGAACATGGACTAAATCAGTATATTGGAAAAAGTGCAGTTTAACTTGTCTTTGATAGTTTTGAATTTTTTGCAACAAGTTCGTCTTGCGGTGACCCTGTTACGACGGCGCAATTTTTTTGATGCAAGTCAATAATTCCTGAGAAATTTGTCCAAAGATCCAAAAAAGTCCAGTCCCGATTTGATCCAAGCGTACATCGTATTATTTCTTACAGACTCGAATTATGTCCAAATATTGACTACATCAGAACTCTCTTTCGGGTACGTCACTCACAAAGTTTGGAAAGGGTAGAGTAGGCTGGATTTATGTCAAAGCGAAAAATCGATGTCGGATTTTTTTGGTGGCGTTTTTTTTTTTTTAAACTTCGTCAAAATATTTTAGTTGCATCTACACTCATGCATTATTTGTGGAAAATGCAACTGAATGCATCAGAAATAAAAATGATACATGTTTGCTTTTTACCTGCGTCAAAAATTCATATTTATGACGTTTTGAAACCGTGGCCGAAATCAAAAAACGAATGGGGATATCTTTCTGAAATTTTGCACAAACTCAGTGTGTGTCCGTGGGTAATAATGGACTAAATATTAACAACATCGGCTAATATTTTGGTATAGCCCCCATATAACGGTACCTCCTGATATTCGGTATTTTGAGGATTTAAGCCATAATTTCAAATTAGTTGTAGTATGGCACTTACGGTCTCTAGGGGTCTGTAATAGTTTCCACCAAAAATTGTAGACATAGGTCCCCGCTTGGGTATAGTCCCCTTTTTATGGGTCGATCTTGCATTGCCACTAAACTTGAGTTGCGTTGTCAGTTGTCTGCGCGACGATGAAATGTTGTACCATTAATGTCAACTCAACTGGGTGGTCGATAAACATGTTATCGATCAGTGGTTTTCAAACTTGTGACCTCTATTCGCCAAAAAAAAACTATTTTAAAAATAATTCGCGCTTTGGATAACTCTTTTGTGTATTCTGGACAATATTTTAATATTTTGGCTGAGTTTTCGAGCAAATTTGGAAAACAACCCAAGATTAGAATATATAACTGGCCATTGAATCTTCGGATCGTCAAGTTTTATTTGCTGTCCCAAAAAATGATAAGTTCGGTGGAATTTTTTTTTGATGATGAAGAAAATGTACAGGACATTGCATCTATTAGAAGAAATTTGAGGGACAAGTCGAATCCATTGGAATTGCCATCTGCACTGTAAGTTGATGTTCATGCGGAAAGATCTGTATAATCAGTAAATTATTTCAGGTTTAAGGCGTATTTTCGAATGCCAAAGGATGCCGTAGTTTACATTGTGGAGATTTGTTCTGTTGTCCTCTTTTCTGCAACTTCTCCGCGGAGTGGGACGAACACTGTCCATTTCTGGTTGGGGAGAAGAAACAACGGCTTGCTCCGCTTCAACTGTTGACATTATTTCTATTTCATCTTCATCCCATGATTCCACAATACCATAAACTGAACCTACTGGATTTGTCACCAAATTCATTTGCAAAAGATTTGCTGCTGTCCGCTCCAAAGGCGATAAATTCACTTATTGTGATGGACCACCACCAGTGGCTTTGAAGTTTCTTTTATTTTGAGCCATTTTCTTTTTCAAATTTTCTTTAAAGTGAATCCAGACTCTCTGTCACTCTTCAGGTGGTCGTGTTGGAGGTCCATGGCTGTTTAAACTGTCCGAAATGGACCTCCACGCTTCATCCGCTGTGGCTTGGATTTCACCAAAAACCCGAACTCCTCGGGCTAAGTTTGGATTTTCACTCAGTTTATCAATTAATATTTCGAACTGTTGCTTTGTCGTTATTTTCACCATATTGATACACAAAATTAATTAATGATACAAAGAATCAATAATTGTTAACAAAATGTTTATTTTTCCTTCTATTTTACTTCTTCTTTTTTTTTGAAAATGTTCACTGCAACTGAAAATTGGTGGTTGCTGAAAAACAGCCGCTTCGTCAACTGAGATTCGCAACTTCAGTTGAGTGTTGCCATACGTGGAACAATTTTAACAACTGGCAACGCCACTCAACGATAATTGTTATCGATGATCGACCCCTAAAAACTGTGAAATAATAAAAGAAGAAATTTGAATTTTTATGTTTCTTTTTGACATTGCTACCAGATCTACCATTTTTCCGTTCCTTTACTTTTCTGGTATAAATGTTCATGAGAGAGCAATTTTGTCAGTTTTGTCTTTTACCACTTTTACCATTAAAAAAGTAAAGGAAAAAAAGCTAAAGTGAGCGCTGCGTTGAGATTTTTTGCGGAAGGAATCTTCCAAAAGTCCTATGACAATGATTACAGCAATTGCATTGCTCAATATATGTATATTGTCGAACGTATTGAAGGAAGTTGTCCACTTGATAGAGGACAAATTGTGCCAAAATTTGATCGTTTCGAAATTGTGGGAGGAGGAAAAAAGACAAAATAAATATTATTTTTATTCAAAAACGAAATTCTCTGATGTAGTCGGCTGTATAGATGGAACCCATGTGCATATTGGATTTGCACTCAATTTATCAATTAATATTTCAAACTTTTGTTTTATTGTCATTTTCACCATATTTTTGATACACAAAATTAATTAATCATGCAAATAATCAACAATTGTTAAGAAAATAATTTTTTCCTTTCAATTTTACTTCTTGTTTCTTCGAAAATATTCACTGCAACTGAAAATAACTGGTGACTGAAAAATAGCCGGTTGGTCATAAAGTAATTTTGCCATACATAAAGTAATTTTGACAACTGACAACTCCACTCAACGATAATTGCTATCGATAATCGACGCCTAAGTATATATCCTCTTCATCAAAAAATGGTTCCACTGAGCTATAATTTTGGAAAAATATTCCTTTTATTTAGATTTCGTTCATTTTTTCCTTTATGTTATCGGAAAAATAGTAAAAATTAGTAGGTTCTTGCAGTTCTGGAACATTGGTCTGTTCCAGACTATAGCATGGTAGTATGTATTTAAATTTGCTGGGAAAACTACCTAGGACAACCAGAAATATTCAATAAAAACATTGTAATTACATAGTATAAATGGGATTTTTTTTCTAAAATTATTTTATACAAAAATTAATGTTTAACATTTTACACATCGACATGTATCACACAATCTTCTAACAAACCCCCTAACAATTTCAACAAAAACATACACAACCAACTGCCGTTTATAATTTTTTATGTATTGTATATAAGAAATGTGATTTTTCAATAGGAAAATGTAAAAAACGAAAACCATAACAAAATAATAGAATAACACAATGCACTAATTAAATATAAAAACTAACCTTAAAATAAAAACAAGAACAAAAAAAAAACAAAGAAAGCCGCCCAATCTTTGTTATAAAAAGAAAAACAAAAACACATTTTAATTTTTATTAGAAGAAGATTTCAAAGAGTAAACAAAAAAAAATCAACATTTATAGGAAAAAAACATAAAAATGCCTTAACTTTTAAAGAATATAAAAGGAGAAGAACAGAACAAGAATGAAGTGTACATATTCAAAATAGAAATTGAAAAAAGTTTTAAATTTTAAGAGAGGAAAAAATTTAGCATACTATACATCAAGAAAATACCGCCACCAACCAACCATAACTAGACCGACCACCGTGAAAAGTTATGTATTTTTTAATTTGTTAAAATTTAAGACTTTTTGCAATTTTGATATTCTTCAACAACATAAAAAGTCATTATACCTTAAAAACTGAATGCATTGCATTGTACATACATAGAAATTAGGTTCATATAAGTTAAGGGAAAAAGAAAAAAATAATAAAAAAAAAAAAACAATATTCCAAAACTGTTTTGTGATTAAAACTATGAATTAAAGAAAGAAGCAAACAAAATATAATTAATATTTAATTGTAATTTTAAGTTTTAGAATTTCTTTTTTATTCAAAGATTAACTCATCCCAACTTCAACCAATCTCTTATTGATTTTTTATATAAAACAAATGTTTTATTATTATTTTTTTTTCTTTGTGATTAATGTTTAAGAGAAGAGTTTGATAACTTTTTTTTTGAATAATTTTATGTCGTTGCAAGATTTTTTGTTTTATAAATATTATTATTACAACTTTTTAAGGAAATATTTTTTTTTGTTTGTTTTTAATGCACTGAGAAAATTTAGTTTAAGATAAAGTAAAATAATAAATATATGTATGTATTAATATAAACAAATATGGAACTAGGCTATCAACGTATGTATGTATAAATCTATAATTTTTAAGTACATTCAATAAATCTATTTTTTTTTTTTAATTTTTTTGGGCAAGAACCGCCGCATTGCCCAAGAAATTAAAAAAAAACACAAAGTGTTTAATGGTTTTGTGAACAAGAACAACACAAAATTTTATAATATTGTAGATAAAACAGCTTGATTTGAAATAATTATTTGACAAGAAAAAAAATCAATGTCAAAATCAAGTCATAACAAAAAATAACCTAAAAATTACCCAAAAAAAAAAAAAATCAAGCCCTCAAAAAAACATGAAGCAAACAAACGTATGTGTATAGTAAGCGTAAATATTGCATTAAAATGAGATGATGTATACATAAATTCGTTATAATTTAATATCAAACTAAATCTAAACAAACAACTCTTATACTTAACGACAAACAAAAACGATAAATTTACTTTTAATTCTAACACTGTGTGTAGTCGATGATGATGATTATTATTATAAATAACCTTCTCGGAGCTAAAGATATATAGATTATGCAACTAAAATAATTTAATATAAATAACAAACTGATATAAGCGCTATATATACACACATATATATATATATCCCCAGACCGAAGAAGTTCGTAAGCAAAGCGATAGTACAGTTAATGCATTGCATTATCTTTTAGTAAAAAAAAAAAACAGAAAAACAAAAAATATAAATCAGCATTATTTGTATATTATTTAACTATAAATATAAAAAAATAAGAAGCAAAATCGTTTATAACATATTTAATAATATAAAGTAATGAAAAACAGAAAAAAATGAAAAAAGATAATAATAATTATATACTTGTAAAAGAAAAAAACTTAATTTAAATACAAAAACAAATGCGTATAAAAATAATTTAAAAATAAAAAAATTAATAAAAAATTACTGGTGTTTCGTTTTTAGGGAAAGTTGGTAAAATTAGGCACACCTGTTTTTAACCCAGCAAAAATTTTTGAAGTGGTTCGATGCGATGTCAGTATTTCACTGGATTTTTTGCATTGTTTTTAATGAAGTAGTAAAAGGACCAATTTCTCTTAAGCATTTGAACGAAATCCGTGAATAGTATGTACAATTCCTATACAATCCCATGGCAGCGAGTTCTTTCGCGCCGATTGTAATCGCACCATACACCGGCCACCTCAGTGTACTAATTTGTATCGTTTTTCTGTGTTGACATCCCGGAATGACTACTCCCAACATTAGTTCCCTTTTGGAAGGTCATAACCTTCTGGTATGGGGGGAGTTCAATGCTCATAATGAGCTGTGGCATTCGGACTTCGGAAGCGAACAGAGGGAGGTGACTGAGCAGATGATACACGGTCAATGAGGACGCCCCTACCACAATTAGCGGAGAGTGTTACAGTTCGCCTTGTCTGACAAATGACGCCACCTAGCAACCCGTCGTTTCTCTTGGGTCAGACTATCAGGGCAATCATGAATATTTCCCTCGGAATTTTCCGCGCGGAAAATAATTTTAAAAAGTGATATTCTTTAAAACAAGTAAAAAAGTATCAGTCGGCTTTGCCGACAGAGATATACCCTCAGCCTGTGTATATTGAAACAATTTTTTTCACAAAAAAACGCATGTATTTAGGGAGTTTTAAAAATTTTGGGCGTTTGAACTGACAAAAATGTTGATTATGATTAAAGATCAAAAGTTTTGCGGAGGAGATACTAAAAAGAATGGATCTCCAGCCACTACATATGGTACCATAGGGTTTTTTTACAACTTCAGGGATGTTTGCTCAAGAAGTATTGACTTGCCCCTGAAACAACTTTTACCATCGCAATTGAGGCAGCGAATGCAAGATGCTTCAACAAAAATCAAAGTGATTCGAAAGCAGGTCTTAAAATGAACATGTATCCGAAATTTTGTGTGGGAGGTACCGGATGGAGTGGACAAATATAGTCCATATTTGAACCTGATCTATATCTGGTAGATATATTAGGATGTGTAAAGTATGGTCCAATTCGGCCACTCTCTTCAAGAGTTATCGTACGCACAATTTCTTCGAACATTTTTGAACTTTTGTGGGGGAGGTACCTGAAGGAGTGGACCGATATGGCTTATCTTCGAACTTAAACTTTGTTTGGACAAAATATTACTAAGGCCAAACTTTGGACCGAATCGGCAGACCTGTTCGAGAGTTATTTTGCCCTCCAACCTCCTCACACGGTGTCATAGGGGTTTTTGCAACTTTCAGGCTATTTTCTCAAGAAGTATGGACTTGCCTGATGAAACTTATATCGTCGTATGGAGGGGAGTGAATACAAGTTGCTAAAGCAAAAATCAAAGCGATTCGAGAGATGGTCCTAAACTGAACTTTTCCAAATTTTTTTGTGGGAGGTACCCGACGGAGTGGACCGATTGAGTCCATATTAAAACCTGATCTAAGTCTGGTACACGCTCCACGATGGGCAAAGTATGGACCAAATCGGTTACTCCCTTCAAGAGTTATCGTGCGCACAAATTTTCCGAACATTTTCGAACTTTTGTGGGGGAGGTACCGGAAGGAGTGGACCGATATAGCTCATCTTCGAACTTAAACTAAGTTTGGGCAAAATATTACGAAAGCCAAAATTTGAACCGAATCGGTTTATCCGTTCGAGAGTTATCGTGCGCTCCAGCCAGACAGACGGACGGACATTGCTCAATCGACTCCAAATTGTCTGAAACACATTTCGTCCAAACATACTTGGGGTCTACAACCATTATTTCGATGAGGCACATTTTGCCCGTATGAAAGTGTATATACCCTCGTTAGCATGAATGCTGAGGGTATAAAAATAGTATTTTCAAACGTTTCAGTCTAATGGAATCACTTAATTATGGAATATTCTTTTGGAATATGCCTTTTTCGACGTAAATAGGGAAATAAAAAATTGTGAAAGTGGGTAAAGAGAATAAATTCCACACGGAATTTTTATTCATGATTGCCCTGTATCTTCCCATAATTGTCTCTATCAGCAGACAGCCCGATTTCATCACCTCTGAACACCGCACTTTCATCAATCATGAGAAAGCTAGATAGTCCGGTCAAAATAGACATGCGTATAAGGGGGAAATAGCAAAAATTCCCACAAAGCTGAATTTTGGTGGAGAGCTAGGGTTGACCATTAGAAGCAACGTCCTAAAAGTCCCCATCGATCCCATGTGCGCAAAACAAGTTATTCGGGGTCAAAGGTCATTTTTGGAGGCATTATTCAGTTTTTTTAATTTTTCTCAAAAACGGTAATACTTAGCAAAAGCCCGCTAAAGTAAAAGTTGTAGATTCAATAATTGTCTACAAGATTGGTCCTTATGATTCTTAAAAAAGACTTACCATTTTCGAGATATCTCGATCTAAAGGTCAAATAAAAAATTAGCCTCGTAAGTACATTATGAGCCGAGCCGGTTAAAGTAACGACACTATGTGTTAGATACTTCCGTAAGCTTTCAAACGATATCCACTTTGCAGTAATCGGTTCAGTTGAACCGGGTCTAACCCGGTTTTTAAATTTGGCCTTTCGGGTCTAATAACCGGCGAACCCGATCCGCAACCGTTGAAAATTATACATTTCCGTAATCAGCGCAACAAACCCTACCTTCGGACAAAACTTGAAAAAAATCGGAGAGTTTTCGTTGGGGTCGTTCCCGTTGGGCTTTCGATTATACATGTGGGTTAAATGGGCTATTTTTGCATAAAATGACTCTAACATTGAATAACTCTACTAAAAACACTCCGATTTTGTTGGAATTTTTTTAAAAGATAGCTATAATTTCGCTCTTCAAGAAAATATATATATTTTTGGGGGACAGACCCGATAACTTCGCTTATTTTAGCCGGTTCGTCTGAATATGTGCATATTTCCCTTATAAGTGCATAAAAATCATGTGTTTTTTAGAACAGCTATATCTCAAGAATGGTTCCTCCTAAGAAAAAAATTGTAAGGGTCAAACTTGTAGATAATTTTTCTGTCTACAATATTTACTTTAGTCACTTTTTGATTAGATCAACCGTTTTCAAAAAATAAATCCGAAAACCTAAAAACACTTAAATTTTGACCTTTGACCCCGAATAATTTTTTTTGCACACATGGGATCGATGGGGACTTTTAGGACGTTGCTTCTAATGGCAAACCCTAGCTCTCCACCAAAATTCAGCTTTGTGGGAATTTTTGCTATTTCAATGTCTATTTTGACTGGACTAAGAGATCTATCCAACCCTTCTTATGTTCGGGTAGCAGAAAGGTCGTTTCGAGACATAATCACAGTTGAAGCCGCTCGCCATATACCTGCTGATGGAATACCCGAAGTGAGGCCAAACTTCTTAGCATAAGGCGACGGGATTTGCAAATAAGCTGACACTGGAAGTTAACAGGTTGGTCGGTGAGCATAAGCGGAACAAGTGGTTAAATCGTCTGAAGAGTTGCAACATTAGAGCCGGAATAAGAGAATTGTATGCAACGGTTAAGTTACTCTCGAACCCTGCAAAGGGTGAATATAGGACCTCAGTCACGTTTGGCGACATTACGCTGACTGATCCGAAAATGTGCGAGAGTTATTCGAATGGACAGTTTGTCGAGCACCCAGGAGTGACAGGGCGAAGAGAAGAATACTACGTGTCATTAGATCTATTTCTGAACTACCACAATTTATAATGGATGATGCTGCGAATGTCATCAAGAACTATAAATCATCCAAAGAGTTGGGACCTGATGGAATGTCCATGGTAATGCTGAAACAGCTAGATGTGTCGGGAGTCGAGTATGGCTGACTTCTGAAACGTCATAAAACTGCGTTGTTTCACTTATTGCTCGGGCTTTGTAAAGGTATTTTAAAGTAACACCTTTGCAAAATCTTCCTAATGCATCAGTTTTCTAACTCACTTTTATTTTGTTTGTATTCTGAGTTTCAAATGCGATACAGTGACGTTATGGAGTGCAATGCTTCGCATTAATTCTGTATCACTGCAATATGAAATATGATGCGTAAGACATCTGCAAAGCAACTGAAGTTTCGGAAGCCTGGAAAATGTGCAGGATGGTCCCGCTACTGAAGCCAGTCAAGGTTGCAGGCCAAGGTGAATCGTACAGATCGATTTCGACTTTGTCGCCCGTACCAAAGACCCTTGACGCTTTGGGAATTAACCTCTACCACCTTTTTCCCATGCGAGGAATATGCAAATATCCGCCACTAAATCTACACCCACTCTGTTCACCACATGGACGGCAGAGGTAAGAACTGAGTTGAATGTCATGGTCGATGGTAGCAGAATTCCAACCACAAATTATCTCAAAATTCTAGGAGTCACAATCGACAGCATTTTCATGCCAAAGTAGGACTAAGGTTCTCAAATCCCCAGCCGGCAACACTTGGGGCGTGCAGATTAAGAAACCTTGTTGACTAATCAACCCTAACCAAAACCTTGACGAGCTATGAGGACTCCTATCCACTCACCTATCCGGGGAAGAAATCTCAGCCTATGTGGTGGAGTAAAAAATTAGCCAATCTGCGTAAATTAGCAAGAAAATCCTACAATAAGACGAAACTAAGTAGGGATTGAGATGCCTACAAGGACAATTTCAATAAGTACAAGAGTGAAATCAGGAAAGCAAAGCGGAATTCTTGGGTTAGCTTTTGTGAGTCTATAGAAGGAGTCAACGAAGCGGCTAGGTTTCGTAAGATACTTTCTAAGGACCCCAAATCCATAGGTAGCATTAAATGAAGCGATGGTTCCTGAACTAACTCCGGACTGGAGACTCTGAATCTGCTATCAGGTGTTCACTTTCCCGGTTGCGCGGATTTCGATGGTGTTCTGCCTACAGTAGGTCACAGTCGAGTTTGAACTATCGATGATGAGTAGCTGATAGACAGACTAACAAGCCGCTCAAGACATCAGTGGGCGATTAACAGCATTCAGCCTTATAAGTCACTGGGACCGGATGGTATTATATGCTTCATAATGTGACAGAGCCAGCACTATCACTCCTGCTGAGATGCCGAAAAGTTGAATCATCGACTCGTGCAGAGGAGAGAGTTCCGTGAGGAAAACTGTTAATACAGGCACACCACAGGGGGGAGTTCTCTCATGATAAATGAAATATGCTTTCCAAATTATCGCAGGCAACTTTAAACGTCATTCTGAATTTCCCACTCTGGACATCCTAATCCAGTTTCAGGCGGCAAGAACGGCTTTTAGACTCAGAGAGTCAGGATCGAGGCGAAGGTCACACTTCGGACATTCGAAAGTAGTTTTAAAACTAATTGATAGTCGACTTGAATTAAATGACAGATGTTGTTTAAGCGATTATATGCCAAATCCGTTTAAGTTTGACTCTCTATTCCTTATCTTTCTAATTAGGGACGCATGAGCTGAGGTCATATCTCCTCTGGACGGTCTGGCAATATAAACAGACGGTTGAAAGCTGGAAGAAAGCACTGGTTACTGGAGTCTACTGCGGAAACCCGCTAATTAAACAATCATACAAGCTTGACTATAGCTGCAGCGGAGATTGTTGCTATCTGGAAAGCAGCAGAACTGGGGAAAGGCTTGAAGGTAGTCTTGTATGGACCATTAACTATCGAGCTATCCTTGATTGCAGGAAGGTTCTGCATGAAATGCGCGATATCGTAAAGCTATATTGAGTTCTGGGCCATATTAACATAATGGGAAACGAGTTAGAAGATGAACTAGCTCGAGGTAGCTCTAAGTCTATCGACCTTCCAGTTGATGAAACTGCTGGCCAACAAACATTGGCAAACTTCGTAAGATCTTCAACGAGAGGGCACATCAAAGATGGCACTTGGAACCTGGTTTCAAGATATCCAATGCAATCTGGCCTGTGGTCTCTCGTAGTATAATCATCTCCCTCCTCTAACTTGATAATTTAGGGATGAAAATCACGGTGGGACCTATAACAGGTCACTGCAGAGTTAGATCTCTAACATGGAAATGGGATGACAGTGGCATTGACTACTGCAGACTATGTGAAGATGCAGAGGATATGGTACTGTCGAATATCTACTCTGCACACACAGAAAAAAATTGGCCTCTCTAACATATGTCCCAAACATATTTTGCAGCAAACATATATTTGTTTGCAAGCAGTCCCAAACATAACAACGCCTTTCATAAAGCAAAAAAAAAACTGGTTTTTCTGAGAGATTTATTTTTTATTTTTTAATTATTTTTTATTTATTTATTTATTAATTCTTTTATTTTGTAATATTGTAACTTACCGTTTCGTCTAAAGATTTTCACTGTAGTTGTTATCGTCTTGTAAGCATAGCAGAACAATATGAATCATATGTACATACATGTTGAATCAATCAGCGCTAGGTTTAGATATTAGATATTGCCTTTATATTAAAGAAATTACAAATTTGTAGTTGCGAAGTATTAAAATATATGAACTTTGTTTTTTCGACACCAAACGCACTGTAGTTTTTTGGTTTGTCGGTTTGTCAGTTAACTAACAACAATTGTTGCGACAGCGGTAGTTGTTGTGTGTGTGTGGTTTGTTAATAAGGCATTCCGCAGCTGCGAGAGCCCTGTTGTTGCTCTCTTTGACCAAAATCCTCTCCACCCATAAAAAATATGTTCTAACAAAAAAATATGTTGGTACCCAAACATATTAAATTGAGATATGTTACAAAATGTTGCAAACATATACTTGTTTGGACACAAACAAATTATGTTTGAATCCAAACATATATTTGTTTGCAATCAGTCCCAAACAAATATTTGTTGGGATCCAAACATATTTTTAACATATAGTTTTCTGCGTGCAGGTATACCTTTTTTCTAACAAGAAGACGCTGAAAACTGGGTAGATGTGAGATAGAAGTGCCAGTCTGTGTTAGGCTATGCAACGCGATGGAAAATATTCAAACCTGTCAGAATCCTGCACTGAGAATTGCAACAGGGTGCCTCTTCATGTCTTCAGTGGACCATCTACATGTGGAGACAAAGATCCTTCCAGCACAGCAACACAATAGCATGCTTTCGTTGCAGTACTTACTCGGGTGTTAGCGTGGAAGCCACCTAATCACCATATAGGATCTTCATGATCTAGAAGGAGATGTGAACGTTACAGGTTTAAATAGCATTCACACAGATGCAGTCACACTATCGTGTAAATGCGGTCCTCGGAGCTGAGGAGCGTCAGCTGCCACAACAAACCAGAGTAGTTTTGATTCAACAACTCTTGGGATGGTGCAGCCGTCTGAATTCCTTTAGGGCAAAGACCGATGACATCGTGCAAAACATCTGCTCAGCATGCGGCATAGGCCCGCGAGACACACTGCACCTTTTTTGCCCTGCCAAACCTACTCAACTACATACAGTAGATTTGTAGTAGAACTGGAGATAGTCCGAGAGCCAGATTAAGCAGAAAAGCGAACATTCAAACATATAAAATACTGTTACAACAACAACCAGGAGATAGAAGAAGTAGTTTAGTTAGCCTTATGTTATATGGTCAGAGCGATTAACTTTTGGGTGACGAAAAACTTTAGTACATATCTCCCTAAAAGAAGCATTTTTTTTGTAAATGTTTTGTGCAGCACTGTATATTATAAAATTTTTCACTGTCCGAAGTTCAATTCGGCAGAACTTAATAATACCTTTATTAATCATCAATCTTCATTTTGCAACAGATGTTCGCAATATATTTTATCTTTAGTATATTATAACAATAATTTTTGTTGTTATAAATTGTTCAGTATTTGAAATCGCAGCTGTCTTTAATGACTTTATGTGGGTGAAATAACTATCATAATTTTTAATTTACAAGGAAAATACGAGTGTGACTAAAAACCTTCTGTAGTGCGATTCTCTAACACATTTTTTAAGTTACCGAAAAAAAATCGGTAAAATTCAAATGGTTATAATTTCAGTAATTAAGGAATATTTTCGGCAAATTAAAAACCAAATAAAGTTGTCGTAAGTCCCACCGATAGCAACAGTGCTTTCAACTGTTATTGATACTTTTCATTCATAATTTTGCGTTTCAATTTTACCGATTTTTGTCTATAATTCAAAAAATGAGTTACAGAATTAAATGATTTACAAAATTCGGTTTTGTGGGAGTCCATAGAATGCGAAAAAATGAGGTTGTTTTATATCGAATCAGTTTAAATGTAAATTTTATCTAATCTAAAATAAGAACTCGTCAAAATAGATACATGTTAGGTTAAGAAGTTAAGGTAAGTTGTAATGCCTTACCCTATCCATTGTATTTTCTCTATGCAGTAATACCGGCATTGTTCTTTACAAACATATTTGTCAGTCCATAAAGTGCACCTTTTCTATGAAGAGTGCGGAAATCCAGGTACAGATTCGCAGATCATGGTCCTTAAAACGTTTGTCGGAGTCATCAACTTTAGATGGGGTTTGTTTTTTCATAGTACGATGTTTTTATAGGGGTGGGTTACTAGACCAACGGCCAACCCAAGTGTTTATAGATCTTATGGATGAACGTGCGGCACATGGGGGAGACCAGGGTCCACTTGAGAAGGAAGAGGCACCATGATATGTCATTGGCATTATCCTGTTAAAGCCGGTGAGAACCGTTGCTTTTATCTTTTTCCGCCTTCCTCCCGTACAAATGTTTTTTTTTTTTAATTTAACCGTGGTACTCACCATCAGCTTCCTGATTCATAACAAATTTTGTCTCATTTCAGTTAATTTACACAAGGACACAGCAAAATAAAAAGAGTATATTTTACAACACAAAATCTTTATTTTTATACAAACAAGTAAAAAAGTATCAGTCGGCTTTGCCGACAGAGATATACCCTCAGCCAATGTATATTGAAACAATTTTTTCCCAAAAAAAAACGTATGTATTTAGGGGGTTTTAAAAATTTTGATTAGGATTAAAGATCAGAAGTTTTGCGGAGAAGATACTAAAAGGAATGGATCGACATTGACCATTATGGAAGTAGATCTCCAGCCAAGAAGTATGGACTTGCCCCTAAAAAACTTTTGCCGTCGTAATTGAGGCATCGAATGCAAGTAGCTTCAACAAAAATTAAAGTGATTCGATGTCAGGTCTTAAAGTGAACTTATCCGAAATTTTGTGTGGGAGGTACCGGATGGAGTGGACAAATATAGTCCATATATAAACCTGATCTATATCTGGTAGATGTATTAGGATGTGTAAAGTATGGACCAATTCGGCCGCTCCCTTCAAGAGTTACCGCACGAACAATTTATCCGAACATTTTTCTAACTTTTGTGGGGGAGATACCTGAAGCAGTTGGCTGATATGGCATATCTTCGAACTTAAACTATGTTTGGACAAAATATTACTAAGGCCAAATTTTGGACCGAATCGGCAGATCCGTTCGAGAGTTATAGGGTTTATAGGATTTTTTGCAACTTTCAGGCCATTTTCTCAGGAAATATGGACTTGCCCCTGATAAAACTTGTACCGTCGTATGGGGGGCAGTGAATACAAGTTGCTAAAACAAAAATCAAAGCGATTCGAGAGATGGCCCTAAACTGAACTTTTCCGAAATTTTGTGTGGGGAGTGGACCGATTGAGTCCATATTGAAACCCGAAGGAGTGGACCGATTGAGTCCATATTGAAACCTTATCTAAGTGTGGTACACATTTCACGATGGACATATCGGTTACGCCCTTCAAGAGTTATCGTTCGCACAAATTTTCCGAACATTTTCGAACTTTTGTGGGGGAGGTACCGGAAGGAGTGGATCGATATAGCCCATCTTCGAACTTAAGCTAAGTTTGGGCAAAATATTACGAAAGCCAAAATTTGGATCGAATCGGTTGATCCGTTCGAGAGTTATCGTGCGCCCAAGCCAGCCAGACAGACATACGGAGGTCATAGCTCAATCGACTTCAAATTGTCTGAAACACATTTCGTCCAAACATACTTGCAGTCTAAAACTGTTATTTCGGTGAGGCACATTTTTTGGTCGTATCAAAGTGTATATGGCAAAACCAAAAATGTTTTACAATCATAAATCCGAGTTTCACCCATTTAGAATTCGCGAACTGTTAACATATTCTATATAGTATGATTGAAATTCTTTAAAATGAAGTGTTTTAGGAGGAATCCCATAAGGTAGAAAAATAGGTAAAAATGGGTTGAAGCCAACAATTTTTTTTTATGCTCCCTTCCGATCTCTGGCTTAAGCTTACATTTTATAGACATATGCCCAAAGAAAGACTCAAAGAATACTTCATGGGCAATATGATACTAGTGTATCATTTTTCGATATATCCACTGCATCCACCTAAAATTGATGCTGACATATCGAAGCCGGAATTTCGGGGTTTTTTTGAATTTTTTTAATAATTCGGACGCGCAACAAGATAATATTCAAAACTCATAATAGGATTATAAAACTCGTGATTTTACGTCGTTTAATGCATATCTCATGAGTGTGCTCCTTACAGCATCCTAGTAATTGGAGTCTAAAGGCCAATATTTCATGCGTGCATTTTTTAAAAAAAACCTATTTTTTTGCGTTTAAATTTACAAGTGCCATTCAATTTCCTTTGTACCCCGCGTGAATTTAGTTTTTTTACTCGGCGGATCTAATGAGACCTTCCGCGATCGAATCCATCTACTAAAACAGCGGATATGAATACCTTGGAAATACGAAAATCGGCAAAAATGTATTTTGACAAATCAGCGTATTAAACCGCGATTTTCTTTAAAATTTTTTACATAAATGGAATCCTTTATACGCGATTATAATACGAGGGCGGTTCGGAAACTTAGCCTATCAATGAAAGAGAATAGTTAGTTTTTCAAAAATATTTTTATTTTTCAATATAATCTCTTGAAACTTCAATACACTTAGTCCAACGCTTTTCTAGCAATTCTATCCCTTGATTAAAATAGTTTTCCTCAAGGTCTTCAAAATAGTGGTTTACAACTGTAATTGCATCTTCATTTGAGGTAAAACGCTTGCCAGCAAGGACTTTTTTTTAGATTTGGAAACAAGTAAAAGTCACTGGGAGCTTAATCAGGAGAATAAGGTGGGTGGTCAAGCAACTCGTACTTTAATTCGTTGATTTTAGCCATTGTTAAAACACTCTTGTGCGCTGGTGCGTTGTCTTGATGAAAAATTATTTTTTTGTGTTGTAAGCCAGGACGTTTTTCTCGAATTTGTACATTTAATTGATCCAAAAGGTTGCAATTGTACTCTGAATTTATTGTTTTACCCTTTTGCAGATATTCAATCAATAAAATACCTTTGAAGTCACAAAAAACCGTTGCCATAACCTTACCAGCCGATTGAATTGTTTTTGCCTTCTTTGGGACAATTCCTCCAGCTTCAGTCCATTGTTTGGATTGTTCTTTTGTCTCTGGAGTATAGTGGTGGATCCATGTCTCATCAACAGTTATGAAACGACGCTTAAAATCCATTTTATTTCTCTTAAAACGATCCAAACAAGCTTGAGAAATGTTCATTCTTATGCGTTTTTGATCGACTGTTAACAAATGCGGCACCCATCTTGCAGAAAGCTTTTTCATCTGTAGTTCTTCATGCAAAATTAAATGGACTCGATCATTTGAGATGCCCATGATATTAGCAATTTCACGCACTTTTATTCGTCGATCATTTAATACCATATCATGCACTTTGGCTACAATTTCTGTTATTGTTGCTGTTTTTGGACGTCCACTACGTGATTCATCTTCAATGCTTGTACGACCACGTTTAAATTCAGCAACCCAATTTTTTACTGTTGCATATGAAGGAGCACTTTCACCTAACACATTCACCATATCATTATGAATTTCTTGTCCCGATAAACCTTTTTTATGTAAATATTTAATGACAGCACGCATTTCTAATTTTTCCATTGTAAAAAAATTGCAAATGCGTCTTTTTTGAACACATGTTTCTATATGAAGGAGTTGCCAGATCGAAACAAAATTTAACATGTGTTCATAACAGAGATGGAAGTTTCCAAAACACTTAACTTTTTTCTGTTTATACCGCGCGTTTTGTGCTAGGCTAAGAAGTTTCCGAACTGCCCTCGTATGTGCGAAAACGCGTGTCATAAATTACAGAGATTCGCGAGTAATATGGGTTTTTTACCAAAATTAGAATTTGGAGGCACATCCGCGGTTCTTGAAGAATCTATATGAAATATGTGTATACAGACGTATTTTTGATGGGTGATACTGAAACCGGTTTTTGGCATTGTGAGATGCAACTGACGGCACCCAATGGCCGCTGATGAAACATCGAAATATGCATAAATATTGAAAGAGATTGATTCGCTGTATCCAAAAACGGATGCGCATCAACTGATTTTAACTAATTCGCGAATAATAGGCTTTTTAATTTTCACATTTTATGAATGATTGTAATTTCAATATTACTCTTAATTTCCTGTCCTTATAAGTTATCACAGTAAGCAAATAAGCTTTCACGAGGGTAAACCATATTTCTTGATGAATCTCAGCAGTACACATTAATTACACTGGTCAACAGGAGTTTTGTTTCAACCGAAGTTGCAGTTGTTTCTAGATGAAATCGGCGAGTTATTTTCAAATCCGGTCCCGGTTTTTCTCCATCAGCTCTTGTTTTTGAGATATAGCTCAAAATCGGTTTTTACGAGTTTAACCCAGACTTTCGTTATTTTCGGATGCAAACAAATATTTTTTGTGGGTTTTTCGACATTAATATATTAAGGAGATGTTGTACGCTCGATAAAATCGTTTTTGAAATAGTTATGATGAGTATATATCAAAAAAATATAGAAAATATACGACGGACCTTGTAAAAATTGCATATTTTGAGTACTTTAAGCTGTAATTACGTCATCGGTTGAAGTCATAGAATCTTCGTATGGTACTCCGGATATGCTTAGGGTGTCTACTATATAATCCAGTATTCAAATGTATAATATAAAGTTCATAGTCCCCATGATTCGGCCATAACCTAAAAATCGCCATGAAGACTGCTAAAGGGAAATAATTTACCAGTGATATCATTACCACATAAGCCATTTACTTTTCAATGGCAGTCTTCATGATGATTTTTAGGTTATGGCCGAATCATGGGCGCTATGAACTTTATATTATATATTTGAATACTGGACTATATAGTAGACACCCTAAGCATATCCGCATTTCTATATGAAGTAGTTACCGCTTAAAGTACTCAAAATATGCAATTTTTACAAGGTCCGTCGTATATTTTCTATATTTTTTTGATATATACTCACCATAACTATTTCAAAAACGATTTGTATCGAGCGTACAACATCTCCTTAATATATTAATGTCGAAAAACCCACAAAAAATATTTGTTTGTATCCGAAAATAACGAAAGTCTGGGTTAAACTCGTAAAAACCGATTTTGAGCTATATCTCAAAAACAAGAGCTGATGGAGAAAAACCGGGACGGGATTTGAAAATAACTCGCCGATTTCATCTAGAAACAACTGCAACTTCGTCTGAAACATTCAACTTTTTCAATTTTGTTGAGCAGTGTTATTGTATGGGATTTTAGCAAAATAGTTGGAGAACTCCCAAATATTTTTTTCGAATTTTTAGAATCAAACCAAAAAAATATTTGCAACAATATTTTCCAACAATAAGTTTTTCTCTTTTGTTGTTGCTATAATATGCAATTTATGTACCCAATCTCCATAAATTTGGTATCATATTTTTCTACGCATTGTCTAGATTCCGCATATATTTTTTAATTTATTTTTTGAGGGTTTGTACGGATTTGGATTTACTTCAAAATTTTTTTATTATTTGTTGATTTTCCGCGAAAATAATAATAAATTTAATAACTTTTTAAACATCCACGAATAGATATGGAATGCTGTTAACGATTTATGCATACATTTTCTCATAACAACAGAAAAGATATTTTTAAATATTTTTTCTTTATATGAGAATAAAAACCGCTATAACTTTTGCGCGCATTGGCCAATTTCGTGAACGCGAGTAGATTTGAAACCGGATTTTTTCCTTTACCTCTATACCAAAAATCGTAAATGTGCTCGCAAAAAAAAATTTAATTTTTTTCAAATGGAATTGTAAAGGAATTTTGTTATTCGCCATATACACTTTCATACGGACAAAATGTGCCTCATCGAAATAATGGTTTTAGACCCCAAGTATGTTTGGACGAAATGTGTTTCAGACAATTTGGAGTCGATTGAGCAATGTCCGTCTGTCTGGCTGGCTGGAGCGCACGATAACCCTCGAACGGATGAACCGATTCGGTTCAAATTTTGGCTTTCGTAATATTTTGTCCAAACTTAGTTTAAGTTCGAAGATGGGCTATATCGGTCCACTCCTTCCGGTACCTCCCCCCCCAAAAGTTCGAAAATGTTCGGAAAATTTGTGCGCACGATAACTCTTGAAGGGAGTGACCGATTTGGTCCATACTTTGTCCATCGTGAAATATGTACCAGACTTAGATAAGGTTTCAATATGGACTCAATCGGTCCACCCCTTCGGGTACATCCCACACAACATTTCGGAAAAGTTCAGTTTAGATCCATCTCTCGAATCGCTTTGATTTTTGTTTTAGCAACTTGTATTCACTGCCCCCCATACGACGGTACATGTTTCATCAGGGGCATGTTCATACTTCTTGAGAAAATAGCCTGACATTTGCAAAAAAAAACTCCTATGACACCGTGTGAGGTGGTTGGAGCGCAAGATAACTCTCGAACGGATCTACCGATTCCGGTCCAAAGTTTGGCCTTAGTAATATTTTGTCCAAACATAGTTTAAGTTCGAAGGTAAGCCATATCGGTCCACTCCTTTAGGTACCTCCCCCACAAAAGTTCAAAAATGTTCGGAAAAATTGTTCGTACCCTAACTCTTGAAGGCAGTGGCCGAATTGGTCCATACTTTACACATCCTAATATATCTACCATATATAGATCAGGTTCAAATATTGACTATATTTGTCCACTCCATCCGGTACCTCCCACACAAAATTTCGGATAAGTTCACTTTAAGACCTGCTATCGAATCACTTTCATTTTTGTTGAAGCAACTTGCATTCGCTGCCTCAATTACGATGGTAAAAGTTTTTTCAGGGGCAAGTCCATACTTCTTGAGCAATAAACCCCTATGTCACCATATGTAGTGACTGGAGATCCATTCTTTTTAGTATCTCCTCCGCAAAACTTTTGATCTTTAATCCTAATCAACATCTATGTCTGTTCAAACGCCCAACATTTGGGAAAAAATGTTTCAATATACACAAGCTGAGGGTATATCTCTGTCGGCAAAGCCGAATGATACTTTTTTACTTGTTTCTAAAAATTTTTGTGTTATCAACAAATTTTTCAATTTTGAATTTATACATGCCATAATTAATTTTTTCGATAAATTCTCTCATTTGTTAGGGATGGGACATACTTATTCGTCGTTCAGAGAGTATTTCTAATCGAACAACGTAGAAAAATCGTCGTTCGTTCATAGAATTTTGTGTGGGGAAATAAGTAATTTATTCGTAGTTTTGGGTCGAAAAACGAATAGAGAACGAACGACGTACTATGAAAACGGGCTATAACAGTTGATTACCAAAACAAAAACATGTATGAAAGAAAAACTAACACCAAAGCAATGACAAAGTTCTTCAATTTTAAGCAAAATAAATAAAAACTATTTAATATATTAATAAAATAATCAATAAATATAGCTGAATCGTAATATTTATAGTATTTGTCCACAAAAATCAGATAAACATTGAGCACCTGACCGTTAGCACATGATTAAAAAACAGCTGATCGAACTTGCTAAATGTTGCTGGGAAAAATTCTTCAGCAACTTTTAGCAATTTTTCAGTATACAACTGTTAAAATTGTTCCCTCACTTCGCTGTCTTTTACTGAACATAAGGTAAACAAGTAAGAAAAGCGTTAAGTTCGGTCGGGCCGAACTTTTTATACCCTCCACCACAAATTTCAGCCATTTCGGTGGATTAATGTTTCCACAACCTTCAAAATACCGAAATTCGGAAGGTACCGTTCTATGGGGGCTATATGATGGCGTGGACCTATACCTACAAATTTCAGGGGGAAAGTTTTATACGCCTAAAGAAGACTAAATACCAAGTTTCAGCCATCTCGGTGTGATAATGAGGCTAAAACGTTCAAAATATCGAAAATCGGGAGATATTGTATTATGGGGGTTATATCAACACGTGGACCTATATAAACATTTTATGGTAGAAATGTTTCATAGCCTCTGGAAACACAAAATACAAAGTTACAACCGATTCTTTGGTCAAAAGGGTATAATACATTCAAAATATATTAAAATGACGCGTACTTTATAAGGGGCCTTATGTGGGGGCTATACCAAAACGTGGAGCTATATAACCCAACTTTGGTAGGAATGTTTTCTGCTCTCTGAAGACACAAAATACCAAATTACAACCAATTCTGTGGTCAAATGGGTCTAATACATTCAAAATATATTAAAATGACGCCTACTTTATATGGGGCTTTAAATGGGGGCTATACCAAAACGTGGACCTATATAACCCAACTTTGGTAGGAATATTTTTTGGCCTCTGGAGACACAAAGTACCAAATTACAACCAATTCGGTGGTAAAATGGGCCAAATATCTTAAAAATTCCTTAAAACGACGACGCGTCACGCGTCATTTTGTATGGGGGCAATACGAAAGCGTGGACCTACATAGCCCGCTTTCAATACCAAAAGTCCTACCTAAATATAACATATTTTCCCAAAATTTCATCAACCTACGTCAATCCGTTCGGACGCTAGAGTGATTTCCACAAACGGACAGACGGACGGACATGGCTATATCGATGTAGAATTGCACGCTGATCAAGAATATATATACTTTGTGGGGTCTACAATGATTATTTCGAGTAGTTACAAACGTAGTGACAAACTTAATATACCGCCATCCTATGGTGGAGGGTATAAAAAGGCAGCATTTAGTACAATGGTGCACAAGAAGAGAATGCTATTTTGGGTTTTTGTATGGGAAAGAGAGTTGTAGATAACCTTTTCGTAAAGACGCGTGTATGGCTGATTTAGTAACATTTCGTAATAATTTTTACAAATTATCACGTAAAAAGACACACCTTTTGTCTCATTTCTGTATATTTATGCAAGGACACAGGAAATTATAAAGAGTACATTTTACAACACAAAATCTTTTTTATTTTTATACAAAAAAGTATTAACTTTGGCACTGCACCAACTAATTACATCTATCGGTATTAACAAAAACTAACTATTTTTCGTTTAAATTGAAGTGTTTTTATTATACCAAAAATAGTTTTGGCCAAAAATTCCTTGATTGAGACCATTCCTTGATTGTGACACCTCCAAAACATGGTTTTTGAACGTTTTTACAGCATCTTCTGACGATTGCTTCTATTTTTCGGGTTCATACGCATAGTTCCATGAGTCGTCACCTGGATCCATTTTATAAACGTCTTTGGAAGAGCCGCGATCTTTTTTTTTTCGAAATTTCATGCACCAATCAGGGGAACCAACGAGAAAACGCCCATTTTTGGAACCATGTGTTCATGGAAATATCAGATGTTAGTTTGTGGAATAAATGCCCAAGTATACCTCTATCTCACGGTATATAGCACTGCGTTCTTTATCCGTTCACACACGGCTTATTTTTTTCTGGCACAACGGCCGTTTTTGGACGACCCTCACGATTGAATTGACGATTGCTTCTATTTTTCGGGTTCATACGCATAGTTCCATGAGTCGTCACCTGGATCCATTTTATAAACGTCTTTGGAAGAGCCGCGATCTTTTTTTTTTCGAAATTTCATGCACCAATCAGGGGAACCAACGAGAAAACGCCCATTTTTGGAACCATGTGTTCATGGAAATATCAGATGTTAGTTTGTGGAATAAATGCCCAAGTATACCTCTATCTCACGGTATATAGCACTGCGTTCTTTATCCGTTCACACACGGCTTATTTTTTTCTGGCACAACGGCCGTTTTTGGACGACCCTCACGATTGAATTGACGATTGCTTCTATTTTTCGGGTTCATACGCATAGTTCCATGAGTCGTCACCTGGATCCATTTTATAAACGTCTTTGGAAGAGCCGCGATCTTTTTTTTTTCGAAATTTCATGCACCAATCAGGGGAACCAACGAGAAAACGCCCATTTTTGGAACCATGTGTTCATGGAAATATCAGATGTTAGTTTGTGGAATAAATGCCCAAGTATACCTCTATCTCACGGTATATAGCACTGCGTTCTTTATCCGTTCACACACGGCTTATTTTTTTCTGGCACAACGGCCGTTTTTGGACGACCCTCACGATTGAATTGACGATTGCTTCTATTTTTCGGGTTCATACGCATAGTTCCATGAGTCGTCACCTGGATCCATTTTATAAACGTCTTTGGAAGAGCCGCGATCTTTTTTTTCGAAATTTCATGCACCAATCAGGGGAACCAACGAGAAAACGCCCATTTTTGGAACCATGTGTTCATGGAAATATCAGATGTTAGTTTGTGGAATAAATGCCCAAGTATACCTCTATCTCACGGTATATAGCACTGCGTTCTTTATCCGTTCACACACGGCTTATTTTTTTCTGGCACAACGGCCGTTTTTGGACGACCCTCACGATTGAATTGACGATTGCTTCTATTTTTCGGGTTCATACGCATAGTTCCATGAGTCGTCACCTGGATCCATTTTATAAACGTCTTTGGAAGAGCCGCGATCTTTTTTTTTCGAAATTTCATGCACCAATCAGGGGAACCAACGAGAAAACGCCCATTTTTGGAACCATGTGTTCATGGAAATATCAGATGTTAGTTTGTGGAATAAATGCCCAAGTATACCTCTATCTCACGGTATATAGCACTGCGTTCTTTATCCGTTAACACACGGCTTATTTTTTTCTGGCACAACGGCCGTTTTTGGACGACCCTCACGATTGAATTCATTAAACTAGTTTTTCATAGTGCTATATGATGGTCCTTTATCGACATACAAAGATTTAATTTGATCGATGCACTCTTGTCGTGATTATTCACGTGGGAAGTTGCGAAAATGTTCACAAGCAAATTCCAATTTTTAGGCAAAGTGATTTTTCCCAGTCACTGTAAACAACACAACACATGGTCGTATGAAAAACTGTCCTGAGAACGTGTAGCCTAAAAACTGTCAAACTTTCCAAAAAAATCAAATGGCGCCTGACAATACGCGGTGCACTGTGGTTTAGCTTGTATGGGAGAGAGCGACAAAAATATTTCTAATCAAGATATCGATCTGAAAATTTTACCGTAAACTCGTAGTGACTAGAAGATAATTTTCCCCTAAAATCGGCAGGATTGGTCCACTTTTAGGTATAGACCCCCCATAACGGTACTTCCACTTTTTTATTAATTTCAAGATTTTGTCTATATTTTCAAAGTGAAATCTCTGTAATTTGTCATTTTGCGTTCTTTGGTAGTATTAAACATCTTGCGTAAGTCCATGGTCGATAGAGGTCCAGGTTTTGGTATATCCCCCATATAGACGTACCTCCCGTTTTTATAATATCACGATGTTGGTCATATTTTCCAACTGAATTTGCTGCAATTTAACATTTCAAGTTTATAAGCTGTATCAAACATTCTTCCCAAAATACATCAATATATGTCCATATTTTGGTTTAGTCCTATATCATGTTAACTCCCGATATTTGACATATTTAAGTACTTGGCCTAAATTTTCTCCAAAAAAGTTTGCAAAAATCATGACATTTTTTGAATTTTATTCTTTACAAGGGTTAATTGGTAACAAGTATCAACAATATGGGGCACAGATACCAGATTATATTAGATGTAAACAATGTCCTATAGTTCTCAAACAGGGAATATATGGGAACTAAGATGTTTTATAAGATTTTTTAGTCGCGAGGATGGGTTGGCATCTATTACAATAAATAATAGCTTTAGCATATCTCGATTAGGAGAGTTCCCAGATCGACTTAAAATGTACCAGGCTATATAAACAGTAAACAAAACCACATACATATGTGGTCCTGCTTGCCAATTTAACCATTCTACGTTGTTTAGTTTTCTGTGTGGAGCTTAAATCTATGACAGGACTTCCGCGTTGTTACTTTCAACGGCAGATAAATCTTGAAATGGCATGTATATTTCAAAAATAATGGTGTCTTTGCAGATATAGTGTATACGATCTAACAACTTAGAGAAATCATATCCGCAACATCCACCTGAAGGTTTGCTATAATTTCTTCGAATACCGTCCGTCCCATGCTGACATTGACAAAGTTCTTTGAACACCATATTTCAAAAACATACAAATGTGAAGACACACATCCTAAAAACATAATATTTTATAAAGTAAGATCGAAACAAAATGTAAAACAACAATACCGATTGCTAGAAAACACCCAAAAACCCTATACTAAACATTCACAAAACTCCGAGTATACTCAGTATAATGAAAACTGAATACCGCTCGGCAACTTTCGGCAGACGAGATCATTTTTTTCTAATTCTGGACACTTCCACGAACATTTAAATAAAAATAACGTGAGGATCCGCGCGGATCCAAGGTACTAAAAGTCTATTTCTTTTCACAATATTAAATTAAAAACACTTACAATAATACATTTCAAAAGAGATCAATTTTACTACAAAATAAAGATACAACTTTATGATGTTATCAATTAAAAACAATAACAATACCATTAACTTTAACTTCCATTTCTTACTATAGTAATTTTACACATTACTTTTTTGTGGTATCACTTGTAACTTGTCACTACGTTAAAGGAAATTTCAATGTCTCAGTTTCATCAAATGGAAATGCCCACTTCCTTGGCTCTGCTTTAGCTAGTACCTTTAGAAATTGTAAAAAGTAAGCCGGAATACTAAAATCTGATGTGTCTACGATAGATTTGAATAGTTACAATCATAATTTATAGACATCAATTTTTGTATTTTTGTCGCTGGCTGGGACCACAGTGCGGTGTTGCTTAGACCAGAAGGTTTTTTAGTGACCCTCGTAAAAACTTATATAACCGATAAAACTGCATTGTCATATTCCGTATAAAGATGACGTTTTAAAATGATTTTCGTAAATTCTGCTTTTTTTATTTTTTACTTTCTTTTATAGATTATCTATTGATATAAACAAATTCAATTCAATTGAAGTTTAATTGAGGCGCTCAGCGTCAAAACGACCTAACCCACATGCCCAAAAAATCAAATTCAATCAAAAATTTAACTGAAACCTTTTGAAATAAATTCTAAAAAATTCCATATTGCATTATTTTAGAAGGTAGTATTGCCTATTGTTATTCAATGCAATATTGCTTTTTTTAGTCGTTATTTCAAAAGGTTCTGGTTAGGTCTTTATAGACTGTTTGATTTTTTTTGGGCATGTGGGTTAGGCCGTTTTGGCGCTGAGCGCCTCAATTATGGGGTCCATACTTTTCCTGGTGGTACTAAGTAGTATTTGCTGGTAATAATGCGAATCACTACTAAATATTTGTCCCCTACAATCTTAACAAGAAAAATATTCCTCTTCGTGATAAGATTGAAGATTAGCTGATCGATAATATAAACAAGATTGAAGAACTCCCTTTTTTGATCGACAACAGGCCGTGATAGTTGTATGACTTCACAAAATACATGTGTATGTACACACACTCCCTGATAAGAATATTGCAAATTATTATATACATATATGTATATACGCCAAGAGCAATATGTTAAGAGTTTTGTCGGTATATATGGTAACATGGGGCGCCTTCGCCACGTTTTTGTTCAAAAAGTTCTCATAGCGACATCGTTAAAGTTTTTTCAAATATTATTTTTGGTACAAATATTAGCATATCTTGACTATAAGTTTTGATGTATAAATGATTATAATTTTGTTTTTAAAATATTATTTTTGAGAATTTACAAAATGTCTAAAAAGTGGCAAAGCCTCCCCACCCATAGGGCAGCTTCGCCATCGATATTGAACCTTCTCCAACGGACTCTAAAACTGTAATTTACCATACTTCTTCCTTAAATATCAACAATATGCAAAAAAGGAACATATTTTCTATTGAATAATCAAAAATGATTTTAAAATTCACAAAAAGTAACCGATTCTAGCGGTTAATTGAAGTAGGTACCTTGAATTTAGGTTTAAATCATAATATCAGTAAAACAAGATACGTTTTGGATAATATTTGATTTTAATTTCACATTCTAGCGTCTTATATCTATGGTATAAAGAATTTAAGTTAAACATCACAAATTTCTAACATTAACCCACCACGCCCATATCATGGCGTAGGCGCCCCACCCCTTATATATTTCATAATATTAATATATTGACATTTGCAATTGCTTTTTTCATGCGAATTATTGGGATTTATATTCTTCAGTAGTTGTCTTCTAACGGTATTAAATGTGTTTTTGATATCACAAAAGGTAAGGAAGATATCACAAAAAATACCTACCATAATTATTTTTCCCAATACCCTGAAAACACAAAACCGCGTGCGTTCGCTATCATAGCTATGACACAACTGCTTACTTTTGGGAGATGATAGATCTTCATTAAACTCACAATTTTGCCTTTAACGGATTTTGTTTAGCACTTGTATTTTGCGAGAAAATCGGCGCTGGCG
Organism: Musca autumnalis; assembly: GCF_047663935.1. Taxonomy (NCBI): domain Eukaryota; kingdom Metazoa; phylum Arthropoda; class Insecta; order Diptera; family Muscidae; genus Musca; species Musca autumnalis. The sequence continues at coordinate 173,148,001 of NW_027411866.1, read as the reverse complement.
TAGCCGCCCCAGTGGCGAAGGCGCCCCATGTTACCATATATAATATCTCCTAGTTTTGGGTGGTCTTCATATTTGTATTATTTTGAAACTTTTAAAACAAAAATCCATAAAAAATATACATATAAAATTGTTCACAATTTGGAGATCTAAAATATTCAGGGTAATCATGAATATATCCCTCGGAATTTTCCGCACGGAAAGTAATTTTAAAAAGAGATATTATTTTAAAATATATGTTTTAAAACGTTGAAAACTACTTAAATCACCAAATTATAGAATATTCTCGCCGAATCGACAAAAATATTCCTTTTATGGACAGAAATATGGAAATAACAAATTGTGAAATTGGGGAAAGGGAACAAATTCTGAAATTGGGGAAACGGAACAAATTCACCACGGATTTTTTGTTTATGATAGTCCTCATTATTTGAATTCGAAAAAAAAATTATACCGTCGTAACTCGGCCCACACACAACATGTTCCCATAAATTTTAAAACGATCCCATACGAATCCTTAAACTGCACTCTTTCCAAACTTTGTGTGGAGAGTACCCGAAAGAGTGGTTTGGTGCAGTCAATATTCGGAAATAATCGGTTTTTCCTTTCGAGGGTTATCTTTCTAAACTATCCGAGACGACTTGTCAAACTGTATTTTTCTACATTTTGTGATGGAGGTACACGAAGGAATTTACCGATTTAGTCTAAATTCAAACCGGTCAATGCCTGGAAGTAATATTTATGCCCAAGTCGGTTATTCCCTTCGAGAGTTATCATGAGTACCATTTTAGCGAACTTTTTTAACTTTTGGGGGGAAGGTAAGGGTGCTTCCCGACCGGTATGGCCTATCTTCGAGGTTAAAGTAATTTTGGTCAAAAAATTCCATGCCGATTTGGCCAAAAATTAGATCCTTGTACTATTTTTCCAGATATAGACCAGATTGGAATATAAAACTATATAGGTCCACTCATTTGGATACCTTCCAACTGACGCTCTTCAGCTGCAATCCATGGGGAATGTTCTCCGAGGACCGCATCAGTGCTATTTAAACCTGCTTGGTAGGCTTGTTGATATGAGAGTTCTCTATTGTTACGTTGGACCTCTCTTTCTAGATCACATGCCTGTGGGGAGGGAGGTTCCTATCCACTATATACTGATCAGAATGGCTCTCACGATAACACCCGAGCAAGTACTGCAAGGAAAGCATGTGTTGCTGTGGTGGACGAATCGTTGTCTCCTCATGTAGATGGTTCACTGAAGACATGATTCTGACAGGTTTCAATATTTCGCCACCGTGTTGCACTTATGTTCGAGGACTATACTGGTGCCGGATAGCTAACCACAGATCGACATATTGCGTTACATGTGGTCTACAAGGTTTCTTTATCTGCATCCCCAAGTGCTGCCGGCTAGGGACTTGAGGACCTTGTTCCTACATACATCTCAGCTTGTCACAGATATCTGTGGCAATTCAGCTTGTCGCGAACGACATGAATATGCTGTAAAATATAACCCCTAGAATTTTGGGAGAGTTTGTGGTCGGAATCTGCTACCATCGATCATGACATTTAACTCTGCCGTTCATGTGGTGAACAGAGTGGCGGATATTTGCCTATTGCTCTCGTGGAAAAAAAATGGTAAGATCAGTCAATACCTGACGTCAAGATCGTACAATCATCGGCATACGTTATGATCTCAATGCCGTATGGAGGATGCGGAGATATCACCCCACCTTGCGGAACTCCCTGTATCACTGTACGGGGCTGGGACTTCTTGTTCCTGAATTCCATATACGACTGCACACATATAAATGATTATCCAACGTTTCAGACTTAGTCGGAGCGTTGTGTGCTCGATGTCCTCAAACAGCATAAAGTGCTTGACAGTACCAACGGCTTTTGATAAGTTAAGTTCCACTATCACTGTTCTAAAGCACGGGTTTCTCTGGTTGAGTCCTCAACTAATGTGGTGATGGCGTGCTACTCTTTTGTTTTGTTGAACTGCTAAGGACCCATGCTGATGATCGGCAACTGGATAGCTATTTCTGACGCTTCAGAGGACTAAAGCCTCAAGGTTCTTTGCTAGGGGCGATAAATGCGAAAACGGTCTGTACGATTCGACTTTGGTGAAATTCTTGCCTGGCTTCAGTAGCAGGACCACCCTGCCCCTTTTCCAAACTTCGCGAACTATGTGGGTGGCTAGCCACAATTTGAGAACTTTCGTGAGATACTTGACTCCCGGCACATCCAGCTGTTTCTGCATTGCTATGGAGATTCCAACACGATCCAACGCTTTGGATGGTTTAGCATTCCTGATGTCGTTCGCAACATCATCCATGGTAAATTGTGGTGGTCCTTTTTCGGCAGAAAGAGATCTAATGCGACACAGTACTCTTCTATGCACCCTGTCATTCCGGGGTTCCGCGGCAAACTGTCGATTGGAATAACTTGGCAACCTCTTCAGATCAGGCAGCGTAACGTCGCCAAACATGGCTGAAGTCCTATCTTCCTTCTTTGTAGGGTTCAAGAGTGACTTAACTGTTGCCCACAATTCACTTATTTCGTTTCCAATGTTGCAACTCTTCAGATGATTTAACCACTTGTTCTGCTTATGCTCATCAGCTCCCTGATTCTTGGGTATTGAAAAAAGGAAGAAAACGAGAGCAGAAAATCGCAGAATTACTCTTGTGAATCTCCCAGTTTATGTAAACTTCCCTTTTGGCGAATCAGAAATTGTCAACATTTGAGAGTTTCGAAGTCAACATGCATAAATCTTCCGTCAGTTAGACCAAAGATACTATTTTTCCAATTTTAACTATGTAGAATAACGACCCGGATAGTCAATTTAGCGAAAGTGGTCAATCGAAGGTTTGTCCCCAGGAAAGAACTCTCGATTCAAACTGAAAGGTTACAACAACTATGGTATTGGTAAGAAGTGATTCGAGGCATATATTTCCCCAAGGTTGCACTGGATATAAAATTTGCTTAATAAATTATCTTAAATATTCAATTGGACAATTTTGTCAAGAAAGTAACAATTGATTAAAATAAATTCAATAAATGGACTTTAAACCTTACCAATTTCCAACTGTTTAAATTATAGTTTTTTTTTTCTATTGATAAGAGAAAATCGGATTTTTTATATTAGTTGCCATATAAACAAAAATCTTTTATCAACCGTTTTTAAATAGAAAGTTGGAAATGTTTTTAAATAAATTTGTTATTATAACTGATAAAAGATTAAAACAGCTTTAGTTTAGTTAGGTATTTCCAATTAGGGATATGAGCACGTATCACGTTCTCAAATGGAAAACAACCAACACACATTTGCGATAATCTGTAGTTCGGTCTAATCACTAACATACTTCTTTGCTTCATTCTATGTGAAACCTTAAACACTTTAGACACAGATGTAGTAAACTCGGAAAATGTACACCAAAACGTCTACTGCACAAAATAAACCAGAAAACATTCGATTTTTGGTTCTGCCTGTTCCGATGCTTTCTAATAACATGTTATTTTTATAGAGTTCGCTTGAAAAAGAGTAATTTGAATTATTTAGGACACTTTTGGTGTCTTATTTGTGTGCAATTTTTTGGTTTTTAATAGGATAATATCCAACCAGTGGAATTAATGTGACATGCCAGTATGTAATCATAAAATATGTGAGAATTTCTGAGTTAAATCGGACACTTTTGAAAATAAGTGGTTTTTGTTTCCATTATTTTTTGCTGTCTTTATGCGGCTTCTCAGCGAAACATATCAGTACATTTTCATATTTTCAGCGATATCGCATTTTCAAAAAGTCGAATTCTATAAAAACTATGTATATGCAAAGAAATACTCATAACTTCTTTAATATTGGTCCAACGATCTCGGCTGTTCGGTAATGGTTCAACTCATTAGGGCATATTTTCTTACCCAGACGGAATATCGCTATGTAACGGTTTAAAAGATATGATCCTGACAAAATTACACCTTTTGACATCAAAGACTCAAACCTTTGGAAGCCAATAACCACGAATATCAACTGAATCAACCTAAAATTTATGCTGACTTTTTGAAGCCGGAATTTCGGTGTTTTTTTAAATTTTTTTAATAATCCCGACGCGCAACAAGATAATATTTCCTAGTAATTTGATTCCAAAGGCCGAAATTTCACGCGTGAATTTTCTTAAAAAACCTATTTTTGCGTGTAAAATTTACAAGTGTCATTCAATTTCCTTTGAACCCCGCGCGAATTTAGTTTTTTTACGCGACGGATCTAATGAGCCCTTCCGCGATCGAATCCATCCACTAAAATAGGATATAGATACCTTGAAAATAGGAAAATGGGCAAAAATATATTTTGACAAATTCGCGTAGTAAACCGCGATTTCCTTTAAAATTTTTTACATAAATGGAATCCTTTATACGCGATTATTATATTTGCGAAAACGCGTATCATAAATTACAGAGATACACGAGTAATATGGGTTTTTAACGCAAAATAGAATGTGGAGGCACATCCGCGGTTCGTGAAGAATCTATTTGAAATAGGTGTACAGTGTTGGTCACACAATTAGCACACCCCAGTATCAACATTTATTTTGCCTAAAAAGACCTTCAAAAGTAGTTGTATTTAATAAAGTATTTGTACTAATATATTTTCAGTAGTATGCTTAAAGAATACAATGCAATACAGAAACTGAAACATAACTGTCAATTTGAATAACCTCCAAAAATGTAAAAAATGTCCTAAATTCACTGGACACGTAATTAGCACACCTTAAAATAATCACTAATATTGTGAATAGTTTCAATATTTTCGTCCATATTCAGTTCTAAATCCCTTTCGTTTGGGAACAAGTTCCAGTCTGCTAGTTACACTCTCAACCAGTCTCCGAAATTTCAGTGTCAGAAGGGAATTATGTGGGGTACACCTTGGGTCCCAAGGACTGATGGAAATTTCAGTTTTTAGTGTTTTTTGATCGATTTTTTCACATGTAAACAAATTCATTAAGGCAAGTAATTCATAAAAATATCAAATAAAACATCATATTCTTGTTCATCTTTGTAAATTTGCGAATACATAGTGGGATGTACCCACCAGAAGTGTGCATTTGTTAAGTCCGTTTGACAGAAACATTTTCATTAAAAAACTGTAATATAATGCTTTGAGCTATTGATTTAATAAATTCTTATTCATCTGGACTGAATTTTACCGATATGTCGTGATGTATGCCACGAAAAACCTATGTTCATCTCTATGGGACCTACGCAAATTTCAATAATTTTCTAAACATAAGGCAAATGGGAGATAGTCTAGTGAGACCGCAAGATAATATGTTTTCCGGAGCTTCAAACGATTAAATTTAAAATCAATAATCCAGAAAACATTTATCTTGAATAGTATATGCTTAGTTTCATGGATTTTAACCAATTTCAGCAAACCTCAAAATCCTTTATTGTTAGAAAGGGGTTATACCTTTAAACATACTCATGTGCTACGAGTTAACCTAATGCTTTATTGACAGTTTTGTAGTGATAGGTCTTTGGTCTTATTCAGACGTGTAATTTTGAATAACAAATGGTGTTATAAGTTGATGCTTCTTCACATAAGGGTGCTTTTTATTGATCTTCTTTCTATAAACCCTTCCAAATCGAAAATTTGCTTAAATGAATCATCGACCTTAAACACTTTTTGAAAAGTGTTTGCACTTTATATTTAAATTTCGGTAATCGGTTAACAATTCAAATAATTTCAGATCCAATTGTACATTTGTTTTTAAAGTTTTGGCGACTTTCTGACGTTTAAGTGTACATTACGAAAATGGTCCGCTATTGGGATATATTTTGAGATTCCGGGGAGATAAATTATTTTTTCTTTCAAAAAATAATTTGTTCAATACGTTTTGAATATGAATTAACTCCAATAAAAATTAATTTTTGTATATTAATTGAATTAAATTAAAAAATCTTAGGGTGTGCTAATTATATGTCCCCTTGATAATTTGGGCGTCTTCACAAAACTTTTATTTTCAAAAAACCACTGATAATACTATTAACTTACATCATTAAATCTGTTAAATACATTATAGAAAAGGATTTTGTTTACGAAAACATTTCAATTTGCCCTATCAAAACTCTTAGCTGACTGAAATCATTTTGCCCCAAAGGGGTGTGCTAATTCTGTGACCAACACTGTATATATACATATTTTTGATGGGCGCTTAGAAACCGGTTTCGCATCAAAATCGTATGCACATTGCGCGACTTTGACCCACTTTACGGCTTTTGGCATTGTGAGATGCAACTGACGCCACACAATGGCCGCTGAGTGAGATACCGAAATATGCATAGATATTGAGATTGATTCGCTGTATCCAAAATCTGATGCACATCAACCGACTTTAACTATTTCGCGAATAATAAGTTATCACAATAAGCAGATAAGCTCTTGCGATGCTAACCCTATTTCTTGAAGTTTTAGCAGTATACACAGTCTTACATAACACTGTGCAACACGAACATTATTAACCATATTCTGACACCGCAGAACACCAAAAATGAGAAGACACGTGTCTCGTAATTTTTCCCTATCTCATCAACTTTCGCGGTTACAGGCCTCCAAAGGTTTGCGGCTTTGATGTAGAAAGGGTCATTTAGTCAGGACTATATCTTCCAAACCGTTAGGAAATTTGAATTTATCTCGGAGGCAAAGTTGTAGCTCTTGTCTTAAAGAACAAAAATTGTGAACACATATAACCCATCAAGCTTCATCTGCAAGGTCAAAATCACCATGGTCAAATTTCTTTTAAAATTTTTTTTTCATGTTTTTTATACAGCTTTCAAACCGATCAAATTTGAAGCAAACAGCCAACTACAATAATGTACCTCAGATCTCAATAAACATCTTTCTAGAACATACGAACTCTGTAGAAACGGATCTTAATGGTCAAAATAGCAAAACAATTGCGATTTTTATCCTCTTTTCTAGGATTCTGCTCCATAGATATTAAACCGTTTAAAATTCAAGAAAACAATCTACCACAATAGTGTAGCAAAGGCATCACTAAACAACTTTCTCGAATATGCGAAATGTCTATGAACGGTTCTTAATGGTAAAAATAGCACAAATCTTTTAAAAATATCTAATTTTTAAACTTTTTTCTCCGACTCTGGTCCAAAGATACGCAACCGCCCAAAAAGTAAGGATACCGTCAACCACAAAAATGTACCTATGATTTCAATAAACAACTTTTTAGAACATATGAAGATTCTAGGAATGATTCTTAGGGTTGAAATTCACGAACAATTAAATTTTTTTAACATTCCCCCTGCTCAGGTTTGGAAATAACAAACTGTTAAAAACTCAAGGAAATTTGAAAGGTTTGTTATTTACGGACCTGAACAGGAAAAATTGATCTAAAATAATCGAATTTTGAGCTTGAAGAATCGTTCCTAGAATCTTCATTTGTTCTAGAAACTTGTTTGTTGAAATCTAAGGTACATTTTTGTAGTTGACTGTATCCTTAATTTTTGGGTGGTGCGTATCTTTGGACCAGAGTCGGAGAAAAAAGTATAAAAATTAGATATTTGAACCCACGTCCTTGAAAACATATCAAAAAAATGTTGTCACGGCGTGTTAGCGTTCAAAGCCAAAACTCATAACTTCAAAGGCATCGCAAAAAGCGGTTGTTGTGAAGAAAATACATTTCAAAACGGCCAAATATCCGTTAATGTATAAAAACACATTTGCATTTGAAAAACGATAAGTTCTAGGACAGAGAAGCCATTACATAGTCGATACGTCCGAAGATTTGCTTTACCACCAATGAAACCAGGTAACGTAATTTGGTGACTATGTGGGTTCGAGTCCATGGCTTTCCTTTTTCACTTGCAAATAATTTCAGATCATTAAGCTTAACTCTAAACGAGAAAATTAATAAAATAAAAATTGTATATTTTCAAAAGATTTGTGCTATTTTTACCATTAAGAACCGTTCATAGACATTTCGCATATTCCAGAAAGTTGTTTATTGAAGCCTTTGCTACACTATTGTGGTTGATTGTTTTCTTGAATTTTGAACGGTTTAATATCTATGGAGCAGAAGCCGAGAAAAGAGGATAAAAATCGCAATTGTTTTGCTATTTTGACCATTAAGACCTGTTCCTTCAGGGTCGTATATTCTAGAAAGATGTTTATTGAGATCTGAGGTACATTTTTGTAGTTGGTTGTTTGCTTCAAATTTGATCGGTTTGATAGCTGTATAACAAAACTTGAGAAAAATTTTAAAAGAAGTTTGACCATGGCGATTTTGGCCTTGCAGATGAAGTTTGATGGTTTATATGTGTTCACAATTTTTGTTCTTCAAGACAAGAGCTACAACTTTGCCTCTGAAATAAATTCAAATTTCGTAACGGTTTGGAAGATATAGTCCTGACTAAATGACCCTTTTTACATCAAAGCCTCAAACCTTTGAAGGCCTATAACCGCGAAAGTTGATGAGATAGGGGAAAACGGCGAAACACGTGTCTTCTCATTTTTGGTGTTCTATCACACCGCGGTGTCAGAATATGGTTATAAAACATGACTCAAAAAATTACACACAGTGTAAGTTTACATACGCCCCATAAATCTCGCTAATAAACAATATTTAATAAAACAAAAGTATATTCCATAATATAAATAACGGTAAATTTTACAAAAACCAAAAAATGATAGTTACAAAAGTTTACGTACGCCCCAAGGAAATGTGAGTGTTATCGTACAATTTATGGAATTAGAAGCGAAATTTCTGCATTTTATTTTTTTAGCGAATGTCCCTGGGTGTCTGAGACATCTTAAAAAAATATTTTTTGGGTGTTAAATGTCGTTATTTAATGCCAAACTTCTTGTATAGCTCGTTAAAGCGGACCCTTGCTGATTTCTTTCCTTTTTTAGGTATTTGAGTTTGTAAAAGCCACAATATTAGTGTCAGATTGTAGATCTTGAGATCCTAGAAAGCTTTAAAGTTGTCCTTATGCATAATATACCTTCTTGGGTCGATAAATTGAAATTCAAATTCAAAGGTGGTGCTTGTAGATCCACTACTTCCGGTACATCCCCCACAAAAATTCGAAAATATTAGCTAAAATAGTACCCGCGATATCTCATAAACAGAGCAACCCGGTTGAGGGACTGTGCGAGGATCCCTTGAAAATTTTTACCTAGTGGTCCTGTTTACAGCGATATCATGTTTTCATGTCCAAAACCTGTGAATTATATGGTGACCAGCTGAAACGACAGGTAGTCGCGATATCTATCGAGGGGAATGACACCCAAAATAAGACCCACTTTCAAAATGGAAAATGTCGGTCCATTCCTTACGATACCTTCCCCGCAGAACTTTTTTAGCTTCTATCCAAATCCATATTTTTGTCGGTTCATACGCCCAAAATTTTCAAATCCTTTAAATATATACTTTTTTTGGAAAAAAAAAGTGTTTTAATTCACACAGGCTGAGGGTATATCTCTGTCGGCAAAGCCGGGGTGTATGTCTACGGTGAAAATCGAGCCTCCCGCTTTTGACTTGAAGTTTTTATCCACGTTTTTTTGGATATTTTGGCATATAACAGCCAAAGCATTGCGATTTTTGATCCAACGCTAAGACAAAAATTATAGCCAAGATAATAGGTGTGTTCGTTTACTCAATAATTTGTACAAATCCTGTAACTTCTTGTAAACGACTAAAGGTGCAAACACAATGAAATTCGTAGCTTATTTCACGCTCAATCTCATGTAAAAGAATAAAGGATAGGTTCTACCTATTAAAATGCAATCTTGTATTTTTTATTCTTTTACATAAATCTGAATTTCTCATTGTGTTTGCACTTTAAGGTTTTTTGTAAACGAAGAACATCTAGTAACAATTTCTACAAAATTTTAGTAAACGAACACACATAATAATTAAGAACTCTCTAGTACATCGCAAAAGAGTTTGAATGCCCTGAGACAGTGCAAGTTGATCAGATATATACAGTATTTCCCTCTTATAGGCACCCCGGATATAAGCATTCCCCGCTTTATAGCACTGAAATTTGTGCAAATGTTATTTTTTGTTCAAAATACATTGACATTATTTCGATATATGCATCCCGCTTATATGCATTCCCCTCTTATAAGCACTTTAAATTTTGTCATCTTTCTTTCATTTTGGCTTAAAAAAAATCGTTTATATGCACCGGCTCAAAATAATTTGGATGATAATAAAATTTTTCATCGACTTTAAATATGGCAAGCATATACATACGTGGAAAGGACAGTTAAGTGGATAAAGACTAGTCAAGAAATCTCAATATAAAACGCAAAATGAGCAGGCAGTCTTCAAAATGCGTTCGTTCTTTTAGGCAATATGCTTTTAGAGAAACCTGAACTAATTGCAATAAAAAAAATAAGCCGTTTACTCCGTATACTGGATGGCTATGGCGGTGGCAAAAAGGAAAAAAAATTATTGACTAATTTAGAAAATCAATGAAGATTGTTAAATGTCAACAATATTCATTGATTTTCTAAATTAGTCAATATTTTTTTTTTTTTGTATTTACATACAATGTGATTTTTGACGAGCAGTAACAACCTACACTGTTATGTCGTAGAATAATGACTTAGATGAGAACGATTGTGCAGAAAATGAAATTTCCCAAATTTCCTGACAATAAATTGCCTTATGAAACCGTGGTGCAATGGTTAGCACGTCCGCCTTGCACTCAGAAGGTCTGCGGTTCGAATCCCAGGCCAAGCAACATCAAATTTTCAACGGTGGCAAAATTCCCCCTCAGTAATGCTTGGCGACATTTCCTGAGTATTTAAGCCATGAAAAACTTCTCTACAAGTGGTGTCGTAAGACACGCCGTTCGGACTCGGCAATAAAAAGTAGGTCCCATATCTTTGAGCCAATATGAATCGGCGTGCACTCATTGATATGAGAGAAGTCTCCCTTGTCCCATCTGGGATGTTTGTGGAACAATTATGAAATAGAAAACATAGTGCAATTCTATTTTGGACAATGCACAGGCAAAAATAACGTACTTTTTATACCCTCCACAATAGTATGAAGGGTATATTAAATTTGTTTTTCCGTTTTTAACTCATTGAAATTATCATTTGCAACACTATAAAGTATAAATATTCTCTATCAGGGTAAAATTCGGATTCGATCTATGCATTTCCGTTCCTCCGTCTGTGGTAATCACTATAGCATCCACAAAAATAGAGATAAAATACTGAAATTTTGGAAAGATGAGTCTTTTGTTTGCAGTTCGAGTTTTGGTATAGTCGCCATATAACTGTACCGTCCGATTTCAGGTGTTTTGAGGTTTTCATCTACATTTTCAAACCGAATTAGCTATAATTTGGCATTTATGGTTCCTAGTGGTCAAACAATTTATCTATACAAAATTGAGGACATAAGCATATGTTTTGGTATAGGCCCAAATAACGTTACCGCCCGATTTCAAGTATTTTCAAACTTTTAGCTGACCGAATTAGCTAAAATCAGGTATTTGGAGTTCTCAGTGGTCAAAAGTCTTCTCTGCTTGAAATTGTGGATATTTGTACTTTCGTAACAGCAAGAAAACTAACTATTCTATATTATTTCAGAATATTTCATGGTTCGGCCCGGCTTAATGTTTTTTACTTGTTTAGGAACAAAAATAATTAAGATTCTTCTCTCTTTAAGTATACGTAACTTCTATTGATATCCGAGCCTAGTACTAAACAAAGAAGTGGGATGTTTTCTTATGAATGAAATGGTTTTTTTTTTGGTTGATTAAAAACGAATAAATTGCAATTTTAATGGGAATTTGTATATGGGATTTTTATATATGCACCGATAGTGCTTATAAGCGGGATTTGTATGTAAACACTAATTGTGCTTATAAACGGGATTTCGATATATGAATCCCCCGCTTATATGCACTGCTTTGCTTGCATTTTCCACAGTGATTATATATAGGAAATACTGTATTCAAGCGTTCTGATGCAAAAATTCTATCGTGTTGGGAAAATAAAATACCTTTGGTGTGTTTGGGTCGTTTTATTATTTTATAACGGTAATGATGACGATCATCATTGATGATTATATACTTTATCCCTTGTTCGACATTTTCCACTAATAAACAAACATTTTATTAAATATTAATATGAATAAAATATAAAACTACATAGTCAAATACTATTTTCAGTTCGATCCTTTTGTGCGTACATGTTAACAATGATTAACAATATTTTGAAATTGTGTCGTGCAGAACGTGTAAAACAATTTATTATCAAATTTTGCTAATCTACGAGATAAATGAATACCGCAGATAGAATGAACTTCGATTTCGTTTAGATGACGACAATAACATGGTTAATACTTTAATAATATAACTGTTTTGTTCAATTGGCATCGAAAACACATTTCAATTGTGTTTTTATGATAAGACGTAGAAATCTGTCATAAATCAAAATTTGTTCCTTTTTATTCGTTAAAGTGTTTTGTTATAATCTATTTTTATATTTCGGACTTTTGTATTTAAAAAAAATGCTGCAACATTTTTGTTTGCAACTGAATAAACATATGAAAAATAAAATTGTGAGGGAGGTACGATAGGTGAAGTGATTACAATATTTTGGTGAAAAAATTAGTAGATTCTTGCAGTTCTGGAACAGACCAATTGTAAACAAATAGTTGAGTTTATCATTTTTAAAAAGTTGGGTTTAATCAAAGTGTCATAACAATTTATTTTGATAAGTATTAAATAATCGGTGTTATAATCCTCCAGTGAATCCTTCCCAGCAAAAAAAAAATCCCCCAAAATAATGGGTTTTTATAGTACTTTTTGGTAGTCGTAACTACCTACAAAACCCCCTACTAACCCATTATTTTAACAAGGGCATGTCGCACTAAATGACTAGTTATTCTATGACCAATATAAACACTAGAATAACTAGTTATTTTATGGCCACTGGAAATTGAAATTGAATTGAAAAATAAGTCAGGGTAGACCAACACTGTGCAAAATTTTTAAGGTGATCTTGTGCAAACAATTCGAACTGAGAATTTTTTGAAAGTACAGACCCAAACAACAAGAGACCCTAGTTGGGTTTTGCTGTGTCAGATCCAGCTCGGATTTTATGGCCCCATCTAAACATGGTTAAATATTGAGTTTTTAAAGAAATTCGGGGCTATATCTCTGAAATCAATACGAATCTTCTTCTGACATCTGAAGCAAATTTGTAGATAAGGACAAGAATAAAATATTTGGAGAAATAATCAACTCGAAAAACTACATATATTGCCCCAAATTTCAAAATATATGCAAAAATTCCACAATTTTTATATATTTCGCACCGTATCTCCAAAACCGTTAATTTTTTCTGAAAATGTTCTTTTGGAAAAATATTCCCCGGGATGTCATTGTTGTAAAATGCCTCTATGCCGTTGTTTTCAGTACATTTTTCAACGACGATTTAAAAAAAAATGTCAAAAATGTAGTGAAATCCGAAATGCGAGAATAAACTGTTGGTGTGAACTGTGTTTGAAATACGTGTTGTAAAATATATGATGCAAAATACCGCTGAAACAACATGAAGTAAGCATTTTAGAGTTTCAGAGTGTTCTAAAGAATTGTTGAGAACTTTATTTGGAAGATTTTTGCAGAAGGTTACTTGGTTCAACTTCCAATAGTTTAGCCGATACTGACCAGAATTTCAGCAATTATGTAAAATTTTCTATATTTTATAGATTTTGATGCCCTAGATGGAGTTTTTCTTATGTGGTTTTATCAAAAGATAAGTTCTACTAGTTTAGGGCTACAATATTGCTAAAGACAGCAAGGCTAAATTCCTATTCTTTTCTGAGATAAAGGCCTGATAATTGTAAAAAAGTGTAGATTTGGCCCGGTTTAGATGAGGCCATAAAATCCGAACTGGATCTGACAGGACAAAACCCTACTAGGGTTTTTGTATTCTAAATATGTACTTTCCAAAAATCCATACTAGAAGTTGTTTGCATTTTCAGTGTTGCATAGTGCAATAAAAGGTAACAGCGATACCCAGCTGATTGAACTGGGCTGTAATGTTAGTGTCAAATTCCATACGACATTTTATATATTTATTTCTATGTTCGATGTATATATATTTGTTGAATAACAAATTTAATTTAATTTTTTTTAATTTATTTATTTGTATATCTCCTGTACAACAAGACTTGAGTCTTTTGGATTATAGTACAGGATTACAGATATATAAATCATATCCAACTTAAATTTAATGATTTAACAATATTTAATAACACAAAGTTTTTTTGAAATTACAAAAGAAAACATATTTTGGTGTAAATTACAATAACATAGAAGTTTAATGGACATTTAAAAAAGATAATTAATTTTGTATAGTAAGAATTGTATTAAAAATAGAAAAAAATCATCGAATTGAAAGCAAAGTTTGTAGCCTGTTTTTAAACGTAAAAGCGTTGCTGGTGTTTTGTAGATCAAAGGGAGAGTATTCCACAGACGTATGGTCCCTATGAAAAATTGCCACTCAGATACCAGACTTCGTCTCCTTATAGGTATAGGTTTTTTTCCTCTATTTGACCTTGCAAATGTAAGCCTATTAAATAGTAATGTGGTTTCTGTTTATAAATTATTTTGTGTAGGAATAATAAGGCTTTAAAGTTGAGTAGGGTGTTAAAATTGAAACCGTATAGAGAATTACTGTAGGGTGAAACATGATCAGTTTTCCTGAGACCGTATACGTAGCGAATTATGGTATTTAATGCCATATTTAATCTACGTCGGCTCTGTGAATCACAGTGAGCAAATAGTTCACATCCATATAAGAGGCCAGGCACCTGTATAGTTTTCGCCAAAAGATATCTTATGTTGGGAGGTGTGTAAGAGTGCGTAAGCCACAATGCACGTAGTTTTCCAAATGTTTGTCCAACTACTGTATTGACATGATTTGACCAGCTTAATCTACTATTGAAAACCACTCCCAGATTCTTCACGAAACTACACCTACCTTTTCATTGTTAACAATTATTTCGACACCTTCCCAAGTAACATTTTTATTTTTGTGAATTATGAGGCATTTCGATTTAAAAATAAACCATTTGCTTTGGCCCATTCATGAACACGTTTGAGGTCATCATTGAGTTCGCTCACACATTGAGTTATGTTATTTACATGGCTACCTAGGCATAATTGCACGTCATCTGCATACATGTGCACTCTGCTATATATTAATTGAGAAGGGAGGTCATTAACATAAATGCAGAACAAAAGTGGACCCAGTATTGACCCTTGAGGAACGCCTTTATCTACATTTAGTGCTAAAGATGTTTCAGTTCCAGTATACACAGATTGTGTCCGATCGGTAAGGTACGATTTTATAAGATTCGTCGGGTTTGCGGAGAAGTTAAAAAACCTGCGTAGTTTCAAACATAAATTGTTGTGGTCGACAGCGTCGAAAGCCTTTGAGTGGTCGAGTAAAACAAGAAATCCGACCTTGTTTTCATAAATGTCACTCCTAATTTCCTCCGAAACCTCAACTAGAGCTGTAATGCAGCTATGGTCAGCACGGAAACCTGACTGCATGTTTGTTAACAACGATTCCCTATGGAGGTACTCAGACATCTGATTGTGTAGAATTTTCTCAAACACCTTTGAGAGATAACACAAGATTGCTATGGGTCGGTATTCATTGTTGGATTTTGGGACAGGAATAACCTTTGCATGTTTCCACTTCGTTGGATATGTGATCGATGTTAGGATATTATTATAGAAGTACGTGATATAAGGTAATATAAGATGGAGTATAATCCGAATAAATTTTGGGTCAACTTTGTCAGGACCAATCGCAATAGATTTAATTTTAGTAAAATAACTCTGTACTTCCATAGGACTAATACATCTGAATTCGAAATATCCTTCACGTATAACATCATCTGTTAATCGACCATAGAATGAAGTATTAACCTGCACAGTGGGTATTTTGATAAAAGTTTGGTTGAGGTCATCCGCATTTTCATGGCAATGGTCCAAAGCCTTGGGTTTTCCAAAACCCAGATCATTGATTATTTTCCATCTGCTTTTGGAATCCAATGCTGAATTAAACCGATGAAAGTAATATTGAGTCTTTGTGGAGTGAATAGAGCTATTAACTCGTTTTCGCGCAGAACGGAATTGTTCGTAGAGTTCCGGTGTTCTATAGCGTTTCCACCTTGCATACGCTCGATTTCTGTCATTGATGTAGGATTTAATAATGTAATTAAACCACGGATTTGCATTTGAAGAAATTCGTTTTATTTTGATGGGCACCGTTCCATCATATAGAAGAAGAATTCGTTCTTGAAGAAAATTGAGTTGTTCATCAACAAAGATTATTGAATAAATCTCGTTCCATTTAATTTGACAAAATTTATACTCTAACTCACTATAATTCAAGTTCCTCAAGTCGCGATACGAAAATTATTAATTAAGGACGAATCAACCAAGACATTCGAATTAAAATCTCCCGTTATAATTACGTCGTCGTAACCCATCGTAACATTTTTAAGGATATTTTGGAGGTGACCTAGATCAATGGTTTTATTGGGTCGGTATACACTGCCAATTAATATTTTCTTGTTATTTGATTTGGATTCTATGAACACATATTCGATCTTGTCTCCAGTAGTGGGATTCTGTAACTCATTTATGCTGTTATCGATAATTGTCGGTAAAATTAAAATGCTTATGATTTCGATAATTAAAGAAAATTGTCGGTAAGTTAACGATAAATAAAAAGTAGTCGCTAGCCTCTATCGACACAAACAGTGATGCCAACTTTTCTTTATGTTTTTAGTCATAATTTTGTGATTTAAATTTACCGATTTTTGTCGGTAACAGCAAAAATGAGTTACAGAATCCCAGTACAGGTTTGGACTTTAAGCATAATTTTGCGTTTAATGCGTTTTTGGCGAAAATTGCAACCCCACCCCCACGACGTTCTCTATCTGACCTAAACACAGAATATCCATCAATACTGATCAAGCTATCGGGAATGTCCGAACGAAGCCAGGTTCCTAAAAGGCATATTAAATCAATACCCGAATTAACAAAAATATATTTAAATTCGTCGATTTTGTTTACAAAGCTTTGCGAGTTGATGTGGCATATCTTTAGCCCATCCCGTTGCTTGGATAGAATTCTGACCATGTTTTGTGTAACATCTGTGGAAGCTCTATTTGTACTACCCCGGTCTATCATAATTAGGGGATAAGTAGTGTAAAAAGGCACCAGCGACGCATTTACGAGTATATGTTGAAAATAATGAATTAAATGAAAAAATATTAGGTGATGACATTCGAAAAATATATAGAATATTTAAAAAGATACATTCAAATAAATGGAAAATTATAATAATATGAGCCAAAAAGTTAATGAATTGATATTGGATTTGATTTGCAAAAAGTCTGTTACCGCTGGTTCTGCGAGTCCGAAAATCGTCAATAATCTTTTGGTGATACACACATATTGGTTCGTCGCAGTTAAGGTGTTTGATATAGACGAGCCCTTTTTTCTTAAGACCCAAAGCGTCCTGAAGAAACTGATAGTTCGTGTTGAACAGGTTCTCATTGATATAATATGGATTATTTGTTCTGTAACCAAGAGACTCCAACGTTAGATTACTGTTGTTCAGTTTCTTGTAAGCACCCAATGAATTCAGAAAGAATTCTTGTATGAAATTCCATTTACCCTTATTTCACATGATACGTGTGCGTTTTCTTGCCTTAACAGTTCTATTCTAAGCTCTTTAAAATCAGCTTTCAGATTTCCAACTTCATCAGAAGCTTTTTCTAAAATCTGCACACGGTCTAAGACATCGTTTAAATCAGTTCTGAAATCACATATTTTTCTGTAAATTTCATTCAAAATGCGATTTTCTGTTTCTTTTAACATACTTTAAAATTCATCAATGAGACGGTTACTAAGTTTATTAAAGCGTTCGTCAAGCATTTGAAATAGGCGGAAAGGCGAATCCGACGATCGTGGAGTCTTTGACAGGTTTCCAAATGATTTATGAAATAGGCTATCTCTGTCTCTCTTTAGCGCCGAACGACGTGCCGCACACTAAAACACCGCTTATAGAGGCGGTACAATATTTGTTAATATGTGTAGTATTTCGCTAAACTTGAAAAAAATAAAGCCCTAAGAAACATGTGCTATTTTGATTTCCAAAACAAAAGACTAAGGCAGCTTCTACTTTTTCGATGAATTACCAGCGACCCCAAACATTTTTGCAAGAATTCTACTTTCTGCGAGAAATTATGCATTTAGTGGAATGATATGGAAACATTCAAATTGAAAATCTAACGATTTTTCATTCATGTTTTCCAAAATATTCAATCAAATGTGAAAAAATATTAGCTTTTTAAATTCCAATAATTTATAGACATTTTTTTATTTTGTTTACATTTACCGTTGACACTAACATTACAAACAAAAGCTGTTGTTGAGTTGTGTTTGTTGTAGTATTTACTTTACCTGGTTTGTTCTACCATTGCAATAAGTTAATAAGTTGAGGTGAAATTTGTTTTCAATTTCAACACACTTCATATTTTCTATTTTATTTTTTATTTCACCATCTGCTGGATTTGAACACACGAATTTCTGCTTTGTAGCCTAACACGCTACACAGTCGGCCACGCACACGAACATTAAGAGTTGTTTCAACGTGTACATATGCTTACATGCGCACCAGCAACAGTTCTTTGATTTTTTAAAAAAAAACTACCCGGCCGACGGTGAGCGTTGAACACACAACCCTTGGATTTGTAGTCGGACACACAAGCTCTGTAACACCGTACTCATAACTTAATGAGGAGTAATATAAGTAGTTATTTTTGTATGCATTACTTTGTAATGGCTTACATAATGACTAACGGATCCGAATTTTTGCTGGGTTATGAAGATAATTTCGATATTTCGTTTTAATAAGATTTACTTGACTGAAATCATGTTCAACATTTGCTGACGAATGAGGTAATACCCAGCATTATGTTTTTTTACAAATTTTGTTAATATAGGAAAAACATATGAACCATCAATCCAAAAGCGAAATAAATAAGTTTTTTTATTTTCAAACATTTCCTCAAAATCCAAAATCCTTAGTTTACGAAATTCTGAAACCAACATTTGCTTTTCCTCCTTGTTCATAAAATGTGAAAATTGTTTTAGGAATTGCAAGCATCTACTATTTTTTTAAGGAAATACATAGATTATTATCGTAGTAAAATTAGTAGATTCTTACAGGTTCTGGAACATAGCATACATTTTTAATATACGTGGGACTTATCAAAGACAAACTCTTACGCTTGTCTCAAAATCTAATCTATGTTATTTTTAATATATTTTTGTTTCTTCAAAATAGTTTGGCTTAATCCGATAGATGTTGTTATTGACTATTGTTGACTATTTAAAAAAAAAAATTAAACAGCCAACCCAATAAAAAACGCTGCCAATCTTCTAAATTTTAAAATTTATTTATTGAAACATTTTGTAAAGAAAGCCTTAATGCTTGGTTTATATTCGGCGTCGTTTCGTAATTTCGAAGGCGTTTCGTGATTTCGCGCGGAATTAAGCAAAATTTATCATGATTTCACATACAAAAATGAAATCATCTCATTTCGCGATTTTCGAAATCAACATCGAAATCACAGTACTCATGATATACAACACTGTTTTTGCCTAAAAAAGTACCAAAAGTTGCAACACTTTTCACGTATCACAATAAACAAGGTAGATGGTCATTGCTACAACAAAAAACTTTAGTATCAAAATGTGTAAACAATGTGAAAAAAATATTAAATTAATTTGTTATAATGATATTTTCCATTGTGTTCCCGTACTTTTTATGGGAATGTTAGAAAAACGAGCGAATTGTCAAAAATTTCTTTCCCATACAAATTTCCTAAAAAATACGGGAACGAAAAAATGACGGAAATTGCAAAAACTCCTGCAGATATGTCAAAATCAATGTATCAGCTATCATATTCAGATGCCAATAAACATGCTGCTAGTTTTTGATATGCCAAATTTATATAACAGAAAACAGGAGAGGAGGGTGTTTCTTATTCAGCGCTATTTTTGTTTAAAGAGAAGTGCAAGTCTTGATAGATTTAAGAGTACGGGAACGCATTTGTAGCACTTAACGGGAAAACTACTGCAATTGGTAATATTTTGTAGGTTCTGAACATAACTTTTATCTATCCAAATTTATGATTATGATGTCTCAACGATAAAATCATTTTTTTATTTTTTTCATTTGTTAGTATTATACACAATTAATACGACATATAATTTTCGAAATAAAGCAGTAAAGTTCTATATTGTCGTTTTTTTTTTTTTTTTTTTTTTTTTGATGACTAATTCAATTTACAACAGCTTGTTTTGAAAATGCATGTTCAATCAGCTGCGCATATGCATCTACCTTGATTATTGGGATATGTTTGAAATCAACAAAAAAATAAGTGTAAGCACCGGGATGTATTTCAGGATTTCGCGAAATCCAGTGGATTTTGGAGCGTAAGTGTAAACTTGGTATAAGACCGATAAGTTTTACAATATGCATAAAGTACAGTACACATTGTCAGTTTTGAATGACGATTTTTTGCAATTATCGGTAACTGTCCAACCGTCCAGCAACCACAAAATATTTTGTGGTTGCATGATGAAAGCAACAACAAAGCTGTCATTCAAAACTGACAATGTGTACCCAGCTTAAGAAGAGTGTCTACTCCAAAATTTGTGTACAGAGCTCAAAGTACAAAAGTTTGCGCACTTATTTACTCTGTTCCAGAAATTTTGAAAATTTTTCACTTATAAAATGGCCAAAAAATAAAAAATAGTAGATTTTTGCTGTAAAAATCGTCAAATCGTCATTTATCAATTTTTGAACAAAACATCGTCAAAATGACGATAAATCATCAAATATGAATTTTCACGGATTTCATGTACTAGTAGATCCAAAACAATTGCTTATGACTTAAATGACTATCTATAGAGTGATCAATTACAAGGTTTCCAGGGATTTCAATCTTCTGCTTTTCAATAGAATTCCACTATTTTAAGCAAAGGAATATTAATTTGAAAGATTGCCACTTTGGTATCTATAATTAGGGCACCCACAGTTAAACCAAATATCAGGAGTACACACGTACGGATCATTCAAATGACCGGAAAACAAGAAATGTATAGAAAAAGTTTATGATATAATAAATATTTCTCAAATCCATATCGTCATCGAAAATTAGATTTCCACATAATGAACTTTATTTCCAAAATGCCAATGATATATTTAAAATTTATTAACTTCAAATTGATATACTTGAAGTTACACAATAAATTGAAAAGTTATCGCAAAATAATGATTAAATGAACTTAGACGTCATGGGAATAAAAAAGGAAAACGGTTAAAGCAATGCTCTTTGGTATTTGGATTTAGAGTTATGCGATTAAAAAAATCGAAGCGAAAAAAAGATAACATTTGGCATTCAAAGTATATTTCTTTATTAATTTAATTAAAAAAATCAAATTGTCGTCCATAGAAAAATATCTATTTTTAATTTTATATAGCTTTAGATAGGCAGGCTCTGCATAATATTTATTTGAATAATGCTCACGACGTTATTCTTATCAGAAAAATTCATTTATCGAATTGTCATTCAAGTTTATAAATAAGAAAATGAGGTAACTTGTATTTGTTGTTTACTAAATACATATTACAAATTACGAATGAAGATATACAATAAAATTTTAATATTTTACGATAGATCACAATTTTTTTTTATAATGAAGATTTACGTACATGATAGAATAAAAAAATATTTTATGAAAAATATAATTGGTCGAAACAGTAACAATAAGTACATTTTTATCCAAACTCTAGAGGGATTAAAAAAACTACAATATAAGAAAAACGTGATTAAAAGATAACTATTTCGATATTTTTCAAACATTGGGTGGGAAGATAGAAGATAAACCAAAGCAGTCTAAATGCATTTCATTACTCTAAAATAATTCCAATTAACAACCACGTCGCACAATGGCCAAAAACACTAACTGAAATACTGTTTATTGTATCGTTTACAGATAATATGGTGACTAAATTTTCTTTTTTTGGGTAAAAATCGAACCCATTATGGGTAAAAATAACCCATTATTTTTCATCTTACTGGTAATGCAAAATGTAGTTTGTTCACATTACTATTGCAATTGAAGTGACTATTTCAGAATTAGTATATTTTTGGGGCAATTTTTGGAACAGAAATGCATATATTCTTTAAGTTTGTTTATTACAATTATTGCACTTATTTTACTACTCATTTATTTATTTTAGAACTCATGTGAATTAAATAAATGAATATATCCTTGGAATTCTTTCAAAATTTTTAGAGTTTATTTTAGATTCCGGAACATCAAACAAACATCAATAAAATCTGGATAAGAATCGTAAAATATGCCCTAATCTATACATCAAAGATAAGTTCTGCTAAATATGTTATATGTTATGGTTACAGATTTTATTTGTTCAAAGTCTCATAGTGAAATTTGATTTGGAACATTACTTCTTTTAACAATATCCCTAGCAGTGTAAAATTTTGGGAGATTTTGACTCACTATTGAATCATGTAAAATTAACAGTCCAAAATTTAACAAATAATTTCATCCTATGAAATGTAAATTTGTAATGTAATTTTCTTAAGAAAATATTATACCTATAGTATGCGAAGTATGCGGGGGAGGTCTTATTTTGGGAGTCATTCCTCCCTACAAATATCACGCCCACCAGTCATTTCAGTTGGTCACCATATAATTCGGTAAAAATGTCCAAAGGGTTCATGAACAGACCCTTAAACAAAAATGTTGAACATTTGTGTGGATGGTACCCCAAGCAGTGGACCGATAGATTCCATTTTTGAACGTGAACTAAGATATTTCGAGATCTAAAGTGTGGACCAGCCACTACACTTGCTGACCGTAGGTGTTTTTTACAGCTTTCCGGTAATTTTCTCAAGAAGTGTCGACTTGAGTGCAGCCTGTTGCAAGAAAAATCAGTACGATTCGAGAGGATGTTCTAAACTGAGAAGGACCAAATCGGCTACTGCCTTCGAGAGTTGTCGTGCACACAACATTTGCGAAAATCTTCAACTGTTGTGGGGGAAGTACCCTGTGGACCGATATGGCCCATTATAGAACAGGATTTAATTCTGAAAAAAATAATACGACTACCAAATTCTGGATCGAACTGGTTTATTCGTTGAAGAATTATCGTGCGCTGCATCCACTTTACAGCATTCCGGCCATTTTCTCAGGAAGTATGGACTTGCGCTTGAAAATACAAGTTCATACAACAAAAATCAAAACGATTCGAGAGCAGGTAATAAACTGAACTTTTTCGAAATTTTGTGTGGAAGGTATCCGAAGGAGTGGACAGATAGAGCCCATATCGAAACCTCGTCTATGTCTGGTAAAAATTTCACGATGTGTAAAGTATGGACCGGATCGGTTACTACCTTTAAGAGTTATCGTTCGCGCAATTTTTCCGAACATTTTCGAACTTTAGTGGGGGAGGTACCTGAAGGACCACATCGGTTCAGCTGTTCGAGAGTTAGCGTGCGCACCAGCCAGACAGACTGACGGACACTGCTAAATCGACTCCAAATTGTCTGAAACGGATTTCGTCCAAACATACTTGGGGTCCAAAACCATTATTTCGATGAGACACATTTTGCCCTTATGAATGTGTGTATACCCTCGTTAGCATAAATGCTGAGGGTATAAAAATTGAGTGCATATTAAACTGACACAATTCACACTCAGTGAGAGAATTTAGGTGAGAGAATTTCTTTGTCTATGCATTTATTAGTCTATGGCGTAACCCACATTAGGTATGTCTGTTTACTTTCCCATCAAGAATTGTCCAGCAAGTACTTTCTCAGAGAGTAATGGGTACTTTACACAATATGTTTCTTACATATGGGTTGTCACTTTTTATATACAAAATGTATTTGCAAAGTGACAACACATATGTCAAATAACATATCGTGTAAAGTACCCATAAAAAAGAATAACTCTTTTGCAAGAACATGTAAAAAGACACATTCCAAAAACTGGCAAGCAATCAGCTGCTTTGCCAAAAAAGAACAATTTGTCAGGCATTAAAGGAACCAAAGCAAGCAAAAATGTTATATTTTATTAAAAATAAAAAAAGAAAATTATGCAAAGGAGGGATTTACCATTATCCAACTTTGTTTTCCAAAAAAAAAGAACAATCAGGCTTGCTATTTCCATAATAACATTGTTTTAAATTTACACAAACACCGAATAATTAAAAACAGATGATGATTGAGGTGTAAGTGGTTGCAAGAAGAAATTTATCCAGCAAGAATTTGCAAAATCTCAGTAAAAGAACTATCAAAATGTCTCTCAATGTTGGACACGATGAGAGAATTTGTATGGTGAATCGTACACGCAGAAAATATATGTTAGAAATATGTTTGAATCCAAACAAATATTTGTTTAAGACTAATTGCAAACAAATATATGTATGTTTGGATCCAACATTTTGTAACATATCTTAATTTAATATGTTTTGGTACCAACATATTTTTTATGGGTGGAGAGGATTTTTGTCAAAGAGAATAACAACAGGGCTCTCGCAGCTGCGGAATGCTGGTTTATAATAAAGAGCTGTGTGCATGGTGTAATGCGTAAAACACGTGCGTTTCGTGCTTTGTTGTTGTTAAACAACGTAGCAAGCGAAGACGAAGAGAGGCCATTTTTTTCTGTGTGTACGAAAACGTAAAGGCGAGTGCTCATCTTGTTCATCAATGTTTTAGGGTAACCAGACAAACCTATTGTTTGAAATTTAAACAACAGTACAAACAATCACGATGCTCTTGAAGCAACTTTAAATGGAAGGTGCTTACACCTGGGAAGTTTTTGGGGATTCTGAAACTACAATGTTCATAGATGAGAAAAATCAAAAAACAAAAAAAATCGCCGGAGCGCTTTTTAAATAAATCGCGATTCAAGTTGACATTTTTAGGGGTTTTTAGGTTTTCACAATTTTGTTTGGAAACCGCAATTCCTATCGAAATGGGACTAACGAAAATATTGTAGATATGAAAATTCTCTATGTATAATGTCCATTGAGGGCGGATCCGGTCTTCCCGTTATTTGACCCGAAAGTGTAGATTCAAAAATCGGGTGTCGTTTGAAAGCCTATGCAAATACCTATCTCCTCTTATGCGGCTTATTTCTTCATATGTTTAATTTGACTCTTAGATGACGATATCTCATGAAGCAGGATACCTTTTTAAAAATCATAAAGACCATTCTTGTTGCTAATTTTTAAATCTACAACTTTTACTTTAGGCGGTTTGCAGGAAAAAAATCAAAAAAAAAAAAAAATAAGCCTTCAAAAATGTCCTTTAACCCGAATAACGTTTTTGCATCAAAATTCAGCTTTGTGGGAATTTTTTATATTTTTAATAAAAAAGGCAATACAAAACAAATGGCAACAAAAACCGATATACGTGACAAATCTTAATCCGTTAACACGAAAACGTGTATATGCTCAAAATTCTGGTCGGTCTAATACAAAAGTGTTTTTTAAAGACAAATACAATTAAAGTGCCTCCAAAGGTATGAGACTTTGATGTCAAAAAGGGTCATTTTGTCAGGATCACATCTTATAAACCGTTAAGAAATGTAATTTACTCTCAGAGGCAAAGTTGTAGCTCTTATCTTAAAGAACAAAAATTGTGAATACATCAAATCCATCAATCAATCAATCTGCAACTTATAATTTTTTTCTGGTATGTCAAGATATCAAACCGATCAAACAACACGCGTCTTCTTTTTTTCGGTCCTCTTTCATAATCTGGTCGAATTATCTTGTAATTATTTTTTGTGTTGTACAGTGTTATACTTGTCCATTCGTTCCTGTTCAGGTCCGAAAATATGTACATAACCTTTAAAATTTTCTTGAATTTTGAAGAGTTTGTTATTTACAGACCTGAGTAGGGGAAAACAGTTAACAATAATTGATTTGTTTGTGAATTTCAGCTTACAGCATCATTCCAAGAATGTTCGTATGTTCTAGAAAGTTTTTTATGAAATCTTAAGTACATTTTTGTAGTTGACTGTATTCTTAAATATTGGACGGTTTGGTATCTATGGACAAGAATCGGAGAAAAATGTATAAAAATCGAATATTTTCTAAAGTGTTTTGCTCAGGGTTTAAAGTCAGCATCTAAAAACATTAGCATTAGCTGTACACTTCAACTGCTACACAATATTCACACACACAGCAACCGAACGCATATTTATTTTTGTACATTTTTGCTTATTTCGTTTTTTACGCCTAATCTTTTTTTCGTTAGGCATAATCAACAACCACGCTACATATTTAGCAGTCGGCTGACCATTCGTCGCAGCGAATTAGCCACAGAGGGTGTTTTTAGTGATTAGGGTTGCCAATGCAGTAATAAAAAAGGTATCATTTAATGTCAAAATGCCCCCTCATATGGTAGAACCTAAAGAATACTAATTATTATTGTTTTAAAATTAAAAAAATATATATTTTGAACGGCGTCACCAAAAGTTGACATGTTTGCTGAAAACATGGCTAAGCCGTTGAAACTTTGTTGCTTATTCTCTTTTCTGATATGTGTTGATCATGTGTGCTGCAAAATATGAGTATGCGTGTGCGATGCTTTTTTATTATAGTTAGCAACAATATCAAATAACATCAGCATCGCTAGCAATATTTTTGTGAAATTTGTTGCTAAGTGTTGCCGTTGTTCATTGTTGCTAAACATATTTCGGAGAAATTTTAGCAGGCAAAGCTGCAAATACATATTCGGTGCTTTTGCTAATATGGCGTTAGCATTTTAAACCCTGCTTTTGCTATTTTGACTTTAAGAATCTTTCACAGACAGTTCGTATGCTTCAGAAAGTTGTTTACTGATATCTTTGCTACAGTATTGTAGTTAATTGTTTTCATGAATATTAAACGGTTTAGTACCTGTGGACCAGAACTATAGAAAACAGAATAAAATCCCATTTGCTTTAGAACAGTTTATACAGAGTTTGTATATTCTAAAAAGATGTATATTAAGATCTGAGGTATATTTTGGTAGTTGTTTGTTTGCTTCAAATTTGATCGGTTTGATATCGGTAGGCCAAAACACGAAAAAAGTAAAAAATGATAAGTGCTACATCTTTGCCTCTGAGAGTAAAACAAATTTCCTAACGATTTGAAAGATACAGTCCTGACAAAACGACGCCTTGTGACACCAAAGCCCCAAACCGCATGACACCAAATACCTAAACTGCACGGATTCCAAGGAATCTAAACTCGAATATTTCGAAAAAAAATAGAAAAGGGCGGAACTTGCACCGCCCACTTACATAGGTTACTTCTCAATCTAAACTTTAAAAACTCCGATGCACGTGTCTCATATTTTAGCTCTACTTTTATAATCTACTCGGCCTTTGCTATTGTTTGGAAAAATTGAATTTTAGTTGCAGAATGTTCGTACAAAAACAGATTTGGATAAAAGATTTTTGCTTAATCTATGTACCAAAAGTCATTGAGGTAGCATCAAAGGAAAATTTGTATAATTTCTAAATGGAAGACTCGATTTTAGAAATTTTTGCCGATATATCATTGGTATAATAAATTAATTTCCACTTAATGGATGTAAAAGAAAGTCAGTTATTTTTAAAATTTCGTAAACCAGAATCATTTAAAGTGTGTATGATAATAAGAATGTACACGTTTTATTAAGCTAATTGAAAATATCCTTTATTTGATCCTTCAGTGTAAGGTGTCCTGGACAGTAGATTATGTTGGCGCCATTTACACAAATATTATTTGCAGTTGCATTCCAATTCAAAGGCGCATTTGTATCAGTGCACCCACTACACCAATCACTCGTCAATAAATCAAAATTATGACATACTCTTGAAAGTACGCATGATAAGCGGGTGGCATAACTAACCACCAAGTACCTAATACGAACAAATCGAAAACAATTTATGTGCCATAGATAAATTGGTATTTATTAGATTACAAATTTGGTTAATCATATATTGAATGGTATACACGAGAGAGAATTTTACTAAGGACAAAAATTAAATCAGTTTAAAATACTTTTAGGTGACAAATGAAAAAAGGTCTTTGGAAGCACACTTTCTTTCAGGAACGGTCTCTAGAAGCATCAGAAACGGTCTCTAGAACAGGGACGCGATTCATTGCAAAGACAGTATAGTGAGGACGCCCACTGAGTTGTTTTTGCATTTGCTTCTCTCTCTCTCTCTCTCTCTCACGTACAGTGTACGTGTCAGGGATACCAACTGTTCCGAGGTAAAAATCGCTACAGCCACATACGCACCATAGGTCTGTAGCGATTTTTACATTAAAACAGTTGACATTCCTGCTTAAACAGTGGTTTTTGTACGTCAAAAATCACCACAAGTAGCGAGAAAACCACCAACTTGGCACCCCTGGTACGTGTACATAAACAAACGATGAACATCATGTGGTTGTTGTTTTTTTTCACCCATGCATACACACATGCTTTAGTATTGATGGAAATATAATGGGCGACGCAGCTCTAGAAGCATCCTTTCTCCCAGAAATGGTCTCTAGAAGCATACTTTCGTTTTAGAAAACGTCTCCAGAAGCACCCTATATTTCGATGGAAGAATTTGTCAAATTATGAATATATTTATCTAATCTAATTATCACCACTGTATAGGCGTTAAGCAAGCACATGTGTTATCGCGTTTGCTAGGCCACACGAAGCCAAAATTCTTATCCCAAATTTCCAATAATACAACAAGAAAGTCCCTATGTGCTCTTTAGCCGATTGTGGACTTTATCAATTAAAAATCACACACATTTGTATATCCCTTAGATTTAAAATTTGTTTTTTTGCAAAATAAAAAGAAATTTAACTATCAATGGAAAAAACTCTATTATGTGTAGTAGTGTGCGTAGCTGTAGATTGTTGCTGTTGTTGCCCTTTCTGATAATCATAATCAATATCAGTTAGCTATAAAAGCTACCGTTTATTAGGTTAATACAGCTAGTTTGTAACGGTACGACGCTCATAGAGTGTTAGGAACGGTTTAACGAATACGACGACAGACACAGAATGGCTCGACATATCCTAACGGGTGTGTCGTTAGCACTTTTAGTGCTTGTGAGTGCAACATTTGCCGAGGACACATCGAATACACTGCTGTCTGTACCACAAAGTCCCTTCCATAGTAACATTGCTTACCAATTCTTCGATGTTGGTTCGGAATTGAGTTACGAATTGAGAAACGTTACCGCCACCGGTGAATCATCAAGAAATTACAACGATGATCAGTGTTCGACAGATATTGATCGTATCCTATTGGGAATGAAAAGTTACAACGAATGGGCCCTTAAATGTAAGCATTTTTTAATTGTTTTTTTGGTTTTGAAATGCAGAAAAAAATATGAAAACAATGATGGATATATGGATGGATATAAGAAAGCAAAGTCTTAAAGAAAGTGTTATAAAGTGTGATAATGTTGTTTAGAAAACAGATCTATGAATTTCATCATAATTGTGAAGTGATCAGAAGAACGGTTTTTATTGAATGAAATTGTGAAGAAAAAGTATTAGTAAAAAATTAAAAACGCTCATGGATTTGTAAAAAAAACTGTACGATCACCAGTTGGAATTAAAAACACAGGCGATAAATTACGTTTGAAATTCACATCATTCTGGTACCTCCCCCACAAAAGTTTGCTAAAATGGTGCTCACGATAACTGTCGACGGGAGTAACCGATTTGGTTCCAACTTTATATATGTTTCTTCAAGACATAAATCAGGTTTTAATATTGAGTCCATTTCTTCAAGTGTATCCCACATACAATTTCAAAATTCTTCGTTTTGAGTTTTTACGTCTCCTAGTACGAGGTATAATTTTTTTCGGAGACAAGTCCATATTTTCTGAGATAATGTTACAAAATATATGTAATATTTCTCAAAACTTAAATCAAGACAACTCCTTCCAACATCTCCCTCAAAAAAGTTCCAAATTTTCGCCTAATTGAAAATTTCGCTTAATTTTCGTTTAATCTTCTGGGATAGTTTTGAAATTTTCGACATCTTTTCGCGGGCAAGTCCATACTTCTTGACACATAATGATCCAAGAGCTCTAAAAATAGATAAAATTTTCGAAATTTCACATACATTAAGAGTATATCTCTGTCGGCAAAGTCGAGTTCGAGTTGAGCTTTAATGAATGAAGGTTTTAAATGAAACCGTTTGAAGCCAGAGATGGTTAACATACACCCACTAAGCTATGAGATCGCTTTCGTTGTTGGTTGGTTTATGTGGTTGCTATGTTCTGCCTAGAAGAACTCAAGAGACCTCAAGAGGTCGCCTATTAATGAAAACCCCAAGAGGTCTTCTGTTGTCTAAAGAAGATCTCAAAATGTTTTGTTTTGTCTATAAGAGACCTCAAGAGGTCTTAAATTTTCTTTAAAAGACCTCAAGAGTTCATCTGTTGCATATAGAAGTTCTCAAAAGATCTTATGTTGTCTAAAGAAGTCTATAAGAGATCTTCTGTTGTCTATAGAAGAACTCAAGAGGTCTTCTGTTAACTATAGAAGACCTCAAGAAGTCTTCTGTTGTCTATAGATGACATCAAGAGATCTTCTGTCGTATATAGAAGACCTCAAGGTGTATTCGTCTTTAGAAGACCTCAAGAAATCTTGTCGTCTTTAAAAAGACCTCAAGATGTCTTCTGTTATCTAAAGGAGACCACAAGAGGTCTTTTCTTGCCTACAGAAGAACTCAAAAGGCCTTCTGTTATCTATAGAAGACCTCAAGGTGCATTCTGTTGTCTACAGAAGGCCTCAAGAGATCTTTTGACGTCTATAGAAGACATCAAGAGATCTTCTGTCCCCTATAGATGACTTCAAGAGATCTTCTGTCGTCTATAGAAGACCTCAAGGGTTTTTCTGTTGTTTAAAGAAGATCACAAGAGATCTTCTGTTGTCTATAGAAGAAATCAAATGGGCTTCTATTGTCTATAGATGACCTCAAGAGAAATTCTGTGGTATATAAAAGACCTCAAGATGTCTTCGTCTTTAGAAGACCTCAAGAAATCTTCTGCCGTCTATAGAAGACCTCAAGAAGTCTTCTGTTGTCAATAGAAAACCTCAAGTGGTCCTCTGTTGTCTAAAGAAGACAAGAAGAGGTCTTTTGTTGCCTATAGAAGAACTCAAGAAGTCTTCTGTTGTCTATAGAAGACCTCAGGGTGTCTTCTGTTGTCTATAGAAAGCCTCAAGAGATCTTCTG
The DNA here is from genome assembly GCF_047663935.1 of Musca autumnalis. Lineage (NCBI taxonomy): Eukaryota > Metazoa > Arthropoda > Insecta > Diptera > Muscidae > Musca > Musca autumnalis. The sequence continues at coordinate 173,116,598 of NW_027411866.1, read as the reverse complement.
AGGTCTCTAGAAGACATCAAGAACTCTTCTGTCGTTTACAGATGACTTTAAGAGATCTTCTGTCGTCTATAGAAGACCTCGAGGGGTCTTCTGTTGTTTAAAGAAAAGGGGATCTTTTGTTGCCTAAAGAAGGATTCAAAAGGACTTCTGTTATCTATAGAAGACCTCAAGATGTCTTCTGTTGTCTATATAAGAGATCTTCTGTCGTATATAGAAGACCTTAAGAGGTCTTCTGTTCTCTGTAGACCTCAGGGTGTCTTCTGTTGCCTATATAAGGCCTTAAGAGATCTTCTGTCCCCTATAGATGACTTCAAGCGCACTTCTGTCGTCTTTAGAAGACCACAAGGGGTCTTCTGTTGTCTAAAGAAGATCACAAGATATTGCCTACAGAAGAATTCAAGAGGACTTCTGTTATATATAGAAGACCTCAAGAAGTCTATAGATGACCTTAAGAGAAATTCTTTGGTATATAAAATACCTCAAAGTGTCTTCGTCTTTAGAAGACCTCAAGAAATCTTCTGCCGTCTATAGAAGACCTCAAGAAATCTTCTGTCGTCTATAAAATGCCTCAAGATGTCTTCTGTTGTCAAAAGAGGACCTCATGGGATCTTCTGTTGTCTAAAGAAGACAAGGGGAGGTCTTTTCTTGCCTATAGAATAACTCAAGAGGTCTTCTGTTGTCTATAGATGACCTCAAGAGATCTTCTGACGTCTATAGAAGACATCAAGAAATCTTCTGTCGTCTATAGATGACTTCAAGAGATCTTCTGTCGTTTGTAGAAGACCTCAAGGGGTTTTCTGTTGTCTAAAGAAGACAACAAGAGGTCTTTTGTTGCCTATAGCAGAATTCAAGAGGACTTCTTTTATATATAGGAGACCTCAAGGTGACACCAAGAAATCTTCTGTCGTCTATAGATGACTTCAAGAGATCTTCTGTCTTCTGTAGAAGATCTCAAGGGGTCTTTTGTTGCCTATAGAAGACCTCCAAAGATCTTCTGGCGTCCAGAGGTCTTCTGTTGTCTATAGAAGACTATCTATATACTATACTATCTATAGAAGACTTTAAGAGGTCTTATGTTGTCTATAGAAGACCTCAAGAGATCTTCTGTCATCTGTATAAGATCTCAAGTGGTCTTCTGTTATCTTTAGAAGACCTCAAGGGGTCCTATGAGGTGTTCTGTTCTGAGTTCTTACTATTTGCCAAATCCTTCTGTACTGTTTATCCAAGGACATTTTTGGGTGACCCGGCCTTTTACTGTAATTTGAGAATTCCAATTGAAATTCGAATTATTTCATTTATAATTTAATTCTTTCATATCTAATATCGAATTTTTTCATTTTCTTAGTCGAAATCATGGTAGAACAAACCAGGTAAAGTTAATACTACAACAAATACAACTCAACAACAACCACATAGAAATTTGTTTTTGTTTGTTAACGTTAGTGTCAACGTAAATGTAAACAAAATAAGGAAATGTCTATAAATTATTGGAATTTAAAAAACTAATAATTTTTCACATTTGATTGAATATTTTGAAAAACATGAATGAAAACTCGTTAGATTTTCAATTTGAATGTTTCCATATCATTCTACTAAATGCATTATTTCTCGCAGAAAGTAGAATTCTTGCAAAAATGTTTGGGGTCGCTGCCAATTCATTAAAAAAAAGAAGCTGTTGCTTTTCAAAACAAAAAAGCACATGTTTATTAGGGCTTTATTCTTTTCAAGTTTAACAAAATACCACACATATTAACAAATATTGTACCGCCTCTATAAGCGGTGTTTTAGTGTGTGGCATGTCGTTCGGACCTGGAGGAGGTTACATGTCAATGATATGAAGGAGCCTTTATGGGAAATAGTTGTTTTTCTGTTGAATAAATTTGTTCTTCAAAAAATATATATCCCTAATATACATCGAACATAGAAATAAATATATAAAATGACGTATGGAATTTGACACTAACACTACAGCCCAGTTCAGTCAGCTGGGTATTGCTGCTACCTTTTCTTGTTCTACCATGATTCGAAATATTCTGATTGTAATTTAAATTTTTCCATTTGAAATTTATTTTTTCAAGGCATATCGACCAGATAGTGGCATCGACATATTTGTAATATGTTATTTCAAAATTTTCTTTATGTTGTTGGGGAAATTACAACAAAAATATTTTTTATAAAAGGATTTGACACTTCATATTCGAACAGCTGGTGTGATACCACTACCTTGGTAATTGTGCCATGATTTTTTTTCCTTTGAAATAGATTATTATTTTAAATTCGAATTGTGTCATTTGTGTCTAATTCGATTTTTTTTTCAATTTGTTATTCGAAATATTCGGTTTGTAATTCGAATTTTTCCATTTGTATTTGATTGAATTAATTGAGCTTATCATGACCTATGGAGTTTTGTATTGTAATTTGATTTTTTTTTTTAATTTCAATTTCAAATTATATCATTTGTTAATCGAATTATTCCATTTAAAATGCAGTGCAAAAAATTATAAAATTTTTAGTTGCATTGGTTTCATATTTGGTTTTTCGAATTACAAATAAAATGTTTCGAGATATAGATTGTACAGAATTATACTCGTACATGAAATAATTCGAATTACAAATGAATGAACTCAAATTACAAATGAAATAATAACAATCGAATTAAAATTTAAAAAAAAATCAAATTACAAATGGCCAAATTATAAATGAAATAATTCGAATTACAAATGAAAAAATTCTAATTTCAATTGGAATTCTCAAAGTAAAAGTTAAATGTTTGGAATTTAAGTGATATATGTAATCAAATTACAACTGAAATTCTTCGAATTACTTGTTAAAATGAACTTCGTTCCCGTACTTTTTAATAGTAAAACTCGTAAAAGAGAGAACTGTAAAAAATGTTTTCTCACACAAAAGTTTTTTGAAATAGTTCGGGAACGGAAAAATGGAAAATACGTCAAAAAACTGGAACAAATGTCAAAGTCGGCGAATCAACCAATCAGACGCTGGCAACCATGTTACTATTTTTTACACGCTCAAATTTGTCGAGTAAAAAGTTTTTAAAGAGAGCGCCATTCAGCGCCATTTTTGTTTAAAGTGAAGGGGACATTTTACAACTTTTTTGTGTACGGGAATGCTTTTTCGGGTAAAATGTGTAAAAGTCGTAAAAGTTGTAAAAACTTTTTAGTTCTGGAACAAAGCTATGGTTTGGTAGGTTGCAGACAAGCCCTATTTTTTCATTTGCATTTTTCTAGTTTGATTTTGTGATGAACGGCATCTTTTGGCGGCTCTTAATGGTTATCTTCAAATAGTTGTCCACATTTAAGAGTTCTTTCAAGTGGCCGATTAAGACTCAGGGCCTGTTTCACTATGTCGAAAGAAAATGAACGCGAACGAAAAACACCTAAACGTTGGTTTTCATGGCAATATTGAATTTGCGTTTGCTTTAAAACAAATGCAAAATTTAAAAATCATACACGAGTTTAGTTGTTTTTCTTTCGTTTTCATTTTCGTCAGACTCTAAATAAAATTATTATGTGTCATGGCCATGTAACCAAATATTAATGAAAACCCATCAAAATAATCTTTAATGACTGACTATTGTTGCACCCACCATAAAACACGCTACAAAAGTATGGCGATTGTAAATCAAAAATTTGCCAGCATAAATATAATCATAAAACTAAATACATAAAACACCTTTAATGCCATCGCAAATCCGATTGCCCAAAAACCACCACTGACTATTTTATGTTTGCAATGCTTGTGGTATTAATTGACATTATCAAATAATCGACAGCTATACAAAAGCCTTTTTCATTTCGAATCAAATTTGACGCTTCTAAAAACTTCTATTATAAAAATAAATGTAGTAAAAAAAAAAACACAAAGCAAAGCACCAACTATGATTTGTTGATTAAAAAAATCTTTAAGCATTCGTTTTTTTTCTTTGCTTTTTATTGAACTTTAGAATGTCAAATTTTTATGAGCGATAACAGAATATCTGATTCGGTATTATAGATTTAAGTGAAGTAACGGTAGCGATTGCATGAACGATTAAGTACCATGATTTATAGACAAGTTTAATAGCCCCCACCGCGTTTAAAGTATAATAAAAAAAGGAATTTCCAATGTTAAAATCGAAATCGCAAATCTTATCAGCTAAGGGGAGGTTAAACACGCTTTACAGTGTTTTTTTTTCAACATTTTGTTCTATTCATTTATGTGATAAAACAAAATTTGTACATACATAAGTACATAAAAAGTGTTAATACATGATTAGCTATTGTTAATAATTTGAATTACAACAAATTACCTTTTTTAATAAAGTATTAACGGTTGCGTATAATTTATTTATGTATATTTATTTAAATATTTATTATACGCCACAATGAATTTTCAATAACTGACTGGAGAATGAAAAGGCATCAGAGATCTGCAAAAGCTTAATCGGTCTTATTGCATACTCGAGTATCCATTGCTGTCATTACCCCCTTTTGGTGGTATTCGCTTGCATTGCTTTCCTTTATTGTATTTCATTCTGTAATGAATTTTCACTCCTGACTGGAACATGAAAATGTGCTTCATTTTCCTCTATTACATTCTGTAAACAATTTTCAGAGGTCTGCAAGAGTATATTCTCTCCTAATGTATACTCGGGTATTCATTGCTTCCATTGCAAACCCTAACAGCTCGGTTGATAAGTCATCGATTCCTGCTGCCTTATTATTCTTCAGTCGGTTTATTGCGGTATTAACCTCTACAATCGGATCATTGGTATCTTCGTCGTCTTCGCTAGTATTGGATACCAACAGTTTGAAGAGATGGTCTTTCCATATCCTGAGCCCTGTAAATGTATTTGAGCCCAATTTCCTTGCTCGTCTCTACAGGTTGATGTGCCATCAGTTTGATGTTTAACTCTTTTGTAGAATTTGCGGACTTCCGGCTCCTATACATCTTGATTTTTTCACACTCCTGCTTTTCCATTTCTCTGTTTTTCCTAAGGAAAAATCTTTTCTCCCGATACGTCTCTCGTTCGCTACGCATTGCTACTGATTGTAGATTATCTCTTCTCTTCTCTTCTCTTCGATAAGAGCACAACACCTTTCCCAATCCATCGTATTTCCAGTATGGCAGTAATATCGGCCCTGTATTTCTCTAAAAAGTTCGAACATCCCAGTTGCAGATTCGGGCATCATAATGGCTGAAATTTGGTATTTTGCCTTTATTTGGGATATTAAACGTTCCATATTAAATTTGTCGGTATAGGTCCACGCCTTCATATAGCCCCCATAGAAGGGTACCTCCCTATTTCCGGTATTTTGAAGGTTGTTGCCTCAATATTCCTCAGAAATGGCTGAAATTTGGTATTTAGTCTTCGTTGGCGGTATAAAACATTCCCCCAGAAACTTGTCGTTGCAGATCCACGCCTTAGTATAGCCCCCATAGAACGCTACCTCCCTTTTTCCGGTATTTTGAAGATTGTGGCCTCAATATTCCACCGAAATGGTTGGTTGGTCTTCATTTGAGGTATTAAACGCTCCATATGAAGTTTGTCGGTATATTTCCACTACTTCATATAGCCCCCAGGTACCTCCCGATTTTCGGTATTTTGAAGGTTGTTGCCTCAATATTCCTCAGAAATGGCTGAAATTTGGTACTTAGTCTTCGTTGGTGATATAAATCTTTCTCCCAGAAATTTGTCGGTATAGGTCCACGCCTTAGTATAGCCCCCACAGAACGGTACCCCCTTTTTCCGGTATTTTAAAGATTGTGGCCTCAATATTCCACTGAAATAGCTGAAATTTGGTATTTGGCCTTCATTTGGGATATTAAACGTTCCATATTAAATTTGTCGGTAAAGGTCCACGCCTTCATATAGCCCCCATAAAGCAGTACCACCCGATTTTCGGTATTTTGACGGTTTTAGCCTTGGGGTGCAAGGTGATTCGCGGTGCAAGGTGATTCTGAGGGTGGAAGTTCGGAGCGGGGTGATTCAGGGTGTGGAATTTCGGAGCAGGTTGGATCGGAGGCTGGAAGTTGGAGCAGGGTGGTTTGGAGCAGAGTTGTTCGGAAGGTAGTGGTTCGGAGCAAGGTGGATCGGAGGGTGGAAATACGGAGCAGGGTGGTTCGGTGCAAAGTGGTTCGATAGGTAGAAGTTGGGAGCGGGGTGGATCAGAGGGTGGAACTTCGGAGCAGGGTGGTTCGGAAGGTGGAAGTTCCAAACATGGTGAATCGCAAGGTGGAAGTCCACAGCAGGGTGGTTCGGAGGGTGAAATTTCGAAGCAGATTGAATCGGGTAGATCGGAAGATGGAAGTTCGGGTCGGGGTGGTTCGGAGGGTGGAAGTTCGAAGCGGGGTGGTTCGGAGCGCGGTGGTTCAAAGGGTAATAGTTCGGAAGAATTAATTCAATCGTTCATTTCAGTTTAGCTCAAATAGCGTTTTTATTAAATCAGACAAAGAGGAGGTACCCCGCCCCTCCGAAATTCCACAAAATTTATAGCCTATTTTAACCACGGGTCCTCCCTGTACATTCTCTGAAATTTTCAAGAAAATCGGTTCACCGTTTTTGAGTCAGTACGGAACATACAAACATACTAACATACACACATTGTCTTTTACATAGTTGAAGATATAATTGTTCCACAAACATCCCAGGCGGGACAAGGGAGACTTCTCTCATATCAATGAGTGCACCCTGATTAATATTAGCTCAATGATATGGGACCTACTGTTTATCGCCGAGTTCTAAGACACCAGTTGTAGAGAAGTTTTCAAGGCTAAAATTCCCAGGAAATGTCGCCACCGTTGAAAATTTGATGTTGCCTAGCCGGGGAGTCGAACCCACGACCTTTCTCTCTCACACTCTAAATATACCTAGCCTATGAATTTGCTTTCTAAAATCCAAAATCTCTTCAAAAATCCGTATTTTTTAATCCATAATAACCAACATTTTTTCTTTTCTCTCTCTCTCCTCCAGTCCCCGACAGTTGGGGTCGTTTGCCCATGGGTCTTTTGGCTGGTCACACCATCAGTATGGGTCAATATGAAGAATGTATTGAAATCATTCGTCAATTTACCGCTGAAGATGAAATTCGCGGTCAATACTGTTTGACCAAGGTGCCCATTAAGAATTTCTATCAACAAATCCAAAAGGATGATGCCCAAAGTCGTGCCATCAGTTACAAATACAAGGATCCTGAAACCTTCGAATTGGGCATCTGTGTACCAAAATCCTGCTCACCAGCCAAATCCAATGAAATCTTGAAACAGGTTATTAAGAAATTCTACAATATTGATGTTACCGCTACCATGGTCAGCGAAAGCTATTGTGATGTCAATGATCCAATTAAATTGCGTGGTATTGATATTTTTGCCATGTGAGTAGAGAGATAGACAATAAAAATTATTTATAATAATTTTACTTATACATAACATATTTCTTTTTTAATTCCAGTATCTTCTTTGCTTTCATCATTTTCTGTATGTTGGCTAGTTCCGTTTACGATTATGTTAAGACCAAGAAAGGAGGTAAGTTCGTTTTTTTCTTATTTTAAGACAACTTTTAATTTTTATTTTGTTTTGTACAGAACCCAAATCTCCATTGTACTTGTCCTTCTCTGTCCTTACCAATGCCCCCAAAATCTTCACTGTTAAGCCCGTCAATAACCCCAATGTTATCCACTGCCTTAACGGCTTGCGCTGCTTCTCCATGATGTGGGTCGTTTTCGGTCACGGTTATATGACTTTCTACGATTTGCCCCATATCAATAGAAACAAATTCTACACCGTAAGTAAAAGAGTTTGAAACATTTTTTTTAAAAAACAATTTAATTTAAATTTTTGAAATTTTGCCTGTTAAGGCGAAGATCATTTTTAATGATTTTTATTAATTTAAATTTTATATATTTTTTTTTATATTACAGTGGACCACATCTTCCTACTCCATGTTGGTACAAAATGCCACACTTTGTGTAGATACTTTCTTCTTCATGTCTGGCTTGTTGATGTTGTGGGGTGCTTTCCGTGAAATGGAAAAGACGTAAGTTAATTTTTAGAGACTAAAATTACGAAAGTAAATCAAATTTTAATAATTATTGAGCAATTTCCGTATGAAAGGCAAACAGAAATTTTAGCATACTTTTAGGCGAAAAGTTAAAAATACTAATGTACATTGAGAACGTTCATATTTACGAAATCCAGTGTATTTTAACGGTAAATTCCATTGCGTATATGCCAAAAGAAATAATCCCTTGGATTTTAAATAAGATTATTTTTGAAGTATACGCAATGGAATTGATAGTTGAAATCCACTGAATTTAATGGATATATTCCTTTGGAATGGAACAAAGCACGCTTTTCTTTGGAAAGGTTCTTATAAAGCACCCCTTTCTTCGGAAATGGTCTTACAAAGCAGCCTTTTCTTTGGAAAGGGTCTTGCAAAGCACCCTTTTCTTTGGGAATGGTCTAACAAAGCACACTTTTTTGGAAAGTGTCTTACAAAGCACCCTTTTTTGGAAAGTGTCTTATAAAGCACCCTTTTCCTTGGAACGGGTCTTACAAAGCACCCTTTTTTTGGGAAGGATCTTACAAAGCACACTTTTCTCTCTTGGAAAGGGTCTTAAAAACACCCTTATCTTTAGAAGGGGTCTTAGAAAGCACTTTTTCTATTGGAAAGGATCTTACAAAGCACCCTTTCCTAACTAAAATTTAATTTACCTTCGAAGAAAATCAAAAATAAATATTTTTTCTACTTCTCTTTGCAGCAAGGGTAAATTGCACATTGGCTTGATGTACTTCCATCGTTACATTCGTTTGACTCCTGTCGTTGCCGTGGTTGTTTTGTACATTATGTCTTTGTACAAGTACTCTGGTGCTGGTCCCATGTGGATGAAACTCGGTACCCAAGATAAACGTTGTGAAGAATCATGGTGGGCTACTTTGTTGTATGTCCAAAATTACGCTTTCCCCTACAGCATTGTAAGTATAACCCCGAAACACCCACCCTCCTTTTTATAAAAAGAATGTGCATATCTAAAGTTGATCTTCAACAACCTTTCCATCTGTATTTTTGCAGTGCATCAGTCAGTCGTGGTATTTGGCTGTCGATACCCAATTGTATGTGTTGTCACCATTGTTCCTTATTCCCTTGTGGAAATGGGGTAAGAAGGCTGTTGCTCCCATTGCTGTATTCGGTGTTCTCTGTATGGGCTGTACATTTGCCACATTTATGCACAACAATTTCACTCTCTTCCGTGTCGATGATGATCAAGTCGATTTACGTCAACGTCTTACCTACTATCCAACCCATACTCGTATTCCAACATGGTTGATGGGTGTACTCTTCGGTTACTTCTTGTTCACCAAGAATCGCGGCCGTCAAATTCCATTGAAGAAATGTTGGGTTATCACCGGTTGGGTTTTGGCTCTTGGTGTTATGCTTACCGATTTGTGGGGTCCATACTGGCGTATCTTGCCCGAAAACCCTGATGCCCCCATTATTGAAGGTGCCTTCTATGAACCCTTGTCCCGTGCCTCTTGGGCTTGTGCCATTGGCTGGATTGTCTGGGCCTGTTACAACGGTCATGGTGGCATCATCAATGACTTCTTATCCTGGGGATTCTTTACCGGTTTCAGTCGCTTGACCTACTGCATGTATGTCATTCACAGAATCGTTCAATGGGTTACTGCTGGTCGCTTGCAAACCGACACTCACTTCTCCGATTACGATATGGTAAGTGAAACCACACACATTGCAAACAAAATTAAAATCGTTATAACCAAAATTTCCGCTTTGTTTTGTAGGTTCTCCGTTGGTGGCACGATTTCGGTTTGACTTTGTGCGCTTCCATCTTTGCCACTTTGGCCTTTGAATCTCCCATTTTGGGTATTGAAAAGGCCATCTTCGGTCGTGGAGATGCCAAACCTGCCCCAAAGAAGGTCGAACCCACAACTACAGCTGCTCCTGAACCAGTTGCTGTTGCTGAAACCACAACCGTCGAACCAGTTGCCAAGGCATAAGTTAACTATAGTCGTTCATCTAGTCTCCTAAACTCATCCACTCTTCCCAATAATTGGCCAGAAAATACATCAAATAACGTCCAAAATAATAATTTAAAAACAAAAAGAACAACAAAAACATGTTAATTTATTACAAAGTTATACAACATCGTTGATATTGTCATCGTGTTGATTGCGATCGTATCATAACTAGGCAATAATCTAAATATATGAATATTTATTAAACCGAATCCAGTGTGTACTTACTTTGTAAATTAAACCTGTACTGATATTAACGCAGCGATTGTTAAATCTATAAGACGCATTCGCTGCTGGACTTCTCAGCCGCCTTAAGTCTCAAACCCCATAACAGGATGATTGTGGTGAGACAGCTGGTGGGCAGAGAGCAACAACAAACGCGAGCAGACGGATCAATTATGGGACCGTGACAACGTCGACCATTTCAATATCAAACCACGACCACTGGTCGTGGATAAGATAAGGCCATCAGGGGAACACCAGCCTACCGCAAAAAGTTGACAATGTTTTATATTTCTCGGAGGAGATTCAGCTTAGTGAGAAGATCACTTCTTACTAAAGAGAACAAAATCCCATCAGTCAGCGTATCTTCGCAGCAAACTTAGGGGTAGTTTACATTATATGTAAATGTCATATGACATGAAATTTTCCATCGTTATATATTCGCTAATATGTGGAATATTGGAGATTTTCCTTACGCCATTTACCCTGTGGGTCCACACCAGCAAAAATGTAAAAAACTACGTCTCCAGATTGCATCCATGGGTAGATATGGAATGTTTTTTTTTTCGTGTCATATGACATTGATAGATAGTGTAAACTACCTCTTAAGGGTTGTTTACACTATCTATCAATGTCGTATGAGATGTCAAATTTTCTACCTGCGAATGTTGTACACATAGTGTGACCACTATGAAAATTTTCATCTATCAAAATGATTTGGCAACTCATATGTACATTTTTCATTTAGGGAGCGCTCTATTTGATACGGCATTCTCGTATGTAAACATAAATTCATCAGCTGTTTTCTGGCATTCTCAAAAAAAAGAAAAACAAAATCTTAAATTAATTAAAATTAAAAAAGAAAATGGAAAGTTATTGATATTAAAATATTTAGAAAAGTAAATAAAGGGTGTTTATAATGTTATTTTCAGATCGATTGCTCGAAAGAAGCAGTCTTGGAAAATTGCTTTGTGGCAAAAACATGAATGCCTCTATAACCCCAAACCTATTCTACCACAACAAACATGCTAGATATTCATTTTCCTTCAACCAAAATTAAAATTTGACCAAATTTGCAACTCAACAATAAATGTAAACAATGACAAAAACAGCTGTTTTTGTATTTATAGGTTATGTCATACGAAAATAACACTTGTAGGTATGAACGCACAAATTGAAAGTTGTATGGATGACGTCAATTTTGACAAACATAGAGAATGTCGAATGGATGAAAGATATGACAGCTCATATGACATTGATATATGGTGTAAACAGCCCTTTAGACGTCTTCGAAGGGAACAGTAATCGCACAAACGATGCAAAAGACACCCACCTCTTTCAGGTTTGCATCATCCTTAGTGATTATTCCAAGCAGAGACATTTGGGCTGAGGGTAATTTACTCTGGACTGTCTGGTCATATAAATAAATGGATACAAGATTAGGTATCAATAAACTTACATGTGTACATATGTATGCAAATACAAACAAATATATTCGAATTAAAACAAATGTTCTGATTATTTTTCAAACATTCCGTTACCTTATTTATTACTTATCAGTATTATGTCGGATAAAAATAATACAATGTCCAAACTTTATGAAGGGTGACGTAGGGGATGAATGATACCAAGGAACGGTCTTAACCGGCTTTAACATGGCAAAACCCAGGACTTATCTTGGTCCCTCTTTCATCTCAAGTGGACACTGACCTCCCCGTGGTGTCACCAGGGAGATGCCTTTAACACCCGTTAAAAGTAGTGAGCTAACATGTGCCGCGCGTTCACCCATAAGAACGATAAAAACTTGGGTTGGGCGTTGGGCTAGTAACTCACCCCGTCAAAACAGCTTACTATGAAAAAACAAAGAAAAATAAGAAAAACAAACCCCTCTAAAGTTGACGACCCCCGAAAACGTATTAAGGACCATGATCTGCGAATCTGCACCTGGAATGTCAGGACTCTTTACAGAGTAGGTGCAGTTTACGCATTGGCGGATGTACTTGACAAGTACAATGCTGATATTATCGCCTTACAGGAAGTGCGATGGAATCGGGCAGACGTAAAGATCACAAACGATTACGCAATGTATTATAGCTGCCATGAAACGAAGCATGAGCTAGGTGTTGGATTCATGGTAAACCGGAGGCTTAAAAATCTTGAGAGAAAGACGAACAGACCAAGGATATATTCTACGAGCGCCTAGAGAGAGTATATGACCGCTGCCCTGGCCATGATATTAAGATTGTTCTAGGAGATTTTAATGCTAAAATTGGAAGGGAAAATATATTCGGTCCCACGGTCGGCAAATTCAGCCTTCATGAGGTAACATCCGACAACGGAATGAGGCTGATTGATTTTGCAGCGGCAAAGAACATGGTAGTGAGCAGCACCAGATTCCCACAAAAACAAAAAATCAGATTGATCATGTTGTGATAGATGGAAGACACTCGTCCAGTGTGTTAGATGTCCGATCGATTCGAGGTGCGAACATCGATTCGGACCATTTCCTTGTAGCAGCCAAGGTACGCACTCGTCTTAATGTTGCGGCAAAAGTGCGATCTAACACAGGACGGAAGCTGGATGTCGAGAAGCTGCAAACACAACAGACAGCACAAGCCTACTCCGCTCAACTGACTCGCATGCTGGAAAACAGCACTCCATGTCCCGATAATGTAGAAGCACGTTGGCAAAGAATAGCCCACTCCCTTCAGACTGCCGCAAAAGCCATACTTGGGTACCAAAAACATCCACCTAAAAATTTATGGTACGATCAGGAGTGTCGTAAAGCTACAGAAGAAAAGAACGCGGCATATAGAGCAACACTGCATTCAGTAGCAACACTAAGAACGAAAGAAACTTATCGGGAGAAGAGGAGAGAGGAAAAGCGTATTTTCAGGATAAAGAAGAAGGAGCGAGAAAAACGAGAGCGTGAGAAACTCGAGATGTTCAGGAGTCAGAATGAAGTCCGAAAATTTTACCAGAGTGTAAAACACCAGACTGAAGGATATGGTGGAGGCACATTCTCCTGCAAAGATGACCAAGGGAATCTGGTAACTGATACAGATAGCGTACTGAGGATCTGGAAGTAGCATTTTATGAAGCTTTTGGTATCGAATATGGATGGCGATGAAGATACCCCAGAACCAATCGTAAATGACAATGTTGAATGTCTACCACCTATCCAAAGCGAGGTTACAACAGCCATTAATCGGCTGAAAAACAATAAGGCAACAGGAGCTGATGGACTTCCCGCCGAATTGTTCAAGACCGGTGGCGAAATGCTGGTAAGGAGTATGCATCAGCTAATTTGCGAAATTTGGCAGGAAGAAAGCATACCCAACGATTGGAACCTCAGCCTACTATGTCCCGTACATAAGAAAGGAGACAAAACGGTTTGTGAAAATTACCGAGGTATAAGTCTCCTTCCCATCGCATACAAAGTGTTGTCGAGCATACTGTGTGAACGGTTAAAACCCATGGTCAATGAAATAATCGGGTCATACCAATGCGGTTTTAGACCTGGTAAGTCGACAATTGACCAAATCTTTAGACTGCGCCAAATATTGGAGAAGACCCACGAAAGGCAGATCGACACATACCACTTATTCGACAGCCCAATTAGAGCGAAGGTGTTTCAAGCCATGTCTGAGTTTGGCATCCCAGCAAAACTAATTCGACTATGCAGGATGACATTGGCTGACACAAGATCAGCGGTTAAAATAGGAAAGAAACTCTCCGAGCCTTTCAACACAAAACGAGGTTTCAGACAAGGTGACAGTCTATCGTGTGACCTATTTAATATCCTACTGGAAAAGGTCATACGAGATGCGAATATATATACGGCCAGAGACAAAAACAGCACGATATACAATAAAGATGTAATGTTGCATACGCAGATGACATAGACATAATAGGTAGATCAGAGCGATGCGTAACAGCCACCTTTGCAAAAATTGAAAAAGAGTCTGCCAAAGTGGGTCTTACAGTCAACGGCGATAAGACGAAGTTTATGCTATCAACACGCAAGTCGTCCAGTAGACTCGGACCAACTGTGGATGTTGATAATTATAAATTTGAGATAGTAAATGACTTTATCTATCTCGGCACCGCCATAAATAAAGCCAACAATATAAGCCTTGAAATGAAGAGAAGAATAATATTGGCCAACTGATGCTACTTTGGTCTAAGTAAACAGTTTAAAAGTAAAACCACCTCTCGTCAAACAAAACTTACGCTCTACCAGACACTGATACTACCCGTACTTATGTATGGGTACTTGCGACAGCAGATGAGGCAGAACTTGGTGTGTTTGAGAGAAAAATTCTTCGAAAGATTTATGGACCAATATGCGTTGACGGTGAATACCGACGTCCGATGGAAGGACCAAGTTGAAGAAGATATCACAGAACATGGCATCCAAAATTGGAGAAGTAAAGTAAAAGATCGGTGCGTTTGAAAATCTATTCTTAGTTCGGCTTATGGAACAAGACGTTCTGTTTAATATAAAAGCCATCTAACATATCTAACATACAAAGTTTATGAAAAAAATTATATTGAGATTGGCTGACTTCCGAAACGTCAGTTGCTTTGTATTCGTGCATGAAACTAGGGGTTCTTAGGTCGAGTTCCATACTAGAACCCCTAGTTTTATGCACGAATACAAAGGAACTGACGTTTCGGAAGTCCGCCATAAATTATTAGTTGCAGATTTATTCAAACTTTTGTAACAAAGGCTGACTTCCGAAACGTCAGTTGCTTTATAGTTGTGCATGAAACTAGGGGTTCTTAGATCGAGTTCCCCAATACTGCAATTTCATAAAACTACTCTATTATTATACTTGTTACATGTCCTGTACTTCTTCTTCTTCTTTATTTGCCTATTCGTTTTACGAATTTATGGCGATCAGTGCAATTACATAAAATATATTACATTATATTAAGTGATTATATGTATTTATAAGTTGTTTATTATTTCGGCAAAAGATTGTCGATTTCTGCACCTGCTGAGTAGAGTTGAGGCATCATTTATGCCGGTCCATTCCTGAATATTGTTAATCCAAGACTTCTCTTTTCTTCCCCTGGACTGTCTGCCTTCTATTCTGCATCGGATGATGTTTTGGAGTAGTTTGTATTTGCTGTTTCGCATGATGTGTCCAAGATATGCTGTTTTTCGTTTCTTTATTGTACGTATAAGCTCTTTTTCTTGGTGTATTCTTCGCAGTACTTCATTGTTCGTTGCAAACTTGGTCCATGGTATTTTGAGAATTCGCCTGTAAGTCCACATCTCGAAAGCTTCAAGTTTTTTCATGTCAACTGCCTTCAGGGTCCACATTTCGACTCCATATAGCAAAACAGACCATACATATGTTTTCAGATATCTTAGTTTTGACTTTATAGTAATATCATGACTTAAAAAAATTTTCTTGTATTTTACAAAAGCTTCTCTCGCCATTTCGATTCTGCTTCTTATTTCATTTGAAATGTTCCATTTGTCATTTATTGTGACGCCGAGGTATTTAAAGCTATGTACTCTTTCCACGTCCATATCTTTAATTTTTAATTGTGTTTGATTACTCATATTTTCTTTGGAAATAACCATGTACTTAGTCTTTTTAATATTTATCTTTAGACCATATCTTTCACTGTGCGTTGTTAGTCTAGTAAGTAGGTATTGCAGCCCTGCAATGCTATCGGCTAGTATGGTTGTGTCGTCGGCATATCTAATATTGTTGAGAAAAGTACCATTAACCAGGATTCCTTTTTTGACATCATTGATAGATTCTTGGAATATTCTTTCGGAGTATACATTGAACAATAAGGGGGATAATATACATCCTTGTCTGACACCTTTTGATATTACTATGTCTTCCGTGCATTCTCCGTTTACGTCGACATGTGCAGTCTGATGCCAATACAAGCTTTTTATACATCGAATTTCATTCTGCCCGATACCAATGGACGTAAGAATCTCTATTAACTTGTCGTGCTGTACTGTATCGAAAGCCTTTTCGTAATCAATAAAGCATATATATACATCTTTTTGAACAGCTTTGCATTTTTCAACTAGGATTTGTAGGGAAGAAAGAGCTTCGCGGGTTCCCATGCCTTCCTTAAAACCAAATTGGGAAGCACCCATAACTTTTTCACACTTCTCATATATTCGCCCATGAATTATTTTTAGGAAAATCTTCAATGCATGGCTCATTAGACTGATAAGTCTGTAGTCACTGCAGTGTTTCGGCTGTGTTTTCTTTGGTATAGTTATAAACTTTGATCTCAGCCAGTCATTTGGGTATTCCCCGGTCTCATATATGTAATTAAATAGCTTGTTCAGGATATTAATGTTATCTCCGTCTATTAACTTCAATATTTCCGATGGAATCTCATCAGGACCACATGCTTTTTTAAGTTTTAAGGATTTTACTGCTGACTCAATTTCTTGTTTGGTTATAGATGTTCCTTCTGGCGGTTCATTCGTCATCATCACATATGTTGATCGGTTCTGGTCGGCAAAAAGGAGCTTTATGTACTCCTTCCATATTATCATCTTTTCTGATATATCAAAAATAGGTTCATTTTCCTTATTGTATAGAATTTTAGGTATTGATTTGCGGTATACACCTGCCATTTCTTTGATCTTTTTGTGAAGATTGAAATCGTCATTTAATTGTTGCAATCTTTCAATCTCCTGGCATTGCCTGTTTATGAGATTATTTTTCGCAATTCTGATTGCGGATTGTATTTCTCTATTTAATTCGTAATATAATTCGTAGTTTCGATTTTTATGTCTTTGACGTTCCTCCATCAGATCTAGTATCTCCTTTGTCATCCATTCATTCTTTTGTGGTTTTGTTGTGATTCCTAGATTATTGTCCGCTATGGATTTTAGCGTATTTTTAACAGAATTCCACATCTGTTCACTATCTGCAGCTTTAATTTTTCTAAATTCTTGATCAATGATCTCCCTCATTCTTGTCCTTACCCTTGGTTCCTCCAGTTTTCCAGTATTGAGTTTTCCACG
Source organism: Musca autumnalis (assembly GCF_047663935.1). Lineage (NCBI taxonomy): Eukaryota > Metazoa > Arthropoda > Insecta > Diptera > Muscidae > Musca > Musca autumnalis. Next base: position 173,099,323 of record NW_027411866.1, on the reverse strand, counting down.
TGTTTTTCTCTTTGCGTTTCTCTTCAATTTTGCTCTTATTTTTGTCATTAACAGGATATGATCCGATGGAACATCTGCCCCTGGATATGTGGATGTCTTCATTACACATGAAGAAAAGCGTTTATTGATCAAAATATAATCTATCTGGTTCCGTATTATATTTGTTGGTTTGTCCTGAGGGGATTTCCAGGTATACAATCTTCTTTTTGGCAAGCAGAACATTGTATTTGTAATTTTCAGCCCATATTCTTGACAGAATTGAATAAGTCTGTCACCTCTATCATTTCTCTCGCCTAGTCCAAATTTGCCTGTTATGCCTGGTACAATATCTTGTCCAACTTTGGCATTAAAGTCTCCTTGGATGATAGTTATATCATGGGGTTTTGTCATATTTATTAGGTATTTTACATCTTCGTAAAAATCTTCCACTTCTTCTTTGCTCTTGTCTGCAGTGGGCGCATATACTTGTATAATATTTAGTTTTAAGGGTTTTGTTTCTAACTTTATAAGCATTGCTCTGTCAGATTTTGGTACAAATCCTGTTACGCATTGTGCTATGTGGTTTTTTAAAATGACACCTACTCCGTTTCTATGAGTTCTATTCAGGTTTCCTGAGTAAAATATTTTGACATTTTGAGATGCAAATTCTCCATTATCAGGCCACCATGTTTCGCAAACTCCAAGTATATCAATATTCAGTTTATTCATCTCATTAATGGTGTTAGCTAATTTTCCAGATTCATATAGGCTTCGTACGTTCCAGGTACCAATATTCAGGTTATTTTTTGTTTTACCTCCGGGGATTCTTAGCACCCTCGTTTGGCCGGAGACTGAGGGCCGTTCATTATTTATATTCATAAATTGCATGATTTTCATGGGATAGTACTCCAGGGGTTTCCCGTTGCCTTCTGAAGGGTTTACAGTTTTCCATCTAGTTTTCAGCCGCTCCTCATGGAGTTCAGACGCTGTTTGCTGCCGCTTTACTTAAGGACAGACGCAGCAACCTGTTGGTCCGCGGGACGTATTTGATTTCCGTCCTACCACCCATATCTGGGAAGCATTCCCCTATCCGCCACCTGGGGACGCGCCCTATAGGGGTTACAGGTTCCCCTGTACAGATTTCCCATAAAAGTGCGAGGAATCCGTTTTATTGGTACTAAATTTTGCAATCAAAATTCATTTAAAAGTCTCCTTTGACTCGAAAACTTGCAATAATTTAATAAAAAAATGTTAAGTAGTTTCTTATTGAAGTAGTTCAAAATTCATCGTTTGCTTGCATAAAATACCACTTTGTTTCATATTTCTAGCTAAATCAAAATATTTAAAAAATATAGATATTTTTATTATTGTTTTATATTTATACCCCCGTTTCTAAAGATAGAAATTATTATTTTTTTGGAGTAGTTAAAAATACTTATTATTACTTAATTTTATATTAATTTTTGTTAGTCGTAACATTATAACATACAAGTATGTGATGAAAATCGATTTCGAGCTCAAAACGAGTCAAAAACGACTGCAGGTGTGATGCATGTACATTTTCCGACATCGAATTGTTTTCGATATCGGTTTCATATTCCATTTTGTTCTATGGAAAATTGATCAAAAAGACGTGTGATTCATGGCGAGTTTTAGGTTATGGCCGAATCATGGGGACTATGAACTTTATATTATACATTTGAATACTGGATAATATATAGTAGACACCCTAAGCATATCCGGAGTACCATATGAAGATCCTATGACTTCCCCCGATGACGTAATTACAGCTTAAAGTACTTAAAATATGCAATTTTGCAAGGTCTGTCATATATTTTCTATATGTTTTTATATATACTCACCATAACTATTTCAAAAACGATTTTATCGAGCGTACAACATCTCCTTAATATATTAATGTCGAAAAACCCCACAAAAATATTTGTTTGTATCCGAAAATAACGAAAGTCTGGGTTAAACTCGTAAAAACAGATTTTGAGCTATATCTCAAAAACAAGAGCTGATGGAGAAAAACCGGGACCGGATTTGAAAATAACTCGCCGATTTCATCTAGAAACAATTGCAACTTCGGTTGAAACAAAAGTCCTGTTGACCAGTGTAATCGTTTATTTTTCTCGTTTCAAAAACGATGTAATAAATTTGGATAGATTTTTTATGAGAAAAAGTTTGAAATGTAAGAACGGGAAAAAAAAGGATAAAATAACATTTATTTTCCTCATTTTTGGCACATTTTGTTAACAAAATACATGATATTTTGATACAAAAAAGCACAGAACAAAAAATCTACTTTTAACATCTGTGTTTTCTCCAAATTGGAAGATATGTTTTTATGCGCTGTTAGTAGTTCTCATCATGTTATAGCACAAGAGTTTCCTCACTAAGCTCTTATATAGGCCAATTTAAATAAAAACACACATTTATTATATTTTCCATTAAATTTTATTTCGGCTTTTGCCTTCGCCACAACAAAAAGTCTTTTATGTCGCTTTCAGCTGGAGATTCGGGATCACTAGTCCGTTTTTTGTGTATGGGAATTTAATGAAATTGAAATTCGATGCGGTTCCCATCACATCTAAATACAATTCACTCGTTTTGGACAAATCGTTTTCATACCAAATCGATTCGAAATTCATCACATACCAGATAGTATGCAGCCTTAAGGTCGAAAGACTAGGTAAATGTGAATTGAAATAAATAAAAAACAAAAACACATTCAAATTATTTATACTGCTGATTAGAATTATATATAGGACTACAATTTGGACAGATACTTTTGTAAAAACCCACTGTGTCACACTGATGACACTTCGGTGAGGGACCATTGGTGTTTCGCAGTTTTGCTGCTAAAAGCTTGCTTAGGCCGGGACCATCAATCGGTGGTATTAGTTTCGTTGTTAATGAAGCATTTGGTGTAGGTGGGTTTGAGGACATTGTTGTGATGTGAGAATATGTTGTTGATGTATTTTGAGACAATGAGGAGTTATTATGCGAAACGACGGGGTTTGTTGGAGGAGTAGCTGCGGCATTAACACAAGTCATAATTGTTGGTGATGATTGTATGGTTATGCCTGTTGCACTAGTAGTTATTAAGGCAGACATTTGCATTGAAGTTGATGTAGAAAATGATGTTGGTGCGGCATTAGATAATGTTTTATTGACGGAAGCTGCAACATCATCATTATTACTATTGTTGTTGTTATTATTATTGACATTGTTGGTTATGTCCTCCTTGTTACTTTTCTTAGAAAGAGATTTCTTTGGAAGTAGCTGATCATGTTTTGCCTTTGTCGGACAATTTTGTATGGTATGATTACATTTACGACAATAACTACAACGTAGCTTTGCTTTATTTGGAGTTGGATTATTTGCTGCTGCAACAGCCGGATGTGGTTTCTTCAAAACTTCGGCAGGGATATTTGTTTGTCTGTTATGTAAAACAACAGTGGTTTTATTTGTTGCATTTTCTTGTGCAGACGTAAACAGTGAGGCAGACATTTGATTTGAAGTTAATTTTGAAAATTGTGTATATGTTGTTGCTGTAGTTTCATTAGATAATGTTTTATTAACGGAGGCTTCAATATCACAACTATTACCATTGCTGTTGTTGTTATTGTTATTATTGACATTGTTGGCAATGTTCTCCATCTTCCGTTCCCTAGCAGGTAATTTATATTTAAATAATTGCATATGTTTTTTCCTTTTCAAACAATATTGTGCCACATGATTATATTTATAACAATAACTACAAACCCGTATTGCCTTCTGTGGAGTTGGACTATTTGCGGCAGAAACAACTGGATGAGGATTCTTCGAAACTTCAGCATGCATAGTTGTTTCTCCGTTAAGTGAACAATCAATAGTTATATTTGTTACATTTTCTTGTACAGACATAATCGGAGTATGGTGTAGCGATTGATTACTCTCACAATTCATTTCGGATTCATCAATAATTGTATTAATTTGATCCATTATATCGAGGTCTATTTGAAAATTTCGATTTTCACTTGCTGTTGACTCTTCTTGATGATTTACATGTATGAATTCCTCTTGTTTATCTGTCATAGTGGTGTCGTCGTCATGGTCAATATTCTCACTTTTAATAACAGCTTCAGCCATAAGATCTTCGGTACGTCTGACCTTAATAATTGAATCCTTATCATTTTCAATACAAATTGTGTGTGGCATAACTTCAGTGCCACTTTCGCTTTGATTGATTTCACTATTTTCTACATTGGATGTTTCTGTTTCACTGTTTGCAACATTTTGTTCCACTTTTGGTTCAACAATTTCCATACCATTAACAGTGGTGGTGTTACTATTTTCACTCGCTTCATTTGTTGTTGGTGGTGAAGTGTAATTTTTTGCACCATCATCTTTATCTTTCTTTAATTTAACAATTTGTTCTCTTAACTCTGCTACACTTGAAATATATCCATATTCCAATTTTGTTTGAACATTTTGCGGTAATAAAGCAAAAATCATATCTAATTTATTTTTCTCACTTTGCTTTGGATCAGACAGTTCTGTTAGTAGTTCATATTTATCATCTATGAAATCCGTTTCTTTAGTGTAATCTTCATATTTATGCTCAAATATGTCTTTATAAACTAGAAATGCTGGCCTCTGGCGACAATATTGATTTTGTAAAGCCGTAATTGCTTCAGACCATGTTGTAAAAAAACATTTTCTTCTATGCCACCATGAATATGCATGATCAGTTAATAAATAGCCCAATTCTCCCAGGGCTTGTTCATCCGATATGGATTTTATTGTTTTATACGATTTTATACATTCGATAAATTGTTGTATCTTTTGTCCACCATAATCGCCATGAAATTTCACCGGACAATCTAATAATGTATTGTATTTTTTCAATAAATTATTTATAATTTCATTTACATTATATTTGCGGAATTCCATTTTATGTTAAAGGGCGGGGACGTCTTTGTCTAGGAGAGAAGTAATAAATAAATAGTACATTAACAAAGATAAGAAGGTATATTATTTTATAAATTATGGATAGCAGTAATGGTATTGTAGACTCAAGGGATTAACCACCCCTAACTCCTCTTTTACAAATTTTAATTAAAATTTTTAGAGTATGAGTATCTGAGAATATGTGTTTAAATTTTCAAATTTATATCAACAATCTTGACAGAAATATGGGTATTGAAAAAGTGGAAAACGTGATGTAAAAGACTGTTGTGTTAAAGGCTAAAGGGTAATACCCAACTAACAACTTGCAATCTTACTTACAAATCTAACGGAATTTTTTGAAATTTGAATAAATGACAAAAAAGATTGACTTAGGATATGAGCATTGAGCAAAAAAGAATGCCGGCTTAACTCTAGTTTAGTAAAAACTCTCCGATTTTTTTGAAATTTTTTCTAGAAGTAGATATTGTTGTGCTGATCACGGAAATGTATAATTTTCTTGGGGGACGGACCCGGTTACCCGGTTATTGGACCCGAAAGTCCTGGCACAAAACACGGGTTGGACCCGGCTCTACTGAACCGATTGCCACAAAATGGGTATCATTGGAAAGCTTATGGAAATACGTATCCAACAAGTGGTCACGTGATATAACCCAAAAACTGATTTTTGGACCCGGATTTTTCCATAAAACCCTCAAAAAGTCGAAAATGGACCCATTATGGGTGCCCGCTTAATGTATGCCAGATTATAGCTCCCACTTCAACCTTTCCAAAATGGTGCTATATGTTGTGATACCTTCTCTGGATCCAGAGATATGGCTCTTAGAATCTCGAAAACCCGGTTTCTCCAAGTGGCTATTTATAGAAAAAAATTATAATTTAAAAAAAAAACATTTTGTTCCCGTTCCACACTGCAAAATATGAGCACTTTAGCGGAACTTTACTAATAACTTTTAAAGGAAAAGGTGTAGATTCCTAAAATTTTGCACAAATGTTTCTTTTATTAGTGGACAGTGTGGGGCTCAAATTGGGCCACATAGACCCGCGGTTTCCTGTAGCGCTCATGTAACGGTGGCTGCCGTTTTTACGTTTTACATTCATTTTTCAATCGATTTTGATGCAAATTGGTATATTGGGTTTTCAGCGGATAGAAAACATATGTACAAAATATTTTCAATATAGGTTCGCGTTTTGGAATAGCCCCCACATGCCAGGTTCCCTCATATTGGGTACTTTAAAGGTTAAAGACAAAAATTGCAGCCGATTTTGATGCAAATGTAAATTTTAAGATGTTAGCGAATAAAAAACCTCCTCACACAAAAGCTGTCAACATAGGTCCATTTCTGGGTGAAGCCCCACAACCCTACACATCTATTAAGGAGTAAAATGTCAATATTTTTTGTTTTCATTTGTATCTACAATGTTTATTGGTCCATTCAGCAGGTCTGCACCATTAATTTTGTTAATAATGTCTTTCACATCAAGTTCAGGTCTGCACTGCATTACAATTTTTAACGTATTTTGGTATTTGCACCGCAGCATCTAAAAATGTTGCACTTTAGGTAAATCACCAATATTTAGAGGTCAAAACTATGAAAAATTGCGAGAGGTTTCTTAATTTTACAGAAATTATCATTGTTAGAATTAGTGAGTCCATTTCTTCAAAACACAGTCAACAATGGCGTTCATTGTCGCGTTTACCTTCCACTTTTGGAAAATGCAACTGAATGAAATTCCCGAAGTCTTTTTAGAAAATCTTGAATATCTCCAAAGACCGCGATACCGCATCAGTTTTATAGCTTTGCGAACAGAGGAGAATCCAATCTTTCAGATTATATATATCTTAACACGTGAATGTACGTAATTCACTTTTGAAATGACCACGGAAAATAAAAAATTACAATTTTGAAAACTTCAAAAAATCACTTCTTTCCGACTAAAATTGCACGAAAACTATAAGGGTTTTTTGCATTTTTTAAAGTGTAAAATATCATAATTATTTTGTAAAATATTAAGAAAAATAAATCATGGCATACTGACTTACCATTTGTCCGCGCCACTCAATTTTTTTAATGAATCAAAAATACATTTCTTACAAAAAAAAAAAAAAATTAAAAAACAAAAGTGCAACTTTAAGTGCATTTTTAAGTCGTTTCGTGAAGTAAATCGGCAAACTGGGTATAGACCATTTGCAGTGGAGTACTTAGCTAACGAATTCAATAAAAGTTTAATTAATTTCATGTACTTTGAAAATCCCTTAAAGTTCCACTAAACTTCCAAAATTTCGCACTGTGCGTTCTCGAGATTTGCCGTCCGTAGGAGAAAGTCTTAAATCCCCGGCCGAAGGCCGGCTATGTAAAGAAACATTTATAATTTAAAAGAAAAATGTGTTCCCGTTCCCTAGATTTGCACCTCTCCATAGGAGAAAGCCTTAAATCCCCGGCCGAAGGCCGGCTACTTAAAGAAAAATTTATAATTTAAAAGAAAATTTTGTTCCCGTTCCCGAGATTTGCGCCTGTCCATAGGAGAAAGTCTTAAATCCCCGGCCGAAGGCCGGCTATTTAAAGAAAAATTATAAGTTAAAAGAAAATTTTGTTCAATTTAGAAATTTAAAATTTCCCATAGACACCTATAATGTAAAGAAATGAGCCCTACAGAACCGAGTTCTGAAGATTCTAAGGGCCATATCTATGGATCCAGAGAATGTATTACAACATATAGCACCATTTTGGAAAGGTTAAAGTGCGAGCTATAATCTGACATACATTAAGCGTGCTCCCATAATGGACCCATTTTCGACTTTTTGAGGGTTTTATGGAAAAATCCGGGTCCAAAAATCAGTTTTTGGGTTATATCATCAGACTACCTGAAAATAACCCCATCATATGACCACTTGTTGGATAGGTATTTCCATAGTAGAGCCGGGTCCAACCCGGGTTTTGTACCCGGACTTTCGGGTCCAATAACCGGGTCCGTCCCCCAAGAAAATTATACATTTCCGTGATCAGCGCAACAATATCTACCTCTGGAAAAAATTTCAAAAAAATCGGATAGTTTTTACTAAACTAGAGTTGTTCCAGAATGCCTTGTGTAATCGACAATTATTTAACCCATATCGTACCGAAACTAATTTTTTATTTATTTTTTAAAAACAAAACACTTTTTTAGGGTAATTAGGACCCACTGATGTCAAAAATCAACTCAAAAAACAATTTTCCGATTTTTCGTTTTCCCGGAAAGTGGTGTTCGAAATTTCGAATATGTATTGAAGTAAAATAAAATTGATTTATTTGCCGTTTTATTGGTTTATTTCACACATTTTGTATGAAAAAATTGTTGAAGATTGGTATTGAGACTTCTTTGGACATACAAAACTTGTTGAAAATTTAACATTTTTCATCCATAAAATTTTTTTGAAAAAAAGTTATTTTACTTTTCGAAAAATCGAACACCAAGTACGAAATGGGTTAATCCATTTAAAGCCACTGGTGTAAAAGCCAGCGAAAAATTTACACAAAAATACGTTTTTATTTGGTTTTCTTTTTTTGGTATTTGATAATTGTGACGTAGGGGATGGAAGATACCAAGGAACGGTCCTGACCGGTTTTAACATGGCAAAGCCCAGGATTTATCTTGGTCCCTCTTTCATCTCAAGTGGACACTGACCTCCCCGTGGTGTCACCTGGGGAACTGCCTTTAACACCCGTTAAAGGTAGTGAGCTAACATGTGCCGCGCGTTCACCCATAAGAACGTTAAAAACTTGGGTTTGGGCGTCGGGTTAGTAACCCTCCCCTAGAAAAAACAGCCTACTATGAAAAAACGAAAGAAAAGAAAAACAAACCCCTCTAAAGTTGACGAACCCCGCAAACGTTTTAAGGACCATGATCTGCGAATCTGCACCTGGAATGTTCGCACTCTTTATAGAGAAGGTGCAGTCTTCGCATTGGCAGACGTACTTGAAAAGTACAAGGTCGATATTACTGCCATACAGGAAATACGATGGATTGGGAAAGGCGTCACAACAACACCTAAAGGTGACGCACTGTATTATAGCTGCCATGACGTAAAGCATGAGTTTGGTTGCGGATTTGTAGTTAGTCGGAGACTAAAACATCTGGTATCCAGCTTCACCCCAGTGAATGAAAGACTTGCTGCAATTCGAATAAAAGCTAAATTCTTCAACATCAGCTTTATTTGCGCTCATGCTCCCACTGAAGAAAAGGACGAACAGACCAATGATATATTTTACGAGCGCTTAGAAGAAACATATGACCGTTGCCCTGCCCATGACATTAAAATCATTCTAGGCGATTTTAATGGCAAAATTGGAAAGGAGAATATCTTTGGCCCAACAGTCGGGAAATTCAGTCTCCACAGTGAAACATCTGACAATGGTATGAGGCTGATAGACTTTGCAGCTGCAAAAAACATGGTAGTTAGCAGTACCAGATTTAATCATCTCGATATTCATAAGGGCACCTGGCTGTCTCCAGATCAAAGAACAAGTAATCAAATTGATCATGTTGTGATAGATGGAAGACATTCATCCAGCGTGTTGGATCGTTCCGAGGCGCAAACATTGATTCGGACCACTACCTTGTTGCAGCAAAGGTACGTACCCGTCTAAAAGTTGCAAATAAAGCACGAACAGATACAACGCGGAAGTTGGACATCGGTAAGTTGCAAAACACAACAGATAGCCACAGTAATATTCCACTCAACTAGCCCAATAGCTTTACGCGAGCACTCCTTGTCCCGATAATATAACAACACAATGGCAAAATATTGGCCACTCCATGCAAACAGCCGCAAAATCTATACTTGGATTCCAGAGACCTCCACAAAGGAATTCATGGTATGACCAGGAGTGTCGTGCTGCTACCGAAGAAAAAAATGCGGCATATAGAGCTACTTTACAAACAGTAGCAACGCGTAGCGCACGAGAGAGATATCGGGAGAAAAGGAGAGAAGAGAAACGGAAAAGCGGGAGTGTGAAAAAATCGAGATGTACAGAAGCCAGAATGAAGTCCGAAAATTCTACCAAAGAGTAAAACATCAAACAGAGGGCTTTGGTACAGGCACATCCTCCTGTAGAGACCAGCAAGGTAATCTGGTAACAGATACAGATAGTATGCTCGGGATATGGAAGGAACATTTCTCCAATCTGCTGGTATCCAATAGTAGCGAAGACGATGATACCACAGATCCAATCCCAGAAGATGGTATAGAATGTATACCGCCCGGCCAAGGTGAGGTAAAAACAGCAATCAACCGGCGGAAGAATAATAAGGCAGCAGGAGCCGATGGCTTACCAGCCGAGCTGTTTAAAACCGGAGGCGACGCGCTGATAAGGTGTATGCATAAGCTAGTTAGCACCATCTGGCAGGAAGAACGCGCACCCGACTATTGGAACCTGAGCATCCTATGTCCCGTCCACAAGAAAGGAGATGAGACTGTATGCTCCAACAATAGGGGCATAAGTCTTCTCCCTATTGCCTATAAGATAGTGTCAGGGATATTGTGCGAACGACTAAAGCCAATGGTCAACAAAATAATTGGACCATACCAATGTGGCTTTAGAACTGGCAAGTCCACCATTAACCAGATATTTACCCTGCGGCAAATCCTAGAGAAGACCCAAGAGATGCAGATCGACACATTTCACCTTTTTGTCGATTATAAAGCAGCATTCGACAGTCCCCTCCGATCAAAGGTATTCCATGCAATGTCTGAATTTAGTATCCCCGCAAAGCTCATATGATACTAGGTCCTCAGTTAAAATTGGAAAGAACCTCTCCGAAGAATTTTGTACCAAAAGAGGTTTCAGACAAGGAGACAGCCTTTCGTGTGTCCTATTCAACATTTTGCTGGAAAAGGTAATACGAGATGCAAATGTCAAAAGAAATGGCACAATTTACACCAATAGTCACATGTTACTTGCCTATACTGATGACATAGACATCATGGGACGATCAGTAGAGGAAGTAACTGATGCCTTTAGGAAGGTCGAAGCAGAATCTGCGAAAGTGGGTCTGGCGGTAAACGGCGAAAAGACCAAATTGATGGTGTCGACGCGCAAAGCGTCCATAGAGCTCGGACCAACTGTGGAAGTTGGTACCTACAATTTTGAGGTAGTTAAAGACTTCGTCTACCTCGGCACTGTCATAAACACAACAAGCAACATCAGTTGTGAAATAAGAAGAAGAATTGTATTGGCCAACAGATGCTACTATGGTTTAAGTAAGCAATTTAAAAACAAAGCCACATCTCGTCAAACAAAAATAACACTACACAAAACGCTGATACTACCCGTGCTAATGTATGGCCCCGAAACATGGGTACTTGCGCAAGCAGATAAGGCAGTGTTTGGTGTGTTTGAGAGGAAAATTCTTCGAAAGATTTACGGGCCGATTTGCGTTGACGGTGAATATCGACGTCGTATGAACCACGCGTTATATAAGCTATACAAAGACATGAATATAGCTAATCGTATCGAGATGCAACGATTGCGTTGGCTAGGCCATATCATGAGAATGAGCGATGATAAACCCGCTAAAAAGGCGTATGAATACATGCCACATGGCGGTGCACGCAGAATCGGCAGGCCTAAGCTTCGATGGAGCATACAAGTGGATGAAGAAATGAAAAAACGCGGTATACCAAAAAGTCAAGCGAAAAACAGAGAGGAATGGAGATCTTTTCTTAGTTCGGTCTATGGAACAAATGTTCTGTAATGGGCCAACTAAGTAAGTAAGTAGATAATTGTTTACTCATATCTCTGTTCTTTCCCTGTGGGCCTGTAATTATTATCGATTAAAAAATTGTTAAAATTTCTTTTGTTTTTGTAACAACTACAAAACAAACAAATGAAATTGTTGTAAAGTAAACAATGAGTAAAGTTGTTAAAAAGTTACAGAATAACCTTTTAAATCGAACAACTTTTAAATCGATAAAAGTTATAGAATTCCTACACTGGTCTCAAGAAGAACTCTATTCGTAAAGTCATTTTTTGATGTTCTTACAATGGTAAAAAAATATCTTTGTGTTTATTTCAGCTTGAGTCCATATTTTGTTGTAATTCAATTGTTTGAATAACAACAAAATATTTTAAAGTGGATATGAAATTGATTAGTTGCGGGCGAAGGGTAGGGAATACTATAGTTTCAGTTGTCACCAAACAACTTCATCAGTTCCCTTTTTCGCCGACTCTGTATCGATAAACAGGTCAATAAAGCCATCTAGCAAATTAAATAAAATGAGAAATTTTCTGTATGGCCCTAAAGCTGTTTACCCTACAATTTGAGTCCAACTAAAGAATTTCATATCCACCACTGTTTTTATGTCGTCTTTGCTTCGCAAAGAATACGAACATAGGAGTGTTGCTTCAATAAGCGGGGGTAAAAACAACAAGAAAGTTGTTTTTGCATTACGCATTGGTCAACAAGGCCGTGCTGACCTATTATTATTGTTGGCGTTTTTTTATTGTTGGACTGCAGAATTTTACATCTTTGTGTTTATTTCAGCTTGAGTCCATATTTTGTTGTAATTCAGTTGTTTGAATAACAACAAAATATTTTAAAGTGGATATGAAATTGATTAGTTGCGGGCGAAGGGTAGGGAATACTATAGTTTTAGTTGTCACCAAACAACTTCATCAGTTCCCTTTTTCGCCATTTTATTTAATTTGCTAGATGGCTTTATTGACCTGTTTATCGATACAGAGTCGGCGAAAAAGGGAACTAATGAAGTTGTTTGGTGACAACTGAAACTATAGTATTCCCTACCCTTCGCCCGCAACTAATCAATTTTATATCCACTTTAAAATATTTTGTTGTTATTCAAACAATTGAATTACAACAAAATATGGACTCAAGCTGAAATAAACACAAAGATGTAAAATTCTGCAGTCCAACAATAAAAAAACGCCAACAACAATGGTAAAAAAACACTTAAGTAAGTTACACTAATCACGGTGCTCTTGAACCAACTTTAAATAGAAGGTGCTTACACCTGGGAATTTTTTGTGGATTCTGAAACAACAATGTTCATAGATGACAAAAAAATCGCGGCGAACTTTCACATTTTTAGGTTTTCACGATTTTGCAGGAAAGCCACAAGCCCTATCAAAATGAAACTAAAGAAAGTGAAAATTCTCTACAAGATTGCCCTTAATGATATTTTCGTAGGTTTTACCATTTTTGAGATATAGAAGTTCAAATTGGGACAATTCACTGACTGTACTCGTATCGTCTCCTAATAAAACAATGTCATGACTGCAATTTCCCAATTCAGTAGTCACACCCGCAAAATTGATATTTTGGGAGAGAGCGAAGAGGAAAAAGCCCCTCTCTCACCCAAAAACTCAATATTTTTTACCGCAAATATTGCGCGTGTGACTAACTGAACAACTAAAACTTATATACCTCAAAAATGGCACAACCTAGGAAAAACTTATGGAAGCCAATCTTGTAGATAATTTTCACAGCTAGTCCCATTTCGATAAGACTTACCGTTTTCAATCAAATCGTGAAAACCTAACACAAAAACCTAAAAAGGTGAGCTAAACGTCTATATCTCAAAAATGCTAAAACCTAAATCATTTAGAGAATTTTCACAGCTACAACATTTTCTTTGGAACCATTTCGATAGGACATGCGGTTTGAAAGCAAAATAACGAAAACCTAAAATAAACCTAAAAATGTGAACTTTGACCGCGATTTTTTTTAAAAATCTCCCCGGCGATTTTTGTTTGTTTTGTGATTTTTCTCATCTATAAACATTGTAATTTCTGAATCGGCTAAAACTTCCTACGTTTACCAATCCCACGGCAGCGGGTTCTTTCGTACCGGATTGACCCGGAACAACACAAAACCAAAGTTCCGGCCAGCGGCTGCCACCTCAGTGTGTACATGTTCGTATTTGTTTCGATTTTCTGTATTGGGAGCAACATATCCCGGAATGCCTGCTCCGAATTCTATTGGTCCGAGCCGGGACGGAGGAAAACCCAGGACCAATATATCTGTGCTCAGTTTGTCACATCCGCATCTTCACCCACATCCAACCTTCGGTGAGATGCAATAGATGTCAGGAGTGGGTGCATCTAAGGGGTTGCTCTGGACTCGTCCACGTGAGGGACTACGACAGGGACTATGTTGCTCCATGCTGTGTGAACACAGTCCCCAGTGAGTCGTCGTCGGATTACGAGACTCCCTCGTCGTCTGATTACGAAACTCCCCCGCAGTCCCCTCGACAACAACCGCACACGCAGCCTTTAACACCAGCCGTTGTTGTCCCAATCCCCGAAAATGCAGCCTTTTTGCAATTGAATTGCAATGGACTCCGAGGTAAGATCGAGGAGATAGTAGATTTTATGAGTCGGAAGAAAATCAAGGTCGTGGCATTGCAGGAAACCAAGCTGAACAACAACCACAGCTTAGAGCATTGTGATGGTTACAATGTTCTGAGGAAAGATCGCACCAGAAGTGGAGGTGGGGGATTGGCTTTCCTATTGCACCAGTCTGTCCAATACAGACCTATCTCGCTTGAGCCTGTCTCTAATGACCCGTACATGGAATGTATGGGGGTAGCAGTCAGGTGTGGAGCTGCCGAGATAGAGTTGCTGAATGTATACATCCCGCCGAGAAATAGCTGTATCCCTGATTATAGGCCTGACATTAGCCCGCTCTTGCAAGGTCATAATCGTCTGGTCGTGGGGGATTTTAATGCGCATCATGAGATGTGGCATTCGGCAACGGTTAAGTCACTCTCGAACCCTGGAAGAAGGGAAGATAGGACCTCAGTCACGTTTGGCGACGTTACGTTGACTGACCCGAAGAGGTGCGCAAGTAATTTCAATCGACAGTTTGTCGAGCATCCCGAGAGTGACAGGGCGAAGAGAAGAGTATTACGTCGCATCAGATCTCTTCCTGCAGAGGATAAACCACCACAATTTACAATGGATGATGTTGCCAATGCCATCAGGAACGCTAAATCATCCAAAGCGTTGGGCCCTGATGGAATCTCCATGGTAATGTTGAAGCAGCTGCATGAGCCGGGAGTCGAGTATCTCACCAAAGTCTTCAACTTGTCGCTAGCCACCCTCGTTGATCCCGAAGTCTGGAAAATGGGCAGGATGGTCCCACTACGGAAGCCAGGCAAGGATGCCAGCAAAAGTGAATCGTACAGACCGATTTCGCTTTTGTCGCCCGTAGCAAAGACACTTGAGGCCTTGCTCCTCCCCAGTATCAGAAATAGCTATCAAGTTGCCGATCATCAACATGGATTCCGTAAGCAACACAGCACGACAACAGCGCTGCACGCAATTACCAAATATATCTGTAAAGGACTCAACCGGAGACGGCCGTGCGATAGAACAGTGATGGTGGCGCTTGACTTATCAAAAGCCTTTGATACAGTCAGGCACTCCACGCTGTTTGAGGACATTGAGCAGACAACCCTCCGGCCAAGCTTGAAACGTTGGATAGTCAACTATATGTGTGGACGCCAGTCATACGTGGAATTCAGGAATAAGAAGTCCAAACCCCGTAGAGTGAAACAGGAACTGTTTAACCTCTACCTCTCCTGTATTCCACCCCCTCCAGACGGAATTGAGATCGTGACGTATGCGGATGATTGCACGATCCTGGCGTCGGGTACCTATTCTGATGACATCTGTGAGAGACTGAACAACTATTTAACTGATCTTACCACCTTTTTCCATTCGAGGAATATGCAGATTTCCCCCACAAAATCTACAGCCACTCTGTTCACCACTTGGACAGCGCAGTTTGGACGTGAGTTGAATGTCGTGGTCGACGGTAGCAGAATTCCGACCACAAACTGCCCTAAAATTTTAGTGGAACATCTACATGAGGAGGCAAAAATTCTTCCTGTAAAGCAACACAATGAGATGCTTTCGTTGCAGTACCTGCTTGGATGTTATCGTGTGAGCCATCCCAATCACCATCTTGTGGGTAGGCCCGGCCCATTCAGGGAGATCAGGAAGGATATCCATGCTCTAGAGGGAGAGGTCCAACGATACAGAAGAGAACCCCTAGATCAACAAGCATATCAAGCAGGATTGAATAGCATTCACACGGACGCAGTTGCCAAGGCCTTAAGCAATTATAGTGTGAATAAAGTACTCGGAGTACATCCACCATCTATCGCACCTGAGGAGCGTCAGCTGCCACGACAAACCAGAGTAGTTTTGGCTCAACTACGCTCGGGATATTGCAGTCGCCTAAATTCGTATTGGGCGGAAATCGATCGCGCAGTGCAAGACATATGCCCAGTTTTTAACTGCCCCGCCAAACCTACCCATCTGACTCCAGTGGATCTGTGGCTACATCCCATCGAAGCAGCCACTTTTCTGGAACTGGAGATAGACCCAGAGCCAGATTGAACAGAGGAACGAACAAATAAACATAACAACAACGTGTAAGCACCTTCCATTTAAAGTTGATTCAAGAGCAATGTAAAACATTTGCCTTTGTGCGTACGACTAAAAATGAAGTTTACTTTATACATATTTTTAAAAAACACCAGTTTCCCAAAAAAAGTGCTTAAAAATGAAAATAAAATTGGATTCAATAACAAAAAATTAAATTTTCCAAAAAAAATTCCTGGCGCTAAGTGGGTTAAAGGCGTTTTTCTCAGAATGTCATATTCAAAATAGGTAAGATAACACGAAAACTGATGAATCAAAGTTCAAGGCGGTTGTGCTTAGCATTGCACCACGGAGGCACCCATATATATTAGAATAAAAACAAATGTTCTGCTTAGTTTCAAATATTTTGTTACCTTTTTTATTACTTATTATAATACCGCATAAAAACAAAACTATGTTCAAAGTTTGAAAAAATATCTTCAGATAATAATTGACATAATAATAATTATTTGCAGATTTATTCAAGCTTTTGTAACATTTAATAAAATATACATTATTATACATATTAAAAAAATTTAAATATTCTCATGCCCTGCCCAATTTTGCAATCACAATTCAATTAAAAAAACTACTTTGACTCGACAATTTGTAATAAATAAATAAAAACGAATATAAATTATTTATACTGCTGATTAGAATTATATATAGGACTACAATTGGGACAGATACTTTTGTAGAAACCCACTGTGCCACACTGATGGCACTTCGGTGACGGACCATTGTTATTATTTCGCAGCTTTGCTGCTAAAAGTTTACTAGGACAGGGACCATTAATCGGTGCTATCAGCTTCGTGGTTAAAGAAGCTGTTGGTGTAGGCGGGTTTGATGTTATTGTTGTGATATGAGAATATGTTGTTGATGTAGTTTGAGACAATGATGAGTTACTAAGGGAAACGGTGGGATTTGCTGGGGCAGCAGCAGCCGCAGCTGTAACACAAGTCATAATTGTTGGTGATGATAATGTGGTAAATGTTGCCGCACAGGACGTTAGTGAGCCAGACAATGGCATTGTAGTTGATGTAGAAAATGGTGTATATGTCGTTGCTGTAGTTTCATTAGATAATGTTTCATTTTTGGAGACTTCAATGTCGTCATTATTATTGTTGTTTTTGACATTGTTTGCGATGTTCTCCATCTTACGTTCCCTAGCAAGAAATTTATCTGGAAATAACTGCATATGTTTAGCCCTTTTCAAACAATCTTGTGCCATATGATTAAATTTACGACAATAACTACAACGTAGTTTTGCCTTCCGTGGCATTGGATTATTTGTGGCAGCAACAGCTGGATGTGGTTTCTTCGAAACTTCGGCATGGATAGTTGTTTCTCCGTTAAGTAAAAAACCAATTGTTGTATTTGTTGCATTTTCTTGTACAGACATAATCGGAGTATGGTGTACCGATTGATTACTATCACAATTCATTTCGGATTCATCAATAATTGTATTGATTTGATCCATTATATCGATATCTATTTGAAAATTAAGATTTTCACTTGACTGTTCTTGATGATTTACATGTATGAATTCCTCTTGTTGTTCTGTCATAGTGGTGTCATTGGCATCGTCATGCCCATTATTTTCACTTTTAATAACTGCTGGTGGCATAAGATCTTCGGTACGTCTGACCTTAATAATTGGATCCTTATCATTTACAATACAAATTGTGTGCGGCATAACTTCGGTACCACTACTGTCACTTTGATTAATTTCATTATTTTGTACATTGGATGCTTCTGTTTCACTGTTTACAACATTTTGTTCTACTTTTGGTTCAACAGTTTCCATATTATTAACTGTAGTGTTATTACTAACTTCACCTTCATTTGCTTGATTTGTTGTGGTTGGTAAAGTGGCATTATTTGTTTCGCTATCTTTATCTTTCCTTAATTTAACAATTTGTTCTCTTAACTCTGCTACACTTGAAATAAATCCATATTCCAATTTTGTTTGAACATTTTGCGGTAATAAAGCAAAAATCATATCTAATTTATTTTTCTCACTTTGCTTTGGATCAGACAGTTCTGTTAGTAGTTCATATTTATCATCTATGAAATCCGTTTCTTTAGTGTAATCTTCATATTTATGCTCAAATATGTCTTTATAAACTAGAAATGCTGGCCTCTGGCGACAATATTGATTTTGTAAAGCCGTAATTGCTTCAGACCATGTTGTAAAATGACATTTTCTTCTATGCCACCATGAATAGGCATGGTCGGTTAATAAGTAGCCCAATTCTTTTAGGGCTTGTTCATCCGATATGGATTTTATAATTTTATATGATTTTATATATTCGATAAATTGTTGTACCTTTTGCCCACCATAGTCACCATGAAATTTTACTGGACAATCTAATAATGTATTGTATTTTTTCAATAAATTATTTATAATTTCATTTACATTATATTTGGGGGGTTCCATTTTATGTTAAAGTGCGGGACGTCTGTGTCTGGGATAGAAATTGTAAATAAGAAGTACATAAATAAAGATAAGTACATATGTGATTTTAAAAATTATGGATAGCCGCAAAGGTATTGTAGACTTAATGAGTTAACCATACCCTCCATTACAACTTTTTAATTAATATTTTTAAAGTATGTTTCTTTGAGCTTTGAACTGTTTGTTTTAACGTATTTTTTCTCAACATGAAATATTCAATCGGTGACCACGATTACATACATGTCTAGTCTTTAGTCGAGAGGTTTTCATTTTTTATATAATTTACTGTTTAATGGAAAAAACTGTCCATTTATTCGTTAAAATTAATTTTTAACTAATTACATTAATCGAGCTAAGCAGATTATCTTGAAAAAATGATATCTAGCGAAGTCGTACACATCAACCTCGATGTTACGATCGTTTCGTTAACTGTA
Source organism: Musca autumnalis (assembly GCF_047663935.1). Classification (NCBI taxonomy): domain Eukaryota; kingdom Metazoa; phylum Arthropoda; class Insecta; order Diptera; family Muscidae; genus Musca; species Musca autumnalis. Next base: position 173,080,067 of record NW_027411866.1, on the reverse strand, counting down.
GTGCGATTCTCTAACAAATTTTTGAGTTACCGACAAAAATCGGTAAAATTAAAATGCAAAATTATGAATGAAAAATTCAAATAAAAGTTGACAACACTGTTGCTATCGGTAGAACTTTACGACTACTTTTTATTCGTCTCTAACTTACCGAAAAATGTCGTAAATTACCGAAATTATAATCATTTTAATTTTACCGATTTTTGTCGGTAACTCAAAAAATGTGTTAGAGAATCGTACTACTTACTGGTTATGTTAACATCATCAGGCATATTAGATGCTGTTGTTGCTAGACAATTTTCGTCATTTGGAGCCCCTACTTATACGTACCCCATTGCAAATTTGCATTTTTTAATTCAAGCTTTTTATTTGCAAAGACAAGTCATTTGTCCCCCTTCTTTACAAGAAATCAGTTTTTGGTGTACGTATAAATGGGGGATCCAAATAACGAAAATTGTCTAGCAACAACAACTGATGATACTAACCTAACCAGTTAACGACACGATCGTCGCATAGTGTTTGATGTGTAGGACTTCGCTATATATATTTTTTTCACTATATAATATCCTTAGGTCATATAGATCGATTAATTAAATTAATTAAAAAAATTTCAGAAATAGGTGCCGTGACATAACTTCCAATTTTTTAGGGAGCTATGTCCGACCCCCCTTTTTAAAATTTAAGTGATTTTTATTTAAATACAATTATTTCAAATGTATAAGAAAAAATTAAATATTAAGTTCATATGCATTTTTCATTTCATAAAATCTATATATATAAAAGAGGGTTTTTGGAAATTCGACCTCTAAATGTACGAAAAGTACTAAATAAATAAATAAATTTAGTACCAATTGTATATTTTGAAGGGATTTAGCTAGAAACTTGGAATTTAATATGGAAAGGAAGGTTGAGAAGTGGTGTTTATAAAAAGAAATGGTTTGTGAAATTCGTATTTATGTGTACGAAAAGTACTAAATGATACTAAATTTTGTACAACTTGGATTTGGATGAACGGATAGAGCTAGAAACCTGAAATTTGGAATTAAGATTACTGACGGAGTATAGGATTGCGATATGGGGTAGTTTCCGAAATTCGTACTTATGGTTACGGAAAGTACTAAATGGTACTATATTTGGTACAATTTAAATTTATGTGGACGGATAGAGCTGGAATCCTGAAATTTGGAATTATGATTACTTATGGAGTGTCCGATTGAGGTAGTTTCGGAAATTCGTACTTATGGGTACGGAAACTACTAAAAGGTACTAAGTTTGGTACATTTTGGATTTGGGTGAACAGATAGAGCTGGAATCCTGAAATTTATAATTAAGATTACTTATGCAGTGCAGGATTGAGGTAGTTTTGGAAATTCGTACTAATGAGTACGGAAAGTACTAAATGGTACTAAATTTTTTACAATTTAGATTTGGATGAACGGATACAGCTGCAATCCTGAAATTTTAAGTTAAAGTTTGTGTTCGATTGTAGGATTGAGGAAGTTTTGAAAATTCGTAATTATGGGAATTTATAGAAAATCCACCACAACCACGCTTTTAGATGATAACAACCAGCCAATTTTTGAGATGGAACAAACAAAAAACCATTGGAAAGAATACATTAAAGAATTATTTACTGATGAAAGCAGATCGTGCAATGTAAACGTTAATATGGATATTGCTGGAAATCCAATAACGGAGTCTGAAGTAGAACAAGCAATTATAACACTAAAGGACAAGAAATCGACAGGACCTGATCAAATCCCGTCCGAAATGCTGAAACTAGTAGATGGACGCAATATACCAATAATAGTAAAACTTTTTAATTATGTATATGACACTGGTCAATACCCACATGACTGGCTACTATCGACCTTTGTAGCGATACCAAAGAAGACTAATGCAAAGAAATGCAGTGAGTACAGACTCATTAGCCTTATGTGCCACATTCTAAAAATATTTCTTAGAATAATACACACAAGAATATATCCTGCATGTGAAAAAGCTATGGGAGACTCACAGTTTGGGTTCAAAGAAGGCATGGGGACGAGAGAAGCTTTGCTGTCCATGCTGATACTGGTGCAGAAATGCAGAGATGTTCAAAAAGATACTTTCCTCTTCTTCATAGATTACGAAAAGGCGTTTGACACCGTTCAGCACGACAAGTTAATCAAAATATTGAAGGACATTGGAGTTGGGGAAAAAGAAATAAGATGCATAAAAAACTTGTATTGGAATCAAAAAGCTCGGATGGAGATAAACAGTGAACCAGCAGACGAAACTGAAATTTCAAGAGGAGTGAGACAGGGATGCATATTGTCCCCTTTGCTGTTCAACATTTATTCCCAGAAAATATTTAAGGAAGCCATTGAAAGCCAACGAATAGGAATAAAAGTACATGGTATAATAATCAACAACATACGCTATGCAGATGACACTGCAATAATAGCTGACAGTATATCTGGTCTACAAAAGCTCATAGACAAGGTTACTTGTGTGAGCGAAATGTATGGCCTAAAAATAAACATTAAAAAAACCAAATACATGGTTGTGAGTAGGAAGAACGATCAATATAACACCACCCTAAAAATTAAAAATAATATAGAACGAGTCACAAATTTTACATATCTTGGGGTATTATTAAACGAAAAATGGGATTCGTCAAACGAAATTAAACGACGTATAGAGATGGCCAGAGATGCCTTTTTCAAGTATAAACAAGTATTAACAAACCACGACATAAGCCTCTCAACAAAAGCCAGATATGTGAAATGCTATATATGGGCTGTACTACTCTACGCAGTTGAGACGTGGACCATCAAAATTACCGATGAGAAAAAGCTTGAATCCTTCGAAATATGGGTCTATCGAAGGATTTTAAAGATACCCTGGACCGACCATGTATCAAACCAGGACGTTCCATGAAGAATGGGAATAGAAAGACAACTGCTGCAACATGCCAAATCTCGAAAAATTGCATACCTAGGACATCTCATGAGAAATGACAAATATAAGTTTCTGCAAACCATTATAAAAGGTAAAATAGAAGGAAAAAGAGGAAGAGGTAGAAGAGAACTGAACTGGCTGAAAAATATCCAAGACTGGACAGGCTGCCAAGATGAAGGAAATGTGATTTCGGCTGCAAGAAATAAAGAGCTGTTTATGCCTGAATAATCATTATAATATAAATATGAACTTATATTAACACATTTATAATTCTATTGTATGATCACTTATATCCGGATAACGGATTTGCAAATAAAGAAGAAGAATTATGGGTACGAAAAGTACTAAAATTGGTACAATGTGGAGTTGAGTGAACGGAGTGTAGGTTTGAGGTGGTTTTGGAAATTCGTACTTATGGTAACGGAAAGTAATAAATGGTACTAAATTTGGTTCAATTTGGATTAGAGCTGGAATCCTGATATTTGAAATTAAGATTACTGTTGGAGTGTAGGTTTGAAGTGGTTTTGGAAATTCGAACCTATGTGTGCGAAAAGTACTAAATAGTTCTAAATATAATTTCGATTTGGGTGAACGGAGAGAGCTGGAATCCTGAAATTTGGAACTTAGATTACTGTTGGAGTGTAGGACTGAGAGAGTTTTGGAAGTTCGTACTTATTGTTACGAAAAATACTAAATGGTACTAAATTTGGTACATTTTAGATTTGGGTTAACGGATAGAGATGGAATCCTGAAATTCGGAATTACTGTTGTGGATAGTTATTGAAATTCGTGCTTTAATACGAAATGTATTAATGGTATTATGGATAGAGATGGAATTCGGAAATTTGGTATTATAGGAGCTGTTGGTGTGTAGGGTTGAGATATGAATGTGGTTGTGGAAATACGTACAATAACGGTACGGAATTTACTAAATGGCACAGAATTTGGTTAAAATTGTTAATGTGTAAAGGGGTACAGCTGAAATTGTGAAATTTGGTATTAGTATAGCAGTAGGCGTTTAGAGTGGAGATAGAGAGGAAGTTTTGGAAATTCAAACTTATGTATATGAAAAAAAAAAAAATAATAATCGCGGTTGGGATATAGTTTTGGATATAAAGAAGTAATTTTTGAAACTAATACATATTATGAGAACTAAATATGGTACCAGTTAGGTGTTGCATGAAGATATATAGGTGGAATTTCGAATTGTTGTATGAGGGTTTGTGTTGGTGTTTAGATAAGGATTTTTTTGAAATGCATACAAATTATGAAATTAGGCTGGCTGATTTATTAAGAAATACCAAATGTACTAAATGGTATTAAATTTGATGTTGGGTGTAGCAAAGAAACTGAAATTATATTAATACTGTGTGTGAAAAGTAGAAAATTGCAATAAATTTGGCATTGGGCTAAGGATTAGAAGTGGAATTCCGATTTATTATTTATTTGTCAGGTTCATTGTTAGAGGTGGTCATAATGTTAAGATTTTGATCAGAATGTTTATTAAAATCCGCCTTTAAATGTATGAAAGGTTTCTACATGTAATACCAGGAATTCGGTTTCTAAATATTGTACTGAAATCAAAAAGTCAAACGTATCGTTTCAACAAAATTTGTTGTTATTGTTGTTGTCTATTTTGAACGTAATAGTAAGTTCATTTGAAAAGGTAGATCTATGCGGCTAATGTTTTACAAGAAGGTTTTTACACCCTGAGAATAAAAAGGCCTAAAATAAAATGCCTCAAAAGTTAACTATTTTATAGGGTAACATCTTTTGAATAAAGGTTTTCTACATTTTGATACCACAAATTCTAAAATTCGGTTGGAAAAATAGGGATAAACAAGTAAAAAAGTATCTGTCGGCTGTGCCGATAGAGATATACCCTCAGCCTGTGTATATTGAAACAATTTTTCCCAAAATACAAAAAGTGATTCGATATCAGGTCTTAAAGTGAACTTATCCCAAATTTTGGGTGGGAGGTACCGGATGGAGTGGATTTGAACCTGATCTATATCTGGTAGATATATTAGGATGTGTAAAGTATAGACCAAATCGGCCACTCCCTTCAAGAGTACCGTACGAACAATTTTTCCGAACATTTTTGGACTTTTGTGGGGGAGGTACCTTAAGGAGTGGACCGATATGGCTTATCTTCAAACTTAAACTATATTTGGAAAAAATATAACTAAGGCCAAATTTGGACCGAATCGGCAGATCCGTTCGAGAGTTATCTTGCGCTCCAACCACCTCACACGGTGTTATAGGAGTTTTTGCAACTTTCAGGCTATTTTCTCAGGAAGTATGGACTTGCCCCTGATGAAACTTGTACCGTCGTATGGAGGGCAGTGAATACAAGTTGCTAAAACAAAAATCAACGCGATTCGAGAGATGGCCCTAAACTGAACTTTTCCGATATTTTGTGTGGGAGGTACCCGAAGGAGTGGACCGATTGAGTCCATATTGAAATTTTATTTAAGTCTGGTACACATTTCACGATGGGCAAAGTATGGACCAAATCAGTTACTCCCTTCAAGAGTTATCGTGCCAGACAGACGGACGGGCATTGCTCAATCGACTCCAAATTGTCTGAAACACATTTCGTCCGAACATACTCTCGTTAGCATAAATGCTGAGGGTATAAAAATGTGGATAAAATTGTCAAACCGTTCTAATAAAACATTGACTGGAATTTAAAATGTAGGACGCTGTTAAAGTGTAGAGGTGGGATAAGTTATTTTTTGAAATTCGAACAAAACAGTACTTAAATAAAATTAAATGTCAATTCAAAAAGGTATTAGTACATCAAAATTGAAAGTGTTCACCATATTAAATATTGTTTATTTGTATATTATTCCTTTTCCGCATACGAAGTAGCGGACATTTTGCTAGTATATTATAATTGATTTAAAATTTTTAAGAAAATTAAGTACGTAAGTAATACGTAGTAGCCATCTCAAATCGAACTATATTCAAAATTTGCCGTCAAACATATTTTAAACGAAAAAGGCTGCCTACAGGAAAATAAAAAGTTTTTGTTAAAATTCGCAAATACTTTCTGAAAAAGAAAATTTGCCGTCAAACATATTTTAAACGAAAAAGGCTGCCTACAGGATAATAAAAAGTTTTTGTTAAAATTCGTAAATACTGTCTGAAAAAAGAGAAGCGCCGCAGGCGAAAATATTTTTTAAAAAATCGCGCGATTTTTTACAAAAATATTTTCACAATTTAAGAAGATAAAAAGATTTTGTAAAAATATTGAAATACTTTCTGAAAAATGAAAAGCGCCGCAGGCGAAAATATTTTTGTAAAAAATCGCGCGATTTTTTACAAAAATATTTTCACAATTGAAGAAAATAAAAAGTGTTTGTAAGATATTCGCGATTTTTTACAAAAATATTTTCACAACTAAGGAGATAAAAAGTCGAAAATACTTTTGAAAAAAAAATCGCGCGATGGCCGTGATTTTCCCACCTAGAACACATTACTGAGAGTCTTTTGCATTGTTACTACTGCATTTCAAACCCGATTTTGCCCGTTTTTTGATATTTATCTGATTTTGTTAGGTTACTTCTCAATAAAAGCTATTAAAATTGTGGAAGTTTGGTTTGAGAAAATAAAAAACAAATATCAAAATATTATTGTTTACAATTTTATTGCAAATAAAATAACCAATGGCGACAAATTGTTCTTTATATCCGTGGTTTTCTATAAACGGTGCGGTAGTAGTAAGCTTTATTTTATCTCTCTTTTACATATTAATCATTATTACGGTTTTAAGGAGTACTAAACTCATCTTTATTAACGTATATTTAAAAATATGCAAAATTGTAATAGAAATTAGTTTGAAAATCTATCCGCGGGTTCAAATTTTTTGTTGCTTACTACCGTGATCGTATTCAACACTTTGTTGTGTATAAGAAAACTAATGAAAATGGCATTGGAAGTAGCTTTGTTCGTTATATACGTAGTTGCTTATAACCGTTGTTCGTTGTATCCGAATTTATCTGTAGAAATCATTGTTTTATCTCACTTTAACACATAAGTAATTTAAAAAGTTAAAAAATCCTTTAATTCCGCCGTTATTAATTGTTGTCTCAAAAACAGGGCAAATTACCTATAGTGCATAGGGCCATGATCGGTTCCAAAAAATCGCGAATATCTTACAAAAACATTTTATTTTCTTCAATTGTGAAAATATTTGTGTAAAAAATCGCGCGATTTTTTCAAAAATATTTTCGCCTGCGGCACTTTTCATTTTTCAGAAAGTATTTGAACATTTTTACAAAAAATGTTTGTTCTTTAAATTGTGAAAATATTTATTAAAAAATCGCGCGATTTTTTAAAAAATATTTTCACAATTTAAGAAGATAAAAAGATTTTGTAAAAATATTGAAATACTTTCTGAAAAATGAAAAGTGCCGCAGGCGAAAATATTTTTGTAAAAAATCGCGCGTTTTTTTTCAAAAATATTTTCACAATTTAAAGAACAAAAATTTTTTGTAAAAATGTTCAAATACTTTCTGAAAAACGAAAAGTGCCGCAGGCGAAAATATTTTTGAAAAAATCGCGCGATTTTTTACAAAAATATTTTCACAATTGAAGAAAATAAAAAGTTTTTGTAAGATATTCGCGATTTTTTACAAAAATATTTTCACAACTAAGGAGATAAAAAGTCGAAAATACTTTTGAAAAAAAAAAATCGCGCGATTTTTTACGAAAATATTTTCGCCCGCGGCGCTTTTCCTTTTTCAGAAAGTATTTGAATATTTTTACAAAAACTTTTTATATAGTTGTTTTTGGAACCGATCATGGCCTTATGCACTATAGGTAATTTGCCCTGTTTTTGAGACAACAATTAATAACGGCGGAATTAAAGGATTTTTTAACTTTTTAAATTACTTATGTGTTAAAGTGAGATAAAACAATGATTTCTACAGATAAATTCGGATACAACGAACAACGGTTATAAGCAACTACGTATATAACGAACAAAGCTACTTCCAATGTCATTTTCATTAGTTTTCTTATACACAACAAAGTGTTGAATACGATCACGGTAGTAAGCAACAAAAATTTTGAACCCGCGGATAGATTTTCAAACGAATTTCTATTACAATTTTGCATATTTTTAAATATACGTTAATAAAGATGAGTTTAGTACTCCTTAAAACCGTAATAATGATTAATATGTAAAAGAGAGATAAAATAAAGCTTACTACTACCGCACCGTTTATAGAAAACCACGGATATAAAGAACAATTTGTCGCCATTGGTTATTTTATTTGCAATAAAATTGTAAACAATAATATTTTGATATTTGTTTTTTATTTTCTCAAAGTCGAAAATACTTTGAGAAAATACAACAAAATATGGACTAATGCTGAAATAAACACAAAGATGTAAAATTCTGCAGTCCAACAATAAAAAACGCCCACAACTAAAAAATTATTTTAATTACGAATGTATCGGTTTGGAAATTAATTTGAGAGACAATTGTGGTCGAGTCTCCGATCTAACCTACTTTTTTATTACCCAAAGACTTGACCACGCCCACTTTTTAAAATGTGTTACATCTACAAAACTACTGAACCGATTTTCCTGAAATTTTCAAGGAATGTACAGTTATGGCCACCGGTGGAAATAGGATGCATATTTTCTTGAATTTCGAAGTGGGCGGAGTACTTCCCTTTGCAATATTTAAAAAACGTCATAACCCAACTTAGGTTTTTATGGAAAGAAAATTTCCACAATTTTAATAGCTTTTATTGAGAAGTAACCTAACAAAATCAGATAAATATCAAAAAACGGGCAAAATCGGGTTTGAAATGCAGTAGTAACAATGCAAAAGACTCTCAGTAATGTGTTCTAGGTGGGAAAATCACGGCCAAACGCGGCCAATTTAGTAAAAGTCTATATAAAGTGAGTTTAAGAAAAATAAAAAAATTTATTTCCGAATTTTTGTGTTTTTTGGTCGCTACACAAAATGTTTACGCTATATTATATATTAAATAAATTGCACTCGCAATGGCCAATCTATTCCATTTTACATATATTTATATTTGGGTTATTTTTCCACGGTTTTAAACACATTGAAATATGCTTTATAATTTATATTTTTTTAGTTTTTCTTCGAAATTCTCACTATGACTGCAATTTAAACCGCGATAATGCCGCTATTTTGAAAAATGTCATTCATATTAATAAATGTTGATATGTTCTTTTTTTAATGCTCACTAAAAAATTATTATTATTAAAAGTTGCAAAATCGACTTTTTGCCTCAAAAACTGGGCAAATTACCTATAGAGGAAATCAAACGACATATGCATCAATGAACCTATCGATATCGCAAACCACTTTGGCAACAAATGGTCCTACGAATCATCAAATGAAAACTTCGCCCCAAAGTTCTGTGCTGCTAAATCTAACATACCAACTTCTTTTTCTAATAATCCGTCTAATAAACAAGCGTCAATAATTGAAAGGGAACTTACATTTTCTGAACTACAATTAGCTTTTGGTAAGGTGAAAGGAACCACACCAGGACGCGATAAAATACCATATTCTATGCTTAAGAATATATCCAGCAAGAGCAAATATAAATTACTCCACCTTTACAACACAATATTTGACACTGGTATAATTCCTCATTCATGGAAATCAGCAGTTATTATTCCGATACCTAAACCAAATAAGAGCAGATCAGAGTTTTCCTCATATCGGCCAATATCTTTATTGTCCTGCCTCTCAAAACTGTTGGAGCGTATAATTTCCAACCGCTTATCATGGTTTATGAATGCTCGTAACCTGATTTCAACCAACCAAGTTGCATATAAAGCTAACCAAGGCTGCACCGACGTGCTTCTGCACATTGACTACTATGCTTCCAAAGCTATTTCTACCAGGAGTCACACTTCAGTTCTTTCAATCGACTTCGAAAAAGCATTCGATCGCATAGGAATACATATAATTTTAGATGCCTTAAAATTATGGGGTGTAGGTCACAAAATGTTGAACTTCATTAAGGCTTTTTTAACTGGTCGCAATTTTGTAGTCAGAATCAACAACTTTTATTCGAACCAATTTGCAATGGAAAATGGCATACCGCAAGGATCCCCGCTGTCAGTCGTACTCTTCCAAATAGCCTTTAATGAAATCAGCAAAATCATAAGCAAACATCCCAGAATTTATCATTGCCTGTATGCTGACGACCTTTATGTTCTTAGCTCCAATAAAGACAACAATGTTATTAACAATCAATTCTCTAATATTATAAATGACATAAGTACTTGGGCCAAGACATCTGGCGCCAAAATATCACCGTCTAAGACTTCAATTTTACATATATGTCGGAAGCACAACTGTAAACCTACCGACATTTCCACTAATGGTATGAACATACCATACGTAAACAAACAAAAAATTTTGGGAATTATCTTTGAAAAAAACTATCGATGGAAAGAGCACATATTCAAATTGAAGAAGGACCTCATACCTCGGTCAAATATTATAAAATATCTTTCATCCAGGAGTTTTGTACATATCAATACCCTCACTTACTTAGTAAAAACTCTTGTACTTAGCAAGATTGACTACGGTTTGTTCCTTTTTGGCGATAGTCCCACTTCTACTTTAAAACAAATAAAAGCAGTATACCATGATAGCCTTAGATCCAGTATCTATGCATACAGAACAACACCCATCAAAACACTACTTATTGAAACTGGTTTACCTTCTCTTGAGCAAAGGATTCTCGAGTCAAGAAATATGTTGTTGCCGAAAGTTCTATCGTCTAAGTCTTCTGTTATTTACTCCGATGTCTCTAAAGTTATGTCAGCAAAAAGGAAACCTAAAAAGCTATCGGCCATTTATAATTCAATAAAAGACAATGTAGTAAATTTTAAGGAGCAGGTTACATGCTTCAAAACCAAGTTCCCAACATGGATGTTTCCAGTTAATGCATGTGACACATCTCTCAGTACTCTAGAGAAAAGTAAAACTCCTAATGAAATTTACGCACAACATTTTCAGCATTTCTCCTCCAAACACTCTACTTACCAGTTTTTATACACCGATGCTTCAAAAACAAGCTGCACTACTTCATACGCTGTTGTCAATTCCAAAGGAGATATCCTTTCCGTTAAAACCCTTGTTGATTTTACATCCATCTTTACTGCCGAAGCTGCTGGGATTTTGGAAGCCATTAACATAGCAGCTTCTTCCAAACATGAAACTATTATTTTCACCGATAGCTTATCCGTTCTCAAGGCTGTGTCGTGTATATCAAACAACAACTGGGCCTCAGTAAACAAAATTCGTGACATGCTTACCGACAACAATAATATAAAACTATACTGGATACCTGGTCACGTCGGTATTAAAGGAAACGAATTTGCTGACAAAGCTGATTTTTGGAGATTACTGAGGTCTACTGGTGTAGCTGCTGATAAATGTTATGACTGCGATGTAAGCCCTGAAGAACTTAATAGTATCTTTGTAAATAACCAAATTAATATAAATTCGACTTTTCAATATAACCCTAATCCTGATTATGGCAACTTTACATTTCGTTGCATTGACTCTTTAGAATTGGATAGAGCTTTTATGTCTATTAAATCTAATGCAGCTGGCCTTGATGGTTTATCATTGAAGTTTTGGAAACGTATTTATACAGCGATCTCTAGGCACTTGCTTTATTTTGTCAATATCATACTAATGACTTCAACTTTCCCCACAGCTTGGAAAGTATCTAAGATTGTTCCTGTTGTAAAGAAGGGAGCTATCCATGATATTAATAGTTTTCGGCCTATTTCCATACTGCCAGTTTGTTCTAAAATTGTGGAATACTGCCTCAAATTTCAGATATCTGCATTTTTAGATAGTAATTCTTCCCTTCATGATGCACAATGTGGCTTTCGTAGGAATAGAAGTTCGGCTTCTCTCCTACTTGGTTTAACTGACCGTGTAAGGTCTAATTTTGGTGGTTCTAAAATCTCTGTCCTAGTTGCTCTTGACCTAGAAAAAGCTTTTGATCGTGTCGATCATGCATTATTGCTAACCAAGCTGAGTGTTTTGTATGGATTTTCTAATAATGCTTGTAAGCTCCTTATGTCTTATCTAACGAACAGAAAGCAGGTTGTATGTGCTGGTGGGAGGTATAGTGGCATTCTTCCGGTTAAAAGTGGAGTACCCCAAGGATCGGTGTTGGGTCCACTTTTGTTTATACTGTTCATTAATGACCTATTTCCCAAGCTGCAGAGTTGGTGCATGCCGTTTGCATATGCGGACGATATTAACTTGCTTTTTGTTGGTGAGGTCAGATTTTTACCAGTTCTTCAATCAAAAATTGATCTGGTTATGTCAGTTTTGTACTCTTGGATGTCAGATAACAATTTGAACATCAATCCGTCAAAGACTAAAGCCCTGTGTTTCTCCACTGTTCCGGTTCATGATCTGACATTGAAATATAGCAACACAATTATTGAGTTTGTACATGAAGTGAGCATTCTAGGCATCTTGTTGGATGATAAACTTAGCTTTAACCGTCATGTTGATATGGTAGTCTCAAGAATAAATTTTTCTTTAAGATGTCTTTATGCCACAGATCTATATTTGCCCATGAGTGTTAGATATCGTCTGGCTCATAGTCTAGTTCTGCCTACTGTTTTGTACTGCTTGGAGGTTTACACTGGTGCAGGTCAGGGAATTATTGACTTGATTACGCTCGCAATTAATAGAGTAGTTCGCTATGTTTACGGCGTTAATAGACGTGATCACATTACGCCATATACCATTAAATTACTAGGGACCTCTTTTCCAAATTTTATAAAACTTCGATTACTGGTGTTTTTCTATAAGTTGGTTCGTAACCAATGTCCTACTTTTTTAATGTCTTTGTTCAACTTCTCCACTTTTACAAGAAGGAGCCAATTGAATATTTCTAGTGCTATTTTTTTAATGGATAGTTCATTCGAAGTAAGAGTAGCGCGGCTATATAATATTTTGCCCAACAATTTAAAAGTATTTAATATTTCACCAGCTTCTTTCTCAAGACATCTTCTGCAACACCTACTCTGACGCTCAGATACTTTCTCTTTCCATCGTTTGATGAACGCCAAATTGTTTTTTTTTATTATTTTAGTGATCTCACTTATTTTTAACTGTCAGTTCAAATATGAAGGGTTATAACTTTATTATTATCTATAGTTTATTTTTTTTACATTTTTTTTTAATCTTTTCTTACGTTTGAGTAGTGGGAATATAAATATTTGTATTTTTTTTAGCCTTATGGCTTGGAGTATTTGTAATTATAGGATTATATCATATACCTAGTTTTATATGCACTCTGAGTAGTGATAACATACACATATGTAATATAATGTAATTCATTTAAATTGGCCCGATGGCTTAGAATTATTGTAAAGTTGATAAATAAATAAATAAATAAATATGCATGCTCAGCACCTTTGATGTTCGATAGCATAATCGAAAAAATTGATTTGAAAACTTATATCAAACATGAACTAAAGGAACAATACAAACAGGAGCAACTGTTATATAATCATATCCACTACAACCAAGTCAATCCCAACAATATAAAACCTGTATATCCTACCAACGTTCATAAAAATGAAATACGCATATTTTCACGTCTTCGAATGGGACATAGTATAGCTACACATCAACACCTATTAAACAAAAATGTAGACAACAAATGTCTAAATTGCAATAGCATCTGCACCGTTCAACATACAGTCGGACCTCGATTATCCGTAATGGTCGGGACCGAAGGCATTACGGATAATCGATTTTCCCGGATAATGGAGGCAATGCTCTTATGCAGTTTTTAAACATATTTTTTTAAGTAAAAATGACATAATAATGTACAATAATATGAAAAAATGCAATTTTTATTTGTTATTTGTTATTGTAATCCACCAAATTTTAGAAGGATACATAATATAATCATCATCAGATTCATCTGAATTGACTTTGTCCCATGGTTTTTGTGATACCATAAATACACAAATTGTGTAATACGGGAGAATTTCCAGTTTTCTTTGTTTACCTTTTGTTTGCTTAATCAGATTAATTGGAAAGTGTGTTTTTACTCCCGGGTAATGAAGTTTATAACGAAAAATAGAAGAAATGAAAAAAGTCCAACATTTCTCTTCTATCACGGATAATGGAGGTTCCCGGATAATCGATTCACGGATAATCGAGTTTCAACTGTATTTTAGAAGGATGCACCTCTTTCAATAATGCCTGCCTCACCTACCTCAACAATGATGGACTGAATATCCTCAAATACCCCACAGCAGCAAACATCAACAAAATATATAACTACATAAAGCAAATCAAAATAACCTTATAACATAATTTTAAGTTTTTAATTTGTTACCAGTTTTAGCTGATGGCCATTGTAGCCAATGCTATTTCATCTGTTATTAACAGTGTATTAACTACATTGTTAATATTATAATAAATAAATAAATAAATAAATACCTATAGAGGTATGGGATAGGTTTTTACATGAGCATAATTAAATAAAAAAATATGTTCACAATTTAAGAAGTGTTTGTACAAATATTCAAATACTTCCTGAAAAACGAAAATATTTTTGTAAAAATAGCGCAATTTTCTTAACAAATATTTTTACAATTTAAAACTTCTCCTTACTGCTACTTACATAATTCCGGGCATTATTTCGTTTTTAAATATTTTTTTGAAATCAGGAGGATTTTGTGGATACTTTGGTATTGTTGGCACTTATGCCTTCTAAAATGTATAATTCTGCTTACATTCTAACTTCTACTCTAAAATTTAAAAAAAAAAGTTATACTTTCAAAATTAAGCAAGGAAATAATTTATAAATTAAGAAAAAATCGTTGGGAGTTATGTCCTCGATTTTTTGTTGGTGTTATGTCCGCTTTACTTCACGGACATAACTCCCAACGAATTTTGGGAGTTATGTCCGGGCACCTCACAAATAATGGCAAAAAAAGACAAAAACTTAAAAATTATTTTTTAATGTTTTGAACATTAATTGTTAAAATCCTTTGTTTAAGACTTTAAACCCCGATTTTTTCCTCGGAGATAAAATATTTTGCAGAAATATTATGAATAGTGATCGCAAAAATAAGACATACATATACAAACAATATAACTATTGGTTTAGAAATTTATCAAATGCAACATTGTCATATTGGTTAGAAATATCAAGAGTTCGTTTCTTGATTCTTTACAAATCACTATATGGCTTATTTACTCAAATAGTGTCATAACTTAAAAATTGCATTTTTCGATTTTATAATTTCCTCTTAGTTAAATAATACAAAAAGTACACAAATATAATATTAATAAGATTCATTAATTTTATTTTGAATTTAAAACAAAAATGTTTATATTTGAATTATTTAGTGATGTTAAAAATGTAATCTGGAGTTTTGTTGCATTTTTATTTTGTGTAAAAAATATTATTATTTACATTAATTACACTTCATTCCCCTTAGGACTCATCATTAAGCATTTTTTCCAAATGTTTGTTTTTGTTTTTCCTTAGCATAAATGCGACAATCTTTAAAGATATGGCCATATAACTGGCAATATTCACAACGTATTCTCCATTTTGGCAAGGGAGAATCTTCTGTCTTGCCATGCGGCAATTGATGATGTGGTAAGGTTTCACCATATGAATTTTGACTGAGAGTAGTTGTCGTCGCTGTTGTTTTGTCCTTATTTAAATCACTTGTAGATGACACCAAAGTTTTATCGGCTTTTTTATTTTTAGCTCCTGAAAATGTTTTTATTATTCCTCTGTAGTCTCGCGAAACTCATTATGGCTTACATAATATGTTTTGGACCTCATTTGATTTTAAACGCTGTTTTGTCAAGTTATGCCTAATATGAAATATCTTAAAGATAACATAGGTAACAGATAAAAACAAGTAAAAAAGTGTCAGTGGGCTTTGCAGACAGATATATACCCTCAGCCAATATGAAGCGAAACTTTCACCTCCGGACAGATCGAATGTCTCTTCAGAATTTTGTGGCCCCTTTTAGACATTTTAACTTGCCGACAAAAACGTGGATTAGGAAATAACTGCACTAATACACAAATTTTGAACTTTTGTAGGGCATGTACCCTTAGGGAGGACCGATATTGGCCATTTTAGAAGTTAAACTAAATTTTGATAAAATATTAGGAGATCCAAAGTTTGGACCAAATTGGTTGCCCCATTCAAGTGATATCGTCCTAGCATTTTAGTGATATTTTTTAAACATTGGTGAGAAGTACTGAAGGTTGTAGTCCGGTATTGCCCATGAAACTAAGTTTGGATATAATATGAGGAAGACCAAATGTTGGACCAAATAGGTTGAACAGTCCGAGAGTTATCGTGCTCTCCGACCGCTACATATGGTGACATAGGGGTTTTTTACACCTTTCGGTCTGTTTTCCCAAGAAATATGGACTTCCCCCAAAAAAACTTTTACTGTCGTAATGGAGGTAGCGAATGCAAATCGCTTCAACAAAAATCAAAGTGATTCGAGAGCAGGTCTTAAAGTGAACTTACCCGAAATTTTGTGTGAGAGGTACCAGAAGGAGTAGACAAATATAGTCCATATTCGAACCTGATCTATATCTGGTAGATATATTATGATGTGCAAAGTATGGATTACATCGGCCACTCCCTTCAAGAGTTATCGTGCGCAAAAATTTTCCGAACATTTTTGAAGTTTTGTGGGGGAGGTACCTGAAGGAGTGGACCGATATAGCCCATTTTCGAATTTAAACTATGTTCTGATAAAATATTATGAAGGCCAAATTTTGGACCTAATCGACAGATCCGTTCGAGAGTTATTTTTCGCTCCAACCACTACAGAAGATGTCATAGGGGCTTTTTGCACCTTTCCAGTCATTTTCTCAGGAAGTATGGACTTGCCCCTGATGAAACTTGTACCGTCGTATGGGGGGAAGTGAATACAAGTTGTTGCAACAAAAATCAAAGCGATTCGAGAGCAGGTCCTAAACTGAACTTATCCGAAATTTTGTGTGGGAGGTACCTGAATGAGTGGGCCGATTGAGTCCATATTGGAACCTCATCTAAGTCTGGTAGAAATTTCACGATGTGCAAAGTATGAACCAAATCGGTTGCTACCTTCATGAGTTATCATGCCCACAAAATTACCGAACATTTTGGAACTTTTGTGGGGGAGGTACCGGAAGGAGTGGACCGATATAGCTCATCTTCGAACTTAAACTAAGTTTGGACAAAATATTACGAAAGCCAAAATTTGAACCGAATCGGTTCATACGATCGAGAGTTATCGTGCGCACGAGCCAGCCAGACAGACGGACGGACATTGCTAAATTAACTCCAAAATGTCTGAAACACATTTCGTCTAAGCATACTTGGGGTCTAAAACCATTATTTCGATGAGGCACATTTTGCCCGTATGAAAGTGTATATACCCTTTCTAGCCTAAAGGCTGAGGGTATAAATAGGGACCATAATAAGACAAATTTTCCCAGAAATATGCGAATTATCTTTGCAAACATAACTTCGTAACCAATGAATAAGGGAACTGAAAAGGTAGCTACAATGCTGCAACATTGGAACATGTCGATGGAGGTACCACCGCATTATATCATAGAAGGATTATCAGATGTTATTTTAGGTGCAAAATGATCTTGAAGCTTGTCTATTCTCTGCATTGGATATCTAAATAGTACCACAACGGCATTGCACTATATATCTTCGTTTATTAGTCGATGTATCAACCAAAACAGACAGACACAAAACAATAATGCTAGCTTTCTACCTATTTTTTGATACAGTCAACCGTGCCACGCGGTTCGAATATCGAAAGAACTCTTCTCTTGTCAAGTTGACCAACTATATGTGGGGACACAAGTGGTACATGGAATTCAAAACAACAACAGAAAGCCATTCAAAGCTTCATCTTATCGATGGAGGTGCTCATAATGAGTTGTGGCATTAACCAGAGGAGTTTATTGCTGGTTGAGCTGATTGACAGCACACGTTTCAATTCAATTTCGCTTCTACCAGAATAAGCGGAGAGTGTCAAAGTTCGTATTTTTCATAGGAACAATACAAAACACGTTAGCCGAGTTCGCTGTTTTGTTTCGTTTTGTTTACATTCGTGAGTGGGAACAAAACATTTTTTTGCATTTTTGCTGGTGTGGACGCACAGAGTAAATGGCGTAAGAAAAATCTCCAATATTGCACATATTAGCGAATATATAACGATGGGAAATTTCATGTTATATGACATTTACATATAGTGTAAACTACCCCTAAGCAGTCGCATGTGCGTGTGTGTGTCATTCATCAGTTCGCACAGAAAACATTTGTTCACGTTGATCCGTGAACATAAACGGAACAGGTGGCTAATTCATCTTAAGAGTTACAATATTAGAGCCGGAATAAGTGAATTGTGGGCAACGGTTAAGTCACTATCGATCCCTGGAAAGAAGGAAGGGTTTAACTCTAGTTTAGTAAAAACTCTCCGATTTTTCTGAAATTTTTTCCAGAGGTAGATATTTTTGCGCTGATCACGGAAATGTATAATTTTCTTGGGGGACGGACCCGTTAGAACCGGCTCTACTGATCCGATTGCTGGGTATCATTGGAAAGCTTATGGAAATACCTATCCAACAAGTGGTCATATGATTTCTCTGGATCCAGAGAAGGTATTACAACATATAGCACCATTTTGGAAAGGATAAAGTGCGAGCTATAATCTGACATAATGACCCGTTTTCGACTTTTTGAGGGTTTTATGGAAAAATCCGGGTCCAAAAATTAGTTTTTGGATTATATCATGGTTTAATAAGAAAGGTTAGCCAAAGCTTTATGTCAATTTAAATTTTTTCATTCGAGTATGCCTAAAACTTCAAAACAATAGCTATGTTCCAGAACCTGCAAAATAGTACTATTTAGTACTATTTTTTCAATTTTTTGATAAAATGCGTTCCCGTACTACAAAAATTGGCAAAATGTTCTATTCTCTTTAAACAAAAATGGCTCGGAATGGCTTTCTCTTCTACTATTTTCTACTACACAAATTTGGGTGTGTAGAAAGTTGTAAATTCGTCAAACAATATATTTGACATTTGTTGAAAGGAAAAAATAATAATTGAAGAAATAATTTGACTACAAAATAATCAAATTCTGTGTTTAACAACGAAATAACACTTCAAGACAATTACAGATGCAGTGATAATTACAATCCGCGGTGTTACGTATTAAAATTCGCAGGAATTGACAGTTTTTTGAAGTTTAACGAATCAATTCAATCATGTTTTTTCAACTTTAAAAAGTTTGTGCCGAATGCTTTGTAATACGAAATTTTCCACAACTGCAGCATCCACAAGCCGTTACGTGAAATACAAAAATACGTTATCATTTACGTAACCCTTCGAGGTTTGGACATTTTAGGAAAGTGTGTGTATCTGAAGTACCACTGTCATTTGCCTTTGCAACAGCAAGATCCGCCTTTCAGTAGAAATGTCGCTTCTAATGGCCTAGAGAGATGTCCTGAGTAGACGCTTTCTAGAGAGCAATGTTGTAAGAAGTTTTTAAATCTTTGACGTGTGCAAGATGGTGATGTAAATTCAGGAATTGTAGAAGAACCTATCGTTGTTCCATAACGTACCGACTGGAATGTCTGTTTGCAAGGAAACGCAAGATGGTGATCGCTATAGAGCCAAATGTGTCATTATCAGTTTAAATGTATTTTAAATTTTCTTTAAATACTTTATATTTTGTTTCACAATGTAATTGCATTTTATAAATCAGATGAACATCATCATACATTTAGCAAAGAAACGCAGGTTTTCATAAAAATATTGTTTTTTATTTTAAATAAAAAAGGAAAAGCTTGACCAGCAGAATGCCGTTTGCAAACATTGGGTTTTGCTGCAGATTAGTCGTTACTGAGGCCATTGATGATTTAACACTAAATTTCGATCTCTTGCCTGGAGAGATTTTATTCTTAAAGTTTCGTACTACATACAGCTGTAAAGTGATCAGAGGAATGCGTAAAATCGGTGTTGGTTCCTATAGTTAATTTGCAACTGTCCTTTCATGTTAAACAATTAAAATAAAACAAATTCTTAAAAATGTATCTTTGTTGTTATGTTTTTGCATGACGTCTGCCATTTTTTATATGACACATTTAAACATTTTTCCGTTCCCATACTTTTTGAAAATATATCTGCTGTGAGAGCAATTTTGACATTTTGCTCTTTTACTACTTTTGCCATCAGAAAAGTACTGGAACAAAGCTAATATAAACAAACTGTGTATGTGTGTGTGGTGTTTGAATAATATGCCAAACAATTTTAAAAACAATCAAATTCAATGATTTTTAAAATTGTTTTTAGACCATTTGTATGGAAGAAATTGGTAAGATTTGCATTGAAACAATCAGTTTATCATATTCACAACTCGATTATGTGGAGAAAACTTAACTCTTCATTCATTTTTCGCGTTTTTTATAAAATGCTCAAAAAATACATTGTAAACAAACC
Organism: Musca autumnalis; assembly: GCF_047663935.1. Taxonomy (NCBI): domain Eukaryota; kingdom Metazoa; phylum Arthropoda; class Insecta; order Diptera; family Muscidae; genus Musca; species Musca autumnalis. The sequence continues at coordinate 173,059,572 of NW_027411866.1, read as the reverse complement.
CACTTGTTGCTTTTATTTTGAAGTTTTAAGAATTCAAGAAAAACAAGGGTTCTATAGATATTTTTCATTTAAATCTACCTCTTTACTTATACCATGGATTATATCACCTGACCACCTGAATATAATCCCATCATGTGACAACTTGTTGGATAGGTATTTCCAACGATTCAGTAGAGCCGGGTCTAACCCGGGTTTTGTACCCGGACTTTCGGGTCCAATAACTGGGTAACCGGGTCCGTCCCCCAAGAAAATTATACATTTCCGTGATCAGCGCAACAATATCTACCCCTGGAAAAAATTTCAAAAAAATCGGAGAGTTTTTACTAAACTGGAGTTGTTCCGAAGGAAGATAGGATCTCAGACCGACGACGCTTGGCCGACTGATCCGAAGAGGTGCGCAAGTTATTTTAATCGACAGTTTGTCGAGCAACCTGGTAGTGACACGACGAAGAGGAGTACTACGTCGCATTAGATCTCTTCCTGTCGAGGATAAACCACCACAATTTACTATGGATGATATTGCAAATCCCATCAGGAACTCTAAATCATTCAAAGCGTTATGCCCTGGCAGTATATCCATGGTAATGCAAGGCCGCCAACAAATGTGAATCCTACAGACAGATTTAGCTTGTAGCAAAGACCCTTGAGGCTTTAGTCCTCCCCAGCATCAAAAATAGCTATCCTGTTGCCGATCATCAGCATGGGTTCCGTAAGCCAATGACAGTGGTGCGAAGGGACCGTGTTGTTGGTGGGGCTCGGCTTATCAAAAGCCTTTGATACTGTCAAGTACTCCACGCTGTTTTAGAACATTGAGGATACTACCTTCCGGCCAAGTTGGAAACGATGGAAAAGCAATTATATGAGTGGATGCCAGTTGTACGTTGAATTCAGGAACTAGAAGTCCAAGCTCCATAGTGTGAAACAGACTTTTATTGATTGTACGATCTTGGCGTCAAAACCTTCCCTGATGTCATTTGTGATGATTTGTGACTGATCTTTCCTCCATTTCTCACGCGAGGAATTAGCAATTATCCGCCATTATGGCCACGCTGTTCATAACATGGACTACTCCAAGATTCTAGGGTCCACATTCCATAGCATGTTCACGTCGTCCGCTCATGCCGCAGTTATCTGCTGAAATGCAGGAACAAGGGATACAGATAAAAAAACATTGTAGAGCACATATAACGGCAAGTGAACTATATGGAACAACGCACTTCCAATGGCCAACATCAGTTGTATGATCCAACTGCGAATACAGAATATCACACGTAATATTTTATGAAGTTACTTTTACGTTTTGTACTAGTAGAACAAGATTAGTGAACTAGGAACTAGATTACCCACAGATCCACTGGAGTTAGATGGGTAGATTTGGCGGGCAGTTAAAAAGGTGTTGTGTGTCGTGCGGGCCGCATACTGGGCATATGTTTTGCACGGCGCGATCGATTTCCGCCCAATACGAATTTAGGCGACTGCAATATCCCGAGCGTAGTTGAGCCAAAACTACTCTGGTTTGTCGGGGCAGCTGACGCTCCTCAGCTGCGATAGATGGAGGATGTACTCCGAGTACTTTATTCACACTATAATTGCTTAAGGCCTTGGCAACTGCGTCCGTGTGAATGCTATTCAATCCTGCTTGATATGCTTGTTGATCTAGGGGTTCTCTCCTGTATCGTTGGACCTCTCCCTCTAGAGCATGGATATCCTTCCTGATCTCCCTGAATGGGCCGGGCCTACCCACAAGATGGTGATTGGGATGGCTTACACGATAACATCCAAGCAGGTACTGCAACGGAAGCATCTCATTGTGTTGCTTTACAGGAAGAATTTTTGCCTCCTCATGTAGATGGTCCACTGAAGATTTGAGGAGGCACCCTGTCGCTGTTCTCAGGGCGGCATTCTGGCAAGTTTGAATCTTTTTCCAGTTCATATCACACAATCTCGGGGAGTAGACTGGAGCCGCATAGCTTACCACAAGGTTTCTTTATCTGCACCCCAAGTGCTGCCGGCCAGGGACTTGAGGACCTTGTTCCTACTTTTCAACTTGTCGCAGATAGCTGTGGCTTGTGCGCACGACGTGAATGTAGTGTCGAATGTGACCCCTAAAATTTTAGGGCAGTTTGTGGTCGGAATTCTGCTACCGTCGACCACGACATTCAACTCACGTCCAAACTGCGCTGTCCATGTGGTGAACAGAGTGGCTGTAGATTTTGTGGCGGAAATCTGGATATTCCTCGAATGGAAAAAGGTGGTAAGATCGGTTAAATAGTTGTTCAGTCTCTCACAGATGTCATCAGGGTAGGTAGCCGACGCCAGGATCGTGCAATAATCCGCATACGTCACGATCTCAATGCCGTCTGGAGGGGGTGGAATACAGGAGAGGTAGAGGTTAAACAGTTCCGTAGATATCACCCCACCTTGGGAAGTCCCTGTTTGACTCTACGGGGTTTGGACTTCTTATTCCTGAATTCCACGTACGACTGGCGTCCACACATACAGTTGACTATCCAACGTTTCAAGCTTGGCCGGAGGGTTGTCTGCTCAATGTCCTCAAACAGCGTGGAGTGCCTGACTGTATCAAAGACTTTTGATAAGTCAAGCGCCACCATCACTGTTCTATCGCACGGCCGTCTCTGGTTGAGTCCTTTACAGATATATGTGGTAATGGTGTGCAGCGCTGCTTACGGAATCCATGCTGATGATCGGCAACTTGATAGCTATTTCTGATACTGGGGAGGAGCAAGGCCTCAAGTGTCTTTGCTACGGGCGACAAAAGCGAAATCGGTCTGTACGATTCACTTTTGCTGGCATCCTTGCCTGGCTTCCGTAGTGGGACCACCCTGCCCATTTTCCAGACTTCGGGATCAACGAGGGTGGCTAGCGACAAGTTGAAGACTTTGGTGAGATACTCGACTCCCGGCTCATGCAGCTGCTTCAACATTACCATGGAGATTCCATCAGGGCCCAACGCTTTGGATGATTTAGCGTTCCTGATGGCATTGGCAACATCATCCATTGTAAATTGTGGTGGTTCATCCTCGGCAGGAAGAGATCTGATGCGACGTAATACTCTTCTCTTCGCCCTGTCAATCTCGGGATGCTCGACAAACTGTCGATTGAAATTATTTGCGCACCACTTCGGGTCAGTCAACGTAACGTCGCCAAACGTGACTGAGGTCCTATCTTCCCTTCTTCCAGGGTTCGAGAGTGACTTAACCGTTGCCCACAATTCACCTATACCGGCTCCAATGTTGCAGCTCTTCAGATGATTTAACCCATTTGTTCCGCTTATGCTCGCCGACCAGCCTGTTAACTTCCAGTGTCAGCTCCCTGACTCCGGGGTCATTGGGGTTGATACGACGAAGCTCATCACGCTCATTTGCTAATCGCGTGGCCTCTGCTGGGAAATTTGGTCTTACTTCGGGTATTCGACCGCATATGCCCATCTTTCGCAGCTGAGGAGCATCAGCAGTTACGACACGGGATGTTGACGGCGTGCAAAACATTTCCCCCATCATGCGGCACCGGTCCGCACGACACGCTGCATCTTTTTAACAGCCTTGCGAAACCTTCTCAACTTAACTCCAAGAGCTTTGTGGTTATAACCCATTAAAGCAACCACATTCCTAGAACTGGATATAGACCCAGAGCCATATTATACTGTTAAAACAACACTTCACTTCTTCAACTGCCCTGCCAAATCTTCTCAATCAGCTTCGGAAGCTTTGTGGTTGCAACCCATCGAAGCAGCCACATTCTTAGAACTAGAGATTGAGCCAGATAAATCAGAAAAATGAATATACAAACAACAACAACAATATCAACTCTTGAAGCTTTACTCCTCTCTATCATTAGAAATATCTATCCAGTTGCCGATCTTCAGCATGAGTTCCATAAGCAGCACAACACTACAACAGCGCTGTATGCCATATCCACCATATTAGTCGAAGACTCAACTAGAACAAGATGTGCGAAGAGACCGTGCTGGTGGCTCTCGACTGTTCGAGGGCATCGATCACTTTGAGGAAATTCGAACATCGAGAACATCCGGCTATTAGGGAAGATACCCTAATATGATTTGTGAAAAGCTGAAAACTTTTTTGATCGATCTTACAAGCTCATTTCGCGCGAGGAATATTCAAATGCACCTCACTAGCTCTACGGCCCCATGGACTGCGGAGATGAACACAGAATTAAATGTCCTGGTCGATGCTAACAGGGATTCCGACATACGTAGCAGCTGCACCATCGACAAACTAGAGTCGTTTTAGAGAAATTTAAATCTAGACGATACATCCGTCTCAATACTTATATGGCCATAATTGATGGCAAACCAACTTTTCAAAACTTAGACTTAGAAGAAGGTACAAAAATAATGTGAATACACTTCAAGTAAAACAAGTAAAAAAGTATCAGTCGGCTTTGCCGACAGAGATATACCCTCAGCATAGGCAAATTGAAACACTTTTTTCACAAAAAACTTATTTAGTTAGGGGGTTTCAAAATTTTGGTCGTATGAACCGACAAAAATGTTGATTAGGATTAAAGTTCAAAATGTTTGCGGAAAAGGTACTTAAAGGAATGGGCCGACATAGACCATGGGGGTGCCATAGGGGGTTTTTACACCCTTCGGACTGTTTTCTCAAGAAGTATGGACTTGTCCCTGAAATAACTTTTACCATCGTAATTGAGGCAGCGAATGTAAGTTGCTTCAACAAAAATCAAAGTGATTCAATAGAAGGTCTTAAAGTGAACTTATCCAAAATTTTGTGTGGGAGGTACGGGATGGAGTGGACAAATATAGTCCATATTCGAACCTGATCTATATCTGGTAGATATTATGAGAATGTGTAAAGTGTGGACCAAATCGGTCACTCCCATCAAGAGTTATCGTGCGCACAATTTTTCCGAATATTTTTGAACTTTTGTGGGGTAGGTACCTGAAGGAGTGGACCGATATGGCTTATCTACGAACTTAAACTAAGCTTGGAAACAATATTACGAAGACCAAATTTTGGCCGGAATCGGCATTTCTGTTCGAGAATTATCTTGCGCCTCCACCCATAAACATGGTGTCATAGGATTTGTTTTGTTTTTCAGGCTATTTTTCAGGAAGTATGGACTTGCCCCTGAGGAAACTTGTACCTTCGTATAGGGGACAGTGAATACAAGATGTTACAACAAAAACCAAGGCGATTCGTGAGCAGGTCCTAAACTGAACTTTTCCGAAATTTTGTGTGGGAGGTACTCGAAGGAGTTTACCGATTGAGTCCATATTGGAACCTCATCTAAGTCTGGTAGAAATTTCATAATGTGCAAAGTAATGACCAAATCGGTAACTTCCTTCAAGAGTTATCGTACGCACAAATTTTCCGAACATTTTCGAACTTTTGTGGGGGAGGTACCGGAAGGAGTGGACCGATATAATCCTTGAACTAAGTTTGGACAAAATATTACGAAAGCCAAATATTGGACCGAATCGGCAGATCCGTTCGAGGGTTTTCTTGCGCTCCAACCATTACACACGGTGTCATAGGGCTTTTTGTAACTTTCAGGCTATTTCCTCAGGAAGTATGGACTTGCCCCTAATGAAACATACAGCGTCGTATAGAGGACAGCGAATACAACTTGCGTAAACAAAAATCAAAGCGATTCGAGACCAGGTCCTAAACTGAACTTTTCCGAAATTTTGTGTGGGAGGTACCCGAAGGAGTGGACCGATTGAGTCCATATTGAAACCTCATCTAAGTTTGGTAGAAATTACACGATGTGCAAAGTATGGACCAAATCGGTTATTCCCTACAAGAGTTATCGTGCGCACAAGTTTTGCGACAATTTTTGAACATTTGTGGGGAGGTACCTGAAAAAGTGGACCTATATGGCCCATCTTCGAACTTAAATCGAATCTGGACAAAATAATTCGATACACAAAATTTGAACCGAATCGATTGATCCGTTCGAGAGTTATCGTGCGCACCAGCCAGACAGACGGACGGACATTGCTAGATCTACTCAAAATTGTCTGAAACGGATATCGTACAAACATACTTGGGGTCTAAAACCATTATTTCGATGAGGCACATTTTTGGTCGTATCAAAGTGTAAATACCCTCTTTAGCCTAAAGGCTGAGGGTATAAAAACTGTCACATGTGACCCCCCTTTTTCATCCTACTTTAGGGGCTTACCTAATTAATTCTGTGCGTATTATTCAAAACAAGCACATCAAGATTTCAGCCTTTCAAATTTGAAATAAATGTATTTTGTTTTAAATAACGCACACGCTGTTATTTTTGTAAGTCCCCTAACAATATATTTGAAATATAACAATTCATTGTTCTGTTCCAGAAGCTGCAAGAAGCTACCATTTTTTACTACGATAACAATTATTCCTTTACGTTATCGAAGAAAATAGTAACAAATATTAGATTCTTGTAGTTCTGGAAGAGACCTTATATTAACTAAAGTTTAATGATGCCAATTTTAAACAAAAATATTTGAAAATCCAAAACATATTAGTAAGCACATTTTATATACATAATGGTCTCTCTCACCTTTTTTTACATGCAATGGTGGACCACTTTGGAGTCGTTTTAAATTACGTTGGGCTAATTTCAGACAATTAGCTACAACATGACCTGTGCTACGACAAAAGCCGCAACGAATTTTCTTCTTCTTCTTTGGAACATCGTTATTTGCTTCTTGTGGTGCATCATTGGGCTTTTTTGTTATTGGTTGAATATTAATTAGTTGTGATCTATTAGGAAAGAGTTCAACAGCTGACATTATGGACGTTATCTGGAGAGCAGCATCACTGCTACGATTTTCAGCTAAACGATTATGAAGTGATATTGAGGTGTTTGAATTGATTGAGTAGTTTGTTTCTAATATATGTTTACCACCACTGCTTCTATCTTCTTTATTTAGTTTGTCAGCATTAGACGTTTTTGAAATGTTGATACTATTTGGAAATGTCGTTAGAATATTTTCGTTGTTCATCTCATTTCTATCATTTTCTTGTTTTATTTTTCCACAAATATTTGCATTTCTTAGAAATGTTTTGAATTCTTCCAATGATGTTGCCAAAAATTTCTCTTTCATTGTTTGTAGTTTATTGGGTAACAGTCCATATATGAACTCTAATTTAGCCTTTTCACTCATGGGGGACTCCTTTGACAGTTCCCTTAATAGTTCATATTCATCATCGATAAAATCTTCAATGTTGTTATATTCATTCGCGTTTAATTCAAACATATTCCGGTATATAAGATGATTTGGTCTTTCTTTTGAATATTGATATTCCAGTGCTTGCAAGGCTTCTGGCCATGTTGAAATGGAATTTTTTCTTCTTAACCACCACTTTGCTGCACTATCTGTTAAAAGGCAACACAATTCTTGCAATGCCTGTTCATCGGTTATCCACTTGACTTGTTTGTAGCACTTTAAATATTCAATGAATTCTTTGATCTCCTGTTTATTGTAGTTTCCGGAGAACCGCAGTGGACAATTTAAAAAGCTATTCATGATTCTTATTAGTGACGAACGATTGGCTGTAAACACAAAAAACATTTTGTTGCACATTTGACATCATTTGAAGAGATATTTTGTTTGCTTCAAATAGCATCACAAATACAAAAGTTTACGGTAAAAATCAAAATTGTAATTTTAAATTTTTTCATTCAAAATTTTAAACGCAATTTACGTTAGGGCTAACGTAACACATCAATCTGTATTTTTTAGAGAAAAATATATGAAAGTATACGCCAAATAAACAAGATTGAAAGTGTATCTCACGATAATGAAAGCGAAATAAACGAGTTCTTATAATTTGGCATACTGGCATGAAGAAAAATAAAACCATATAGAACCATCCATTTGGGACAGGCTATGACTGCACAAAAAATAATAACAAGAGCCGAGAACCTAAATGCCCTATGAACAGATTCCCCAGATAATAGGCCCAACATTAGCCCGCTTTTGGAAGGTCATAATCGACTGGTCTTGGTCGACTTCAATGCTCACCATGAGTTATGGCATTCCGAGCTCGGAAATGCACGGTCAATGAGACCGCACCTACCAAAATGGCATAAGATGAATGTAGTGGCTGGACTCAGAAAATATTGTCCACAGGAATGCTGATTACGCCAATATATAAATCATGTGCGGGAAGTCCGTATTTCCCGAGATATAGGCTTCGAAAATTCCGAAAAAACCATATGATTTTTGACAAAAAATAATATTGAAAAAAATTATGATCGCGTTAGCCCTGTTTAGTATCTGTCCACAGGAGAAAGTCTTAAATCTCTGCCGAAGGCCGGCTAGTTTAAACAAAAATTTAATTTTTGAAAACTTTCTGTGGAAAAAGTTCCAAATCCAGCCACTACATTCAACTTGCTCCATCAAAATTATCGGAGATTGTCATAGTTCGCCAGATATAACCATCGTATAACCTGGAGACTGACAATTGACGTCACCTGTCAAACCGCTGCTTCTCTTGGGTCAGACCATCTCCCCATAATGGTCATATACCTTTGGTCGAATACCCGAAGTGAGACAAAATTTACCAGCAGAGGCGAAGAGATTAGCAAATGGGCGTGATGAGCTTTGTCGTGCCAACCCCAGTAAACCCAGACTTATACAAAAGCCTTTGATATTCGACCAAGTTTGAAACTTTGGATACACAATTATATTTGTGGAAGCCAGTCGTACGTTGAATTCAGGAACAAGAAATCCAAACTCCCTAGAGTGGAATAGTTCCCCAAGAACTTTTTAACCTCTACCTCTCCTGTATTGCGCCCCATCCAGACGGCATTGAGATCGTAACGTATGCGGATGATTGTACGATCTTGACGTCAGGTACCTTCCCTGATGTCATTTGTGAAAAGCTGAAATCATATTTGACTGATCTTACCTTACCTTTTTTCCACGCAAATAATATGCAAATATCCACCACTTAATCTCACTCTGTTCAACACATGGACGGCAGAGGTGAGAACTGAGTTGATGCAACGTGCTGGAATAACATCCAAATCTCTCAAAATGTCACCCTGAGAACTTCAAAAGGGTGCCTCCTAATGAGACAACTGTTCTTCCAGTACAGCAACACAATGGTATGCTCTCGTTACAAAATTTTTTCGCGTGTTACAATGAAAGCCATCCTAATCAACATATGATGGATAGGAACACCACGCCCACCCCGTCCATGTCAGGGAGGATCTTCATGATCCGGATAGATAAACCTAGATAAACAAAACTATAAATCAGGTTTTAACTGACACGGATATAGTCGCAAATTCCATAAACGACTATCGTGTGAATTCGGTCCTCGGAGCGTCAGCTGCCACGACAAACCAGAGTAGTTTTGGCTCAACTACGTTCGGGATGGTGCAGCCGTATGAATTCCTATAGAACAAGGATCTATAACACAGTGCAAAACATCTGCCCAGCATGCGACACAGGCCAGCACGGCACACTGCAATTGTGTAAATCCAATTACCCTACCAAATCTACTCAACTAACTCCAGTAAATTTGTGGTTATATCCCATCGAAGCAGCCCCATTCCTAGATCTGGAAATAGGCTCAGAGCCAAATTAAGCAAAAAAAATCTATATAAATATTTCTTTTCCTGAACCTGTAAGAATCTACAACATTTTTACTACAATAATTTTTCCTTCGTGATATCGATCAAAATATAAAAATTATTAGATTCTTGCAGTTCTGGAACAGACCAACTGTATATAAAATTCGCAATAGCAAAATTTCAACAGGCTTAAGTTGAATGTTTTCATTAAGCTCGGATCGGACCAAATTTTTTTCACAGGTAGGGTAAGTGCACCAGTAGTCGGCACTTTAAGGATTCTCGCATCTTCAGCCGTATGTCATTCCGAGTCTAAATATCCAATCAAATTAAATTTAAGTTGTTATGATTCGTTATTTTGTGTAGTTTTAGATTATATAAACAATTTTTTTGATTATTTCTGTTCAACATGCAAAAAATACAATTTTAGTGAAATACTGCTTTTTCACCAGTAGTCGGCACCATTACCCAATAGTCGGCATGATATGATCCAGTAGTCGGCATGTTATTTTTAAATAAAGAAAAAATGCATACTTTACATTTTTTCTTAAATATTTGAAAGAACTATAGCTTAAGCATTAGTTATTTATACATTTCTAGTTTATTTGTATACATTTCTATTGATTTTACTTCAAAAAATAAGGGAATTTAAACATATTGTTTAAATAAATTAGTTCGTACCAGTAGTCGGCATCTATTACTCAGTTGTCGGCACCCCACAACGTACGTACTTCAAATCATGGCTAATATTGCTTAAAATCGCTAAAGTTCCATTCAAATTGAAACTAGTTTTTTTATTAATTAGCCTTTAATGTATTTCTTTAATATTTTTTATAATTTTTAGCTAAAAGTAATCGATAAAAATCAATGTTTATAACCCCATGACGACTTTAGGCAAATTTTATATTTTTTTGTCCCTAAAGTCGGCATCAGCAAAAATTGCACAATTATAAATATTTTTTAAAAATTTCTTTTTCTGAAGTGTTCTTTTAACTGTTCTCTACCTATATAACAAAAATTTTGTGGAAAATTTCTTCATTTTAAAATAATTACAGAGCTTATAAGGTTAACATCTCCACAATTTTTTTCTTAAGAAACATGCATTGTCGGTTGTGGTGAAAAACACTCACTGACAAAAACTTAAATTTCGATATAATAATTGGTCCTAGCTCAATGAAATTTTATATAAAGTTACCTGACAATATTGTTGAAGAATTTTTAAGATTATTTTCCTATTTTGTTTACTTAATTTTTAGTTATTTGAGTTCAAATTCAAAAAGTGCCGACTACTGGTACATGCCGACATTAGGTGCACTTACCCTAGATCTTGTCACCATGATCACAAACATATATAACAGTCCATAAGTCCATACTTCCTTTGAAGTTCCGAAAATTCCCTTGTTAAAGGCCGACTATTTAGACAAAAATTTATGTTTTTAAAGGAAATTTTGTTCCCGTTCCCTAGATTTGCACTTGTCCACGGGCGAAGGCCTGTTCCTGTTCCTTAGATTTGCACCTGTCCATAGAAAAGGTCTTAAATACCCGATCGAAGACCGTCTACTTATAATAAAATATATAAATATGATAGTATATTCCTTAAGCTTTACAATAGTACCCATATTATCCGTTCAAAAATAGCGAAGTTACATACAAGGAATTTTCGGAACATCGAGGCCTATATCTCGGGAAGTATTGACTTCCTAAATAAATGTTGTATATATTTGTGATCAGGGTGATGAGACCTACCTGGAAAAAAATTGGTCCCGATCAGAGCTTAATGAAAACATTCAACTTGCTCCTTTCACATTGCACATTTAGAATTCACATTGCACATTTAGAATTCATGGCAAAAGTCAACATGTATACATCGTTTCGGTTCTTGTTAATTTTTGTTTGACTCTGTAAGCCATGACAACAGACGCGTATTTTCACATATAAACCTTTTAAAATAGAATTCAATTACACCAACCAAGTTGTATATAACACAAATAGATAGATAGGAATATAACCCACCTGTCCTTGCCAAGACACCAAATTATTATCTTTAGATCAATATACTACATGCATACATTCAGAATATTACATTTCTAGAGTAATACTTCAATACCTTTGCATTATCCAGTTTTCAATGATATAGGAAAATGTTAACACACCTGCTTTAAGATGTTATCGTCATGCTTGTGAAAATTGTTCCTTGAAAATTATTTAAATAATGTTCTATACTCGGTTTGCACGTCCAGAGAAATATAAACAACCGTCACCAACAATAATAAATCACGTTTTGACGTTTTTGGCGTTAAAAAGACTACAGTGCCAGTTAGAAAAATAAACGATATACGCCGCCGTTATTTAATGAACTTATGGCCCATGGTACAATTACCAAGGTAGATGCCTCAGCCCAGCTGATCGAATCTAAAACGTCAAAACACTAGGAATTCGCCATTAAAAATCAAAACAAAAAAACATGGTACAATTCAACAGTAACAAATTGGATGTTTACAAATAAGTTAAATATCCATGCTAACAAAACGAAGGCTATGTCCTTTGGTTTTCCTGTCGATTCTGAAATAGAAGTCCGATATAATAATATACAAATTGAATTTGTTGATTGTATAAAATGCCTTGGTGTGATTTTTGATAATGCGCTGACTTTTGAAGTTCATATCAATTCATTGGTTTCCATAATTAACTTTATGTTAAGGAAGCTTTATAGCACCGAATTATTTATTTTATTTATTTAGAAACAACTTTACATTAATTCAAAGCCATCTGGCCAAAAAAAAAATTGAATTAAATTATATTATATAGATTTATGTTTACACTACTCTAGCACAATAAAAAAGCTTAAAGCTATATAAAAATGTACACAAAATTATTAAAATTACCTAAATATAAAAATGTAAATAACAATGAAGATAAGAAATCGATTTATAAGTAGTAAACAACGAGATCTCAACGTAATCATAAAATCAAAAATAAGAAATACATTCATTAAAGGTGCAATTAAATTAAGATAATTGGGAGCCAAAACAGTTCAAATATGAGCAAGGTGAGGTAGAAGACGTTTTGAGAACAATGTTGGAGAAATACTGAAATTTTTTACGTCGTTAGGCAAAGCATTAAACAGTCGCGCTACTCGTACAATAAACGATTTATCCATGTGACGAACTGCCGTTGGAATAATCAGTTGATTTAGCCTTGTAAAGTTGGAAAAAGTCAGAGATGAAACTAAAAAAGTGGGGCATTGGTTCCTCACTAATTTATAAAAAAATAAAAGTAGACGCATTTTAACAAAATTTTGAAATGTCATACCAAGAAACTTGTTTACGTAAGAAGAGATATGTATTCGTCGTTTAAGACCAAAAACAAATCGCACTACTCTGTTAATTGCAAGCACTACTAAATCCACATTGCCTTGAGAAGTGGCAGAATATACCTCCAAACAATAAAGTACCATGGGCAAAATCAGCCCATGAGCCAAACGCTGCCTAACATGGACAGGCAAGGATAGGTCAGTACTATAAAGGCATCTTAAAGAAAAATTTATCTTAGAGACGACTGTATTGATGTGTTGGTTAAAGCTTAATTTGTCATCCAATATAACACCCAAGCAGCACAACTCACTAACAAATTCAATATTTGTGTTATCATATGTTAAAAGCACACTGTTAACAGGAGTTGCAGAGAAACAAAGTGCCTTAGTTTTAGATGGATTAACATTCAAACGGTTGCTTGTCATCCACAAATTCAAAATTCCCATAACTAGGTCAATTTTCGACTGAAGCACAGTAGAAAACCTAACATCACCGATGAAAAGCAAATGTATATCATCTGCAAATGCAAATGGTACACACCAATTATGGATATCAGAAAACAAGTCATTCACAAAGAGTATAAACAAAAGTGGCCCAAGTACAGACCCCTGTGGAACACCACTTTTAACAGGAAGAACATTACTAGAAGCACCACCAACACAAACCATCTGTTTCCTCTGTGACAGGTAAGACGACATAAGTTTACATGCACAGCTTGAGAAACCATATAAGTCCCTTAATTTCGACAATAATAAACAATGATCAACGCGATCAAACGCTTTTTCAAGGTCAAGTGCCACAAGAACAGAAAGTCTGCTACCACCAAAGTTGGCACGGATACGGTCTGTTAAACCTAACAAAAGGGAAGTTGTGCTTCTGTGTTTTCGGAAACCACATTGCGCATCATGGAGCATACAATTGTTCTCCAAATAGACAGACATCTGAAACTTTAGAATGTACTCCACAATTTTAGAGCACACCGGCAAGATTGAAATTGGACGAAAATTGTCATTGCCAGACCCTTTTTTCTTTACTGGGACGATCTTAGCTACCTTCCAAGCTGAAGGAAAAGTAGACATAGTGATTATTGAATTGACTAAGTGAAGCAAATGACCGGAAATCATAGGATAAATGAGTTTCCAAAACTTCAAGCTAAAACGATTATGTCTTTCGAATGATATTAAAAAATATATTGTATAAGCATTGATAATGCCAATAATCATGTACAACATAGAAGTATTTTCAGGAACATTTGGTTATGTACTTAAGAAGCTTCAAATTGCCTTTAATAGAGTAGTAAGATTTGTCTATTCGCTTAAAAGATTGCAGCATGTCACTCCATTTGTTATTGATTTTTTAGGTTGCAAATTTAGTGATTTTATTAAATTACGAATGTTCCTTCTCTTCTACAAATGCTTTAAGATGCAGACGCCACTTTACTTTGTAAATTTATTCAGTTTTACAAGATCATATCGGAACCCCCAAATTCGCATTCCTTTGCTCACATCTCCATTAGAGTTGTACAATATAGTTCATTTGAAAGATCTAGTTCAATAGTTCAGCTCTTTTAATTGAACTAGTTCAGTAATCTAGTTCATAGTTCACTATCTAGTTCAATCATTCGGATCAGAATCGTTCACCGGCTCTTAATCGTTCGTTGGATGAAAACGCATACATACATACACCACATAGAAACAAACAATAGAATAATATAATTTAACTACTCCAGTAGTGCGATTCTGTAACTTTTTCAATAACGAACCGACATCGGTAGTTAACAAAAATATTCGGTTGAGTTAACGATTGTGCTATTCTGTAACTTTATGTTACCGATTGCAGAAATCGTTAACTCATACCGACGAATATCGATGGAATGAAAAATGTCAATTATTATATTTTAATATTTATGTATATGTAAATGTATTTATAAATTGAAATCTTTATTTCTTCGCTACTTTAAACAAAAAGCGCTTAAAGGAGGAACAAATGACTGCTTTTTGACGGAATGTGCCTTAGATAAGAGTCTGCAAGTATCAAGTATGTATGTGTGTATTTCTAAGCGACAAATGTCCAATGTATAGTTTTTGGTGGTTTTGTTTCAGGATATACATATGTACATATGTTATTACATTCCACGGAATATCGCTGCAACGCAAAATACCCAGCAACATGTTTGTGGCCAGAACATTAGTTGAATCGTGAGTGCAAATGATACGGGACTACGTGAAAGAAGTCATAATTTTTACGAGGGCATGGTGCCGCGAAGTTGGCTCTAAAGCAATGTCGTGCTTTGGTATTGTTAAAGTTACGAAGTTTTTCGGCAATTCACACACACACGACCCGAACGCAACGAAAGAGCACACAAATGTTTTGATTTGTTTTTGTTTTGCAGCATGCTTGCATACAACGTTACTAACACACTGTCAAAAGTTGCAAATATTGAGAACTTTGTGTGCCCTCTTCTTGGTCGGCTATGCTCTAACGATGTCAGTAAAGAAGATTTTCTCAAGATGTTTTCAGTATTTTTAGGCAATAAAAGCGAATATTCTAGGATAAAAAGTAAAAATAATCATTCCGGATCATTGGTCAGAGGGTCACCCACTCCTTATTGTGCATGTGATTTAAAAATAATAAAAAGGGTGAAATATTATTGGTATTTAAATCGCAGTTTTTTCTAATTACAAAGTTAAGGTCATATTTTGGGGTGTGTCAGGAAATTGGAACAGCGAAAAAAAAGAAGAGCTAGTTTCACCATATGAAGATTGTGCTTTGAAATTTTACATGACTTAAGCTCCTTCAGTGATGTTTGTGGATCCACGTTACCGTCATTTGACTTTACACGTTTTGTCCTCAATACGGCAATAATGTCAACGGAAGTCTTCTAGAAAGCAGTATGCAATTCTTTGAGTAGGTCCTTTATAACAGTCCCACCCTTGAGTCCTTTTGAAGCTTTAGCTAATGTTTTTCTTCTTTAAGAAAATTGTATATTTTTTAGCGTAGCCTTCATATGTATAAGTTAATCCTCATCTATATGCCTTAGAAAAATTGTCCTGAATAAGCGGAGTTTACCTTCTATACCGCCATATTAACATAAATCAGCTAAGAAATCTGCTAAATATTGCCATAAGAGACTGTCGTTAAGTCTTAACGACTACATTTTTTTGGTTGTTAACTTAACAACAATTTTCGGTAATTAACGACATATTTTACCGACAAAAATCGTTAATATTGGTATACAGAATAGCACTTACCGACAACTATCGTTAACTACCGACATTCGTCGTTAATTCTGTCGTTAAGGAGTTACGGAATCGCACTACAGAACTAAACTATTACATTTGCATAGCTTCATTCCATTCATAAAGAAATATTAAGTTGGTATAAATTTAAGAAAAAACGTCCTTCCTTTAGTTGGCTGGCAAAAAATCTTATGCTCTGTGATTGTGTGTGTTTCTTTATTTTTTTTTTTCCTTTTTCTATCCAAAACATAGCACATTCAATAGGTAATGGATTCGGCATATTGGAATATTTTATGTTTTTGTAGAAATCTTAATTTTCGAACATCTATTCAATGTACATTGATCCAACACGTAAACAAACTTATCACATAACGAAGGCATCACTTAACACAGACGACGGCGTCACTTTGTGCATTTGTGAACGACATGTTGAACTAGATTGTGAATCGTTCGTTCAGTGAACTATAATGAACTATATCGACTGATCTAGTTCATACGCTCTATTCAATGAATCGTTCAGTTGAACTAGTTCGTTCATGAACTATACAACTCTAATCTCCATTATAGAGATCGTTTCTTGTTCGAGTAGCTAGAGTATATAATGTATTGCCACTACCCTTAAAAGTGTTTGGTCTTTCACTAGTTGTATTCCGCAGGAAAATGTTGGAGTATCTTGTTTCACGTTACTCCTAATTTTGATCTTTTTTTATTAATTGTTATATTATCCGTTTATTGCTTAAATGTTTTAAATATTCTTTTCCTATGCTGCATACATGTGAATTTGAATGTTTGAAATATTTATGCTAAGTTTACATTTACGAAATCCACTCGATTTCATCTGTCAATTCCATGCTCAAACGTCAAATGAAATCTCATCTGAAATCCATTGGATTTCATTTGACGTTTAACCTATGCATTTGACAGATGAAATCGAGTGGATTTCGTAAATATAAACATAGCATTAGGCACATCACTGAGTGGTTTATTTCATATTCAGATGTAAATGTAGTTTTTATTGGAGTAGTTCAAATTCTTACTTTGCATTTAATGATCTTTTCATAAAATATTTGTTTTTGAAATTCTCATTAATCAAAAAAATAAAAAAAAAATTAATATGATTTATACATATTTATATTGCTTTTATTATAAATGCTGTATTTCTTTTGGAGTAGTTTAAAATCCTTTCCATTCTTGGAGTATCAAAATTCAATTACAGCCAGTTTCTGTATGTCGATAAAAGAATGTGTGCGAATGAAACACGCCGGACTTTAGTTTTCGAAATAATTTTTCCTTTGCTTTTGCTTCAAAACAAAAAACAAATTTGAAAAACACACAAGAGTTTGGACGTTTTTCATTCGCACACATTCTTCTTTCGACATACAGAAACCGGCTGTTAATCAAAATGTTTTTTTGTTAATTTTCTCGTTTAGAGTTAAGCTTGATGATCTGAAATTATTTGCAAGTGAAAAAGGAAAGCCAAGGACTCGAACCCACATAGTCACCAAATTACGTTACCTGGTTTCATTGGTGGTAAAGCAAATCTTCGGACGTATCGACTATGTAATGGCTTCTCTGTCCTAGAACTTATCGTTTTTCAAATGCAAATGTGTTTTTGTACATTAACGCGGATACTTGGCCACAGAAATGTATTCTTCATGACAAACGCTTTTTGCGCTGACTTTGAAGTTATGAGTTGGCTTTGAACGCTAACACGCCATGACAACATTTTTTGATATGTTTTTCAAGGACGTGGGTTCAAATCCCAGCCGGGCTCAGCCTGTTTTTTATTTTTTGAAATTTTGCCTTTTATGGCGAAGATCATTTTTTTAATGATTTTTGTTAATTTTCTCGTTTAGAGTTAAGCTTGATGATCTGAAATTATTTGCAAGTGAAAAAGGAAAGCCAAGGACTCGAACCCACATAGTCACCAAATTACGTTACCTGGTTTCATTGGTGGTAAAGCAAATCTTCGGACGTATCGACTATGTAATGGCTTCTCTGTCCTAGAACTTATCGTTTTTCAAATGCAAATGTGTTTTTGTACATTAACGCGGATACTTGGCCACAGAAATGTATTCTTCATGACAAACGCTTTTTGCGCTGACTTTGAAGTTATGAGTTGGCTTTGAACGCTAACACGCCATGACAACATTTTTTGATATGTTTTTCAAGGACGTGGGTTCAAATCCCAGCCGGGCTCAGCCAGTTTTTTATTTTTTGAAATTTTGCCTTTTATGGCGAAGATCATTTTTTTAATGATTTTTGTTAATTTTCTCGTTTAGAGTTAAGCTTGATGATCTGAAATTATTTGCAAGTGAAAAAGGAAAGCCAAGGACTCGAACCCACATAGTCACCAAATTACGTTACCTGGTTTCATTGGTGGTAAAGCAAATCTTCGGACGTATCGACTATGTAATGGCTTCTCTGTCCTAGAACTTATCGTTTTTCAAATGCAAATGTGTTTTTGTACATTAACGCGGATACTTGGCCACAGAAATGTATTCTTCATGACAAACGCTTTTTGCGCTGACTTTGAAGTTATGAGTTGGCTTTGAACGCTAACACGCCATGACAACATTTTTTGATATGTTTTTCAAGGACGTGGGTTCAAATCCCAGCCGGGCTCAGCCTGTTTTTTATTTTTTGAAATTTTGCCTTTTCCTTTTTCACTTGCAAATAATTTCAGATCATCAAGCTTAACTCTAAACGAGAAAATTAACAAAAATCATTAAAAAAATGATCTTCGCCATAAAAGGCAAAATTTCAAAAAATAAAATGTTTTTTATTTACATAATTTATTTTATAATTACTGTCCCTTTTTTTATACATTGCTCTGTTCCAGAACCTGCAAGAACCTACTATTTTTACTACGATAACAATTTTTCTTTTATGTTATCGGAAAAAATAGTAAAAATTAGTAGATTCTGGCAGTTCTGGAACAGACCACATATGTACATAGTAATTATTTTTTTGAGTAGTTCTAATATCCCTCCCTTGTTATATTTAAGCTATTTTATATAATATTAAATTGAACATTATACTGTAGTATACAGAATTATGCTTGGTTTAAATTTACGAAATCCATTCGGTTTCAACTGTCAATTCCATTGGTTAAACGTCAAATGAAATCCAATGGATTTCATATGTGATTTCATTTGACGTTTGAGCAATGGAATTGACAGTTGAAATCGAGTGGATTTCGTAAATGTAAACCTAGCATTAAGGTCGGAAGACTGGGCATATGAAAATTGAAAATAAATAAATAAATTTTTTTGTGGCAGCAATTGACCATCTACCTTGTTTATTGTGATACGTGAAAAGTGTTGCAACTTTTGGTACTATTTTAGGCAAAAACAGGGTTGTATATCATGAGTACTGTGATTTCGATGTAGATTTCGCTGAAATCACGAAATGAGATAATTTCATTTTTGTATGCGAAATCATGATAAATTTTGCTTGATTCCGCGCGAAATCACGAAACGACGCCGGATGTAAACCAAGCATATCATTGAAAATACCTATCCAAAAAGTGGTCATATGGTGGGGTATTTTCAGGTGGTCAGGTGATATAACCCAAAAACTAATTTTTGGACCCAGATTTTTCCATAAAACCCTCAAAAAGTCGAAAATGGACGCATTATGGGTCCCCCCTTAATGTATGTCAGATTATAGCTCGCACTTTAACCTTTCCAAAATGGTGCTATATTGTGTAATACCTTCTCTGGATCCACAGATATGGCCCTTAGAATCTTGAGAACTCGATTCTGTAGGGCTCATTTCTTTACATTATAGGTGTCTATGGAAAAATTTAAAGTTCTAAATTTAACAAAATTTTCCTTTAAATTATATTTTTTTCTATAGATAGCCGGCCTTCGGCCGGGGATTTAAGACTTTCTTCTATGGACAGGCGCAAATCTCGGGAACGGGAACACATTTTTCTTTTAAATTATAAATGTTTCTCAACATAGCCGGCCTTCGGCCGGGGATTTAAGTCTTTCTCCTATGGACAGGTGCAAATCTCGATGACGGGAACAAAATGTTCTTTTAAATTATAATTTTTCTATAAGTAGCCACTTAGGGAAACCGGGTTGTCGAGATTCTGAGAGCCATATCTCTGGATCCAGGGAAGGTATTACAACACATTTTGAAAAGGTTAAAGTGTGAGCTACAATCTGGCTTCTAGTTTTTGAGGGTTTTATGGAAAAATTCGGGTCCAAAAATCAGTTTTTGGGTCATATCACCTGACCACCTGAAACTAACCCCGTCATATGACCACTTGTTAGATAGGTATTTCCATAAGCTTTCCAATGATACTCAATAGTATAGCCGGGTCTAACCCGTGTTTTGTACCCGGACTTTCGGGTCCAATAACCGGGTCCGTCCCCCAAGAAAATTATGGGGGTTATCATGAATGAAATTTCCCCGTGAGTTTTGTTTTTCCGCCGTTGCAACTTAAGGGAGAAAGTGAAAAAATTCACCGGGAATTGCCGTTCATGATAACCCCCTATACATTTCCGTGATCAGCACAACAATATCTACCTCTGGAAAAATTTTCAAAAAAATCGGAGAGTTTTTACTAAACTAGAGTTAAGCCTTTTATTCTATTCATAAAGATTAATGGTCTGTTCCAGTACTGCAAGAATCTACTAACTTTTACTATTTTTTCCGATAACATAAAGGAAAAAATTTTATCGTAGTAAAAAATAGTAGCTTCTTGCAGGTTCTGGAACAGACCATAAGTTTGCATTAAGTTCAGAAAAAACGTTCCTCGGAAAAAATTGTAATTAGAATAGCTCTGTTCCAAAACAAAAAAGTTTTTAAAATTTTTACCACTTTTACACATTTTGCGTTCCCGTACACAAAATTTATATTAAAATCGTTTACGACTTTTACCACTTTATAAAGTACGGGAACAGGCCAAATGTTATTTAAGTGGCGGGCAAAAAAGTCGTACACAAGTGTGTACAAATTATCATTGGTAAAAAGCTTTGTGTATGTACATACATATGTTTCTTTTTATTTATTGATTTTGTTCAATCCAAAACAAGGCACATTAAATAGGTAATGGATTCGATATATTGGGATATGTTATGTTGTTCTCTATATGGAAATTACTTTAAAACAATTGGGGGTTGACAGACACTTCACATTGATCCAAAACATAAACAAAACTAATTACATTACGAAGGCACATGATACAATAGGTGTGTCTTTTTACGTGATAATTTGTAATAATTATTACGAAATGTTACTAAATGCTGTCTTTTTACACAAAAGTTCAGTAAAAGAGAGCGATGTGAGAGAACAATTTTGACAATTGTTTGCTGAGAAATTGCTAAAAGTTGCTGAAAGAATTTTTCCCAGCAACATTTAGCAAGTTCGATCAGCTGTTTTTTAATCATCTGCTAATGGTCAGCTGCTCAATGTTTATCTTATTTTTGTGGAAAAATACTATAAATATTACAAATCAGCTATATTTATTGATTGTTTTATTAATATATTAATTATTTTTATTTATTTAGCTTAAAATTTAAGAACTTTTTCATTTCTTTGGAGTTAGTTTTTCTTTCATGCATTGGCGCCAATGTTTTTGTTTTGGTTATCAACTGTTATCTTGCTAAAGTTTACTAAATGCTGTCTTTTTACTTTTTTCTCTATTTTCGTATTAAAGAGTAAAATCTCTCTTACTCTCTGAAAAGAAGTTACTGAATAATTATTACTGAAAAAGTAAAAAAGACACAACTAATAAGAAGGTAGCATTATCAGCCCAGCTGATGGTAACATAATGTGTCAATTGCATTGAATTTATGTCAAATTGTGACATCTTATGTTACCAAAAACGGCAGTTGCTGCTACCTTCTTATTGTATCATGCGAAGGCATCAATATGATACTATTGGTCTGTTCCAGAACTGCAAGAATCTACTATTTTTTCCGATAACATAAAGGAACAAATGTTATCGTAGTAAAAAATAGTAGCTTCTTGCAGGTTCTGGAACTGACCATTTATGATATCAAAAATAAAATAGTAAAACATTATACATTCTTGTAGTTCTGGAATAGACCATAAACCATGTTTACATTATGACAGTTGCATTTGTAGTTGCTGTTGCTGCATAAACTGCTGTTGTTGGAGTTGCTGCTACTGCTGTTGTTCCTGGGAACCATTTCCCCCAGCACATCCGCCCTGCTGACCACCAGCATTGGCATTGTTTTCTCTTTGTTTCCTTCGCTTGATAATTTCAGTCATTATTTGTGGATTTTTTTTCAACAGCTCTAAAATTAATAGGTGGCTTTCATTGGTGGGACTGTCCTTGATCTTTTGCATCATTTGCTGCAACTGCTGTATATTCAATTGATTGTTAAGCGGAACGTTTGACATTTGTTCTGAGCCATCAACTCCTCCAGAATTGGTGGGATGCTGGCCTTGGGGTCGTAATCCTGCACCAGGACCTGAAATTCCGGGCATTTCCTTAGAACCTGCAGCACCAACCTAAAATTAGAAAAATAAAAATACACTTTTATTAGAAATGTTTTCGTTATGACTTATCGTATGGGTTTGAGTGCATTACTTGTTGTTGCGGCATTAGGTTGCATCACCTGATTTTGATTGGGTTGACACTGGACTTGATTGTCATTTTTGTTGTTAAGTTATTAGTCATAACCATGTGTCCCACATTACCAACGCCACCAGAAATATCTTCACAAATACCCCCCTCTTCTAGACTTACCCCCTGTTTTTGTAACTTATTTTTGTTCGTCTATTTTCGTAATAATTTAGGCATCCATGGCTAAGCCCCCTGAAGCATACATACCTAATTTTTCGTATACCCGTTCCATATATCGCTAAGAATTCCCCATTTACAAATCAGCGCTCTACATTTTCGCTAAAACGAATAAATCGATCTACAAAATTTGACAATTCGTGTGAGAAGAATAGAATTTTTTACAAAAACAGGGGGTTATAAATACTCCCTCCCGGCGTATATTTTGTTCGAGCCGTCTATAAATAACCATTCGGGCCGTCTCCAAAGACTTCTTTCGGGTCGTCTATAAAAACTCTTCTCTAGTCGTCTATAAAAACTCCCTTTAGTCAGTCTTTAAAGACCTTCTTTCTATTTATGTCCTTTTTTATGTAAATTTTAATATTAACAATACAAGACCTTCTTCGGATCAATTTAATAATTTTAATCGACTATAATACCACCTCCAATTAAGACTTTCTTCTAGTGGTCTATAACGATCTGTGGACTTCCCAGTTGTCGTCCATTCAATTCAACTAGAGTCTTCCAGTCTGTACGTCTAATAAAATGCTTTTTATATTCTTCTGAAGTCTACGTTGCGGTGTTTCCCTTTTCCTCCCTTATAAAGAGTCTCTTGCTCCCTGCTCTTTTATAAAGACTCCATTCCTGCTCTTCTACAAATCACCATCTGCTTGTCTTTATATAGACTCCCAATGATGCTATTATATTCTGTAAACAGCAACATCAACAATTTTCAGCAGATAACCTCTTTAAAAATTGTTCGCTTTGGCTCCCCAGGGCTTTGGAGGATATTACATGAAGTTATGAAATTGTTACATGTACGTACTTGTCCCTGCTGAAACTGCTCTTCTTGGAGTTGCTGCTGAGGACAATCCGCAGCACCAACATCAGCTCCGGCAGCACCTCCACCTTGCTGACCACCAGCAGTGGCATTGTTTTGACTCTGTTGCCTTTGCTTAATAATTGCAGCCATTATTTGTGGATTTTGTTTCAATAGTTGCAACATTTGTAAGTGGTTTTCATTTGTAGGATTTTCCTTTTTCGCGAGTTGGTGCATCTGCTGTATAATCAATTGATTGTTTGGTGGAGCATTTTGCATTTGTGCTGAGCCATCAACACCTCCATCATTGGGATGCTGACCTTGGGGTCGTATTCCTACACCAGAGCCGGGATTATTATTACCACTTATTTGGACATTTTCTGGCATATTGTCTGAACTAAAATAAAAACAAGTAAGAACAGACTATAGTCGGACGGGGCCGACCATGTGATACCCTATACCACTAAACGCGTCTTCTTGGGATAAAGTTATAAGATGTGCATTAGAAATTTTACCAATTTTCACGCAAAAGTTTTGATCAATTTAACCCGCTAAATATTATCCGATCATACCGTTGACTTGCACGCTACTTCTTCATCTCAAACCAAAACTACGTTTAAAATTTCGCGCCGATCGGACTATTATTGCGACCTACAGAGCGGCTACAAAATCGAGCAAAAATTTTGTTTTTGGTCCATTTCATCCCTTTAACATTTCACGATCATCGCCAAAAACTAATCAGTTCTATTCTGGTCCAAACCCGACCTCCATACTAAATTTCGTGACAATCGGTCCATAATTGCGGCCTCTAGCTTGATTACAATTTTTAATGGACGGACAGACGGACGGACGGACGGACGGACACACATCGCTAAATCGCTTTATCTCGTCGAGATATGAAGTTTGGTATACCACATGAGGGGTCTACGACGAATATTTCGCGGCGTTACATGAATTTTTGGGAAAACAAACTTATTATACCCTTTTCCACATTGTGGTATAGGGTATAAAAATAAAAATACACATTTATTAAAATTGTTTTCTTACGACTTATCGGATTAAATTGCTTACCTGCTGTTGCATGGCATTGTGTTGTTTTATCTATTGAAACAGCAATGTGTTAATACTATAACTAAATGTTTATTAAGGAATGAACTTGTTTGTGCGGGAAAAGACTTAAGACTGAGTTCGTCTTCGCACGGCTCACAGAGCAGACTTATTTAAACTGTGACTCACGCCTACCTGCTTAAAAAAGAAAAAATATAATGGAGTTTTGTTAAGCAGTCGTTTAATAAACATCGTTTTACCAAAGGATATAATCCTCAAATTACTACGTTTTTATGGAGTAGGTAGCGAAGTAGCTACGGGATTTCTTTTAAAATAGTACAGTAAGTAAGCCATTCTGTTAGCATGTAAGATATCTATCCAAATAAATATGGCCTTTGGCAAAATTGAATTGAAATTACTACGTTTTCTTCGCAGGCGTACAACTCGTAAATACCTGACTTAACAGCTATGTATACCTAACTCACGACGGGACGTACACAAATATTCACTTTCCTACCACAACAATACGTTCCCAGCAAACCAAACGTCGGACGTCCGACGCGTCTGGCAATATACATATATTGTAAGCAAGTAGAGAGAAAATAATTTAATTTGTGAATCGAAAATTGGTTCATTTTTGTTATGCGTGTTGACGCATGATAGTAGCAGGGATGCACAAAGAGAATCTGACACATTTTCTCTTAAATATTTCACACTGCATTTTTGTTGGCTTTTCTTAACTTTTTATGTTTTAAAACTTTAATTGTGTTCAAAAATAGTAAAAGTTGCATATTGTTTAAAAATATTTATAAAAGTA
Organism: Musca autumnalis; assembly: GCF_047663935.1. Taxonomy (NCBI): domain Eukaryota; kingdom Metazoa; phylum Arthropoda; class Insecta; order Diptera; family Muscidae; genus Musca; species Musca autumnalis. The sequence continues at coordinate 173,033,993 of NW_027411866.1, read as the reverse complement.
TTGGTCTGTTCCAGAACTGCAAGAATATACTAATTTTTACTATTTTTTCCGATAACATAAAGGAAAAAATCTTATCGTAGTAAAAAATAGCTTCTTGCAGGCCATGGAAGAGAGCAAATGTGTATATTTTTTATTGTACCTGTGTCAATTATGGCTGCGTTTAACAACCTGTTTTTGTAAAAAGTGTTTGCCCATTCGTTCATCGATTTCATGAACGAAGACAATTTGGTTTTCATAGCGGTTGATGTTTGTATTCGTGTGACAAACAAATGAAAGCTTGACATAAGTTGAATATACGGACTAGATTCGGATCGATAATAAAAAAATTTCGATTTAAAGGAAAATTTTGTTCGCGTTAGCCGAGATTTCTCCCTGTCCATAGGAGAAAGTCTTAAATATCCGCTAAATATGAAAAAATTCGATTAAAACTATCGTCGAAACCAAGGGATTTTGAACTTTCGGAGCCTATATCTCGGGAAGCATGGACTTCTTGCCCATGATATATATATATATATATATATATATATATATATATATATATATATATATATATATATATATATATATATATATATCAGGAAAAATGTCTAAAATTGTCTTTTTCATTTCAAAAAAATCAAAAAAAAATTTTGATACTACATCAATGGTTTTTGGTACATAGATTAAGAAAAAAATCAGCATTCCAAATCTGTTTTCGTTACTAACTTCGATCGTTGCGCGCAAAAGATATGACTGTTCTAAATTCTAAAAAAATCGCGGCTTAATATTGTTAGCTGTTATATCCTATTATCGTGAACTGAATTCGTAACCTTTGCGATGACGCAAAAAAAATCGCAAAGTCTCAATGGATTCGCGAAAAATCAAATTTGTTAAATAATTTCACGTATTTACAAACATATTTTTGAAACAATAGCGTTCATACTTACGAAAAATATATAAAAAAATTATAACAGCATCCAGACATTTTGAGGAGTAAAATGAAACCTAAGTTGTGAAGGTTGGAGCTATAGTATTCAAGTTATTTGCAAAAATACGAAGAAAATATTACGAAAAAATTAAAATCATATTATTCTACTTTTATTTTTTTATGGTTTTCTAGGAAAAGTTGGAGAAAAAATTTTTGAGTTCTTCGGCATTTTCGTCAAAATTTCACGCAATAATGATGATATTTCGTTGTAACAAATTTTTCGCTTATAGTTTTCCTATTGGATAATATTATTAGAACCTTATATCAAATCACAAGGAATTCCAATGGTGGCATAACGTTAAAATAATGTTATATTGAATATTACAACATTTGAGATGCATATAAACCGCGCAATTATGAAAATGACATGATGCGCATCCGATTTTCCAACACAGCGAATCAATCCCTTTTATTTGATGTACAGTTTGTCAAATTCTTTTTAGCGACCACGATGTAGCATCTGCTGCATATTAGGGTGCAAAATACTGTAAAATGGTCATAATTTCCGCGAAGTTCATTTACATTTTATGCGCATCCGATTTCAATAATCACCATTAAAAAATACATCATTCTATGCCGTTTCAATGCGATCCATCAAGAACCGTGGATGTAGCATAGCACTCAATTTTTAGAAAAAATCTATTATATCTCTGGATTTACGAGAGTTTTTAAATATCTGTTTTCGCGCAGTTTAAACACGCGTATCGAACTATTTATTTGAGTAGAACTGACACATCCAAAACGCGTTTTATTATGCGATATTTTCAAAATAGTTTTTTGCAAATTTTCGAAATTTGAGGGGTATCATATCCGCCGATCTAGTGGGCGGATTTTTACGCGTCGTGGCTTGTTAGATTCAGAACGCAAAAAAACTAAATTTACGCGGGTTTCCACGGAAATCGATTGACGTTTGTAAATTTTAAACCAAAAAAATAGGTTTTTGAGAAAAATTTACGCACAAAAATTTCGTGTTTGGGCGCAGATTACTGTGATCCTGTGAGGGCTACACCCTCATGTTATACATTAAAAAATGCGAAATCGCGAGTACTACAATCAAGTAATAAGCTTTTAGGGAAATCCAGCTGCGCGTCCCGATTAGAGCAAAAATTCAAAAAAAACCATTTTTCTCGTTTCAAAATGTCAGCATCCGTTTGAGGTAGATACAGTGGATATATTAAAAAATCATACATTAGAAACATCAACTCTGAAGTGTACTCTTTAACTTCTCCTTTGAGCATTAAGCTCTACATTGTGTTGTAAAACCACTAATTGGAAAATAACATAGTAAAACTCGTTTTTTTCAACGATTTTTTCCGATTTTTTTACATTAGTACGACCACAGCTTCCGCTCAAATTATTATTTTAAGAAACCCCTCGGTGAATCGGGCTAAAACAGTTTATTTTACCGAAATGCGGTCAAAAGTTATGGTATAGTAAAACTGATCGCGAGTTACAATGCCCCATACCACAGTTTCAACATAAGTTAATTTTCTACAAAAAGCTTGATATATATATATATATATATATATATATATATATATATATATATATATATATATGATCAGCACTGCAAGCCCTACCTGTGGTAAGGACATGGGCGTCAATTTACTTCACCCTTAATGTGCACGACAACTTACAAAGGAGTTCTGAAACAGACATATCCAGTAGTGAGTAACATTTTTGGATATCCGAGTGGAAATTTCATCACGATTTTATAAACTTGTGTACACTTCGAGTCATCAAAACTTAAATTTTTTAAAAGAAATGCGGATATCCTGGAGAGACCGCCATATTCTACAGTGGTAAATATTCTCTAAAATGTATGGGAATGACATATTCGTAAAATATACGACTAAAGGAGACAGTACGCTTCCAAAAATAAACTTGTTGAATGAAAAAAGCCAGCTCTGTTGGACATTACACCTGATTATTTAAAAAATCCTTGCCAAAGAAGGATATACGGGTGTATCCTTAATCAGGAGGGATATACTTTTACTGAATACTACTGAAAGTATTTCGTTTTCAATATAGAGTGAATATGCATCGATATTCTAATACAATCTTTCTGTATTCCCAAGTTTTAAAGGGGGGTTCTATTCAAATGAGCCAATTATTTACTTCAATTTTTGACTTTATTTTGTTTTCCTTTCATAATTCTTATACAAATTGGATTTGGATGCAAATGAATGACTAAGTTTCCTCCAAACACATGAAGCAAAATATAATAAAACTTAAAAACTTCATATCATGTATAATTCGAAAAAAATGGAGGTTGAAAAAATTTTGCAGTGGGGTTCTATTCAAGTGAGCGGCAGTGTATGTAAATGTTAACATCACTTTTTTTTATTTTTGTCCACGCAGCAACACTGTGCGTCGTTCAGACTTGGAGGAGGTTACATGTTATTGATATGAAGAAGTCTTTATGGGAAATAGTTTTTTTCTTAAGCTGGGTACACATTGTCAGTTTTAAATGTCAGCTTTGTTGTTGCGTGCTAGTGTGGCCGTTCAGTTTTGTTATTCATCATGCAACCACAAAATATTTTGTGGTTGCTGGACGGTTGGACAGTTATCGATAATTGCAAAACATCGTCATTCAAAACTGACAATGTGTACTGTACTTTAATGATATATTTTTTTGTCAAAAATATATATCCCTAATATACATATATCGAAAATATAAATAAATATATAAAATGTCGTACGTCCGTGTTTAGACACACAAATTTCTCGGGAAAGTAAATTGAGTTTTTGGGCAATAGGGGGTGGGAGGTTGAGGAGCTCTTTCCTCTCCGCTCTCTCCCAAAAAAACTCAATTTACTTTCCCGAGAAATTTGTGTGTCTAAACACAGACTACGGAATTTGACACTAACATTACAGCCCAGTTCAATCAGCTGTGTATTTCTGTTAACTTATGTTGTTCTACCATGCTTTAAATATATAAAATATTTAGTGTTTTTTCGTAATTTTTAGATTCACATCCCACTTTAAACTTGTTGTTTTTAAATTTGAAAACAATTTCTTCGTAATTTTACACATTTTAGGCTAATCTATGTGAGCATCCCTTAACATCACGGGCTGTGTTCAGTAAGCGCGTGCCTAAATAAATACAACCATGCAGTGCACAGCGCCACCTACCACAATATAGTAAAACTAATTGAAATGTCATCACAATGACAGCTGTCAACTCGATTTTCCTTTCTTTCCGGTGACTGCTCCATTAAAGACGCTAAAGTATGTAAAATTCCGTAAAAAATCTTTAAAAATCTATGCAATCGTATTTTTTACAATGTGAAATTAATTATTCATGCCAACAATAGTGAAAGACTAAATTTTTGCAAAATGTTTAGTGCTAAGTGCCAACGTTAGTTTGAAAACAAAACGACAATCTCAATTCAGATAAATAGTGATTAATGTTTACAACCAAATTACAAAATTTCTAAATGAGAATTTAACTAATTTACTGTGTGTGTGTGCTTTTTTTCTTTTTAGGATGTTTATGCCAAAGGCTCATCGCGTTGCTATCTACGAATACCTCTTCAAAGAGGGTGTTATCGTAGCCAAAAAAGATACCCATGCCCCCAAGCACCCTGAACTTGAGAGCATCCCCAACTTGCATGTCATCAAAACAATGCAGTCCCTCCACTCCCGTGGCTTGGTTAAGGAACAATTCGCCTGGAGACATTACTACTGGTACTTGACCAACGAAGGTATCGAATTCTTGCGCAGTTACTTGCACTTGCCCCCTGAAATCGTTCCCGCCACACTCAAGCGTCCCACCAGACCCGAAACTGTTCGTCCCCGCCCAGCTGCTGCCGGTCAGCGTACTGCTGATGCCAGCAAAACTGGTGAAGATCGTTCTGCTTACAGACGTGCTCCTGGTGGTGCTGACAAGAAGGGTGATGTTGGCCCTGGCGCTGGTGATGTTGAATTCCGTGGAGGTTTCGGTCGTGGTCGCCCCCAATAAACTACTACTAGTGGATATATGGTGATGGATTAGAAACATCATCCGGCTAGATGTAAATCTTTTTAATTTGATAAAAAGATAATGTTTTTTTCTATTTAAAAAATGATAAACAACAAAATACAAAAAAGATAAAAGGAAATCAAACATAAGTAACAATTCATCAGTTATTGAAGAAGGTGGACAGGAAGAAGGAAACAGTTGAATGTTAGAAATAATTAAAAAGTGGGAATATTTAAAATGTGCAAAATAGTGTGAATATGTGAAGGCCCGACGGCCCACTATGTAAACAAACTTGTGCGTGTGTTAGAAACTGAAGATGTGGAAAATACAATTTGAGTGTAATCGAAAAATGATTTTAAATGTTGAGAAGGGAAATAGTTTTCCAATTATTGAAGTAGAAACATTCAGTCATAAAGTAAACTATTTAAATCCGAAGAAACCGTAACAGTGATATTAACTCCGAATATAACCACATCCAAATTTGAATTGGGTGGGTCCCACGGAGAATTACATAGTATTATTTTTGCTTTTGAACAAGTCTATCTATGACAGATTTTGGCATAAGATGAGCTGACCAGCTATGCTTGGATCGAAATGAAATTTTTATCACAGGTAGATCTCGCCATCCTGATCACAAATATATATAACATTTGTTGCTAAAGTCCATACTTCCCGATATATGGGCCCTTGAAGTTCCAAAAATGCCTTTGTTAAAGACCAGCTGATAAGAGAAAAATTTTAAATTTAAAAAATGTTGTTCCCGTGCCCTAGCAGGCCAAAGGCCGGCTACTTAAAAAAAATACAATTTAAAAATAAATTTTGAGCATAATGCGTCAACTCAACTTTTTCCCAGATTTTAAAATAATTATGAGAAATTTTTGATTTGTGGGAAAGCAAAATGGAAAAGTGCTTATTTGGCCTTTCGACATTATTTAGAACGGTACCGCTCACAATATTGCCCAGTAATAGGCATATGCTACAATCGGCAGTATTGGCTCTCAGTAAATTTACCAGGGGAATCTTTTATGAATATACAGTCGAACTGCTGTGACCATGGTACAAAATTTAAAAATTAATTACCGCTATACATGAACAGGAAGGAACCAAACTGGCATTTTGGAGGTTATTCTGAATGAAAACTCCCCGTGGGTTTTGTCTCTCTGCCGTTTCATTCAGAACAACTCCCATTATGTCTGATTTTAAATGTACTTCCCACAACATTTCCGAAGGGATAAGTGAGACTTCTCTCATATCAATGAGTGAGTGCACGCCGATTCATATTGACTGTATGATATGGGAACCACCTTTTTTCGTCGAATCCGTCACCAGCCTTATCATTCCTTTAGCCTACCCTCGGAAACATTCTCTTCTTCTGGACGGAATCACATATTGCAAACATTATCTTAAATTGACACTAGGTTGTGCATATAACAAAAAATGGCTGACTTTCGTATCGTCAGATACTTTGCAGTTTTTAAACTCTGTCAATATATTTCAGTTACACACGTATGCATTGTTCCTCGAAAATGCAACTAAATGCATCAGAAATAAAAATGATACATGTTTCCTTTTTACCTGCGTTAAAAATGCACAATTGTGAGGTTTTGAAATGCATATCTTTGAATTTGTTAAGTTTTTAATTTTCACAACACAAAAACGCCAAGCATCTAACGATACGGAAGTCAGCCAATGACACAAATATGTCCATAATGAGCAAGATCGCAGTGTGAAGATCGATATTGGGGGTTATTACAGTTGGTGTAGTCGTATTCGTTCAAATATCGTAGGCGTACTAGTTTACATCTTTTATAGCATCATAGATCCGTAAAATATCGAAAGAAACATATTCATCATTCCCTGTAGGCCTATTCTGTAACCTTTTAACAGCTATACTCATTGTTTATTTTACAACAATTTCATTTGTTTGTTTTGTAGTTACAAAAACAAAAGAAATTTTAACAACTTTTCAATCGATAAAAGTTACAGAATAGGGCTACTGGTCTACTGGAATAAAAGTTAAAACATGATATACTAACAATTATATTATTTTTTACCAAAAGAATTCATTAAAATTTGATATTTTAGCTTTAAAGGACGAATATATTCATAATACCAATCAGTCGTTTCGAAATGATGTCAACTTGCAATTTTGGATACGACTACGCCAACCGTAATAAATCTTATTATTGTGTAGTCCGCCTTGGCGTTGGCTAAAATCCCTCACGAAATTGTTCTGGAGAAACGACCCCATATGTGGTGTCATAATATGTGAGGCAGTTCGTTCGGACTAGAAGAATCTTTCATGCATATGAGAGAGGTCTTCCCGTTTCATCTTCGGAGATATTCGTGGGAAATAGATTTTATTCTGAATGATATTTTGCTCTCAAAAAATGTATATCCGTAATGTACATAGGAAATAAAAATATCAAGGCAAGGTCTATTTATATGAGGTAGAAGTGACAATCAGCTATATTTTTACTTTTTCGTAAATTTGGTTTTCAAAATATAATAGGGTCTATTCGTAAACGTGTAATAATAATGATCTACGACAGTTCTGAATGCTTTATTTTTAAATTTTGATTGAATATTGTTCTATTTTAGAGGATTTTCAAAATGTATTTATGTTTTTGGAACTACTCTATTGTACCTTGTAAAAATTGCTTATTTTGAGTACTTTAAGCTGTAATTACGTCATCGGGGGAAGTCATAGGATCTTCATATGGCAATGCGGATATGCTTAGGGTGTCTACTATATAGTCCAGTATTCAAATATATAATATAAAGTTCATAGCGCCGATAATTCGGCCATAACCTAAAAATCATCATGAAGACTGCCATTGAAAAGTAAATGGCTTATGTGGTAATGATATCACTGGCAAATTATTTCCCTTTAGCAGTCTTCATGGCGATTTTTAGTTTATGGCCGAATCATGGGGGCTATGAACTTTATATTATATATTTGAATACTGGATTATATAGTAGACACTCTAAGCATATTCGGAGTACCATATGAAGATCCTACGACTTCAACCGATGACGTAATTACAGCTTAAAGTACTCAAAATATGCAATTTTTACAAGGTCCGTCGTATATTTTCTACATTTTTTTTTGATATAAGGTGTGTACGATAACTTTCCCAGCAATAATTACTCAGTCAGTTCCAGCAACCTCTCTCAGTGAATTTTACTCTCTCAAACAAGAAAAATTGCAGAAAGTTATCGAACACCATTTCGCAAAAACTTGCAAGAAAGTCAGCTGTTTCCGAAAATGTATGAAATTTGTTTTTGTTTCTTTTGATATTTAAACCAAACGGAACAAAAACATAAATTTTAAAATTACAGTTTACTTATTTAATGCTTTAATCCTATCCACAACGATTTAGAATATAAAAAAATGTGCAATTGTGAAATTTTCTTTGTTAAAAGTGTTAACATTCCGAGTTGTTTACATTGAACGGGTGATTAAAAGTCAGCTGATCAGACTTGCAAATTTTTGCGGAACAAATTTTCTCAGTCACAAAACTCTCCAAAAATCTCTCCAAACGCGCTCTCTTTTGCTGGATAAATTTGTTATCGAACAACATTCAGTAAAAATTTGTACGAATTTGTACAAATTATTGGGTTATCGTAAACACCTATATACTCACCATAACTATTGCAAAAACGATTTGTATCGAGCGTACAACATCTCCTTAATATATTAATGTCGAAAAACCCACAAAAATATTTTTTTGTATCCGAAAATAACGAAAGTCCGGGTTAAACTCTCAAAACTGATTTTGAACTATATCTCAAAAACAAGAGCTGATGGAAAAAACCGGGACCGGATTTGAAACTAACTCGCCGATTTCATCTAGAAACAACTGCAACTTCCATTGAAACAAAAGTCCTGTTGACCTGTGTAATTGGGCCATGCACATTATAGCTCCGTTCCAGTACTTTTTTAATGCTAAAATGTTCAAAAGAGAAAACCGTCAAAAACGAGTTCAACGCACACATTTTTCCTAAATGTACAGGAACGAAAAAATGGCAGAAATGTCAAAAAAACTGGAACAAATGTCAAAGTCGGCGTGTCAGCCAATCGGAAGCCGGCAAACATGTAGCACATTTTTGCTCGCTCAAATTTGTCGTGTAAAAAGTTTCTAAAGAGAGAGCCATTCAGCGCCATTTTTGTTCAAAGAGAAGTGAACATTTTGCAACTTCTTTGGTGTACGGGAACGCATTTCGGTGAAAAATGTTCAAAATGTGTTAAATGTGTAAAAACTTTTTAGTTCTGGAACGAAGCTTATGTTACCATCAGCTGGCATGATAATGCTACCTGTATTATTGTACCATGTAATTCATGCAAAATTACAAATATTTGCTTTGTTCCAGAACCTGCAAGAAGCTACTATTTTTTACTACGATAACATTTTTCCTTTATGTTATCGGAAAAAATAATAAAAATGAGTAGATTCTTGCAGTTCTGGAACAGACCCTTTAATGACTTTTGAACTTCCCAAAACAAGAAAACAAATAAGTCCATATTTACATTAGGCAATTTTCCTTGCGGCAATTGTCAATTTGTAGGAGAGAGAGGTGAGGCATATGGTAACCCTTTGCCTCTCAACACCCTCTCTCACCGACAAACTGACAATTGCCGCAAGGAAAATCGCCTAATGTAAATATGGACTAATTTTAATCATATTAAAAATTGGTCTGTTCCAGTACTGCAAGAATCTACTATTTTTTCCGATAACATAAAGGAAAAAATGTTATCGTAGTAAAAAATAGTAGCTTCTTGCAGGTTCTGGAACACAGCAAATTACATTTTACAAAATATTGAAGAATATTGCATGCGATTTGCCTCTGTTTCATATGTTTTGCCTCAGTTTCATATGTTTTGACCTTTAAATATTAAGGCGTTTTGTGTATTTTCAATTTTTTTCATAATTCTTGTTGGATATTGTGTCAAAACTTTTTATTTTCTTATACTTGAAGCATTGAAATATAAATAATTGCAAAAAATACCCAAATTGTCATTCAAAAAATATTTTGTCGGCTTAGGGAAAATCCTATACAGAATAAATCTATACCATTGTTATTAACTCACCAAATGTTGTCTCGAGAAAAACAGTTGCAGTCAGTTTTGTCCGCAGAATATATCTCAGCCTACAAAAAGAACAAATACCCATTATTTAATATAGCTTTTTTAATTTTTTGTCGAAATAAAATTCTTTTCTGCTCATACAAAAATGCAAGTACCATTTAGAATATACTTCAATATTTCTCGGGACGGATCCATTGCCTGCTACGTGCACAAAAAGTTTTGTAAATTTATGAGTTATCAGGTTTGGGCAAACCAATTTATTTGGGGGACAGGGTTTTTGAAGCGTTCGAGTCATAGTCTGGATTATTCGCAGCTGTCATTATTGTAGACAGCTTCTTCACTCGGTGACCAGCGGTCCAAAGAAAAAGGAAAAAAACTGAAGAGAAAGGGAAGCATAAAAATTTGGGTTTCAAGTTTTTTTTTTAATCTTTGCTACTTCGTGAAACACAGTGGAAATTCGATAATCCGCATACCGACAATTCGTTACAATCTTTCCGTTTCCGGTTATTAGAAATTGTCTCTTAGTACACGCCGGTCGGACCCGGCGATAAACAGTAGGTCCCATATAATTGAGCTAATATGAATCGTGGTGCGCTCATTGATATAAGAGAATGTCCGTTTTGTGATGTTTGTGGAACAATTTTTATTACACCAACTTACTCATATTATAGGTATTTGCCAAATTCGCATCTTTATGCATGGGACGGACATTAGCATAATGAGCATCTCTTTCTATTTGGTTTATGTGCTAGCATTTTTATATCCTCATATTTAAGGCTAACGAGGGTGTATACGATCAAAATGTACCTCATCGAAATCATGGTTTTGGACGAAATACGTTTCAGACAATTTGGCGTCGATTTAAGCCATGATCCAGCTAAGAATTTGGATTTCGCAATATTTTGTCCAAACTTAGTTTATATGTTCGAAGATGGGGAAAAATCGGTCCACTCCTTCGGTTCCTACGAAGCAAAGCAGTAAGCGATTTGGTCCATACATTGCACATCGTAATATTTCTGTTAGACCTAGATCTTTGAATATTTACTCTATATGTCCACTCTTTCGTGTTCCTCCCACACAAAATTTGGGAAAATGCAGTTCAAAACCTGTATTCGAACAGCTTTGATTCTTTTGGCAAAAAAAAAACTTGTGTACGAAGGTACAAGTCTTTTGCAGGGACTTGTCCTTATTTCCTAATAAAATGGCTCGAAAGCTGTGAACAGACCTACGGCACAAAGTTTAGTGCGGCGTAAGATAACTCTCGAACAGAACAGTCAAATTTAGTTTTACTCATAATAGTCCATATCAGTTTTCTCCTTAGAGTACCTCTCTCCCCTACAAAAGTTCAACATTTTTGTTTGAGTGCAGTTTGGGGTCTGTTCGAAGATTCTTTGAATTTTTTCTACTTGTTGTCCTGCTTACAGCGATATTATATTTTTCGTGGGCAAATTGTCACAAATCTGAAGACCTCCTAATACATAATTATTGGGGAATAGAATTGTCGGTGTATAAGTTAGATACGTTGGCCTTCAACTTCTTGAGCCCAGTCGATCACGGATGCTGATTGACAGCTCGGGTATCACCTCTACAAGTTCCCTCTGCGGAGACCGGAGAGTGTAGATACCAACGGGCGACGGTTGTTGTTGGTTTGCTCATTTTGATACATATATGTATGAGAGACTGTTCTCTCACTGGAATAATTGTAGTTGTAGTAGTAATAAACGAAGATCCTCTGCGATCAACACGATCCTCTGCGATCACTAAGATCCTCTGCGATCCACGTGAACCTCTGCGTTCACTTTTGTTTTATCTCTAGAAGCGAAAGCATCAAGGCCTCTGCGCCAACTAGAGCTGGCAAAAAATCGATGGCACTATCGATAAAATCGATTGTTTTTTAAAAATTAAATATCGATAGATAGTTTTGCCTATCGATATTATCGGAACAAAAACCCCCAACCCAAAACTCATTAAAGCTTTGTTCCTTTACCTGCCTGAGGTTACCATTTCTTACCATTTTTAACCTGCAAAACGTTCCTTTACTTTAACAAGCATACGATTTATATGAGACCAGTTCACCACTTTTACCATTTTTTGCCACTGTTACCATTTTTTAAAGTAAAGGAACAGACCATAAAATAAATAGAAATTTCGCTGATTTTTGGTTTTGTGTGTGTGAGAAAATAAGCCCGTAGTCACACGTAAATATTTTTCGGAAAGGTAAAATGATTTTTTTTAATATTTTTATAAGATAAAAGCAATTTGTTATTCTCCTTTGCATTTCTGTGAACTACTTGTGAAAAATTTCAAGAAAAGCATTGACATTTCCGCCATTTTCATTTCCAAATTAATGGTGTTGACAGCTTACCGATAATATCGATAGTAATCGATATTATAAACTATTATATCGAAAATATCTAATGTTGGGAATATCGATGGTTTGCCAGCTCTAGCGCCAACCCACGATTACAAAAGGTAATCTTTGTTGTAGTAAGAAAAGAAACACAATAAACAGCAATCATATTTATATAAAGAATCAACATTTTATCCAATCGAACTGGAGAATTTGTTGTTGCCCAACGAAACAGTCGGCAATAATTGTTTTAATGGGTAAATTCCCATCTTTATATAAATTTAACTATTTCGTACATGGGGTCTGTACCGCAAAAAGAAACCTCAACAAAACCGCAAAGAATAAATTTGCAAGATGATCAATCGCAAAAACGTACTCGTGCAGTAAAGAAGTGTTTTATTTCACCGTCAAGAGCAATAAATAGAACAATTTCAAATGGGTATGGCCCAAAAAAGTTTCTGCGTGCAATTATAACTATTTAAAATATCTTGACATTGATGGTTTGAGGCTACGTTGCTGGATGTCTTGGTTTAGTTCATAAGTTGCAGACACAATTTGTATCCTATTTTCCCTGATTTGCAAGTGGGTATATAGGTATATGCAATTCCATCTGACAGATTTTATTTCGAAGGAGTTTCGCGTATATTTCATTAATTCGCGTAATACGAAAGTTTTGTGGCCTGTGGCGTTAAAATAAAATCCCTTGGTCTTATTGAGCTTGATTTACGTTGTTAACCGATTTTAGAGTTAATATAGTAGCTATGATTTTGAAGAAATGAAACATTATTCAAAGCAACATTTATTAGACTTTTTAAGGCAATACGGGAACAAAGTTCTTGATCATAGCATGAGTCACTTTTGGGCATGGCCCAATAATAGGTCCTCCATCAAGCGAATTCAAAGAAAAACAAAGATTTTAAATGTCAAAATTCATAAACAGAGGCGAAAAAATGTTTAAGGCGAATTTCTTTTCTGTCAATTCAGGTAGATACATACAAAACATTTTCCGAGAGAAAGTTGTTACCGTAGTTATTTTTGTTTGACGAAACAGAATATACCAGCTGATCGAACTTGAACTGCTAAAATAAGTTATTGTAAATTAAATTCTCATACAAACACAACAAATGATGACATTCTACGTGTTCAACATTAAGTTTATTTGTTTTCTTTTTTCGAGATACATCTACCTGTTTCTATACAATTCGACATTTCAATACCTCACAGCGAATTCAAATGACAAATATGAATTTTGACAGCTCAAATCGAAATCATCTGATTTTGCCGGAGGACCTATAATTGGGCCATGCTTTTGGGCTATATCCCATAGCGTTATGGAATGACAATTTTAAACTAACAGTGGGAGACGTGCAGATGTTTCAGACTTTCAGCCGACGTTTTAAAATCAGTTATTCGGTGTCTTTCTTCTTACTATAATTATAAGAATGGGAAATTACCTCATCCCCCTATGCATAAAATTATACATATATTAGAAACCACTATATGACTGTGTAATCTTCTTTTTTCTCAAGGTATGAACACCATTGCTCAGGGAAATATGGGTAATATGGTGCTAACAAATAGTGGAATGGGTGGCATGGGAGTAGGTGGTGCCGGAATGATAAAACAACAAATCGGCGCCTTATTATTTACTTATTTTAGATGCAATTGTCAAGCATAAGCCACTTTTATGTTACTAATATTTTCTCATCATTATCTAAAACTCCTAATGGTCCATAATTATTTGTTCGATTCCTTCGTTGGTGTTATAGGTCAAATGAACAACATGGTTGGTGGCGGTGTTGGACCGAACGGACCCTATGTCGGTGGGGTTGGTGTCGGCAACGTTGGCAACTATGGAGGCCCTGGCGGTCCTCAAGGTGGCATCAATGTCAATGCCAATAATCCCCAGCAACAAATGTTAGCTCAACAGATCGCAGCGCAGCATGGTGGAGTACCACCAAACATGACTGCGGCTATGCAACAGGGACAACGTGGACCAGGCGGTGTACCACTCGGAATGGGTGGCGCCGGTGTAGGTGGTACTGATGGTGCTGGTTTGGTCGGTGGACCACAGCAACAACAGATGAACAATGCTCAAATGAATCCCAATCAACAACAAAACCCACAGGGCGGTCTAATGGGTGCTGGTGTTATGGGTGGTATTCGACCACCACAAGCGGGCGCTGGACCCGGCGGTCCACAACAAAATTCCATGATGTTGTCGCAACAACAACAACAACAGCAACAACAACAGCCAGGAACATCTCAACAAGGTGGTAACGCCGGCGGTGGTGGCAATGCAGGTGCTGGCAGTGGTGCAGGTGGTGGTGGCACTGGAGGTCAACATATCTCGGATGAGCGTAAAAAACAAAATCAACAGCAACTTATGCTGCTATTGCACGCACACAAGTGTAATCGGCGAGAAAGTCTCAATCCAAATCGCGAGAAATGTAACGTCCAATATTGTAAACCAATGCAGGATGTTCTTACACACATGGCTACGTGTAAGCAGAGTCGAGATTGTACCATGCAGCACTGCATATCATCGAGACAAATTCTTCTGCATTACAAGACTTGCCAGCGATCCGATTGTATTATTTGCTTCCCATTCCGTCAAAATCATGGAGGCAATGCTGGTGGCGGCGGGGGACCTAACAATGCCAATCAACAACAAGGACAACCTAATGCCAACGATAAACAAGTTCCAGGAGGAGTTGGCGGTCCACAACAGGTTGGTGGTCCACAGCAGCCAAGTGGTGTTGGAGGAGTACAACAAGGTGGCGGTGTTGCTCCAAATGTTACGGCTGGCGCAGGCGGCATGCCAGTAGGTCCGGGATTAGTCGGACCTAATCAAGGCCAAATGAATATGAAACCTAATGCTGGTGATATGCAACAGCAAATGCAAAATGCCTCTCAGAATCCCAATCAAGAGATTAGAAGATTCGATAGCATGGGTATGCAGGGAGCTGTGGGCAATGCGGGCGGACCAAATAATATGTTACAGGGTAATGCCGTGAATGCACAACAACAACAAATGCAAGGCATTCGAATGGCCGGAGTTCCGCCAACTGCGCGCGTAATGTCTACAGCGGTTGGAGGACCTGGAGGTGGCGGTGTGCCAGTAGGTCCATCCTCTGCCGGAAATAATGATCAAGGCGGCATGCGTCAAGTTGTTAATAATCTTTTGATTAGTGGTGGTGGAAATGGTCCAGGTCCCGATGGAGGAATGCAAAACCAACAGCAACAAATGCTGCTGCAAGGCGGAGCAGGTGGACCTAATAAATTTCAAATGTCAGTGCCCACGCCTCGTCTATCTGATTTGCTGAAACCCGGTGTCAAGGTACCGACAGATCCCAACCAAGTTCAAGCGAATGCCCTTAATCAGCAACAACAACAGCAGCAACAATCGAACATTCCCCTCTCGGTCAATGTACACAACAATTTCAATAATTCCAATATAAACAACCTTCTGGGTGGTGGAAATGCCGGTGATATGGTTGGAGCCGGTGGGCCTGTTGGTGGAGCACCACCAAATAAACAACTTACACCACAAGAATTGGCCAAGATGAAAATGCAAGCCCAAGCAGGAGGTGGAGCCGGTGGCTTAGTGGGTGGCCCTAATAATGCCGCTCCCAATAACAATGTAGCAGGCAATCAAAATGCGTCTGGTGGCATGCAAGGTGTACCAAATGTTCCTGGCGGACCTAATAATTCCGGAGCCGGAGGTGTGCCGACTACTTCACAAAATTCTGGTGGTGTACCTGGGGGTGGATCAGGTGGAACAAATGCTTCTGGTGGGGGAACGGACGAAAACAAAGATTGGCGAGAACTTGTCACAGATGACCTTCGTAAGCATTTAGTGCACAAATTAGTACAAGCAATGTACCCCACATCCGACCCAGCCACCATGTTAGACAAACGCATGCACAATCTTGTCTCCTACGCAGAAAAGGTCGAGCGTGATATGTACGAAATGGCCAAATCTCGATCAGAATACTACCACCTGGTAGCCGATAAGATCTACAAAATTCAGAAGGAACTGGAGGAAAAAAGGATCAAGAGGAAGGAACAACAACTTATTCAAATGCAGCAGCAACAGCAACAACAAGGGGTTGGTGCTGGAGGAGTTGGAGCTGGACCCAGTAATGTAGCAGGGGGTGGTGGTGTTGGCGGCGTTGGTACTGAAATTGATGTTGTCTTCCCCCACAAAAAAAAAAAAACAACTAATGACACTTTTAATGAATCAAAAAAAAAAAAAAAAAAAAAAAAAACAATATTAATTGTCATATGCCAAATGTTTTTAAACTATTATTTATCAATATTATTCAATTATTTATTTTCTATACGCTTTTCCTGTTAATCTATAAAAAAAACATTTGAATATTTTCTTGCTTATTCATAACACCTTCTCTACTTTCTAACTCCTTGATATCGTATTGTATTTTTATATTATTTGTTCCATATCCTAATCATTATTTCCCTGTGTCCGCCCCCCCCCTCGCCTTTCAAATTCTATGTTGTTGTAAATGAATATCAAAATTGTTCGCACGCACAAAAACATACAAAAAACTGCCATTATTCACCATCAAAAACCAAAAAACTGCCGCTAAAAAATATACGATCGCTCTGCTTGTTTGTATTAATTAATTTTGGATTGTTGCGCGCGTACCACCATCCTTCACCACCAAACCAACCAATCAACCAAAAAACAACCACAAACACACAATAAATCTATATAATCAATTACAAAACCTTATATCAAATTCTTATAATGAACGAATAATAGTCTAAAGGATTATGGTGTTGCCTCAAACAGATATACCTTCTGCCAGAAGTGCTTTAATGACATCCAAGGAGACACCGTTACACTGGGAGATGATCCACTGCAGTCACAAACGTAAGTAACAACATTTGAAATTTTATTATGTAAATAGCGCGGTATTCACTCATGGTGGTAAAGTGGCATTGTAGATATTGTACATGTTGTTAATATTGTAGATCTACAACAGTTTACAATACCATACCAACAAAATACAAGCAAGCTTAATTTACTACAGGGTTGTTAATTTACTCGACCTAAAAGTATTGTAAACATTGCAGTGTACTTTTACTAGGGTGCAGAACAGCTGATGAGAACAGTTTTGTTGTGAGTTTTATTTTGTTGTAGTCTTGTTTTGTGGTAGACAAAATGGGAAAAATAAAAAGAATGAAAGAATGGAGCGCAAGAAAATAAAATTTTTTATGGAAAAGGACAATAAAACTGAAACTAAATAATATACTGAAGATGATGTTTTGATTTGTTTACAATATTCATAAAACAACGTTCACACTTCGTTGTAAAAAACCCTAGTACATATACAACAGTACCCTAGTACATATATGAGTGAAAACCGCTAATATTTTATTTATAAGAATGATGGAGTCACGATAATTTTAAGAAATTTTATCTGAAAAGATTATACAGGAAAAATTCAGTTATCAAATAAAGTTATTATCAAATATATGCAGTATGTTTCGTCCGAAATTATTTCCACATAAAAATTTGTTCAAAAAGTAAGCAAACATAAAATGTAGAAACGTCAAAAATCTAGCCAGCAATCTATCATGTCGCTACTTTTTACTCCCCCAACTTTGTTGTGTAAAAGGTTTCTTATGAGAACGCTATTCATTGCCATTTTCTAAAAAGAGAAGTGAGCAGTTTGCAACTTTTTGGAGTACGGAAAGTTTTTTTTTTTTTTTTGAGTAATATGCAATGTTATTTAAAATTGTAAAAACTTGTTTATTCAGGAACATAACTATTATTTAACATTAAATGTAATATGTGGAAGCCATGGTACAATAATACAGGTAGCATTATCAAGCCAGCTGATGGTAATATAATGTGTCAATTGCATTGAATTGATGTCAAATTTTGACATCTTATGTTACCAACAATTGCCGATGCGGCTACCTGTGTATTTGTACCATGGTGGAAGCTCTATTGGTCTTCTATTAGAGGGCATTTTAATATTCTAAAGAAAGAAATTATAGTCTTCAATATAAAGAATTTTTGGTCTTCTATAGAAAGACCAATCTGACCACTATGTGAAGACCATCTGATCTTCTATAGGAAGACATTTTAATTTTCTATAGGGAGTCAATTTCTTTTTCTATGTAAAGAATTTTTTGTCTTCTATACGAAGACATTTTGTTCTTTCTGTTGGTCTTCTATTTGAAGACATCGTCTTTTAAAGAAAGACCTTTTAGTCTTCAATTTATATATTCTCTAGAAAGACCTTTTGGTCTTCTTTTTTACTCTTCTATAGGAAAACCATTTAGTCTTCAATGGAAAGACCTTTTTGGTCTTCTATAGAAAGGCCTTCAGGTCTTCAAAAGAATGACCTTTAGGTCTTCTATAGGCAGACCTTTTGATATTCTGTAGGAGGGAGGACCATTTGGTCTTCTATAGGAAGACCATTTGGTCTTGTATTTAAAGACCATTTGGTATTCTATTTGAAGACCTTTTGCTCCTATACAGGAAAACCTTATGCTCTTCTATATGAATTCCTTTTGGCCTTCTATTTGAAGACCGTTTGATTTTCTAAAGGAAGACCTTTTGATATTCTATAGGAACACATTTTGGTCTTCTATAGAAAAACCTTCTTCTATATGAAAAACTTTTGAAATCTA
Source organism: Musca autumnalis (assembly GCF_047663935.1). Taxonomy (NCBI): domain Eukaryota; kingdom Metazoa; phylum Arthropoda; class Insecta; order Diptera; family Muscidae; genus Musca; species Musca autumnalis. The sequence continues at coordinate 173,014,954 of NW_027411866.1, read as the reverse complement.
TAGAAATAAATTTTGGTCTTCTATAGGAAGACTTTTACGTCTTCTATTTAAATACCTTTTCGTCCTCTATAGGAAGAACTTTTGGTCTTCTATAGAAAGATTTTTGTCTTTTATAGGAAGAAATTTTAGTCTTCTACAGGATTTTATTTGAAGACCATTTGGTCATCTATAGGAATATCATTTGGTCTTTTATAGGAAGACCTTTGGTCCTTTATAGGAAGACTTTTTGTTCTTCTATAGGAATATCTTTTGGTTATTTATAGGAAGACCTGTTAGTCTCTAATAGGAAGAAATTTAAGTCTTCTATAGGATGACCTTTTTGGAACATTGCTCGTTGATGGTGACAACAACTCTTCACAACAGAGCCTTCATTACAAAACCCCTTACTAACCTACTATTTTAAGAGGGACATGTCGTGCGAAGTGTTTGGTTATTTTTAGGCCTCTAAAATAAGTGTTTACGACTTCTAGAAAGCACTTATTTAACTACTTATTTTAGTGGCCCAAAAAACACGTATTTCGCGGGACAAATCCTTGTTAAAATAATGAATTAGTATAGTAAGTGGATTTGTATTATTTTTGCTGGGAAGCTGGGTTCAGTCGCTTTTTATCAGTGGATGCCTCGAATTTCATATTGATCTTAGTTGCTCATATTACCTCACCAAATATATTTAGTTAAGTCTACCACTTGTTTAGGGCGCTCTCCAATAAAGAAATTTAAGAAAATTTTGACTGATGCACGAACATTGTTGTCGGCATTTAGTTAACAACAAAGGAGGAAAAAATTAACGAAGATGTTGGCATAGAAGTTCGGAAAATGATAGTCATCCCTGCATTAGAACGACACGCTTTGAGGAACATACCAACTTCTTCTCTATCGTTTGCTTACCAATCGTTCATCTTATTGAAGAATATCCATTGAACAAATTACAGGACACCTTGGTATAAAAAAGCTTTGACAAAATCGTGAGATTGATTGAGGGATTGGTTATATCAATCTACTACTGTGACTCAAATTTTGATTACACAATTTATCATTTAAACTCTTATCTTATTGCCTACCTTTCTTCTTCCCCCCCTCCCTTTTCTAGTCAAATTAAAAAGGATCAATTCAAAGAAATGAAAAATGATCATTTGGAACTTGAACCATTTGTTGATTGCCAAGAATGCGGTCGTAAACAGCATCAAATTTGTGTTTTATGGTTGGATTCCATATGGCCAGGTGGTTTTGTTTGTGCCCGTTGTCTGGAGAAGAAGAATTCCAAACGAAAAGAGAATAAATTCAATGCTAAACGTTTACACACCACTAAATTGGGTATTTACATTGAGACACGCGTCAATAATTTCCTCAAGAAAAAAGAAGCTGGTGCTGGTGAAGTACACATTCGTGTTGTCTCATCATCGGATAAGTGCGTAGAAGTGAAACCGTGGAAAATGGTGAAATGAATGCAGAATTCCCATACAGAGCAAAAGCATTGTTCGCTTTCGAGGAAGTTGATGGCATTGATGTTTGTTTCTTTGGCATGCATGTACAAGAATACGGGTCAGAATGTCCACCTCCGAATACCAGACGTGTATATATTGCCTATTTGGATTCGGTGCATTTCTTTAGACCCCGTCAATATCGTACTGCAGTATACCATGAAATTTTACTTGGTTACATGGACTATGTCAAACAATTGGGCTATACAATGGCTCATATTTGGGCTTGTCCGCCATCGGAAGGTGATGATTATATATTCCACTGCCATCCTACAGATCAGAGAATACCCAAACCAAAACGTTTACAAGAATGGTATAAGAAAATGTTAGATAAAGGTATGATTGAACGTACCATCCAAGACTACAAGGATATCCTCAAGCAGGCTGTAGAAGATAAACTAACGTCGGCAGCTGAACTGCCGTATTTCGAGGGTGATTTCTGGCCAAATGTTTTGGAGGAAAGTATAAAGGAGCTCGATCAAGAGGAAGAGGAAAAGCGTAAACAAGCTGAAGCTGCCGAAGCAGCAGCTGCTGCTGCCGCAAATGTATGTTTTTCTTAGAGAATGCAATTTTTGTTTCTGTAATTTACAATTTCTTTCCAATAGATTTTCTCAATTGAGGACAGTGATGTTAGCGGAGATGGTAAAAAGAAGGGCCAGAAGAAGGCCAAAAAATCAAACAAATCAAAGGCTGCTCAACGCAAAAACAACAAAAAGTCCAATGAACAACAGGCGGGTAATGATCTTTCGGCGAAAATCTATGCCACCATGGAAAAGCACAAAGAAGTGTTCTTCGTTATAAGGCTGCATTCCGCCCAGTCAGCGGCCAGTTTAGCGGTATGTTATACATATTACGCCACATATAACAAAATGTCAATGATAAATTGAATATATATCTTTCCATACTCCAACAGCCCATTCAAGATCCTGATCCATTGTTACAATGCGATCTCATGGATGGTCGTGATGCATTCCTTACCTTGGCTCGTGATAAACACTACGAATTCTCATCATTGCGCAGAGCACAATTTTCCACATTATGTATGTTGTACGAGTTACATAATCAAGGACAAGACAAATTTGTCTACACCTGCAACAATTGCAAAATTGGGTTTCAATACATAATCAAGGACAAGACAAATTTGTCTACACCTGCAACAATTGCAAAATTGGCTTGTTTCAAATCGGCTGGAGAAGAGCCATCATCCAGATCGAAGCCCAGTTTCTCCATTTTGTGAGGATGGCCAATCTTTTCATTACATATTGTACACAAGTCAAAGTCCTAAAAAGGAGAGGATGGAGACAAATGAAAACAATTACAAGTGGTAAAAATATAAAACATTTTGTGAGATTTGAATAAAATTCTACTTACATCACACACCGTACAATGGAAGCAATCCATACAGCGTTGTATACAATCTTTGGTTCATGCTTGTCAGTGTCGCGATGCCAATTGTCGACTACCTTCGTGCCAGAAGATGAAACGTGTGGTGCAGCACACAAAGAACTGTCCCATTTGCAAGCAACTTATTGCTCTGTGCTGTTATCATGCCAAACATTGCCAAGAGCAAAAGTGTCCAGTGCCTTTCTGTCCAAATATCAAACACAAGCTCAAGCAACAACAATTGCAACAAAAGTATGTAATTAATGTTGGTGTGTTTTTGGGTGGATGTGACATGTCAAGAACTAACAATTTGTTTCTTTGTATTCTTTTAGGTTGCAACAACAATATGTGTCATAATATGTGAGGCAGTTCGTTCGGACTAGAAGAATCTTTCATGCATATGAGAGAGGTCTTCCCGTTTCATCTTCGGAGATATTCGTGGGAAATAGATTTTATTCTGAATGATATTTTGCTCTCAAAAAATGTATATCCGTAATGTACATAGGAAATAAAAATATCAAGGCAAGGTCTATTTATATGAGGTAGAAGTGACAATCAGCTATATTTTTACTTTTTTGTAAATTTGGTTTTCAAAATATAATAGGGTCTATTCGTAAACGTGTAATAATAATGATCTACGACAGTTCTGAATGCTTTATTTTTAAATTTTGATTGAATATTGTTCTATTTTAGAGGATTTTCAAAATGTATTTATGTTTTTGGAACTACTCTATTGTACCTTGTAAAAATTGCTTATTTTGAGTACTTTAAGCTGTAATTACGTCATCGGGGGAAGTCATAGGATCTTCATATGGCAATGCGGATATGCTTAGGGTGTCTACTATATAGTCCAGTATTCAAATATATAATATAAAGTTCATAGCGCCGATAATTCGGCCATAACCTAAAAATCATCATGAAGACTGCCATTGAAAAGTAAATGGCTTATGTGGTAATGATATCACTGGCAAATTATTTCCCTTTAGCAGTCTTCATGGCGATTTTTAGTTTATGGCCGAATCATGGGGGCTATGAACTTTATATTATATATTTGAATACTGGATTATATAGTAGACACTCTAAGCATATTCGGAGTACCATATGAAGATCCTACGACTTCAACCGATGACGTAATTACAGCTTAAAGTACTCAAAATATGCAATTTTTACAAGGTCCGTCGTATATTTTCTACATTTTTTTTTGATATAAGGTGTGTACGATAACTTTCCCAGCAATAATTACTCAGTCAGTTCCAGCAACCTCTCTCAGTGAATTTTACTCTCTCAAACAAGAAAAATTGCAGAAAGTTATCGAACACCATTTCGCAAAAACTTGCAAGAAAGTCAGCTGTTTCCGAAAATGTATGAAATTTGTTTTTGTTTTGATATTTAAACCAAACGGAACAAAAACATATATTTTAAAATTACAGTTTACTTATTTAATCCTATCCACAACGATTTAGAATATAAAAAAATGTGCAATTGTGAAATTTTCTTTGTTAAAAGTGTTAACATTCCGAGTTGTTTACATTGAACGGGTGATTAAAAGTCAGCTGATCAGACTTGCAAATTTTTGCGGAACAAATTTTCTCAGTCACAAAACTCTCCAAAAATCTCTCCAAACTCGCTCTCTTTTGCTGGATAAATTTGTTATCGAACAACATTCAGTAAAAATTTGTACGAATTTGTACAAATTATTGGGTTATCGTAAACACCTATATACTCACCATAACTATTGCAAAAACGATTTGTATCGAGCGTACAACATCTCCTTAATATATTAATGTCGAAAAACCCACAAAAATATTTTTTTGTACCCGAAAATAACGAAAGTCCGGGTTAAACTCTCAAAACTGATTTTGAACTATATCTCAAAAACAAGAGCTGATGGAAAAAAAACCGGGACCGGATTTGAAACTAACTCGCCGATTTCATCTAGAAACAACTGCAACTTCCATTGAAACAAAAGTCCTGTTGACCTGTGTAATTGGGCCATGCACATTATAGCTCCGTTCCAGTACTTTTTTAATGCTAAAATGTTCAAAAGAGAAAACCGTCAAAAACGAGTTCAACGCACACATTTTTCCTAAATGTACAGGAACGAAAAAATGGCAGAAATGTCAAAAAAACTGGAACAAATGTCAAAGTCGGCGTGTCAGCCAATCGGAAGCCGGCAAACATGTAGCACATTTTTGCTCGCTCAAATTTGTCGTGTAAAAAGTTTCTAAAGAGAGAGCCATTCAGCGCCATTTTTGTTCAAAGAGAAGTGAACATTTTGCAACTTCTTTGGTGTACGGGAACGCATTTCGGTGAAAAATGTTCAAAATGTGTTAAATGTGTAAAAACTTTTTAGTTCTGGAACGAAGCTTATGTTACCATCAGCTGGCATGATAATGCTACCTGTATTATTGTACCATGAGTAGCATAAGCTCTGTTCCTTTACGTGCAAGAATCTTCAAGTTTTACAACTTTTTACTCGAAAAGCGTTCCTTTACTTCAGACACCATACAATTCATTGGAAGCAGATTACAACTTTTGCTACTTTTGCCGGTTTTACCACTTTCAAAAGTTAAGGAACAGACCAATAATTGCTCTGTTCCAGAACATGCAAGAAGCTACTATTTTTTTTACTACGATAACATTTTTTCCTTTATGTTATCGGAAAAAATAGTAAAAATTAGTAGATTCTGGCAGTTCTGGAACATACCAAATATTAGCTTTGTTCTCGTACTTTTTAATAGTAAAACTCGTAAAAGAGAGAACTGTAAAAAAATTATTCTCACATAAAGGTTTTTTGAAATGGTTCGGGAACGAAAAAATGCAAAATACGTCAAAACAATTGAAACAAATGTCAAGGTCAGCGTATAAGCCAATCAGACGCCGGCAACCACTTTACTATTATTTACACGCTCAAATTCTTCGAGTAAAAAGTTTTTTAAAAGAGCGTCATTCAGCGCCGTTTTTGTTTAAAGAGAAGTGAACATTTTACAACTTTTTTGTGTACGGGAACGCTTTTTCGAGTAAAATGTGTAAAAGTGGTAAAAATTGTAAAAAGCATGGTTTAATAAGAAAGGTTAGCCAAAGCCTTATGTCAATTTAAATTTTTTTCATTCGAGTATGCCTAAAACTTCAAAACAATATAAATAAACTGTGTATGTGTGTGTGGTGTTTGAATAATATGCCCAGTGTTCGAAAATAAACACTATGGAATCGTACCGTATCGTTCTGTACCGTACCAAGGTGGATAGGTACGCTACGATAATGTACCGTACCGGTACACAAACACTAAAAAATATTTTAGTGATACTGTACCGGAGCACAACGAAAATCTTACTGTACCGACTGCGGTACACAACGATTTTTAGTGTACCGACTGCGGTACGCTACGATTTTTTAGTGAACCGACTGCGGTACAGTACGAATATCGTAGTGTACCACTGGTCGGTTCACTAAAACATAACGTACCGGTAATGTACCGCACGTGTGTTTTTTGTAAATTGTGATGAAAAATTATATGTTTGATGTTTTTGAAAATAAGGGCAAGAATAGTAACTAAAATTCAAGATTATATAAATTAAATGCATGAATGTGGTAAATTCGGTCGGTATACGAATGTTAAGAAAATTAGTATAAAATATGAAATTAGCTAAAATTTCCAACCAATACATATTTTAATAAATTTGCCCTCTATTATAGTATTAGGTTTAAAACCCATAATATTAATGTATGTATTTCTATTTACTCGCTTTGAGAAAATTTTATTATGGGCTCATTAGGGTCCTTGTAGTCAATGTACATATTAAAACACTGCTTTTTAAATATTATTTGTTCCCTAGTTAAAAATTAGACAGTTTTTACAAGTAAAAAGGGGTGATAATGCATGTATCATAAAACCATTTCTATGAATGGAAAAGAATAACGTTAATATGTTGGTGTCATAAGGATGTTTATTTGCGGCAAAAGTCAATTCATAGAAAGGTTATGTTTGTTGTCCAATCCACATGAACAAACAAAACAGCCACAGTCGGATCACTAAAGATTGAGTCTCCAGGTAGTATATTTTAAAATTTTAATATGTTTATTCTGTTGAAGTTTTAATGTTGATATGTTTGAATTAATTAAAATAAAATTGCATAAAACATAAAATCCGTTTGTAATAGGTAACAAAAAAAATGGTAAGAATCAAGGCACAATTACACAGGTAGTGGCAATGTAAAAATTTGAATATGTTATGTCAAAACTTTCTTTATGTTGTTGGGGAAATTACAACAAAAATAATTTTTTTATAAAGTGATTTTACTTTTCATATTTGATCAGCTGGTGTGATACCACTTCCTGGTAGTTCTGCCATGGTAAGAATATGAGAATAATGCCTCCAAAAACTCAAACTTTCTGCTGGTAGAATACGTTTACGTTTGTCCATAATTTATCCCACCGAAATGGCTTAGATTTGGTATCTAGTGTCCGTTGGGGTTATATATGCATTCCTATAAGAATTTTCGGTACAGGTCCACGTTTTTATATAGCCCCCATAGAACGGTTCCGCCGATATTGATTATTTTGAAGGTTGTAGCCACGTTATCCAACCGAATTAGTTGAAACTTGGCATTTAGTCTATGTTGGGAGTATAAAATATTCCGACGGAGAATTGTCTGCACAGGTTCATGTTTTGATATGACCCCCATAGAAATGTACCGCTCGAATTTTGCTAATATTAGATAGAAAATAATAATAAAAACAATTATAAAATATTTTGTTGCACTTTGTTGCAGCTAAAACTTTACAAATTTGGTAAGAAATATATGTACTAAAAATAAAATAAAAAATCTACGCGCCATCCCGCGACACTCCCTACTAAGATGCTTTAACAAAGTACAGAATTTGAAAGAAAAGCGGATGTCACGTGATTTACATATGTGTAAAATCCGAGTTACAATAAATAACATATTATATAAAATATTTTTTGCTCACCTGTCTTCACGAAAAGCTTTAAAATTACTTTGTAGGAAGACTGCATACGACGATCGCAAATTTACTACTAAAATATATTATAAAAACCAGTCCATAAATTGTGAACAAAAAATTAAACGTTATTTTGCTTTGGCTGATGTAAAACAAATTATTGTAACTGTCGTTAGATTCTGTGGACACCTTAGATCAATACTGCACCAATAATTTTTACATAGGCGTATGTGATTTTTTTAAGTTTTGGCGCGCTATATCTGTATTTTTTCCACTGTTCGTTTGGCCAAAAAAACATCAATGTGACACCAACACGTGCCTTATTACTTTATACAAATATTTTGGATATACATATGTATATAACACAATTATGGGGTCAATTTATATAGTCTTCCATAATAAAACAAAAAACCATTAAATATTTTACATTTTCTCATAATTCATAAAAACACATGTATGTTACATTACAGATACGTATATTATTTTCATTGTTCCAACAATACGAACTACGAAGTTTTACGGCTTCGTCCTTTTCAGTAGTACCACAAAGTAACAGGCAAAATTCTCGTTGATCGTCCACATTACCTTGCTATGAATAGATTTTCTGTTATTGGTGCCGCCAATAATAATGATTTTGCACGAGGGGATTTTTAAACATCCTTATGACATCAATTAGTAACCTCATACTGGTGTTATGATAAATACATTCCATATTGAAAAAATCATAATAAAATTTGTAATTTGGCTACAAATACTTTTAAATGTGTAAATAAACATAGCTTGGAAAAAAACCTTAGTGATGAACAGTACTGTTCGCTACAAACAAAATAGATGGGTATTTTTTGTTGGTACTGGTAATATTAATGTGGATTGTATAGCAAATATTAAATTTTTCTGAATAATCTTTTTCCAAAAAATGCTAATAACATCAAAAAAAGTAAAATTATTCTTTACTCATTCATGTAAATGATTTTATAATTCACGATTTTCTTAAACAACATTATATTTTCTAGTAATTTTCTCAATATTTATAAACGATTAAAATGTAATTAATTTATACAATATTGAATTTTATTTATTATACTTGCCTTCTTTCCCAAGAAAGCATATAACAATTCATAATTTCTCATAATTAAAAAACACATGTGTGGTACATTACCGGTACGTTATTTTTTAGTGAACCGACCAGTGGTACACTACGATATTTTAGTGTACCGACTGCGGTACGCTACGATTTTTTAGTGTACCGACTGCGGTTCACTACAATTTTCGTTGTGCTCCGGTACGGTACGCTAAAATATTTTTTAGTGGTTGCGTACCGGTACGGTACACTAAAATATTTTTTAGTGATACCGTACCTGGTACGGTACGTTATTTTAGTGTACTGTTTCTTTTCGAACACTGAATATGCCAAACAATTTTAAAAAAAATCGAATTCAATGATTTTTAAAATTGTTTTTAGACCATTTGTATGGAAGAAATTGGTGAGATTTGCATGGAAACAATCAGTTCATCATATTCACAACTCGATTATGTGGAGAAAACTTAACGCTTCATTCATTTTTCGCATTTTTTATAAAATGCTCAAAAAATTCATTGTAAACAAACCCACTTGTTGCTTTTATTTTGAAGTTTTAGGAATTCAAGAAAAACAAGGGTTCTATAGATTTTTTCATTTAAATCTACCTCTTTACTTATACCATGTTAAATGGTCTGTTCCCGTACTACACATTTCTACACATTTTTACTCCGATAACCGATTTTTCCTTTATGTTATCGAAAAAAATAGTAAAAATGTGTAGAAATGTGCAGTACTGGAACAGACCAATTAAGTTTTTAGTTATAAACATTTGAGGTGTCGCCAGTTTGCTTTAAGTTATCGATGACGGTTTGATTATCGAATCAATGTCACAACAAGTACATGAAAATAATCGCTGCAATCGATCAAAAGTCCACTTATACAACCCTACATTTTGTCCTAATAAATTAAAGTGTACAAAACTTTTTGTGTTTTAACAAAACACTTTAAAGAACAATAATTTTGAAATAATAATTATAAGGAAATCATTATGTCGTACCCAAATTACGGTGTCGCAAGTGATGATGAACGATTTGCAGACTATAATGATGATTCTCGTTCCAATAATAACTTTGAACCGAACAACTATGATAGTGAAGAAGGTAAGATGAGAGTGAAAGGCAAAAATACATTACTTTGTTAATTAATTCGTGTAATAATTGTTGGACTAATATATTTCTTAAAGATACGGATGATGCCAGTGAAACAGAATTTCGTAACAATGGACGAACTCCCAGCTATTCTAGTTCCAATCAAACAACAAATGGCACCAACAACACCAACAACCACAACCATGAACTTAAAGAACAGTACGTAAACAATATAAGATACAGGGTGTTTGATTGAAGTTGATATTTGGATTTTTCTTCTTTTTTCGTCAGGATGTATCAACACAAATTGGCCAGCTTGAATAAACAACTCGAAGAACTAAAGAATCTAACACATCCGGAGTATTTAAAGCGCCTTAAGAAGCTGGAGTATCAATATAAGGAAAGATTAAAATTAAATGAAATCTATCGAGACTATTTAAAAGAATGTGTCGAGAGAGATTATATATTGGAAAAGAAAGCAGCTCAAAAAGAATATGATGAAAAGAAGGTAAGTTGACGAAATTAAAGTAAAATATTTAAATCAACACTTTCTAAAAACATCTCCAACATTGACACCAACAAGTATAGAGTAGGGGTAAGGACAAATATATACCTTCTTGGGAGTTTAAATAAATTTGAAAGTTCAATAATGGACGCTGTACGGAATGACAGGTTTGCTTGTATATATTGAATCTATGAAGTTTATCTTTAAAACAAGTAGAATGCCTTGAAGGGCCGGTGTAAGATTAAGGTAGCATTTGACATGACTTTTTCGCTTGAAAATCGATGTTTTCAGGAATCGCTTGCACTGATGATTTAACTACATGGCGATTGAAATTCTTTGTCTGTTGATGGTTCAGAGTGGCGAGCGTCCGTTCCACCTTTCGATGTTTAACTTTTGTCTTAATTTATGTTCTGATGACATAGGAAATTATGTCAATTAGCGCCGAGAATATTTTTGCGAGAAAACTTAAAATTTTTTATGAAAATTGTGTTTTTGAAAAAAATAACTTTTTTCTAAAAGGTATCTTTTCCTGCAGCCAAAAAACTTGGGAGGGTAATATAGGTGTATCTTTATATGCTAATCCCTTGTTTTTTGATTGGCGTTTATACTGCCAGTGCCTGGGTTAAACCACGCCGTGGAGGAGCGATCAAAATTTACAATGGAGGAAATGTTATTAGGTACGGCAAATCATTCGAAGCTTTAGATCTTCACTGTATCTCCACGGTTATGTTGAAACAGCTGGATGAGCCGGGAGTATTTCACGAATCTCACATCGTGCCCGAAGTCTGGAAAATAATCAAGGTAGTTCCGCTACCCCGAAGCAACGACTCAACCAGAACAACCCGTGCGAGAGGAAAGTTTTGGTGGCACCCACTCGACTTATCAAAAGCCTTTGATACTATCAAGCACTCCGCAAACTATCCTTCGACCAAATTTGAAACGTTGGGTAACAGTTATATCTGTGGATGCCAGTCGTATGTGGAATTCATGAACAAGAGTAGAGTGGGACGGGGATTTCCGGAACTGTTTAAGCTCTTGTAACCCGCCCCTCCAGACGGTATTGAAATCGTAACTTATGTAAATGATTCTACGATCTTGGCGTCAGATTCCTTCCCTGATGTCATTTGCGCAAGGCTGGACTTCTATTTGATGTATGTTACCACATTTTCCACGCGAGAAATATAAAATATCCGCCACTAAGCCTACGGCCACTCTGTTCACGCCATGTACTGCAGGGATGAGCAAATAGTTGAATGTCCTGGTCAATAGTGACCTGAGATGTATGAACAAGGTTCTCAAGTCCCTTGCCGGCAGCACTTGGGGGTCAACCTTGCTGATCACATATAATGCAATATGCCGGTCTGTGGCAAGGTGTGCGGTGCCAGCGTGGTCCGCGAACATAAGTGCAACGCGATTAAAGAACATTCAAACCTGTCAGAACGCCGCACAATGGCTCAGGAATCGATTTTCCTGGCCAAAAATCAAAATTTTGTTTTGTCAAAGATATTTAATTTCTATATGGGATTCGATAGTAAACATATTGAAACTAAGGAAACCAAAAAATTACAAATATTGGAAGACAAGCATTTTCCCAATTTTTGGGAAATACGTAATTTTTGCAAATTTCTGGAGAAAGACGAAGCTATGTCTCTGAAACTATAACAGTTTTTGTGTTCATTGTTTTTTTTGTAAGGTAGGTAGGATTGTGGCCTTTAAAAATAGTTTCAGTAAATTACCATAGCGTTTACACAACATGATCTATTTTATTTTTCCTCGGGTACTAAATTTTATGAAATTCCAAATTTAGTGGACTAGAACTTTTGTGGAACAACATGTTCTGTTTTCACGGAAAGATGCCCGAAAGTCTCCTCTTCCAGCCCATATGTACTTTTGTACCCGTCCCGTTCCGTCCGTTTAACACTTTTTTCAATTGATTGAAATTACATGGGTAAAAATGTGTATTTTTCTATACTGTTTCCGTATGAATTTTTTGAGTATATGAGTTTTTATACGAGTTATATAAGTTTTATTAAAACCCAAGGAGAATTTTTTTAATTTTTGAAAAAATTTTAATTTTTTTTGTTAAATTTTTTTTTTTTGCAAATTTTTGAAAAATTTTTTTTCGACATTTTTTCGAATTTTTTTTTTTTAGTTTTTTTGATAATTATTTTGTTTATTTGTTGGTGTTTGACCATCTTTAATACATAGGAAGATATAAAAACCACAAAAACACTCATATTTTGATGAAAAATAATTAAAAAACTCAAAAGTTTAACTTTGACCTATGAATTTCTCTGCAACTACCGGACCGAACATGACCGTTTATAATTCGTCTGAAAGCTGATTGTGTTATCTGTCTAACAAAAAAAAAAGAATTATGAATATATCTCTATCCGTTCAAAAGTTACAGAATTTTGACCAGGAAAAAACGATTCTGAACCACTGTGCGCCGCCCTGGGAACTGCCCAGGCATTTCAAGACTGATCTTTGTGATCTGGCTAGAGATGTTCTATGAAATAAGAGAGAACTCCTAGATCAGCAAGCATATCAAGAAAGGGCCAAAACATGTGCCCAGCATGCGTTACAGGTCCGCACAACACCCTGCACCTTTTCAACTGTCCCGCCAAGCCTAATCTTTGTGATATAGAGGAAGAGATTGCGTACAGTATTGCGTGGAGAGATCATCAGATAAAATATCTGATTGTGTGACCCTTTGGTAATAGGAGTTGTTTTAGTAGTTATAAATATGAGAATCTTCAGTCAGTAGAACTTGAAATCGATCTGGACTCGATTTACGTGATAAAGATGTTCTTCGGTCTTCTCATCATCGGAAATTTTGTACTGAAAACTGCATATTTCTTGTATTGATACCATCAGGGTAAAGAAAAAAAGAATTTTACGGAATATATAATAGTTGTTTCATTTCCACAAAACACATTACATTCATTAATTGACCCCAAAGACAAGTTTTTTCATACGATATCGCCTCGCAATTCATTTGTACACAAATTTTAAAAGAACATTGCTTGAAAAATTGTATATTTTCAGATCGATTTAAAAGACAACATTTTAACAGATTTTGAAGAACGACGGAAACTAATAGAAAATGAACGTTATAGTCTGGAATTAACAAATGACTCAATGGAGGTTCGTAATTACAATTAAGTTTTTTTTTGTTATTGAATTGCGGTATTAATGCATCTATTTGTAAACAGATTAAACCCACAGTGACACGTAAATTGCGTAGAAGACCTAATGATCCAGTGCCAGTAGTTGAAAAAAGACGTAAACCTACCACCGGCCAATTTTTGGTATATTTGTTAGATGAAAAAGAAATTGAAAATGATCTTAAAACAATACAAAGGGGAAAACCTTTAACACCAAGTAAGTGTTTATTATGGAGTAAACCTTAAACATACAAAATTATACATTTATACAATTTTAGCATTACAACAGAATGGAGTTTCTGTCAGTAGCTCATATGGTTCGAATAATCACCAACAATCCCCCATGGTATCTGATAATGGTACTACTCAGTATGTGGAAACGCGCATAGAAGATGGCAAACTATTATATGAGAAACGTTGGTTTCATCGTGGCCAACAAATTTATGTAGAGGGCAAGGATCTGCCAAAATTTGCAGCTACCATTACCGCCATAGGAAATGAAGTGGTAAATCTATTAACAAATCAATGTAATAAAGCAATGACATATGTTTAACTTATTTCCGGTTTTTAGGTTTGGGTTAAAAAGGTCAATGACAGTAGCAGTAGTAAGGTTAAAATCAATATGTCCCATTTAGCCAAGGGTAAGGTGACAATAAAACGACGTGCCAACTGATGACACCTTAACACTTCTAAACAACAACCAGCAGTTGCTTTTACTCCACCATCCATTAATAAATTAAATTAATTTATCATATACATATTTTATTATATTTCTGCTTAGGAAAACAAAAGTCTTTAGTTTTTTTTGTAAAGCATTGAACTGTTGATTTAGTTTTTATTATTAATAATAGTTTTCTTCTTATAAAATCTTCCAACCAAGCGATATAAAATTAATCGTTTATTGTAAAGAGAGAATATCGAAATAATTTTTATTATATGTTTTAGTTTCTTTTTTATGTATAATTGCAATTAATTTATTGTTTTTTCCTTTCATTTTAATACAAAAATATCCATCAAGTCGTTTCTTTTTTGTTTTCTCACCAAAAAAAGTTTCTTTTTGTGTAAATACGCATTGTAATGTTTTAGAAAATGATTAACAATAACGTCGTTTTTAAACATAGTCTTATCCATAAAACAAAACATCGATCACTGTGAAACGTGATTTTCCAAAAAAATATACTTAAAAATTCCTCAAAGAAGAAACTTTGTTTAGTCTCTGAAGGTAATAGGTATTAAGATTTTTATTGTTTAAATATAATGTATTTATATAAAAAATATTTTGTTTTTTAATTAAGTTATTTAAAAGAAAAATTAACAATCTTTCATTGTAGGTTCAATTGTAGATGCTTAGCAGATAATTACGATACGGAATATTAATATTGATAATGATGGTCCTTCACAGAAATGACACATTCGTGTAGCTTTTATATATATAACATTTTTGTTATGTCTGCACTATGACATAATTAAAACGCGCGGTTGATCATTGTTAAATATTAAACATTTTGTTACACAACATTAGAAATTAAAAAGGAATTAGACGTGTAACACTGTTTAAGGTTATAAAAACAAGCCTATGATAACGGTTAGATATTGATATTGGTCTCCTTAGGACCACCAACGCCTCCTATGTGTCGTATTTAGTACTGCATTTGCTGTTATCGTGAATGACCACCAGAAGGCACTTGTTAGTCCGGTAATCCACCTGCTGAAGTAGGCCCAATCCCTTGCTGTTGTTGCAGCATTTGTATAAGTTGTTGTTTCTTTCTCTTGATCCGTTTTTCTTCCAGTTTCGTTTGTATTTTGTAGACCTCTCGGCTATCAGGTGGTAATATTCTTATCGAGGTTTGGCCATTTCATACATATACATTGGAGTCCAAATTGTGCATGCGTATGTCTAAAATGTTGAATGGGTCATATATGGGGAAAATTGCTTGCGAAGGTCATCTGTGACAAGTTATCGCCAAACTTTGTATTCGTGCGTTGCGGCACCTGATACATTTGTTTCGCCCTGTAATCCTCCTGCTGAAGTAGGTCCAATACCAACACCTTATACGTTGGTTTGGTCCATCCAACCCAAACATGTTAAATTTGCTTTCATTGGCAAAAATAACGGTCTGTTTAGGATAGATCGACCAATTAAGGTATGGCGTATATCAAATAAGGCCTTGGATCCTAACCAAACAATTTCAACCGTAAAGCACGGAAGAGAATCTGTTATAGTATGGGGTTGTATGAGTGCTTCCGGTATCGGGAATATTGTCTTTATCTAAGGAATTATGGATAAGATGTGTTATTTAAACACTCTGATGGATAATTTGAAATGTTGCGCTGAAAAATAGGATTTGGGATAACATTCCAAGATAATAATAACCCAAGCACAATTCAAACATTGTTCGAGAATGGATGCTATATAACTAGTGATTCAAAGACCTCCCCAATCCCCGGATTTGAACCCTATAGAAAATTGATGGAGTATTTTAGAGACAAATATAAGAAGTCATAACATCTAAAGTATAGGAACCCTGAAAAATGCTTTGCTAGAAGAATGGGGAAAATTCCGATTGGTGTTTCAGTATTTATATTGGTAAAAATTTCTACAAAACAGCAATTTGAAATGCTGCTTGAAAAAATGGATGCCCAACCAAACGTAGCTCGTGGAGCCAAACATTTTGGCGAAACTAAAGCCACTTTTGATGAGGTGTGAAAGAATGTTGCGGAGCAATTAAATAGTTGTGGCACAGAGTAGTTTAAATCCAAACTAAAGAAAAAGTTTCTCAAAATAAGAAGAACATTACAGCTACAGGAGGTGGACCATCACAAGAAATATGTTTGTCGTCGATGGAGCAAGTGGTAGCAGACTTACTGCAAATCAATGTGGTTTCAAATCCTGCAGGTGCGATGTACGGAATTGAAGAGACATGGGATCATAATAACAGTGAAATTAAACAAACTGCTGAGGTAGAAAATGAAAAGCCTCAAAATGAAGTAAAAATTTACAACGTACTTGCCAACAAAACGTTTAAACTAAAATATCCTTTTCTATCCAGATATAAATGGCGAACATCTTCCTTTGGTCCCATTATAAGTACGTGTGTTGCGTCAATGCATCCGACAACGCCCGGGAAATTTGTTTTTGAATAAAAAAAGTTTGGTTAATTTGGAAACAATCCATATTTTACACAGTTTTTCTTTACTATCATCAAAAAATAGTTCCACTGAACTTATCATTTTAGATAACTATAACTTTATGTACTCGTATATACAGTCAACCAAAAAAGACTACATACACCCTATAAATCCCGGGTTTTAAGGGCAAGGAAGCATTTTTATGAGAATCCAAGTACAAAGATCTATTTCATATCCCTAATAAACAATATTACATACAACAAAAATATATTCCATAATACGAATAACGGTAAATTCTATAAAAATTAAAAAATTAATAGGGAAAAAGTGTACATACACCCAATGAAATATTAAGATTACCGTAAAATGTATGGAATAAGCAATACAAATTTTACATTTTATTGCTTTATCGAATGTCTCTGGTTGTCTATGATATATTTTAGACAAACTAGGAACATATTTGTACTTTAATTGACGTTATTTAAGGTCAGACTTCGCGTATAACTCGTTAAGGCAGACCCTTGCAGATTTCTTTGAGTTTTTCAGTCTGGTATTTTATGAAACCCCAGGAAATACAGTGGGACTAATTATTTTGAGATCCTAGAGCGCTTTGAAGTTGTCCTTATGGATAATATATGATCCTGAGCTTCGCTAAATATACGAATTCCTGAGTTTTTCATAAATTTTATAGTTTTCACAACATTCCAAAGGGCAAATTACATGCAGAAGCCTTCGAATTACCTTGTAATAAGGTCTGGTAGAATCATCGAGCATCCATTGAATCAGAAATGAAAAAGTATCCGACATTTATAGCGCTTCAAGTGACCCTAACGATCATAATACGAGAGCATACAAGTAACAGTGTAAATTTCATACAAATTTCATGCATTCTTTGGTGGTGCTTTTATTTTGATGCTTTGGAAACTTTAGGGGCGGGTTTGTAGAATAATGTTGTACATTTCTGATTGAGTTAAGGTCCAAAAATGTATTACAAGGTAATTCCAAGGTTCTTGCTTGTAATTTGACCCTTGGAATGCTGTGAAAACTATAAAATTTATGAAAAACTCAGGAATTCGCATTTTTAGAGAAGCTCAGGGGCATATATTATCCATAAGAACAACTTCAAAGCGCTCTAGGATTTCAAAATAATTAGTCCCACTGTATTTCCTGGGTTTTCATAAACTATCAGACTGAAAAACTCAAAGAAATCTGCAAGGGTCCGCCTTAACGAGCTATACGCGAAGTCTGACCTTAAATAACGTCAATTAAAGCACAAATATGTTCCTATTTTGTCTAAAATATATCATAGACAACCAGAGACATTCGATTAAGCAATAAAATGTAAAATTTGTGTTGCTTATTCCATAAATTTTACGGTAATCTTAATATTTCATTGGGTGTATGTAAACTTTTTCCCTATTATTTTTTTAATTTTTATTGAATTTACCGTTATTCGTATTATGGAATGTATTTTTGCTGTATGTAATATTGTTTATAAGGGATATGAAATAGATCTGTGTTCTTGGATTTTCATAAAAATTCTTCCTTACCCTTAAAACCCGAGATTTATAGGGTGTATGTAGACTTTTTTGGTTGACTGTATTTGCTTTTTACCTGCGTTAAAAATGCGTATTTTTGACGTTTTAAAACACATAGCTTCGCAATTGTTAAGTATTACGACGTTAAGAAAAATAGTACTTCACAAATTTGCAGTCTTTTGCCAAGCAACGGACGATACGGAAGTCAGCCTGACTTCCATTAATTCGCTTATAATGACCTAAAATACTGAAAAACATATTATGAAATGACGATACGAAAGTCAGCCGATATATGTAGTCCGGAATCACATGCACTCAAGATTCAACCTCTTTCCCGCTGTAATCTGGTGTATGATTCGAAACGATTCTTGATTAATAAATAAATATTTTCATGTTATTGTTTTTTTCTTTAACAAGAGATCTACTGAGCAATAAAAATGCATCACATCTGTATATATAATTTATTACAAGTTAATTGATATAAGTGTTCCATTCTAATCGTGATGATTTTCAATACAATTTTGAAATAAATCTGGTATTGGTTTTATTCCTACTTGAATAAGTAATAACTTACATAAGGAAACAAACACTGTTATTAAATATTGAGATATTTTAACATTCGTACATATGTATATGTATACTACAACTTAAATATTGCATATAATAAAATAATGCTTTGTCTTTGGCTCTAAAAATTCTACTTTTTCAAAAAACAAACAAATAATCCTCCAAATTTATATTCATTTTTCTTTGGCTAAACTCATAAATTCAGCACAAATTTCTTCATTTATCTCTTCAACTTCTGGTATGTTCGACATAACCCACGTTTCATCCGTACTTTCTAAGCTTTCACAACATATGGGACAGGTTTTATTATTGACATTCCTGGAAAAATAATGGCAATAAGGTTAGTTTATATTTCTAGTGTTTAATTAAATTGTTTACCATTGCTCAATACATGGTGTACAAAAGGAATGTGTACATGGTAGAATAACCTCAGTTTGTCTGTCTAAACATATTGAACACTCATCGATGTGATCATTATGGTTACAGGTTGACATTGATGGGCTAGTAAGACCGCTGCTACTATCCGAACTATTACCCATGGCATTCATAAACATTGACGTCGTGAATTGCGATGGCAATGGGTGCCGTTGTTGACTATTTACTGACTCCTCATCATCTGGTGTTGATTGGGAATTTCGTCGTTGTTCCTTTGAATATAAAAAAATATTTAATTAGTATTTATAAATACATATGAATTTAAAAGTAATTTAAGAAAGTGTTTTAGTTCCTATTTTATGATATGAGAGTAAACAACAAAATAAATGTTTTCACGGCGTGTTAGCGTTCAGAGCCAAAACTCAGTACTTCCAAAGCCTGCGCTAAGCGTTTGCCATGGAAACCATACAGATTGTGTGGACAAATATCGACCACTGTAAAACATAAATTGCAAAAGCCACTCCACAGGCGATATGTTTGACGAGCCGCTGCCCACCGCGAAACATAATGAAAAACATTGCAAAATATTATCGGTCATTAAGCTCGACTCCAACGAGAATTAAATTAATATTAAAAATAATCTTTGCCCTAATAAGCAAAATTTTCAAATTTAAAAAAATGTTATTTGAACCAAAATATGTCCAACAAGGTTTCCTTATGATACCTCCTACTTCTTAATTTATCACAGATAGCTGTGGAATGCGCAGATATTGACCCATCTATCTAAACAAATGTGACTTGATTTCATAGTCCTCGTATAGAAGGAGCTACGAGATCAATTAGATAGAATCACATACACGCATACGTTCTCACAACATTCCCTCTCATATCAATGAGAGTCCGCCGATTCATATTGGCTCAATGATATGGGATCTACTTAGCCGAGTCCGATCGGCGTGTCTTACGACATCACTTGTAGAGAAGTTTTTCATGACTGAAATACCCAGGAAATGTTAGCCAACATTACATTAAGGGGATTTGCCACCGCCGAAAATATTGATGTTCTGACGCACAATCATACGTGTACGAACATTCAGGCATTCGATGTTGTAAAAATGTGGCCGTGGACTCAGTGGCGGAAGTTTTCATATTTCTCGTATGGAAGAAGATGGCTACAAGAATAATGATATACGCAGTGAGCCGATTAATAAAAATGTGATGATACGTTGCCTTCAGACACCGTGTTTAAGCTGCAGAGTTGTAATGAATTCACAGTCTTCGCTTTCAGTAGTGTAAGAATTAGTGTCACTAACGACTTTAGTGAAATACTCGACTCCTCGTACGTCCAGCTTTTCTAACATCGCCGTTGAAATTCCGTAGATACATACATCTGTAACATAATCCATCGCAATTTTGGTAGTACTTCATCAGCTTCATCGCAAACGTTTTAAAACACTTGGCATAAATAGAATACACTCCCACCAGGCGGAAAAATCTGGAAAAATTACCACAGGTAGATCTTGTTGTCCTGATCACAAATATATAAACTTTTCCGGGGGAAGTCCATACTTCCCGAGATATGGGCCTCTTAAGTTCCGAAAATTCCCTTGTTAAAGTAAGAAAAAAATTTTAAATTAAAAAAAATGTTTTCGTGCCCTAAATTGGCTCCTTTCCATAGAAGAAAGTCTTAAATCCCCAGCCGAAGGCCGGCTACTTAGAAAAAACTTACAATTAAAAAAAAAAAATTAAAATTTTTTCCGTCAGCTGGTAGAGTATTCAATTTTTTCCAAACACTTCACTACATTGCTAATAACCTTGGATGACTTCAATTGTCGAAACATCCTTCCCAATTTTAGAATTCGGCAACAATGGGGGTGTTTATCGACAAATTGAAGTCTTCAGTAAGGTAATCACGTTTCTAAATGTCTCAGAATTCGGAATTCAATTGTAAACTGTGATAATATCTCCTGGAATGAAATGGAAGAGGTCTTATGTGAATTCATACTCATAGTCCTGTAACTCTCGGTGTGTTCGTCAATTTGCCTTTAAAATTACTTGAATGCACAGACTTTTGCGATTATTCCTTGAGACAACAACGTAATTAATTTTACTTCCTTTACTAGGCGTATGTATTTTTTAATGCACATTTAAAGAACAGTGTTATCTCTCCCTTTAACATTATGACTAACTCGCATGTAAAACTTTAATAACCTTACCAAAAGCATTTCTTTCCAATGCCACCATATATAAAGAACATATTTATTTGTTCGTGTTGTGGACGTAGTACACTCAACTCATTCCAACCGTGCATAATTATTTAGTCATTGTTAATATCGTCTTTTTAATAATAATATTTCCCCTTAAAGCCGCTTAAACTTTTCTCACAAAAAGTTTATCAATAATTACCATACCCTCTAAAAATTATCCACAACAATATATTAAAAATTAATATGAATGATAAAATGCTTTACAAATTATTACCCTTCGTTTTTCACTGCTCACCAGACTCTCCAAGTGGGCTTGAAATGTCTTGAATACACACAAAAATTGCTTGAGATTAAGAAATTTATATGAAACGATTTGTCTTGTCTCGGGATTCACTTTTACACAAGCTATCTTAACGGTAGCTTTCCACAGTAGTGATGTGTCTGTGCCATTTTTAACCAAGAACACCAGTTGCTTTCCATTGGGATCTATGCATTTTCGGGAACTAATTGAAAAAAAGAAAAAATCAATATTATGAACATTTATAACTGGACACGGATAACTTACAGCGCATTTAAATTACCCAGACAAGTTTTGAACTCTTCATAAGTTAAGGAATTCATTTCTGATAAAACTTTTGTATGACGTACTAACTGCATATGAACGCTATCCACATCCGGCAGAGAATCTGCCAAACTCTGTGCCTGTCCCATTGTTGTTTAGTTTTACTTTCCAACAGTCTTTGTACACAATAATGAAATTTATTATCCACAATAATGTATGTATGTGAAGCTCCTCCGGTTAGGTGTTTTCAATGGTATTACAAGATTACAGACCATAGAATCAAAACAAAACGCATTACACCAATGTGGCATCTCTGAAACGATTGAATGGATAGTTGGAAGAACCGATGATAAAGCTGGGAATCAAAACAAAGTTCTAATATAAACAACAAGTTCACATTCAGTGTTGCCAAACATTTCACAAGTAAAACATTTACATGCCTCATCGAAATAATAGGTCTGTTAACTATAACAAAGAGAATGGCGTTTTTGTTTTCCCTGCGATAAGTTTGTATACTTTTGATATTTTTGCTATACTTTTCTATCAACAATATTCTGGAGCATAGCAAAAGTGGTTTTTATTTTTTACTCTTTTTGTACTTTTATACATACAGTGAATCACAGTCATAAGTGTCCACTTCACTTTCTTTCATTAAAACTGCGATTTCTAAGAGTTAATTATTGATAGCGATTTCATTCTTTTTTATATTGTTACATTAGTGTCTTAACTTAAATATTATAAAATAAAATTAACAAAATTCAGGTAAGTTTAGATAAAAAAACAAAAATTGTTAGACAACTTCGATTTCTACCTCACAGTGAAAAGTATCCACTCTAAAAGTTTTATGAAACCAAAAGGAGTTTTTAGGAGTTTAGCACTTGGTATGACAGCCTTTGTTATCCTTTACAGCTTTTAGCCTTTTTGGCGAAAATTTAACTAAATTTTCGGTGCACGATATCGGAATTTTCCCCATTCAAAGTTGATATTTTCATAGCGTAGCTGAGATTTTGCAGATTTTGCAGTAATTTTAGCGTTACTCATGGCCCAGTAAAGAAGGTCATCCAATCGGCAAATTCACCAAAAAATACATAAAATAAAAGTTGTTGTTGCTGCGAATAAAAATTATTTCGTTTTGAATTTGTTATTATTTATTTTTGGTTTCTTTTATATTACACAACAATAAACGCCACAAAACAAAAAGATAATTGTATTCGCGATATTTCAAAAGAACTTAAACATATGGTTGAAATAACCAAAATTTGTTTTGATAATTTTGCTATGGGTAACTATGTTTTTTTTTTGTTCAATTTCAAACTACGACAATATACATATGTATTTTGACAGAAAATGGAGGCATGATATGATGGACGGTAACGTAACGACAAAAAATCAGTGACAAAAATCCAAAAAACCATAGCATTGTCTATGTATTCTGACAATGTAATTCGAAACAATTTACTTGTAATTCGAAACATTTCAATTGTAATTCGAGAATTCGATATGTAATTCGAATTATTCCATTTGAAATCCGAAAATTTCCATCGAACTATTTCATTTGTAATTCGATTTATTCCATTTGTAATTTGAATTATTCCATTTGAAATTCGAAAATTTCAAATTGGAACCAACTAGGCCTCTAAGTATCTACCCTTATTATCAGTACTTATACTGCAACATATAAAAATAGATTTCAAATGTAAATTTTCGTTGCAATATAGAAATTATCACATTTTTGTTCAAAAGTTGGGTCCACAGGCAACTCCAAATATCATCCGATTATCATCAGTAGTAGGCTAGTTCTATCTAGGCTGTTCTTTGCATTGTACCCCAACCGTGGAGACATTATTATCTGAACTACATTAGGTGTAGCATTCTTTTAAAGTATACATTTTCCTGTGGACTTACGACCTTTTCGTACTCAAATTTGTGCGTTTTATGGACATACGACCTTTTTCGACAAGGGCAAAACATATAGAAAAACGCGACATTCTAGTATCATACGACGTATTTTGACTTGTACTATCATCGTGTAAAATGGAGGAGGAGACATGGGAAAAGTATGCTTCTCTTGGAATTACCATCCAAAGCCTCTCCGATGAGAAGCAGGTTGCGGAAATGGAGCGGGATGCTATGCGGCACAGGGTGGAGCCAATGGAAGGGAAGTGGTTGGCAGAGAAGAGGGAGCGGAAGGCTGCGGAAATGGAGCGGGATGCTCTGCGGCACAGGGTGGAGGCAATGAAAGGGAGATGGTTGGCAGGGAAGAGGGAGCGGAAGGCTGCTGAAATGGAGCGGGATGCTCTGCAGAGGATGCTGGCTATGAAAGATAAGATGGCTCCGTCAGCAGCCTCTCCGCTGCCCAGCCCCAAGCCCTTCCCCAAGCCGTAGCCCAGTCCCTTCCCCCCAAGCCGTAGCCCCCGCAGCCTAGCCTCTTCAATGTCACCATCTCCCTCATTTTCCCCAATAACCACTCCACGCACCCCACCAACCAATTCCACAGGATCCACAGGAAATAACAACTATGGTAAGTAATAAATTTTTTATTTTCATTTATTTATTATATTTATTTATTTACACAGAATCCACAGGAAATAACAACAATGGTAAGTAATAAATTTTTTATTTTCATTTATTTATTATGTTATATTATATTATATATTATATAAGAACACCAGTTGCATTCCATTTGTTCTTTTTTGTTCTTTTCTTCTTTTGGAAATCCTTTGCTATAAAAATATGTAAAAATAACGGTAATTTTATTAAAAAATTTTGCATGAATAAAAAGTCGGACGAATATTTGCAATACATAAGAAAAATTTGCTAGATATTATTAACTATTGCAATTTATTCCAGAATTTTGGACGAAAATAGCTAATAGCAGTCCTTCTGTAACAATATTCGAGGTCTAATATGAAAATAAATGCTGCCTGCGTTTGGAAATGCAAAGAAACGTAATCCGGGCTTAGGTAAAGTAAACAAATTTTTTGTTTTTACTTGGTAAAAATCGCAAGTTTCGTTTTATATTTGACATACATAAAATGTATTGGAGTTTTAGCATACGGTTTCGAAAATCATTTTATGTCAAGACATATCGGAAATAATGATTTGGGACATAATGGATTTGGGACAGCATTCCAATTTTATCAATATATGAGCCCGATCACAAATCACATATTTTTCCAAAATGGATGCTATGTAACTGTCCAAAAGTGATTCCAACACCTCCCCGACCCCGGATTTGAATCTTATAGGCAATTTATCGAGTATTTTGGAGACAAATATAGGAATTTATAACATCTAAAGTATAGGAACCCCCTAAATATGCCTTGCAAGAAGAATGGGGAAAATTCCGATATCGTGCACCGAAAATTTAGTTAAATTTTTGCCAAAAAGGATAAAAGCTGTAAAGGATAACAAGGGATGTCATACCAAGTGCTAAATTTTTAAACATCCTTTTTGTTTCATGAACCTTTAGAGTGAATACTTTTCACTGTAAAGCCCTCGGCACATACGGTCCGTTTAGTGACACGTTGGGACACACGTTGTCCCAAAAAAGTTAAATTATGTTTAACTTTAATGCGTCAGCCATGTTGTTGTTTTTCAAAAAACTTGGCATCACCTACACATTTTTCATGTGGTTGTTGTAGCGCGACGATCAACGCATCGTATGTGCCGAGCGCTTAAGGTAGAAATCGAAGTTGTTTACCCATTTTTATTTTTGTATCTAAATTTATCTGAATTTCGTTAATTTTTGTTATTATATTTAAGTTAAGACACTATTGTAATAATATAACAAGTAAAAAAGCATTAAGTTCAGCCGGGCCGAACTTTTCATACCCTCCACCATAAAATATTCATTCCTGTCCCCAACTTTAAGTGAGTACGTTAAAATGTCAGATAATGTACATAAAATGCTTCATTCGGGAGGCCCTTTTTTATGGTGCCTATATCTAACTGTTGACAATTTTTGGTGGGCTAGAAATTGGGAGGTACTGTTATATAGGGGTTATAATAAAACATGGGCCTATGTTGACAGTTTTTGATGGGAGCCTTTAATGTCAAATAACTCCTAATTCGGTTAAAAAATTTAGCTAGAATCCTCAAAATATCGAAAATCGGTACATAACGTGGGAACTTCAAATGTCATTAACAGCAAGTTCGGAGGTATCTGGGCTATACGAAAATATGAACTTAAATGAACAATTTTTGTTGCAGAATTTTTGTTGACTTTTAAATTTCAAATTACAGAAAGTTCGTCCAAAAAATAAAGCTAAGGTACGGAAAATCGGGAGGTTTGTTTTGGGGCTATACAAAAACATGGACCTACGTTCGGTTAAACATTTTAAGTAAAATCCTCAAAGTACCGAAAATAGGGAAGTATCGTTATATTGGGGCTATGTTAAAATTGTTGATGCAGATGTGTGGTGACCACTACAACCTTCAAATGTCAAATTACAGTTAGTTCTGTTAAAAATTGTAGCTAAAATTGCCAAATTACTGAAAATTGGGAGGTACCGTTACATGGGAGCTATATCCGAACATGGACCTATGTTGACAATTTTTGATGGAGAGTGTTGTGACCACTAAGAACTTCAAATGTCAAATTACTGCTTGTTCGGTTTAATATTGTAGCTAAAATCATCAAATTACTGAAAATCGGGAGGTACCGTTATATGGGGGCTTTCTTGACAATTTTTGGTGGAGAGGTGTGGTGACCACTAAGAATTTCAAATGTCAAATGTTCAAATTACAGATAATTCGGTTAAAACTTGTTGGTAAAATTCTCAAAATACCTGAAATCGGGCAGTAACGTTATATGGGGGCTATTCCAAAACATGGACCTATGTCCACTAGTTATATAAGTTTATTGACATTTAAGAACCCTAAATGTCAATTGATAGCTAAATCGGTCTGAAAATGTAGATAAAAACGTCAAAATGCCGTAAATCGGGGGTAACGTTATATGGGGGCTATACCAAAACTTGGACCTAGGTCCACAACTTTTGTTATATAAGTTTAGTTACACTTAAGAACCCTAAATGTCTAATTATAGCTATATCGGTCTGAAAATGTAGCTAAAAACGTCAAAATACCGTAAATCGGGGGGTACCGTTATATGGGGGCTATACCAAAACGTGGACCTATGTCCACAAGTTTTGTCACATAAGTTTACTGACATTTAAGAACTTCAAATGTCAAATTATAGCTAAATCGGTCTGAAAATGTAGCTAAACCCGTCAAAATACCGTAAATCGGGGGGTACCGTTATATGGGGGCTATACCAATACGTGGACCTCTGTCCACAACTTTTGTTATATAAGTTTATTGACTTTTAAGAACCCTAAATGTCAAATTATAGCTAAATCGGTCTGAAAATGTAGCTAAACCCGTCAAAATACCGTAAATCGGGGGGTACCGTTATATGGGGGCTATACCAATACGTGGACCTATGTCCACAACTTTTGTTATATAAGTTTATTGACTTTTAAGAACCCCAAATGTCAAATTATAGCTACATCGGTCTGAAAATGTAGCTAAAAACGTCAAAATACCGCAAATCGGGGGGTACCGTTATATGGGGGCTATACCAAAACGTGGACTTATGTCCACAACTTCTAATTTATAAGTTTATCAACACTTAAGAACCCTGAATGTCAAATTATAGCTACATCGGTCTGATAATGTAGCTAAAAACGTCAAAATACCGTATATCGGGGGGTACCGTTATATGGGGGCTATACCAAAACGTGGACCTATGTCCACAACTTTTGTTATATAAGTTTATTGATACTTAAGAACCCTAAATTTCAAATTATAGCTAAATCGGTCTAAAAATGTAGCTAAAAACGTCAAAATACCGCATATCGGGGGGTACCGTTATATGGGGGCTATACCAAAACGTGGACCTATGTCCACAAGTTTTGTTATATATGTTTGTTGACACTTAAGAACCCTAAATGTCAAATTATAGCCAAATCGGTCTGAAAATGTAGCTAAAAACTTCAAAATACCGTAAATCGGGGGGTATCGTTATATGGGGGCTATACCAAAACGTGGACCGATATAGCCCATCATCGAACTTGACCTGCCTGCAAACAAAAGACGCATTTTCCCAAAATTTCAGCGTCCTATCTCTATTTTTGTGGATGCTAGAGTGATTACCACAGACGGACGGACGGACGGACGGACGGACGTGCTCAGATCGACTTAGAATTTTACCCTGATCAAGAATATATATACTTTATAGGGTCGCAAATGAGTATTTCAATGCGTTACAAACGGAAAAACAAACTTAATATACCCTCCATACTATGGTGGAGGGTATAATAAAAAGGAATGAAATCGCTATCATTAAACAATTCTTAGCAATCGCCGTTTTAATGAAAGAAACTGAAGTGGATACTTTTGACTGTGATTCACTGTAGATAAATAAATTAAAAAGAAACAAACAAAATGTATTTAGTTACAGCAACGGAAATTGTTTTGACTGGTCTTATTGTAATAACGCTTAAGTTGTCCATTTAGTACTTTTCGTACACAAAATTCAAAAACCACCCTCATATCTCTATCCTACTCTTCAAAAGTAATCTTAATTCCAAATTTCAGAATTCCTTCTCTATCGGTTCAATAAATCCAAATAGGACTAAATTTAGTACCTTTTAAATACGAATTTCCGAAAATAACTCCATATCTCAATCCTAAACTTCTATTGTAATCATTATTCTAAATTTCACATTTCAAACTCTATCCGTTCACTCAAATCCAAATTGTACAAAATTCACGACCGTTTAGTAATTTTCGTACGTATATACGAATTTCCAAAACTCCTACACTCCAACAATAATCTTAATCTAAATTTATCCGCCATACAAACCTGACGGGGGGGGGGATGCGCTGCGGAATAGGGTGCTTGCCATGAAAGCCAAATTTTTGGCAAAGAAGAGGGAGCGGAAGGCTTCCGAAAATGAGAGGGATGCGTTGCGGAATAGGCTGCTGGCTATGAAAGCCAAATTTTTGGCAAAGAAGAGGGTGCGGAAGGCTGCCGAAAATGAGAGGGATGCGTTGCGGAATAGGCTGCTGGCTATGAAAAGCGAAGTCAGCAAGGTTATGGAAGCCTCTCCGTACCGCAGCGAAGACTCTCCGCACCGGAGCGCAGCCTCTCCGCACCTATAATAACCTCCACTACCAAACCCCCACCAAAATCAACACCACTACCTACAATAATCTCCACACCAAAATCAACTCCACTACCAACCCCCTATCAAAATCAACTTCCCTACCTACAATAACCTCCACACCAAAATCAACTCCACTAACAACCCCCCCCCATCAAAATGAAATCCCCTACCTACAATAACCTCCACACCAAAATCAACTCCACTATCCGAACCACTTCTGTCACCACTTCCCAGACACCACCAGAAATCTACGATCACAATAGTACCACACAAAGTGTTCTGGAGACATATGGAGAAATTATGGAACAGTACGAAGATGGTGACCCTGCATAAAAGAAATGCAAGCCGGCAATTCAGGAGGCTACGATGTCAGGCAGGAAGTCAGAAGCCAACATATTTGCTCTATTGTACGTATTATTATAGCTTCGTTCCCGTACTTTTTAATGGTAAAACTCGTAAAAGAGAGAACTGCAAAAAATTTGTTCTTACACACAAGTTTTCTGAAATAGTTCGGGAACGGAAAAATGGAAAATACGTCAAAAAAAACTGGAACAAATGTCAAAGTCGGCGTATCAGCCAATCAGACGCCGGCAAGCATGTTACTATTTTTTTGCTCGCCCAAATTTGTCGTGTAAAAAGTTTTTAAAGAGAGCGTCATTCAGCGCCATTTTTGTTTAAAGAGAAGTGAACATTTTACAACTTTTTTGTGTACGGGAACGCTTTTTCGAGTAAAATGTGTAAAAGTCGTAAAAATTGTAAAAACTTTTTAGTTCTGGAACACAGCTTATATTGCAAGTAAACATTTAGTCTCAATTTACATTAGGCGAGTTTACTTGCGGCAATTGTCAGTTTGCAGGTGAGAGAGGGTGCTGAGAGGCAAAGGGTTACCATATGCCTCACCTCTCTCTCCTACAAAATGACAATTGCCGCAAGTAAACTCGCCCAATGTAAATTGGGACTTACATTTATTTACTTCTTTTCAGTGCCATTCTGTACTGGCATCGGTCAAATGTTTAGAAAGGCACATGTTGAGGCACCAGGCGGAAAAACCGTTTAAGTGTCCTAGGTTCTGCAAGAGGTTTATCAGAGCAAGCCAGCTCAAAAACCATGAAAGAACTCATGTGAAGTCTTTTCAATGCCCAGAATGCCCCAGAATGGCTTCTATTTCACTGCATGAGTAAGTTCTCATTTTTATTAAATCTTTTTACTAATTTAATCTTTTTGCAGCCTTTTGCTGCGTAGAGAAGGGCATGCCCGTTTCCTTCCTTAAATTCCTCCCCATTCCTATTCCCCTATTCCTAATATTTTTTACTGTGGTACAGTGGGCAGTGGTAAGTTGATTTTGTAACTCTAATTTGAAGTTGCATGTAATCTAACTACTGTCTTCAATAGGTTTTCACTTTTACATCGACATCGGCTACTGGGTTCACTATGAGATTACTGGCAACAGTGTCGCAGACAGCACAGGAAGAAGGTACAGTATGCAAAGTTCATATTCGTACACCCCTAAAAAATGAATAAAATCGTTATTAATTCCATATTTTATGTGCAAATATGAAATAATTGATGGGAATTACCATAACGAAGAAAGATTTGAGAATAACAAAACAAATTTTTAATTTATTCCGTCATTTAGGTATAGATGGCGCCTGTGTGGGTGGCAAAGTTCGTATTCGTACACCTATAAGCACTATATATTTGGAGTTTTTAAGGATTTTCAAAGCAAAATACCGCAGATTTTTGTTCTTTTCTTCTTTTGGAATGCCTCTGCTATAGAAATATGTACAAATAACGGTAATTTTATTAAGAATTTTGCATGAATAAAAAGTCGGACGAATATTTGAAATAATTAAGAAAAAATTGCTAGATATGATTAACTATTGCAATTTATTCCCGAATTTTGGACGAAAATAGCTAATAGCAGTCCTTCTGTAACAATATTCGAGGCCTAATATGAAAATAAATGTTGTCAGCGTTTGGAAATGGGAAGAAACGTAATCCGGGCCTAGGTAAAGTAAACACATTTTTGGTTTTTACTTTTTGAAAATCGTAAGTTTCGTTGCATATTTGACATTAAATGTATTGAAGTTTTAGAATACGCTTTCGAAAATCATTTTATGTCAAAAACTGTGAGAAATTATGAAGAAAAATGAAACTGTACAAGTTTTCATACTGTCCGCGTACGACTGAAATTCTACGCTTACTATGAACGAGGGTTATGGCTGCCAAAATTGGGAAAATAATGGTTTTTATTTCTTGAAAATTATATTTCTTTAACGAAGGATCCAAAATTAGTGCAAAAATGTCAAAAGAATGAAGTAAATTGTCCAGGAAAGAACGTGGGGTAACCTTTGGAAGAAATGCATTATTTTCGGGGAAATTTTCATCCTTAAAAAATTATTATTCCTCGTAATTTCCGATATATCTTGACATGAAATGATGTTCGAAACCGTATTCTAAAACTTCAATACATTTAATGTCGAATATAAAACTAAACGTGCGATTTTCACCAAGTAATAAAAAATAATTTAAAAAAATTAAGTTTCAGTGTTTTATTTAGAAATGCACTTAAAACTAAAAAATAATTTGTCGCTTAGCCTCAATATACAGTGAGTGTCGAAAATATTCGGTTTTAAATTTCACCAATAATAACACCTCAGTATTTTAGAAGCCCATGCCCAATATTCAAAAAACCAAATACTTAAAAAAATGTTGGTCCTGTGGCAATTAAAAAGTGTATGTAACATGGATCCATGGCAACCCTATAAGCGAGAATAACAAATAATAAGTTGTTAACCCTGTTTTCTATGCGTCAAAAATATTCGGTTTTTGTAACTTTTGTTAAATATTTTGGCAAAAAACCGATCAATATCGAACTTTTTCTGCAATATTAGTATAAATTTCAATAATTGCGAACAGAATCTTCGTTCCTGTGTGCAAAAATATTATATTTCATAGCAAATTATAAAAATTTACGGCTAAGGAAAAACGCTATCCTAGAAACAGAAAACTGTTTATATTTTATTATAAAAACGGCAGAAATAAAGAAAATTTTTGCTTATTTTTTAATAATTGGTCGAATATAGTTGAAATAATGTGCAAAAGTCAAGAAAATACAGAAATAATCGATTTCGTGAAACACATAAGCCAGCCAAAGCAAGGACTGGGAGGGAATGTAGAGGAATCTCCCGAAAAATTACGGCTAAACCGCCCCTAATTTTCTTGAAAATAGTCACCGAGTACTAAATTACTTTCAGAAGATAAAAAATATGCACTTACATTCCAAAAAAATCGTAAGGATAAAGCCTTTCACGGCCTTGTAACACATTACACACCATCGGCTTATTACATAACCAAAAATCTGGTTCAAATTTCGCCTTGATGTACCTTCAAAACTTGGTGTACATCAGAAATTTGGTGAAATGAAGTTAGTTTTGAATGTCTTAGCAGGAAAATCAGTATACCACCAAGTTTCCGGCCTTTCTGTGTACTCCAACACAAGAAGTACGAAGGAGCTTCTAGGAGGCAATTATATATCAATGACTTATGATGTGTTGCAAGGCCATGAAAGGCCTTATCCTCAAGATTTTTTTGGAAAGTACGTGCATATTTTCTATCTTCTGAAAGTCATTTAGGGCTCGGTGATCAATTTCAAGAAAATTAAGAGCGGTTTAGCCGTAATTTTTCAGGAGATTTCTCTACTTTCCCTCCCAGTCCTTGGTTTGGCAGGCTTATGTGTTCCACGAAATCGATTATTTCTATATTTTCGTGACTTTTGCATATTATTTCAACTATATTCGACTAAATATAAGAAAAATTTCCTTTTATTTCTGCTGTTTTTATAATGAAATATGATCAGTTTTCCCTTTTCTGGGATATCGTTTTCCTTAGCGCTAAATTGTAATAATTTGCTATAAAATGTAAAATTTTTGCACACAGGAACGAAGATTCTGTTCGCAATTATTGAAATTTATACTAATATTGCAGAAAAAGTTCGATATTGACCGGGTTTTGCCAATATATTTAACAAAAGTTATAAAAACCGAATATTTTTGACGCATAGAAAACAGGGTTAACAACGTTTTCTTTGTTATTCTCGCTTATAGGGTTGCCATGGATCCATGTTACATACACTTTTTAATTGCCATAGGACCAACATTTTTTTAAGTTTTTGGATTTTTGGATATTGGGCATGGGCTTCTAAAATACTGAGGTGTTATTATTGGTGAAACTTAAAACCGAATATTTTCGACACTCACTGTATATATTCTTTCTCATGATAGAATCTCTCAAATAAAACGCTTGCATTCAAATTATGAATGGTGGCAAAATTAAACGGCAAGCGTTTTATTTGAGAGATTCTATCATTAGAAAGAATATATATATTGAGGCTATGCGACAAATTATTTTTTAGTTTTAAGTGCATTTCTAAATAAAAACACTGAAACTTAATTTTTTTAAATTATTTTTTATTTTTATCTTTTTAGTAAATACATTTTTTGACCACTGAGATCCCCAAATGCCGAATTACAGTCCATTTGAGCAGAAAATGTAGATTAAGATGCTTGAAATTGGGTGGTACAGTTATATGGATGCTATATTAAACCTTGACCTACGTGGGGAAGTTCCTGGACTATTCAGAACTCCAAATGCCAAGTTACAGCCAATTCGGGCTAAAAATGAAGACAAAATCCTCAAAATACCAGAAGTCGGGTGGTACCTTTATATGGAGGCTATAGGAAAAAATGGACCCATATTGGTTTTGGTTTCATATTCATGTATTGTCATCCAAATCTGAGAAGT
The DNA here is from genome assembly GCF_047663935.1 of Musca autumnalis. Taxonomy (NCBI): domain Eukaryota; kingdom Metazoa; phylum Arthropoda; class Insecta; order Diptera; family Muscidae; genus Musca; species Musca autumnalis. Next base: position 172,980,931 of record NW_027411866.1, on the reverse strand, counting down.
GTGCAAAGTTTTAGTTCGATTGGTCAACTGCAACCGTGTTAAAAATGAGTTACCAGATTTGAACTAAACACACACCAAGGCAAGTTAAATAAAACACTGTAAAAACCAAAAATGTGTTTACTTTACTTAAGCTCGGATTACGTTTCTTTGAATTTCCGAAGGCTGACAACATTTATTTTCATATTAGACCTCGAATATTTGTTCAGAAGGACTGCTATTAGCTATTTTCGTCCAAAATTCGGGAATAAATTGCAATAGTTAATCATATCTAGCACTTTTTTCTTAATTACAGTCAACCAAAAAAGTCTACATACACCCTATCAATCTCGGGTTTTAAGGGTAAGGAAACATTTTTATGAAAATCCAAGTACATACAGTGAGTGTCAAAAATATTCGGTTTTAAATTTCACCAACAATAACACCTCAGTATTTTAGAAGCTCATACCCAATATTCAAAAAACCAAATACTTAAAAAAATGTGGGTGCTGTGGCAATTAAAAATGTATTTAACATGGATCCATGGCAACCCTATAAGTGAGAATAACAAAGAAGAAGTTGTTAACCCTGTTTTCAATGCGTCAAAAATATTCGGTTTTTGTAACTTTTGTTAAATATTTTAGCAAAAACATGTCATTATCGAACTTTTTCTGCAATACTAGTATACATTTTAATAATTTCGAACAGAATCTTTGTTCCTGTGTGCACAAATATCATATTTCTTAGCAAATTATCAAAATTTAGGGCTAAGGAAAAACGCTATCCTAGAAAAGAGAAAACTGTTTATATTTTATTATAAAAACGGCAGAAATAAAGGGAATTTTTGCTTATTTTTGAATATTTAGTCGAACTTAGTTTAAATAACACTGTGCAACAAAATGGAGCTCGTGGTCTGGGGGTGGAAAATTCCTTTTGGGGGTGAAAGCCCTTGATGAGTATATTCAGAATCCCAAAGGGCAGATCCGCCGTGAGTCGAACTTTTGAGTTATGGCGTGATGAATTTTTCACTGGATACCCTATAAGCCATCAGAAACTAGCGGTATATCTTTGTTCGCAGTTATTTTAGCTTATTTTTAAGATGACATTTCTTCAGTCAAATCTAATGAGGATCTTTTTCGTAGAACATTTCGACCTTCGAACTCGCTTCCTTCCATGTCCTTTTCGTCCTTTATTTTAAGAGCCGCTATAAAAGTACCACAAGATGACGTTTTTCAGCTTCGAAATGTTCTGCAAAAATGTCGCTCAGAAAAATTTAGGTACGGCTCTCATTGACAACAAATCGATTTTGTCGCGTTTTCGTGGTCGTTTTGTGCATTTATAATATAATTATATATAATATTGTTTATTAGGGATATGAAATAGATCTATGTACTTGGATTTTCATAAAAATGCTTCCTTACCCTTAAAACTCGAGAGTTATATGGTGTATGTAGACTTTTTTGGTTGACTGTATTTCGAATATTTGTCCGACTTTTTATTCATGCAAAATTTTTAATAAAATTACCGTTATTTGTACATATTTCTAAAGCAGAGGCATTCCGAAAGAAGAAAATAACAAAAATCTGCGGTATTTTGCTTTGAAAATCCTTAAAAACTCCAAATATATAGTGCTTATAGTTGTACGAATACGAATTTTGCCAACCACACAGGCGCCACCTATACCTAAATGACGGAATAAATTAAAAATTTGTTATTTTATTCTCAAAACTTTCTTCGTTATGGTAATTCTCATCAATTATTTTATATTTGCACATAAAATATGGAATTAATAACGATTTTATTCATTTTTTAGAGGTGTACGAATATGAACTTTGCATACTGTATGTATGCAAGAATACAGTGTACACCAGCATAGACCATTAAGGAAATGATCAAAGTCGGGCGGGGCCGACTATATAATACCCTACACCACTCTGAACATGTAAAATATATATCGGAGCTATATCCAAATCTGAACCGATTTCTATATAATTTGGTACACTTATTTCTACACAAAATTGCGTCGCTTATTCCAAATTTCATTGAAATCGGACATATGTATATAGCGTGTTTCGTGCACCAAAGGCCTTAAATCGTGCGAAGATATACAGCAGTGATGGCCAAAACACACATTTGCTTATTATAACTTGCGCTAGTGTGAGTGGAAACGTAAACAACCCAGCTAACATTTTGTTCCGAATTCGTATTGAATTCGGGGACAGAATTTCTGAAAAAATATCCGATTCTGATGCCGAATTCGGTACGAAAGGTGTATGGACGTGGTCACCGAATTCGGAAAGAATTTTCTAAGGAAATTCTTAAAAAATATTAGAGTTTCGCGACGAATTCGGTCCGTATTCGGAAGTAAATTCTTGGAAAATTCGGAGTAAAATTTAGATTTTCTGACAGAATTCGGTCCGAATTCGGAAGAAAATTCTGGAAAATTCGATGAAAAATTTAGATTTTCTTAAGAAAATCCGTCCGAATTCGGAAGGAAATTCTGGAAAAATTCAGATTTTCTGAAAAAAAATCGGAAACAATTCTGACGCTGACGCCTTTGATATTGACACAGCACGTGTCGTACTGTACTGAACAAACCCCACTCAGAGACAATTTTCTTTAAATGTACTATTTTTAAGAGCAGTACACATTGCCAGTTTTGAATGTCGATATTTCGCAGTTATCGATAACTGTCCAACCGTCCAGTAACCACAAAACATTTTGTGGTTGCATGATGAATGACAAAAATGAACGGCCACACTAGCAAGCAACAACAAAGCTGTCATTCAAAACTGATAATGTGTACCCAGCTTTAGAAGATTATAATTTCAAACTTTCTAATGATTTTGCCTGTTATCATTTTATGATTAACAGTAGAACACTGTGCAGAAGTATGTTGAAGCTATCAACACTAGCTTGAATTATTATATGTTGCATTTATATTAAAAAAATTTTAAAACTGTATATGCGAATTTTATGACCAGTCATTTTATTCTTTGACATCAACCGAAAAAATTCCCTTAGAAAATCCATTAGAAATCGGAATGACGATTCTTAAGATTCTTTAGAAAAAGTGCAGAGATTCTTAAAATAAACTTATAGAAAATCGGTCCAATTTCTAGGAAAATATTAGAGAAATCGGCCACATTTCTAAAAAAAATCAGAAAATCTCAGAAAAAATCTGATATCAGAGCCCTCGGAAAAAATTGTTAGCTGGGAATGCATTAACCGAACGAATGTGCTTACAGTGTACGTGTGTGTCGTATGCCCGTGACATAGGAAAGTTGTTGTTGGTGGGCATCACTGATATGCAGTGAATCACAGTCAAAAGTATCCACTTCACTTTCTTTCATTAAAACTGCGATTGCTAAGAATTGGTTAATGATAGCGATTTCACTCCTTTTTATAACCTCCACCATAGGATGGGGGTATATTAAGTTTGTCACTACGTTTGTAACTACTCGAAATAAGTCCCAATTTACATTAGGCGAGTTTACTTGCGGCAATTGTCAGTTTGATGGAGAGAGAGGTGAGGTATATGGTAACCCTTTGCCTCTCAACACCCTCTCTCACCCACAAACTGACAATTGCCGCAAGTAAACTCGCCTAATGTAAATTGGGACTAATCATTGTAGACCCCACAAAGTATATACACAGTCTTACATACAGTATGCAAAGTTCATATTCGTACACCCCTAAAAAATGAATAAAATCGTTATTAATTCCATATTTTATGTGTAAATATGAAATAATTGATAGGAACTATCATAACGAAGAAAGATTTAAGAATAACAAAACAAATTTTTAATTTATTCCGTCATTTAGGTATAGATGGCGCCTGTGTGGGTGGCAAAGTTCGTATTCGTACACCTATAAGCACTATATATTTGGAGTTTTTAAAAAATTTCAAAGCAAAATACCGCACATTTTTATTCTTTTCTTCTTTTGGAATGCTTCTACTATAAAAATATGTCAAACAACGGTAATTTTATTAAAAATTTTGCATGAATAAATAGTCGGACGAATATTTGAAATACTTAAGAAAAATGTGCTAGATATGATTAACTATTGCAAATTATTCCCGAATTTTGGACGAAAATAGCTAACAGCAGTCCTTCTGTAACAATATTCGAGGTCCAATATGAAAATAAATGTCGTCAGCGTTTGGAATTGCAAAGAAACGTAATTCGGGCTTTTGAAAAGTAAACACATTTTTTGTTTTTACTTGGTGAAAATCGCAAGTTTCGTTTTATATTTGACATTAAATGTATTGAAGTTTTAGAATATGGTTTTGAAAATCATTTTATGTCACGACATACCGGCAATTACGAGGAATAATACATTTTTAAGGAAGAAAATTTCTCCGAAAATAAAGCTTATCTTCAAAAGGTTACCCCACGTTCGTCCCTGGACAATTTACTTCATTGTTTTGCCATTTTTGTACTCATTTTGCATCCTTCGGTAAAGAAATATAATTTTCAAGAAGTAAAAACCATTATTTTTGCAATTTGGCAGCCATAACCCTCGTTCATAGTTAGCGTAGAATTTCAGTCGTACGCAGACAGTATGAAAACTTGTACAGTTTCATTTTTCTTCATAATTTCTCACAGTTTTCGACATAAAATTATTTTCGAAACCGTATTCTAAAACTTCAATACACTTTATGTCAAATATAAAACGAAACTTACGATTTTTACCTAGTAAAAATCAAAAATGTGTTTATTTCACCTAAACCTGGTTTACGTTCCTCTGCATTTCCAAACGCTGACAACATTTATTTTCATATTAGACTTCAAATATTGTTACAGAAGGACTGCAATTAGCTATTTTCGTCCAAAATTCGGGAATAAATTGCAAGAAGTTAAACATATCTAGCACATTTTTCTTAAGTATTTTAAATATTCGTCTGTCTTTTTATTCATGCCAAATTTTTATAAAATTACCGTTATTTTTACATAATTCTATAGCAGTGGCATTCCAAAAGAAGAAAAGAACAGAAATTTGCGGTATTTTGCTTTGAAATTTTTTAAAAACTCCAAATATATAGTGCTTATAGGTGTACGAATACGAACTTTGCCACTCGCACAGGCGCCATCTATACCTAAATGACGGAATAAATTAAAAATTTGTTTTGTTATTTTTAAATCTTTCTTCGCTATAGTAACCCCCATTAATTGTATCATATTTGCATATAAAATATGGAATTAATAACGATTTTACTCATTTTTGAAGTTTGTACGAATATGAACTTTGCATACTGTAAGTATACGTACGCACCACAAATCTCGGGTTTTAGAAAAAGTAATGATATTTATGAAATTCCATGTACACGGGTTTATTTCGTCTCACTAATAAACAATATTTAATACAACAAAAGTATATTCCATAATATAAATAACGGTAAATTTTACAAAAACCATATACATACATACGCCCCAAGGAAATATGAGTATTATCGTACAATTTATGGAATTAACAGCAAAATTTATACATTTTATTGTTTGTGCGAATGTGTCTGTGTGTCCGAGATATATGTATTTTAGAGAAAAAAAATAATTTTTGGGTGTTAAATGCCGTTATTTAATGCCAAACTTCTTGTATAGCTCGTTAAAGCGGACCCTTGCCGATTTCTTTCCGTTTTAGGTATTTGAGTACACAAAATCCACAATATTAGTGTCAGATTATAGATTTTGATATCCTAGAAAGCTTTTTAGTTGACCTTGTGCATAACACACCTTCCTGGGTGTCGATAAATTCACATTTTTCCTAGGATATCTCAGGAAGTTAATAGATTTCTCGGAATTCTTGGCTCAAATTACATACAGAAGACCTCGAATTATGTTTTAATATGGTGTTATATAATCCTTGGACACCAATTGAATCGGAAATGTGAAATATTCTGTTAAAAACCTGCTCCCAAAGCATCAAAATATAATCACTACCAAAAAGCATGAAATTTACACTGTGAACAAGTTTTCGTATTATGACCATTACCATCAATATAGGGTAGGAAAGTATCGGATAATTGTACATTTCTAATACAATTGGTGTCCAAGGATTATATAAGACCATATTAAAACACAATTCAAGGTCTTCTGTATGTAATTTGAGCCAAGAATTCCGAGGAATCTATTAACTTCCTGAGATATCCCAGGAAAAATGTGAATTTATCGACACCCAGGAAGGTGTGTTATGCACAAGGTCATCTAAAAAGCTTTCTAGGATATCATAATCTATAATCTGACACTAATATTGTGGCTTTTGTATACTCAAATACCTAAAACGGAAAGAAATCGGCAAGGGTCCGCTTTAACGAGCTATACAAGAAGTTTGGCATTAAATAACGGCACTTAACACCCAAAAATTATTTTTTTTTCTCTAAAATATGTATATCTCGGACAACCCAGACACATTCGCCAAAACAATAAAATGTATAAATTTTGCTGCTAATTCCATAAATTTTTTCCTTGGATATCCCGGGAAGTTAATAGATTCCTCGGAATTCTTGGCTCAAATTACATACAGAAGACCTTGAATTGTGTTTTAATATGGTCTTATATAATCCTTGGACACCAATTGTATTAGAAATGTACAATTATCCGATACTTTCCTACCCTATATTGATGGTAATGGTCATAATACGAAAACTACGTTGTTCACAGTGTAAATTTCATGCTTTTTGGTAGTGATTATATTTTGATGCTTTGGGAGCAGGTTTTTAACAGAATATTTCACATTTCCTATTCAATTGGTGTCCAAGGATTATATAAGACCATATTAAAACATAATTCAAGGTCTTCTGTATGTAATTTGAGCCAAGAATTCAGAGGAATCTATTAACTTCCTGAGATATCCCAGGAAAAATGTGAATTTATCGACACCCAGGAAGGTGTGTTATGCACAAGGTCAACTAAAAAGCTTTCTAGGATATCAAAATCTATAATCTGGCACTAATATTGTGGATTTTGTGTACTCAAATACCTAAAACGGAAAGAAATCGGCAAGGGTCCGCTTTAACGAGCTATACAAGAAGTTTGGCATTAAATAACGGCATTTAACACCCAAAAATTATTTTTTTTTCTCTAAAATATACACATAGCCCAGAAAGTCTGCGTTCACCTTACTACTTTTCAAAAATGATGCTAAAACTTTTATAAATAGGTAAATGAGATCAGTTTTTCTTTCATAAATATGTTATTGGCACTCTTTACTACCAGAATAAAAAGAAAAATTCCTGAAAATATATTATTATTACGAAGATAACGGTAAAAAAATGTTACAACTTCTAAATTAGAGCCCCAAAAAGTCTGCGTTCACTTTGTATGTTGCAATAATACCGTTAATTTTTTTGAATTTTTTTGAAGTTTTCTCCCATTTTTAATCAATATTGTCACAACTGGTCATTCTGTGAGGTCGCTTGTATACTTAACTTAAAAAACTAAGTTATTTCAAGAATGGAAAACAAGGGCAAAGAAATTGGCATCGATAAAAGGAAAATTCTAGATAAATTATGGAAAAAGCTATCGAAATATTGGCGAAACTGTAGGTAGAACATATTAGTCCAACATAGAGTGATAATTAACTATAAACAAACCAGAATTTTTACGTCAAAACCCAGATCTGGGCATTATATAGGAGCCAAAACCTCACAGTCTCAGCAGTATGCTATGTTGTTGCAACCAAAATTTCGTAGTTCTTCTGCATTTTGGTTCAAATTGCGCTTCATGATGTTTAGGTAACCATAATTGTCCATTGTCGATTCAATAAATACAAGTTGGCCCACTCCAGAAGCTGCTACACACCCCAAACCAAAACAGCACCCTCGCCAATTTTTACAGTGTAAAACAAAATTTTGTTTTTTCAAGCGCTGTTCGAGCTTTCTCCAATCAGTTTGAAGTCCTTTCATTGCAAACATATAGAACATGCTTTCGGCCGAAAATATGACTTGATTCCGAAATACTTGGAGGCTTGTTTATGTATTCATTAGCAAATTCAATATGCTTCTGCCTGTTCACTAGTGATATGTACGGCTTTCGCCGTGCGACTATACCATGATATCAAGCTTTATGCAGTATTTTTCTGGCGGTTTGTGCACAAATACTTTTTTTGGATGCCATTTTCACATTTTCAACAATTTTTGAAGTAATTATCGGACTGTTTGTTTTAACTATATTAGTTATGTTTCGCTCCTCCCGTTCTGATAATATTTTTGACCGTCCAAAACTGAGCTTTGACGGTCCAGATCTGGCATTGACTTCAAAATTCCGATTTTTTTATAGTTAATTATCACTCTATGTATAGACTAATATGTTCTACCTACAGTTTCGCCAATTTCGATAGCTTTTTCCATTATTTACCTAGAATTTTCCTTTTATCGATGCCAATTTCTTTGTACTTGTTTTCCATTCTTGAAATATTTTACTTTTTTAAGTTAAGTGTGTAAACGACCTCACAGAATGACCAGTTGTGACAATATTGATTAAAATGGGAGAAATCTGCAAAAAAATTCAAAAAAAAATTAACGGTATTATTGCAACATACAAAGTGAACGCAGACTTTTTGGGGCTCAAATTTAGCAGTTGTAACACTTTTTTACCGTTATCTTCGTAATAATAATATTTTTTCAGGAATTTTTCTTTTTATTCTGGTAGTAAAGAGTGCCAATAACATATTTATGAAAGAAAAACTGATCTCATTTACCTATTTATAAAAGTTTTAGCATCGTTTTTGAAAAGTAGTATGGTGAACGCAGACTTTCTGGGCTATGTGTATCTGGGACACCCAGACACATTCGCCAAAACAATAAAATGAATAAATTTTGCTGTTAATTCCATAAATTGTACGATAATACTCATATTTCCTTGGGGCGTACAGTCAGAGTCAAAAGAAAGTTTACACCTCACAAAAAGTTGTTAATAGCATAATTACACCGGTATAGGGATATAATAAATATAAAATATAAATGCAGTTTTTTTAAGTGTTTAGTGGTGAATTAAAATCCACAAAATATTAGGCCTTGCATAAGCTTAATTATGAAATAAATGAAGATTGATAAAATAACCCAAAATTTTAAGAGTCAAAAGAAAGTTTACACTCTTGCCAAAAGTAAGACATTTTTTAACATTTAGCTTGACATGCCTTTATTTAGGCTTTTTAACTTATTTTGATCCTATTCGAGTGTCTAAATAGTAAATCCACCAGTATTTTGGGGAAATCCGGTGGTAATACCCCATTGGACCCGTAGTACAGTTTTCGGGCAATTTTGGCACAAAATGGGGCTTTATTTAACTTTCTTTCGAATTTTTTCGGTTAGTACTCAATGGATTTGAGGTCTAGAGACTACAATGAGTGATCCTAGATGCATGGGAGTAAAATATAGCAATTTGTTATTCATGAATATGGGCTAAGCCTTCAAAGCCCTGCCCAAATGTCAGATCCCCCTTTGATATATGCCCCATTTCAGTTCACTAAGATCAGTAATCTCGTGTCAATACGAGTATCTGATATTGTTCTTGTATCCTTAAACCCATACAAGCTATTTCTTTGAACCCCGCTTCTGTCAGGTACCCGATGAACATATATAAGACACTCTATCAAAATTGATTCTGTATACAACATTTTCACCGTTATGTTTTTCGTTCATGTTTTTCGACAGTTGTGGCATATTCTGCGACAAAATATGTGAAAATGGTTATGAAAATAGAAAAATACATTTTTTAAACTGTATTTGGTGAAAAAAATGTCAAACCTGTGGAAAATTATGAACGAAGCTTTTAACGGTGAAAATGTGGTATACAGAATCAAACTTGATAGAGTGTCTTATACACAGTCTTACATAAGTATACGTACGCCCCATAAATCTCGGGTTATAGAAAAAGTAATGATATTAATGAAATTCCAAGTACACAGGTTTATTTCGTCTCACTAATAAACAATATTTAATACAACAAAAGTATATTCCATAATATAAATAACGGTAAATTTTACAAAAACCAAAAAATGACACAAAAGTATACATACGCCCCAAGGAAATATGAGTATTATCGTACAATTTATGGAATTAGCAGCAAAATGTATACATTTTATTGTTTTGGCGAATGTGTCTGGGTGTCCGAGATATATTTTACAGAAAAAAAATAGTTTTTGTGTTTAAATGCCGTTATTTAATGCCAAACTTCTTGTATAGCTCGTTAAAGCGTACCCTTGCCGATTTCTTTCCGTTTTAGGTATTTGAGTATACAAAAGCCACAATATTAGTGTCAGATTATAGATTATGATATCCTAGAAAGCTTTTTAGATGACCTTGTGCATAACACACCTTCCTGGGTGTCGATAAATTCACATTTTTCCTGGGATATCTCAGGAAGTTAATAGATTCCTCGGAATTCTTGGCTCAAATTACATACAGAAGACCTTGAATTGTGTTTTAATATGGTCTTATATAATCCTTGGACACCAATTGAATCGGAAAGGTTATTTGCGATTTATAACAAATACGGTCAAAAATAAGAATTAACTACTATTTGGGGGTGACAATAAAAGTATTGCAACGGGAAAATCAGTACTATAAAACTATAACATTTTTGCTAATTTTTGCGGTCATTATGCATTTTTATGACTTTTGCGGCTAATAATAGACTAACAGTATTGAATGTAATAAAGTTCAGTGATAAAAAATACGTTCATGGAGGGTCTTCAGACAGGTAAAAAACGCATGGGGCCATATTAACAATAAACAATGACGAATCGGCCACAGGCAAGTATGCCAAAAATGAATATTTGACTCAATATGTATTGTAGGATAATGGAACAATGCAAAACAGTCCGATTTTGGCTTTGAGAACATAGCAATACCTCTGGAAAGTATATGGAAAAAACTGACACCAGTGTAGTATTTTGAAACGACCTACGACAGAGCACTATTTCGTCTCTCAATGGTATTGATATGATTTAATTTTTACTAATTGGGTAGATATTATCTTGGAGGATGTTTTTGGAGTTTTTTTTCTTAAATTGGACCCAAACATTTTATGAGGGTTGATATCAGGATGTTGGCCAGATGTATTTAAGAGTTTTGTGTTGTTATAATACATCGGCAATTTACACAAATAAGATTAACATGTCATTATCTGGTCTTTGGAATGGTGGTAGTTGACTTTGCTGGAGCTTTCGGGATCGATTTTTCTGACTTTCAGACTAATGACTATTAAATATTTCTTAACGATGTCAGTGGGGATGTCTTCCTAATAATTATTATATCGGTGAACCCAATTTCGCATACTATTTTCCATGGGAAAGAATATAGTACCCAAATATTCGGTATTCCAGCTTCTCCAGTAGCGGTTTAATTTCCACATTTGATGGGTTTTATTGGATTTGGCGCAATTTTTTGGATTTATTATGATAGCAGAGGATAATATCTACCCAATTAGTAAAAATTAAATCATATCAATACCATTGAGAGACGAAATAGTGCTCTGTCGTAGGTCGTTTCAAAATACTACACTGGTGTCAGTTTTTTCCATATACTTTCCAGAGGTATTGCTATGTTCTCAAAGCCAAAATCGGACTGTTTTGCATTGTTCCATTATCCTACAATACATATTGAGTCAAATATTCATTTTTGGCATACTTGCCTGTGGCCGATTCGTCATTGTTTATTGTTAATATGGCCCCATGCGTTTTTTACCTGTCTGAAGACCCTCCATGAACGTATTTTTTATCACTGAACTTTATTACATTCAATACTGTTAGTCTATTATTAGCCGCAAAAGTCATAAAAATGCATAATGACCGCAAAAATTAGCAAAAATGTTATAGTTTTATAGTACTGATTTTCCCGTTGCAATACTTTTATTGTCACCCCCAAATAGTAGTTAATTCTTATTTTTGACCGTATTTGTTATAAATCGCAAATAACCTTTCCGATTCAATTGGTGTCCAAGGATTATATAACACCATATTAAAACACAATTCAAGGTCTTCTGTATGTAATTTGAGCCAAGAATTCCGAGGAATCTATTAACTTCCTGAGATATCCCAGGAAAAATGTGAATTTATCGACACCCAGGAAGGTGTGTTATGCACAAGGTCAACTAAAAAGCTTTCTAGGATATCAAAATCTATAATCTGACACTAATATTGTGGCTTTTGTATACTCAAATACCTAAAACGGAAAGAAATCGGCAAGGGTCCGCTTTAACGAGCTATACAAGAAGTTTGGCATTAAATAACGGCATTTAACACCCAAAAATTAATTTTTTTTCTCTAAAATATATCTCGGACACCCAGACACATTCGCCAAAACAATAAAATGTATAAATTTTGCTGCTAATTCCATAAATTTTACGAAAATACTCATATTTCCTTGGGGCGTATGTATACTTTTGTAAGTATCATTTTTTTTTGTTTTTGTAAAGTTGAAGAAAGTACTTGGAACAGATAAAGCAGAACTCTCTTTCAATTCCCTGAAGATGATTGGAGACTCCAATCGAAATATTGGAAAATAAAGAAAATATATAAAAATCAACACCCGTTTTTATTTTCAAAAAGCCTGTAGCCGAACAATACCAATAATAATAAATTTTCAAGTAAGGCGAACGATTTTCAATTCAAATTTACCGTTATTTATATTATGGAATATACTTTTGTTGTATTAAATATTAGCTTCGTTCCCGTTCTTTTTAATAGTAAAACTCGTAAAAGAGAGAACTGCAAACAATTTGTTGTCACACACAAGTTTTTTGAAATAGTTCGGGAACGGAAAAATGGAAAATACGTCAAAAAAACTGTAACAAATGTCAAAGTCGGCGTATCAGCCAATCAGACGCCGGCAAACATGTTACTATTTTTTTACTCGCCCAAATTTGTCGTGTAAAAAGTTTTTAAAGAGAGCGTCATTCAGCGCCATTTTTGTTTAAAGAGAAGTGAACATTTTACAACTTTTTTGTGTACGGGAACGGTTTTTGGAGTAAAATGTGTAAAAGTCGTAAAAATTGTAAAAACTTGTTAGTTCTGGAACACAGCTATTGTTTATTAGTGAGACGAAATAAACCTGTGTACTTGGAATTTCATAAATATCATTATATTTTCTAAAACCCGAGATTTATGGGGCGTACGTATACTTATGTAAGACTGTGTACATACGTATTTTTATATTGCAAGTAAACATTTACATTTATTTACTTCTTTTCAGTGCCATTCTGTACTGGCATCGGTCAAATGTTTAGAAAGGCACATGTTGAGGCACCAGGCGGAAAAACCGTTTAAGTGTCCTAGGTTCTGCAAGAGGTTTATCAGAGCAAGCCAGCTCAAAAACCATGAAAGAACTCATGTGAATTCTTTTCAATGCCCAGAATGCCCCAGAATGGCTTTTATTTCACTGCATGAGTAAGTTCTCATTTTTATTAAATCTTTTTACTAATTTAATCTTTTTGCAGCCTTTTGCTGCGTAGAGAAGGGCATTCCCGTTTTCTTCCTTAAATTCCTCCCCATTCCTATTCCCCTATTCCTAATATTTTTTTACTGTGGTACAGTGGGCAGTGGTAAGTTGATTTTGTAACTCTAATTTGAAGTTGCATGTAATCTAACTACTGTCTTCAATAGGTTTTCATTTTTACATCGACATCGGCTACTGGGGTCACTATGAGATTACTGGCAACAGTGTCGCAGACAGCACAGGAAGAAGGTATGTATGTTAGAATACAGTGTACACCAGCATAGACCATTAAGGAAAGGATCAAAGTCGGGCGGGGCCGACTATATAATACCCTACACCACTGTGAATATGTAAAATATATATCGGAGCTATATCCAAATCTGAACCGAATTCTATTGAATTCAATTGAATCAGAAATGTGAAATATTATGTTAAAAACCTGCTCCCAAAGCATCAAAATATAATCACTACCAAAAAGCATGAAATTTACACTGTGAACAAGGTAGTTTTAGTATTATGACCATTACCGTCAATATAGGGTCGGAAAGTATCAGATAATTGTACATTTATCATTCAATTGGTGTCCAAGGATTATATAAGACCATATCAAAACACAATTCAAGGTCTTCTGTATGTAATTTGAGCCAAGAATTCCGAGGAATCTATTAACTTCCAGAGATATCCTAGGAAAAATGTGAATTTATCGACACCCAAGAAGGTGTGTTATGCACAAGGTCAACTAAAAAGCTTTCTAGGATCTCAAAATCTATAATATGACACTAATATTGTGGCTTTTGTATACTCTAATACCTAAAACGGAAAGAAATCAGCAAGGGTCCGCTTTAACGAGCTATACAAGAAGTTTGGCATTAAATAACGGCACTTAACACCCAAAAATTATTTTTTTTTTCTAAAATATATCTCAGACACATTCACCAAAACAATAAAATGTACACAGTCTTACATAAGTATACGTACGCTCCATAAATTTCGTGTTTTAGAAAAAGTAATGATATTTATGAAATTCCAAGTACATAGGTTTATTTCGTGTCATTAATAAACAATATTTAATACAACAAAAGTATATTCCATAATATAAATAACGGTAAAAATAACGGTAAAAAAAAACTTCTCACAAGTGGTGTCTTAAGACACGCCGTTCGGACTCGGCGATAAACAGTAGGTCCCATATCATTGAGCTAAATATGAATCGGGGTGCACTCATTGATATGAGAGAAGTCTCCCTTGTCCCGTATGGGATGTTGTGGAACAATGTTTTTTTGTTAAATTTTACAAAAACCGAAAAATGACACTTACAAAAGTGTCTGGGTGTCCGGGATATATTTCTTCTTGTATAGCTCGTTAAAGCGAACCCTTGCTGATTTCTTTCCGTTTTAGGTATTTGAGTATACACAAGCCACAATATTAGTGTCAGATTATAGATGTTGAGATCCTAGAAAGCTTTTTGTTGACCTTTTGCATAACACACCTTCCTGGGTGTCGATAAATTCATATTTTTCCTGGGATATCTCAGGAAGTTAATAGATTCCTCGGAATTCTTGGCTCAAATTACATACAGAAGACCTTGAATTGTGTTTTAATATGGTCTTATATAATCCTTGGACACCAATTGAATCAGAAATGTACAATTATCCGATACTTTCCGACCCTATATTGACGGTAATGGTCATAATACGAGAACTACGTTGTTCACAGTGTAAATTTCTTTTGATTTTTGGTAGTGATTATATTTTGATGCTTTGGGAGCATGTTTTTAACAGAATATTTCACATTTCTGATTCAATTGGTGTCCATGGACTATATAAAACCATATTAAAACGCAATTCAAGGTCTTCTGTATGTAATTTTAGCCAAGAATTCCGAGGAATCTATTAACTTTCTGAGATATCCCAGGAAAAATATGAATTTATCGACACCCAGGAAGGTGTGTTATGCACAAGGTCAACTAAAAAACTTTCTAGGATCTTAAAATCTATAATCTGACACTAATATTGTGGCTTTTGTATGTATACTCAAATCCCTAAAACGGAAAGAAATCAGCAAGAGTCCGCTTTAACGAGCTATAAAAGAAGTTTGGCATTAAATAACGGCATTTTAACACCCAAAAAATTGTTTTTCTCTCTAAAATATATCTCGGACAACCAGACACATTCGCCAAAAACAATAAAATGTATAAATTTTGCTGCTAGTTCCATAAATTGTACGATAATACTCATATTTCCTTGGGGCGTACGTATACTTTTGTATCATTTTTGGTTTTTGTAAAATTTACCCTTATTTATATTATGGAATATACTTTTGTTGTATTAAATATTGTTTATTAGTGAGACGAATTAAACCTGCGTACTTGGAATTTCATAAATATCATTACTTTTTCTAAAACCCGATATTTATGGGGCGTACGTATACTTATGTAAGACTGTGTACCTTAATTGGTCCATATGATATCGTTAGGTCATTTTTCAGTTATTACACATGCATTTTAAAACTATTTTGTAATATTACCTCAAGTAATTTTAGTATGTTGGGTTGTCTTTTGCCATGGAAAGAATTTCTGTTTGGAAAATTTTCAAAACAAAAACAATTGTTCTCTTTTTAAATTGTGTGTATGTCTTATGCCAGAATGCTGACGTCTTAGCGTTCTAAACCACAATCCACTTAAAAAATCTTTCGATATGAAAGACATATGTATATACAGTCTACGATGGAAAAAAGCCATCGACTGCATTGAATTGATGTCAAATTTTGACATCTTATGTTACCAACAATTGCCGATGCGGCTACCTGTGTATTTGTACCATGATACCCAGCCTTTAGGCTAATGCTTGGTTTACATTTACGAAATCGAGTGGATTTCGTAAATGTAAACTTAGCATGAAGAGGGTATATACACTTTGATACGTCCAAAAATGTGCCTCATCGAAATAATGGTTTTAGACCCCAAGTATGTACGATATCCGTTTCAGACAATTTTGAGTCGATCTAACAATGTCCGTCCGTCTGTCTGTCTGGTTGGTGCGCACGATAACTCTCGAACGGATCAATCGATTCGGTTCAAATTTTGGTATCGAAATATTTTGTCCAGATTTGATTTAAGTTCGAAGATGGGCCATATCGGCCCACTCCTTCAGGTACCTCTCCCACAAAAGTTCAAAAATGTTCGAAAAAATTGTCCGCACCATAACTCTTGAAGGTAGCAACCGAATTAGTCCATACTTTGCACATCGTGACATTTCTACCAGACATTGATGAGATTCCAATATGGACCCTATTTGTCCACTCCTTCGGGTACCTCCCACACAAATTTTGCTTAAGTGCAGTTTAAGGCCTGCTCTCGAATCGCTTTGATTTTTGTTGCGGCCACTTGTATTCTCTACCCCCATTACGACGGTATAATTTTTTCAGGAGCAAGTCCATACTTCCTCACTAATCAGCACGAAAACTGCAAACAACCCATATAATACCATGTGTAGTAGTTGCAGCGGACGATAACGCTCGAACGGATCAACATATTTGGTTCAAATTTTGGGTCTTTCAATATTTTGTCCAAATTTAGTTTAAGTTCGAAGATAGACCATATCGGTCCACTCCTTCCGGTACCTCCCCCACAAAGGTTCAAAATTTTTCGCCAAGATTGTGGGCATGATAACTCTTGGACCGAGTAACCGAATTGAGTCAAACTTTGCTATTGGTAATATTACTTTCAGGCATAGATCGGGTTCTAATGTGGACTATATCGGTCCACTCATTTGGGTACCTCCCACACAAAATTTGGAAAAAGTATAGTTGAACAACTCCTCTCTGATCTTATTAATTTGTGATGCAACAGGATGCACTTGCGGCCCTGTTACGACGTTGTAATTTTTTTTCGTGGGCAAGTCCACACTTCCTGAAATAATGACCAAAAAGGTCCAGAAAATCCTACCGGCACCACCTAAACTGGCTAATGTGTAAAATAATAACCCTTTAAGAGAGGTATAGATTTAGCTCAAACTTTGTAAATCGTATTATTTCCTATTAGGTCCGAATATGTACTACACCGGATCACTCCTACGGGTACACCCTACCCAAAGTTTGGAAAAAATGCAGTTCAAGGACTCGTCTTGGATCATTCTGAATTTTGTTGCAACATGTAGTTTTTTGCGGACATTTCCATCCTGGAAAATTTTCCCAACAGCTAAAAAACCTACAGAAGTATTGTGTTAACTTTTTTTCTTCGGGTACGTGGCTGAGGGTATATCTCTGTCGGCTCAGCTGACTGATACTTTCTTACTTGTTTTATATTTATTCCATTGTGCAATAAACAAGGTGTAAGTGAAATCGAAATTGTCATACACCTTAAAAATAAAACTGCAAATTGTATTATTTTTTATTTGATATATGAGTTTCATTTTATTTTGTTTGTTTTTTATTTATTTTCATCAAGTACAGTTTTTGTTTTTTTTTTTTTTCAGTTTAATACTTTTTACTTATATTTAATATATGAATGTATGGTTTTATTTAGGTGCTAACGTTTCTAAATCTATCTGAAATAAAATATATATTTTTCAAAATATAAAATTAAATATAAAAGGAATAGAAACTAATCTTAAAATAGAGACATTTGAGCAATTTATTATGTAATTATAGTATATGTACACCATAAAACAAGATGTATACATATATTTGAAATAAAAAATGAAATATAAAGTTAAAAAAATCGAAAAGAAAAACATATTTAAAATTATTTTAAAGTTTCACTTTATATTATTTACAAATATTATATAAAATACAATAATCAGTCTATAGACTCATTTTTTGTAATCTCGTTAGAAAAAATAAAGTGTATTCAAATAAGAAAATAAAAATAATAATTTTTATAAAACTATAATTAATTGCATTTTTCGTTTTTTTTTAATATATGGCCTATGAAAATTATTAAATATATAAAACTTAAAATCAATTATTTTATTGGTCAGAAAACATGGGGAGATATGCCTTTTGTCAAAAGAAATTAAATTAAAAATAGATTGTATCTATTGCGTTTTTTTCTTTTATTCTAGTTTTTATCTTAAGAAAACACATAAAAAATTAACTAAAAAGGCATTTCATTTACAATTAAAAAAGCACTTGAATTAAATTAATATAAATAATTATTTTTGAATGGTATGCTATTATTAGATTAATATTAAAGTGATTCTTTTTTCACACATACATATATAAAATGTTCGGTACAAAATTATTAATAAATTTAAATTATATAGTTCCTCTTTTTTATAATAGTTAATATTTACACATCCTTTTTTTCTTTATTACAGTTACAGAGAACAATGATAAAATACATTTGCAATTATGAGATTTGTCTGGTCAGTTTAGAGTTTACCTTAAATCTAAGAAATGGTTTAATATACAAAATATGAAAAAGAAGAAGAATCAAAAAATATAAAAACAAAAAATAAATATAAAATAAAAACAAACGAAATTTGAAAAAGGTTGTTCATTAAACAGATTTCGTGATTTATTGGGATTATGGTTGTTAGAACTCTGATGCCGTGGAATTTTAATGGGATTTCAGTTAGTAGAAGTAATCATGGGAATATAATTTTGTAATTTTCTGGGTTTTAACCCATTGTTAATTTGGAAAATTAGTAAAACATTATTATTGGGTGAATTAGTGAGAAACTTGCCAAATGCCAACACTTACAATTGGGCATTTTTTTATGAAATAATGGTGATTTGAATTCCCTAATATATTTTGTAAAGAAAATATACGATAAAAGGGGAAACTTTCGCCACTGAGGCACATACGCCAATGAGCGTATCACCTTTAACCATAAGGCGAAAGTTCCACCTTTACCCTAAATGATTTGGAGTTATTTTCAAACACCCTGCTTTTGCTAAATAATTTTGCTCGTTCCTCAATAAACAATTCTATATTTTTGAACAAATTTGCAGTCGAATATTTTAATTTTTATGTTTTAAATTCCACAGAATCTAGATGTTGTAATTGTAATTGAAATAAATTGGAAAATAAAAATGCTTAGTTGAAAAATGAAGAAATTATTGAAAAAAAAAAAAACATAAAATCAATTAAACTGTTTATTTCATTTGTGAAATAAATAGCAAATTACATACAAAAACAATTTGATAGGTCGTTGCTGTGATTTGTTTTCTTATTGAAAGTCTTATTATCACAAGTTTGAAAGATATATTCAAACAATTTTTATATTAGATATATTTTATTATTTTCTTTATAAATAATTCAGAAATTTAATACCATAGTTATATTTTGGAAATCTCAAAATCTGTTTGGAATTGTTTATATAACCGAAAATATGTTTGGAAAAGAAAATTCCTCATTCTTTGCAATGACTTTAAACTAATGCTCTGTTCCTGAGCCGGGAAGAATATACTATTTTTGAATTTTTTGAAAAATTTTTAAAGGGAAAAATTTCAAAAATATTAGATTTTTGCTGGTTCTGGAACAGTCATGAAAATATGATTTCAAAGAATTGACGAAATTTTATTCTTAGAAATTTTAAATGGTAGCTTCAATCATTATCATTGGAAATGTAAAAAAGAAGCGGACTTGGTACGTATTTGAGTCGGAAAAGAAGAAATCTAATAAGAACTCATTTTAAGGTGTTACCTCCACTTGAGATTTGTAAAAATCGAACATTTTTTGATTGACTTAGTCCCAATTTACATTAGGCGAGTTTACTTGCGGCAATTGTCAGTTTGTGGGTGAGAGAGGGTGTTGAGAGGGTGTTGAGAGGCAAAGGGTTACCATATACCTCACCTCTCTTTCCATCAAACTGACAATTGCCGCAAGTAAACTCGCCTAATGTAAATTGGAACTTATTTTGAAGTATAACTTGCATAGAATGTGTTGTGAACATTTCAAGTAGATCGGAACAAACAAAATCGGAACAAAAATAAGCTCAGCATTGTGGTTTGTATGTCTCGATTTATATTAGGCGATTTTCATTGCGGCGATTTTTCTCGTTCTCTCTGTTTCACTATATCGAAAGCAAATGAATGCGAACGAAAACACCTAAACTTTGCTTTTCATGGCAATATTGACTTTGTTGTTGCTTCGTAACAACTACAAAATTTGAAAATCATACACGAGTTAAGTATTTTTTCTTTCGTTTTCATTTTTTTCGTTCGACATTGTGAAACAGGCTGTTAGACTGGCCTCTTGGGTTTAGTCCCAATTTACATTAGGCGAGTTTACTTGCGGCAATTGTCAGTTTGTAGGTGAGAGAGGGTGCTGAGAGGCAAAGGGTTACCATATGCCTCACCTCTCTCTCCTACAAAATGACAATTGCCGCAAGTAAACTCGCCCAATGTGAATTGGGACTTATACAGGCAATTAATTCTGTCTTGGAAAGTTTTGTTTTCAAAACATTGGAAATTATGTCAATAACGAAAAATATAAAAGGTATTGCCGGTACGAGCAATTTTTTTCCACTTCCATTTGCCTTACGCGTCTCACCTACAAACTGAGACTTACCGCAAGTAAACTTAGTCCCGATTTACATTAGGCGAGTTTACTTGCGTCAATTTTTCTCGTTCCTTTTTAAACTTGCCTCTTGCGTTTATAAAAGGCAATTCTGTTCCGACAAGTTTTGTTTTCAAAACAATGAAAATAATGTCAAATACGAAAAAATATAAAAGGAATTGCCTGAAAATTGCCGGTACGAGCAATTTTTTTCTATTTCCATTCCCCTTACGTGTCTTTCCTACAAACAGGGACTTGCCGCAAGTAAACTTGCCTAATGTAAATTGAGACTTACCTAATGTAAATTGGGACTATTCCTCTGTTCCAGTACTTCAAGAATCTACTAATTTTTACTATTTTTTCCGATAACATAAAGGAAAAAATGTTATCATAGTAAAAAATAGTAGCTTCTTGCAGTACTGGAACAGACCATATGTGAAATAAAACATTTGAAGCATTCTTCTCCAAATGACACTCTAGCTCGAAAACAAATGAACCGATCGTCATATATTTTTGTGGACTCTTATTAATAATGTACATTAGGTTTATGACTTTTTGACCTTTTTTTCAAAAATGATATTCAGTAGCAAGAATTGAATTTTTCCAAGAAAACTACCTAACTTTTTTGGTAGATGTTTTTTATCTGTAAGAGCACATCTTAATTTTTGCGCACGATAACTCTCGAACGGATCAATCGATTCGGTTCAAATTTTGGGTACCGAAACATTTTGTCCGCATTTGATTTAAGTTCGAAGATGGGCCATATCGGTCCACTCCTTCAGGTACCTCCCCCACAAAAGTTCAAAAAAGTTCCGAAAATTTGTCCGCACGATAACTCTTGAAGGGAGTAACCGAATTAGACCATACTTTGCACATCGTGACATTTCTACCAGACATAGGTGAGGTTCCAATATGGACCATATTGGTCCACTCTTTCGGGTACCTCCCACACAAAATTTTGCTTAAGTGCAGTTTAAGGACTGCTCTCGAATCGCTTTGATTGTATTCACTACCCTCATTACGACGATATAATTTTTTTCAGGAGCAAGTCCATACTTCCTCAGAAATCAGCACAAAAACTGCAAACAACCCATATCGACGGATCAACATATTTGGTTCAAATTTTGGGTCTTTCAATATTTTGTCCAAACTTAGTTTAAGTTCGAAGATAGACCATATCGGTCCACTCCTTCCGTTACCTCCCCCCACAAAGGTTCAAAATTTTTCGTCAAGATTGTGAGAATGATAACTCTTGGAGGGAGTAACCGAATTGAGCCAAACTTTGCTATTGGTAATATTACTTTCAGGCATAGATCGGGTTCTAATATGGACTATATCGGTCCAATCATTTGGTTACCTCCCACACAAAATTTGGAAAAAGTATAGTTTAACAACTCCTCTCTGATCTTATTAATTTGTGATGCAGCAGGTTGCACTTGCGGCCCCTGTTACGACGTTGTAATTTTTTTCGTGGGCAAGTCCATACTTCCTGAGATAATGACCCAAAAAGGTCCAGAAAATCCTATCGGCACCACCTAAACTGGCTAATTGTTAAATAACCCTGTAAGAGAGAAATCGTAATATATTTAAATTTATTTAAATCAATTGTAATATATGTATTTAAATTCAGAAAATTAAGTACAATATTTTTAATTATATAGTCTGTAAGGAAAATATCCATATACTAATAAAGAAAAAAATTATTGCCTACATATTTGTATTAGGTCCGAATATGTACTACATCGGATAACTCCTACGGGTACACCCTACCCAAAGTTTGGAAAAATGCACTCGTCGTTGCAACATGTAGTTTTTTACGGCCCTTTCCATTCTGGAAAATTTTCCCAACAGCTAAAAAACCTACAGAAGTATTGTGTTAACTTTTTTGCTTCGGGTACGTGGCTGAGGGTATATCTCTGTCGGCTCAGCTAACTGATACTTTCTTACTTGTTTTAAAAATATTGGATTTTACTGAAATGGTGTACCCAAAAATTCGAAAATTTAATTTTTGGCTTAATAAATTGAATTTTTTCTGGTCCTAAAACGGATAATTTTTTTAATAAAATCGATCGATGAAAGACTAGATTTTGATGTCCTTGATAGCCCCACAAAATTGTATGACAATCGGTTCATTAGTTTCCAAGCTAGAGTTGGCACTGATTTCAAAATATCATTTCGAGGAAAACACGTTTTTAATTTCTAGGTAAATTTGTCCCTACTACTTTAAAATAAGTCAATATTTTTTTTTTTTTCGATTTACTGAAATTTACAAGTGGAGGTCACCCCTTAAAGTGCCTTCATATAGAGGCATTTACAAATGACTTTGTGCGTGAGATCGAATCACCTTATAATTAAGATTTTATCTTATCTTATGTAAAAACTCATCAAAATATGATACAGGGATACGAAGTTGTAAAGAAGTCATAACCCTAATGTGTATAAACATTTTGGCTTTAAATGAGGGATTTTTTAATTGTTAGCCAATTTAACATCGAAATTTTTACTTTGGCCGCCGACTATTTTATTAATTTTATTCTTACCCCCCTAGTTTAAAGACAAGCATGATGATTGGCCCATTCGTTTCCGATGTAGAGTGGGTACCGCGAAATGATTGTGTGAAATGAAACTTTCATCTATGGACAGATCGAATACCGGACAAACCACCAAAATCCTTTTCTCAAAAAATTATGTATTTAGCTGGTTTTTAAAATATCTTTGGATAGGATTGGGCTAAGAAAAGAGTAGTTTCGTTAACAGGACCAATAAGTTTAAACCTTATGGTGAAAGGATCGGCTAATAAATGTGACCTGTACAACGATTTTGTGAATATCCATCACTAGTCTCAATAAAATACATATTGAGTAAATTAGATTAAAGATCGCTTACTTGGCACGTGTTATCGTTAACCGCTCGCCTTAATATTTATATGAAAAACATTTGGGGGTACGGCATGCCTTTTGGGAACGGTCTAATATATTCATGTGTTCCCGCATACATCACCGAAGGGACAAGGGAGACTTCTCTCATATCAATGAGTCCACACCGATACATATTAACCTAATGTTATGGGACCTAGTTTTTATCGTCGAGTCCGGGCGTCGTCTCTTAAATCAACACTTGCCGAGAAGATGTGCATGGCAGAAACACTCAGTAGTGCGATTCTCTAACTTATTTTTTGAGTTACCGACAAAAATCGGTAAAAATAAAACACAAAATTTTGAATGAAAATTTCAACAACACAACACTCTTGATATCGGTAGAACTTTACTGCTGCTTTTTATTCGTCGCTAAGGCCGTCATCAGACCATCTGCTTTTTCACATGTATGACGTCAGCTGTTCTGTATATTAGTATACCCAAAGTCACAACGTACAATTGAAAAAGCAGATGGTCTGATGGCCGCCTAACATAACAAAAACACAATTAACACAATTAACCGAAATTATAAGCATCTTAAGTTTAACGACATTTGTCGGTAACTCAAAAATTGAGTTAGAGAATCGTACTACAGGATAGTCGCGATTGTGATAGTCAAACCCACCTTGGACACTGAATGCCTTTTGCTCTATTTTTAGGGGCAAGACTATATAATATTTTCAGATGTTGCAAAAAATATGATATAGTCTGGCCCCTAAAAATAGAGCAAAAGGCATTCAGTGTCCAAGGTGGGTTTGACTATCACAATCGTTTAACGATACAGTACGAAGTTAAATGACGCTTATGCATCATAGCTTTCTTGTTTAAGTCACATCATATAAAAGAATAAAGACGAGCTACGATCTAATTAAAAACAATTGTTCTGTAGTGGAATTCTGTAACTCAATTTTTGATTTACCGACAAAAATCGTTAAAATTAAAACGCAAAATTATAAATAAAAAGTATCAATAAAAGTTGACAGCACTGCTGCTGTCGGTAGGATTTAGCAACAGCTTTATTTTGGTTGTTAACTTACCGAAAATGTTCGTTAATTACCGAAATTATAAGCATTTTAATTTTTCCGATAATTGTCGGTAACTCGAAAAATGAGTTACAGAATTCCACTACTGATATTTCTTTATTCCTTTACCAGAAATGATTTAAGCAAGAATGTCATGCCGCTCGTGTACGTATCTCCGCCTTTAAACTTTTGGTCGACAACGCAGAATCTTTTTGATGAATATCATTACGCCTCTTTTACATTTCCTTAGAAGCTCATAGATAGATGGTATTTTTTTAACTTAAAGATAATTTAACTATGGTATTTTTTCCTGAATATTTTTACAACAGATAATAAAGGAGTTTTTATCATTTTAACAACAAAAATGTTAAGTTTACAATTAGTTATATACTTGTTTTCTTTCATACAATTTAATTTGGATTGATAGTTAGTTGACAAGGACGACAGGAAAAGGGAAAGGAAGGTTGGGGATAGAGAGATAAAGCGATAATTCGTTTGATTCTATGTTTAGTTTTAAAAGCTATTAAATGAAGCTCTTTTTTTCTATTAAACAAAGTAAATTATTCTACTAACAGAATAATACTTAATAGGGATTCATTTGAAATAGCTTTTAAACGATTTTTGTTTGAAAACATACAAGTGTTTGTTGTATATTTTATCTAAAAAATCGTAATCAATAGTCATATATATAATTTAAGCTCTAATATAATTACACGTTGCTACAAAATGTAAACATTAGCATATAATTACTTGCAAAGGGAGAGAGAATTTTGGAAAATAAAAACACTGAAAGTTTTGTTGAAGAAAAAAGGAGTTTCTTAGATAAAGAGGAGTGGTAATGATATAAAAATTCCTCTTAACGATAAACTCAATTTTCTTTTAAATAACCATTTAGTAGCTAGCATAGAGTTATAATAATATTAAATTTTGAAATAATTTTTAGGCATTTAAATCCCATTAATAAGTTTACAGTTCTATAAATAAGTTTTCAATCCAAAACTCCATCACTTTGCAAGTATTTATATTAATTTTCGGCGGTAGCAGAGTGTTGTCATAGACAATAAACAAAAAATAACGTACAATTTGTCTAATAAATAATATGAAAAGTATTACGAATAAATGAAAAACATAAAAAACGAAAAAATTATTAAGAAGTAAATAAAGAAAAAAAGTAATAATTAATGCATCTCTCTGGTACCACACTAAAATTTTATGATGTAGTTGTCGTTTTCATTAAATACAAATAGATTTGTTTCCTTTGTTTTTTTTTCTGGTTTTGTCCCCTTTCAGCGCTTCTTAACAAACTAATAAATTTCATTAGATTTATCTTATGATCTACATACAATTTTAATTACTAAAAAATAAATATATAGGCAGACATTTGTTTTTGTCATCTTTTGTGTTTCATTTTTTATCATTTTTTTTTGTATTTTTCCTCGTTTTTTTGTTTGTTTCGAAAGTAAAAATATGATTTGTTCTGTTTGATGATTTGTAAGTAGTTACGATGTGCTACTAACTAGCATTAGTAGTTATAATGTAAAAAAATGTTCATTGGTGATTGTTGTTGGTTGAGTTATGTGGAGAGGTAAGGTAAATGGGGTAGTAGTCGTAAATTTATGAGAAAATTAATAATATGTAACATTGAAACTAAATCTTACAAATCTGTAGATTGTCAGACAAAAGATGAGAAACCAGGCAGTGGTGCTCTCGATCTGGCCATATTATTGACAATAATTTGGCCACCATTGAGACTCATCACTGCACTGCCTTCGGGTTCTGAGTCTGTATAACTTGAATAATTGCGCACGGGTTTCGTTTTCTTCCATGATTGTCGCAGTGAATCATTAACATTGGCATAATGATTGACAAAGGAATGTGGATCAGAGCGTACACTCTCATTTTCACTCTCCGAATGCTGTAAATGAAAGGAAAAGAAGGAGAAAATAAGAAATTAGTAATGAGTTTTATTTACCCACATGGCTAAACCAAAGTGAAAATCTATTGAATGGTGAAATTTTAAGCAAAAACTAATATATTAGGGTTGGCAATCTCGTTCAATTGAAGGATCCGGATCAGTATCTCGTTCAATGGACACCGGTAATTTCTTTGACAAAACTGCGTATACCTAATTTCATACGATGGTTTTTATGATGTTACTCATTCGTCTTTGAACGAGGACAGTGATCCGGATCGTTCAATTGAACAAGACTGCCCAACTCTATAATATATACATGGAACAGAATACAATAAATACATTCAAAACCTTTAGATCCCTGGGCCCTGAAGGTGTAATACCTGCCATGATGCATTTTTCAACAGGAATAACAAAGGCAGTGAGACTTAGAAATCATATCCCATCTTTGTGCAAAAACCATTTGAAATGGGGTTGCATTTTGTTGATAGGTTTGTTCCAGTGAATACAATAGAGACTTATCTCAAATCAATGAGTGCAACCAGATTCATATTAGGTGTGTACGATAACTTTCCCAGCAATAATTACTCAGTCATTTCCAGCAACCTCTCTCAGTGAATTTTACTCTCTCAAGCAAGAAAAGTTGCAGAAAGTTATCGAACAGCATTTTGCAAAAACTTGCAGGAAAGTCAGCTGTTTCCGAAAATGTATGAAATTTGTTTTTGTTTCTTTTGATATTTTAAACCAAACGGAACAAAAACATAAATTTTAAAGTTGCACTTTACTTATTTAATGCTTTAATACAATCCACAACGATTTAGAATCTAAAAAAAATTTGCAATTGTGAAATTTTCTTGGTCAAAAATGTTAACATTTCGATTTGTTTACATTGAACAGGTGATTAAAAGTTAGCTGATCAGACTTGCAAATTTTTGCGGGACAAATTTTCCCAGCAAAAATTTGCAAGTTCTCAGTCACAAAACTCTCCAGAAATCTCACCAAACTCGCTCTCTTTTGCTGGATAATTTTTTTATCGAACAGCATTCAGTAAAAATTTGTACGAATTTGTACAAATTATTGGGTTATCGTACACACCTATTAGGCTAATTCATATTAAAGCACCACTTGTATATAACTACTCAGCAAATGTCGCCAACATAACCGTGAGGCCTAAGAATCAATGTTGGACATTCAGAGTGGAAGGCGATGTCCACACCATTCATCACGGTGGCACCCAACCCACACACAGAGTAGTAATTTATCGAATTTCACGTTAACAGCCTTTATTGACTCTGATGAAACTTTTAATGGAGTCAAATTCGGATCCATTCTCATATGTCCTTCATCATATTTATTGTTGTAGCAGCTTCTACTCGTTATTATATTTGTTGACCTGGCTCTGCTTCCAATAACAAGTCAAAAATGACGCGACCTAGATTTGTCCATAACGAAATGGAAGTTAGGTAGACAGGTGAAACGAATCATGCGGTACGTTACTGCATCCTGGACAGATATTCTGCATTACGCCATCAATTCTAGCCCAATTGGAAATGAAGCGTCCGCGTAAATAGGATCTTCATCTTAATCCGCATAGCTTACTGCACCCCAAGTGTTGCCGCCTTGGGACGAGAGACCTTGTTACTACATCTCAGCTTGTCGCACATAGCTATGGCATGCGGGGTCGACGTGAACAAGCGGCCCATAGAATTTTGTTGTAGGTGGTGGTCAGAATTATGTTACCATCGACCATGACATTCAATTCAGTGATTATCTCTGCAGTCCATGTGGTGAACAGAGTAGCCGTAGATTTCGTGGCGGATATTTGCATATTCCTCGCGTGGAAAAATGTAGTAAGACGTAAGTTGAGCGCCACCAACAATGTCCTATCGCACGGCTGGCTCTGGATGAGTCCTCGAATAATATGTGCGTAGATGGCGTGCAGCGCTGTTGTAGTGCTGTACCGCTTACGGAACATATGCAATTGAATAGCGATTTCTGACGCTGGAGTGGAGTAAAGCCTCTAGTAGGTCTGTACGTTTCACCTTTGCTGGCAGCTTTGCCTGAATTTAGTAGCGGGACCACCCTGGACATTTTTTAGACTTCGGGCACGATGTAGGTGGCCCGCGACAGCTTAAGAACTTTGTTTAGATACTCAACTCCCGGCTCATCCAGACGTTTCAGTATTACCATGGAGATTCCTTTAAGACCCAACACTTTGGATGATTTAGAGTTGCTGATGGCATTCACAACATCCTCCATTGTAAATTGTGGTAGTTCAATCTAGGAAGGAAGAGATCTAATGCGACGTCTCTTCGCCCTGCGTACCTCTTCGGATCAGTCAGCATCGCCAGACGTGACTGAGACCCTATCCTCCGTTGTCCACAATTCACTTATTTCAATGTTGTAACTATCCAGATGATTTTAGTCATTTGTTCCGCTTATGCTCACTGTCAAGGATAAGTGTATTATGTATTCCTATTTTATTTTGATTCGACCAAAGTTATTTCAAACAAAAAGGGTAGTAACCAGGGTGTAATATACAATGTCCAACAGTAAAATCTGCTCATCTCTAAAAGGAAGCAATATACCGATAAGCAGCATGTAACACCTGTCAATAACATTTTGAAAAGACGATTGAAGCATTGTGAATCACTGTAAGAAGGCAATTGAGCACGGTTTAGACCTAGAAATTCCATCACATGCCATATTTCCACTCTACACCAAGTGATAGAAAAGACCCAAGAAAAACTATCAAGATATACCTCCTATTTTATGAGACTTCTACGACATTCCAATGAAAATATGTTGTTGCGAATAATTTAACACTGCAAAATGAATACGACTATGTAGGGTAATCCTTACGTGATAACCTCTGTGTCGTTTTTATCCCCATGAACAGTATTACAATGTATTTTCATTAATGTTACAATGGATCTCTAAAGAAGCATGTGGCTGGACCCTCAAACTAGTCTACTCAAAACATAATTAGCCGTTTGATAATCCTTTCCTCCAAGGTGGTTTTTCTTTAATTTAAGGGACATTCTGCTATAGCCTGTTATGGCTTAACCACTACATTCAAAATTCTCACTCACCTGTGAAGCTTCCGATGAGCTAACCTCTGAAGGTTTTTCTGTTACACTGCTATCATCAGGATTTTCATCGTAACATTTCAGACTTTCTTCATCGCTGTGATATGCCACCGATGCTGGTGAGGGTCGTGGCGGACTTTTTCCTAATTGGACATTGTTTGGAGGTCGATTATTATTTTTACGACCCAGTGTACCCAATGTACCACGACTTAAAGTACCCACACTATTAAGGGTACCGGTGCCAACACCATGGCGGGAACGATATAATTCTAAGGCTAACTCTTGTCTCTCATCAATGGACATGGCCATTGATTCTTCAAGTGTTTTTTGAGCTTCCTCTGCAAAAACGAAAGAAATAAAATAAAAATAAATATTTTTTGATATAAAAATGTGTATGTATATGTACACTATTTACTTACGTTTATATTTATAGCTTTTACTTTTAACACACAACACTGCAATGACCATTATTATAATGACAATGGAGGTAGCAGCCAATGCAACCATAAACCATGTTTGTCGATAGAACGGCTTATGCTGTAGATAACCATATTCTAAATGCAATTTGGATGGTGTCAATATTGAATCCTTTGAATAAACGGGGAATGATATGCCATAACGATTATAGGCAATAACCCGGAATGTATAGGCAGTTGAGGGTAATAGACTTTGATAACTAACTGTAAAGTCTTGTATAGTACCGGTGGTGGTTTTCGTTATTGTCTCCCAACGGGAGTCGTCTATAGTGAGAGGGGGGGAGGAAGATAAAAGGAATTTGTTACAATTTGTTTTCAAATAGTATTTTTAATTTCTACAAAAATTGTTATTGTGTTAGCATTGACTAGAGGGATTGGGCATAAAAAGTGAATTTTTTACACAGCATCAGTAAAGGTTTCAGTAATGTTATTTCTATAGTTCTAGCTACGAAAGAGTTAATTTATTTATGGGATAACTACAGCATATATAGAATAGTAAGTTTGTTCTCTACTTATGGGCTATACTTACAAATAAATGATGGTTCGCCTCGTTCTACAAAAGCAGATTTAATTTTACCACCAGCATAACAAAAGTTAGTTGTAGAGTGTTTTTTGTTTAGGAAAGAGAGGGAGATTTAGAAAGAGAAATTGTAATAAATAAATAAAATTTCCAATAACCAATATTTGTTGGAATCGATATTCCAAATATAGTTTTTTTTAAGAGAGAAGGATTGTGATTGATATTTAGTTGTTGTATAATTATCTTTCCTGACGCCTTTAAAAATGTTGATTTTTTATTGTATTTCTTTAGTTAGCACGAACAAAATAATAAGTAATATTTACGAATTGGAATTCAATTGCCGCAAAGTGGTTCAAATCCTATTTTCCTGGTCAAAAATTCGGTAACTTTTGAACAGAGATATTTCATGATATTTATAAACACCTTAGCAGAAACTAGACCATATGTGGCTAGATTGCTGGGCCTGTATTCCAATCAACCAAGATTGAGAAGGCAAGGACAGACTTTCATAAAGCAAGATCTTCAAGAAAATGTTTCAACGAACGAATTTGCCCGTTCGCACCCACAATTCTAAGGGGTCGATTACACTATGCAACACTGAAAATGCAAACAACTTCTAATAATTTTGCAGCCCTCAACTAGTAAAACTTATCTTTTGAACAGACCACATAAGAAAAACTCCATCTAGGACATCAAAATCGATAAAATATAGAAAATTTTACATAATTTCTGAATTACTGGTCAGTATCAGCTAAACTATTGGGAGTTGAACCAAGTAATCTGTCACAAATATCTTCCAAATTTTGTTCTCAACAATTCTTCAGAACATTCTGAAACTCTAAAATGCTTACTTCATGTTGTTTCAGCGGTATTTTGCATCATATCTTTTACAACACGTATTTCAAACACAGTTCACACCAACAGTTTATTCTCGCATTTCGGATTTCACTACTTTATTGACATTTTTATTAAATCGTAGTTGAAAAATGTTCTAAAAACAACGGCATAGAGGCATTTTACAATGGAATATTTTTCCAAAAGAAAATGTTCAGAAAAAATTAACGGTTTTGGAAATACGGTGCGAAATGTACAAAAATTGTGGAATTTTTTCATATATTTTGAAATTTGAGGCAATAAATGTAGTTTTTCGAGTTCATTATTTCTCCAAATATTTTATTCTTGTCCTTATCTACAAATTTGCTTCAGAGGTCAGAAGAAGATTCGCATTGGTTTCAGAGATATAGCCCCGAATTTCTTTTAAAAACTCAATATTTTACCATGTGAAGCCATAAAATCCGAGTTGGATCTGATACAACAAAACCCAACTAGGGTTTCTTGTCGTTTGGGTCTGTACTTTCAAAAAATCCTCAGTTCGAATTGTTTGCACAAGATCACCTTAAAAATGTTGCACAGTGTTATGCATTGCCACTAAACTTGAGTTGCGTTGTCAATAGGCAGCACAACTGAGATGAAATGTTGTATTATTGATGTCAACCCATCTGGGTTGTCGATAAACGTGTTATCGATCAGTGTTTTTCAAACTTGTGAACTCTATATTAATGCAAAAGGCACAATTCGCCAAAAAAAAAAATAAATAAATAAAAACTATTTTAAAACAAGTAAAAAAGTATCAGTCGGCTTGGCCGACAGAGATATACCCTCAGCCTGTGTATATTGAAACAATTTTTTCCCAAAAAACTTATGTATTTAGAGAGGTTTAAAAATTTTGGGCGTATGAACCGACAAAAATGTTGATTAGGATTAAAGAGCAAAAGTTATGCGCAGAAAATACTTAAAGGAATGGATCGACATTGACCATTATGGAAGTGGATCTCTAGCCACTACATATGGTGCCATAGGGGGTTCTTACACCCTTCGGGCTGTTTTCTCAAGAAGTGTGGATTTGCCCCTGAAAAAACTTTTACCATCGTAATTGAGACAGCGAATGCAAGTTGCTTCAACAAAAATCAAAGTGATTCGATAGCAGGTCTTAAAGTGAACTTATCCGAAATTTTGTTTAAGAGGTACTGGATGAAGTGGACAAATATAGACAATATTTGAACCTGATCTATATTTAGTAGATATATTAGGATGTGTAAAGTATGGACTAATTCGGCCATTCCCTTCAAAAGTTACCGTACGAACAATTTTTCCGAACATTTTTGAAATTTTGTGGGGGAGGTACCTGAAGAAGTGGACCGATATGGCTTATCTTTGAACTTAAACTATGTTTGGACGAAATATTACGAAAGCCAAATTTTGGACCCAATCGGCAGGTCCGTTCTAGAGTAATCTTGCGCTCCAACCACCTCACACGGTGTCATAGGGGTTTTTTTTGCAACTTTCATGCTATTTTCTCAGGAAGTATGGACTTGCCCCTAATGAAACTTGTACCGTCGTATGGGGGACAGTGAATACAAGTTGCTAAAACAAAAATCAAAGCGATTCGAGAGATGGTCCTAAACTGAACTTTTCCGAAATTTTGTGTGGGAGGTACCCGAAGGAGTGGACCGATTGGGTTCATATTGAAACCTTATCTAAGTCTGGTACACATTTCAGGATGTGCAAGGTATGGACTAAATCCCTTCAAGAGTTATCGTGCGCACAAATTTTCCGAACATTTTCGAATTTTTGTATTGGAGGTACCGCAAGAAGTGGACCGATATAGCCCATCTTCGAACTTAAACTAAGTTTGAGCAAAATATTACGAAAGCCAAAATTTGAACTGAATCGGTTCATCCGTTCGAGAGTTATCGTGCGCTCCAGCCAGACAGGCAGACAGACAGACGGACGGACATTGCTCAATCGACTCCAAATTGTCTGAAACACATTTCGTCCAAACATACTTGGGGTCTAAAACCATTATTTCGATGAGGCACATTTTGCCCGTATGAAAGTGTATATACCCTCGTTAGCATAAATACTGAGGGTATAATAAGACAAAGACTCATAATGAAATTTGATTTGGAACATTTCTTCTTTTGACACAACCCCCAAAAAGTGAGGTATTTTAGGAGATTTAGACTCAGTATGGTATAAATTTTAATTGAGAGTCTAAAAGTTTAACAAATAATTTCTACATATAATAACTAATTTTGTAACGTCATTTTCTTAACAAAGTATTTTACTTAGATATCTAGTTTTTTCTGGGACTGAAATTTTGTGTAGAATATTTCTTCTTTTAACACCTTTCGTCTGGAATTAAATTCCATGTTACTTTCATGCATCAACTCAAAAAAAGAACAAAACAATTTTATTCAAAAAATATTTGGGTGTTTTGTTGGCAAATTTGATGTATATATTATCTTGATATATATTGCAAACACATATCTCATTTATTCGGCGACTTATATTGAAATTTGATGGAGATTATTTTTGTCTTTGGCGTCTTCTATCTAGAATGAAGTTTTGTGGGATAAAACTTAATAAACTCAGATAAAGTACAACATTAACCCTAAAACGCGATTTTACTTTTGGCAGATTCCTGGCGCTTAGGTACGATTTAGAGTTTTGGTGTATTCGAGGACCTATAGTAAAATCTTATGACAAATAATTTTGTGGAATATTTTGATCTGATACCATCACATTTTAAAGGAGTTTTTAAACGTTTTTGAAAAAAAGGGACAAAAATACCCCTTTAGTGACTCGCATGAGGGTTAAATTTTTTTATAAAAAGATACCCCGCATTGTTGTCAGTAATATTGCCAAAGACACTTTATACCTAAAATGCAAGGATTCCAAGCAATCTAATGTCGAATATTTTAAAGCCAGTAGAAATGGTCGGAACTTGCCACGCCTATTTACTTTACTTCCCGACGTAAACTTTCAAAACGCCCATACACGTGTCTTCTTTTTTTCGGTCCTCTTTCATAATCTGTGCGGGGTTTCTTGTAATTTTAAAAAAGTTCGATTTTGTTGTACTGTGTAAACAACAAATAATGTTTTGAATACCGAGTTAAATTTTGAATCTTAACCAAATTGCATGCAAACTTAAGTCTTAAAAATTCCAATCCACTTAATGAATATTTAATTTATTTATCTATCAAAATCAGTTTTTAATAATACGTCTCATTCCAAACTTAAACTAAATATCAAACAATCCTTCCACCAAATACTTAAATAATAAAAATTAACCATTTGTCATAAAACCAAATCCATAGAAAAACAAAGAATTAATCCAATAAAAAACCTTGTAAATTCCCAGAAACCCCAAATGAAAACTTTTTGTAAATACTCACCTCGTTTTTTGGCTTCGATATAATAACCTAAGATGGGTCCACGACCAGATGGTCCATTTAACCAATGCATTTCAACACTGGACAAAGTTTTGGATAAAATCAAATCTCTGGGTGCCACGGGTGAACCGTCCTGGGGTCCGGTTGTGACATTTTCACTAACGACTGGACCATAATCAATTGTTTGGGCTCGAACTGTGAAGGTGTAGGTTACTTGCTCTTCAAGATTTTGCACCAAAAGACTGGTACCGGATACCTTTTGTTTGACTTGTTTACTGAATTCTAAAAGCAAGAACAAAAGGAATAAATTAGATTTCTCTCGACGGTAAATATTTCTCAACCACTTACTTTCATTTTCTTCGGTAGTCTCATAGGTAACTAAATAACCCAATATTTCGCCATTTTTGAACTTCGGTGGGTCCCAGGACACTTTCAGCGATTGCATGGTAATATCTTCAAAGCGTAGATTTTGTGGTGCACTTGGCAGGCCTTGCAGAGTTTTCACAGTTATTGGCGACGATCTGGGACCATCACCGGCCGGATTGAAGGCCAATATTTGTATACGATATTCTGTGAATTTATCCAAAAACACCAAACTATGTGACGTTGCTGTGGCTGACACAACTTCAATTTCTTCTTCCCAAGTTTTACCCTCTTCAAGTTCTTGTGGTGAATCGGTGACCAAATAGAATATTTTATAACCCAAAAGATCACCATTTTGCATGCTTTGCTTTGGTGGTTTCCAGCGTAAACGTACCTCTGTACTAGATATGGGTGCAGCATCTACAGCTCTAGGTTCTCCCGTCGGCACTGCTTCGCCCACATAAACGGCCGCAGGTGGGGTGGCAGGACCAGGTCCCTGGGAATTGAATGGTAATACCACAATTTCATAATTACGATCTTGTTGTAAATCCGACAATACCACTGAGTCAATATTAATGCCCATAACATCAGTTTTGGGTGTTGCCTGTAAGGCTGTAGGGAAATCGGAAAGTTGTTGGTATAAGATACGATAACCTCCTGTTGCGGCATCACCATTCCACATTGAAGTTTCCAAGGCATTCCATTTTACCCTCACCGATGTGGTGGTAATTGGTACTACTTTAAGATTGGTAACAGGCACAGATGGTGCTGCAGGCAAAGTCCTTACAATTATACTTTCTCTACTAAATGCAGATGGTCCCAAATCATTGGTAGCTTGTATGCGGAACTGATATGTTGTGTGTGGCTTTAGATTTGTCGCCGTATATGAGGTTAGTGATGGATCAACTCTTTCTGGCAACAAAGTCCAGGGGCCATCATTCTCACGCATTTGCACAGTGTAATATCTCAAAGGGGCAAATCCATCTCTGCCCGGAGTCCAATTGAATGTAATTTGATGGGCTTGTATTTGACTTCTGGAGATTTGTGGCATTGAAGGTGGTTGAGGTCGATCACGGTTGTTTGTGGTGTAAACCAATACTGAAGCTGTCTTACCCCAACCCAAGCGTGTTTGGGCGGTAACACTGAAAATGTAATAACGTTCAGCCAATAGCTGTGTGGCACGGAATGTACGATCTGAGGGTGAAAATTCACGACTGTAGTTTAAGCTGGAGGTTCCATTCAGCGAATATGTTACTTGATAAGCCAAAATTTCACCATTTGGATCTTCAGGAACATCCCAAATAATGCGGGCCGTAGAAAAGGATACATCAGGGAAACTAACATTTGAGGGTGCTCCAGGGGTATCCTCAAATGTTTGTACGCGTACAGGTGGAGTGCTCAAGGCGCCATCACCGAGCCGTGTAAAGGCCAATACTTGAATGTGATAGATAACAAATTTCTTAAGCTCCGTCAAGGTGGTGGTATATGAGCTGTTGTTGGATATGGTTTTGTGCAGAACTTGACCTCCACGATTTGTGGCCGCATAGAAAACTTTATAACCATCAATTTGTCCATTGCGATGTTGTTTGGGTACCTCACCCCATTTGACCACAATTGTTGTAGAAGATGTGGCATTGGCCTGAACATCCAAAGGACCATAGGAGGGTACGGCCTCTCTGGTTCTTTCTACGGCAATGGCACTTTCACGTGACTGTCCCACATCATTACAGGCTGTCATGGAAACCTCATACACCGTCCATTCCTCAAGATTTTCAAGAACATGCGAATTGGCGGTATGATCTTCAATGAGCACACTTTTGGGGGTAATGCGATTATCACTTTCCACCTGCCTATAGGTGATGTTGTAGCCTCTGGGATTGCCATACCATTCCGTTTGTTGTAAAGGAATCCATCGTACACGTAATTGTGTTGCTGACATGGCACGAACAGTAACATTGAATGGTGGATGCATGGGGCGGGCTTGTATGGTCTGGAAATCCTTGGTAGGTTCGGATGCTTTAGATGTGCCCACCACATTTGTGGCACTTAGCCTTAATCGGTATTGGGTGAATGGTGTAAGTCCTGTGACGGTCAATGTTTCAGCATCAGGATCGGATATTTCACATACAGTAAACCAGGTTAGGTTGCGTGCAGTTTGGGCTTCAACTTTCCACTTTGTAATGGAAGAGTTGCCATCAAATCCTGGGGTAAATTGTAGAACTACGGAAAATGCTTCAATGTTGGACAGAGCCAAGTTAGTGGGTGGATGTGGAAGTACTGGCTCAACTCCAGATTGTATGGTTGCTGTTTTGGGAGGACCACCTCCCACACGGGTCCATGCTCTTATTTCAAACCAATAATGGGTTGTGGCCTGTAATTGATTCACCACCAGCTGGGTATCCTCTGCTGTAAGATTAACAGATTTCATTGTCTCCGGACGATCTTTAACCTGGTGACGTACTGTATAGCCTGTCAAAATGCCATTGATATTTTTGGGTGGAGCCCAAAGCACAGTAACTGAACGATCGGAAACATCATCAAAATGCAGGGCAGTGATTTCATCCGGCACATCCTCTTTGGTTTTAACAGGGATACGGAAACTTCTTACACCATCACCGGGATCAGTGAAACACAAAACGGTAATATTGTAATCTTGGAATTTGTCCAACCCACTCAATACGGCTGATTGTTCGGCCAAGGGATCCAGCAAACTTGGTGGCACTGTCATCATTTTCTCCTCCACCTCACGTTCTTCACCATCGATTAGTTGGTTACGCCAAGCTTGAATTTTATAACCTTGATTTATACCATTAATTTGTTGAGGATTTGGTGGTGTCCATGTGACCTTTATGGCAGTGGAGTTAATGGCTTGTACTTTAACATTTGTTGGTGGCGCTTCGGGTACACCTTCTTTGGTCTTGATTTTAGCACCTTCCGTATAGACACCAACACCCATATTATTATAGGCAGCAATTTGTACTATATAGTCTTTCCATGTGATGAGCTCCTGTATCAAATAGTTGCGTTGAGCCTCATTGGTTATATTCTGATACATCCAGGGTACATTGTTATAGCCATAGAGGCGATAGCGTATAATATAACCTAATATTTGACCATTACGATGTTCTTCTAGTGGTGGTTGCCATTGTGTTATGATTTCCGATTGCGAGCGTGCTGAACCAACAAATCCCACGGGAGGACCAGAGGGTGCTAGATTGATTTAAGAAAGAAAGGAAATATGTTAATGTGGAATCACAGCAGAGTTAAAAAATAAGACTTATATTATAAGGAAAGCTTATTTCAAGTTTTTACAAAATATATACCTCGATGTAGCGGTAATTCTACGATTTTGTTTTAATCACACAGATGCAGTGAATGGTAAAAGAGAAATTTTTTGGCATAAATATTTAGCATTAATAGAGGGATCAACATTTAGCATATTTTTTGGAATTTTTGGAAAATTAAATAATAATGCAAAACACAAAAGGAAAAAATTATGAAAAGAACAAAAGAATATAAAAAGAAAACAAGGCTTCAACTGTGTAATGTTCAGGCGATACGCTACTGTGCTTGTATTCTTAGATATAGTAACTAACTAAGCAGTTTTGTATAAATTTCCTAAGTGCAGCATACATTCTAGGACGAATTTGTATAGTTTAAATATCCAGCTTATAATATGAAATCTAAATACAACAATTATTCAGGTAAATCGTTATCCTGACAGACCCATCACGCCTTCCTCCTACCTCTATATATATTTACATGATAAAAAATATGGCTTATACTCTTCCTGAGTAAAATTTTCTGAGAATCTTCGAGGATCACTTGAGCCAGTAGAACCTACCCGAACAGTTTAGTGCCAAACGAAGTTTTATACAGGCAGACGGCAGTCTATTGTACCATCTTTGCTGAAGAAATGACACACTATCACAAAAGCGTACATGTTCACGCATATCGAAGTTTATAAGCCGTTGAGAAAGTCGCCGAAGTATCTGAAGTATCATACCTAGCAGTTTCAATCCCAGAGAAGAACCAACCTGTCTAGAAACCCTCCATTTCACAAGATTTTCAAGAACATGAGAATTGGATGGATGAGAATGGATGGAATTCATCGGCATGGCAATCACAGTAACTTTAAATGGTGGATACATTGGGATGGCTTATATGGTCTGGAAATTCTTAGTAAGCTTTCCAACCTCATTTGTGACACTTAGTCCAAATCTGCATTGGGTTAATGGTGTAATACCTGTCAAGTAAAGGAAATGTCCTCTGGCTGCCTAGTTTGGTTCTCCCAACAGCAAATGAAGAAGACGACGCTCTGTTCGATTAACATGTTTGTCATGCGCCTGTGACACATCACCTGGGGATTTATCAAATGGACAACTCTCCGAAAAGCGTGTGATAAATTAAGGAGACTGTATCATCCGGATCTTGACTGGGCGTTCTTTTGTTGTGATGGTTGGGGGGTAACAACCAAGCATATGATGCATCGAGAAAATTTTGTTGTGTTGATGTACCGATAAAATTTTCGTCTCCTTATGAAGACGGTCCTCTGGTGCCAACGAGGAGGCACCCTGTTGCAATCCTCAGGGCGAAGTTCTGGCATGTTTGAATACGCTTACACTGCGCAGCGCTAACATTTGCATACCACGTTGGCACCGCCTATTGATTTATAAGAGGACAACAAGGTTTCTTTGTCAGAAACCTAAGTGCTGCCGGCCAGCAACTTGAGAACCTTTGTTCCTTCTGATCTTGTCGCAAATAGTTGTGGCTTGGGTGGACGACTTAAGGTTACACCTAATATTTTCGGGTAGTTGTCGGAATCAGGACCACACCAACCAATATGTTCAGGGGGTAATGAAAAGTGTTGTAAGTGGATTTAGCGGCGCAGTTTTTCATATTCCTCAGATGGAAGAACTGCACTAAGTGAGCTATGTAAACATTTAACCTATCATACTTATACGGCATCGACGATAGGACTCAACACCAAAATCCTACGTCCGTCTGCAGTCCGAGGAATTGCAGAAAGGTAGATGTTAAAGAGTTCCGGAGATATCAACTGCTCTTTGGTGAACATACCGTATCACTCTACGGGATTTTGACTTCTTATATCTACATTTTACGTAGGACTGGCGATCAAACATATAGTTGCAGACCTAACGTTTCAAAAAGCCCAGAAAGTAGTATTTTTGACATCCTCGAACTGGTTAGCATGACTGACCGTATCAAATGCAATATTCAGGTCCAGTGATACCATCACTGTTCGGGGTGTAGACTGTGATGAAACGATACAACATTTTGGTATATGACAGTAAACCTGGAACTAGTGCAGATGTACTTGAAGAGTACAAGGCCGACATTACTGCCATTCAGGAAATACGATGGAACAGGAAAGGCGTCACAACAACACCTAAAGGCGTCGCACTGTATTATAGCTGCCATGACACAAAGCATGTGTTTGGTTGCGGATTTGTAGTTGGTCGATTAAAAGCAAAATTCTTTAACATAAGCTTTATTTGCGCTCATGCTCCCACCGTGTTGGATGTACGATCGTTCCGAGGTGCAAACATAGACTCGGACCACTACCTTGTTGCAGCTAACGTACGTACCAGATTAAACGTAGCAAACAAAGTGCGAACAGACCTAACACGGAAGTTGGGCATCGGTAAGCTGCAATCACAACAGATAGCCACAGCATATTCCACTCAACTGGCCCAACTGCTTAATCAAAGCACTCCTCGTCCCGAAAACATATCAGGACAATGGCAAAACATTGCCCACTCCATGCAAACAGCCGCAAAATCAGTACTTGGATACCAGAGACCTCCACCGAGGAATCCATGGTATGACCAGGAGAAAAATGCGGCTACTTTACAATCAGTAGCAACGCGTAGCGCACGAGAGAGGTATCGGGAAAATCGTCTTTTCCGCAGGAAAAAGAGAGAGATGGAAAAGCGGGAGTGTGAACAAATCGAGATGTACAGGAGACAGAATGAAGTTCGAAAATTCTACCAAAGAGTGAAACATCAAACTGATGGCTTTGGAACTGGCACATCCTCCTGTAGGGACCAAGACAAGGTAATCTGGTAACTGATACAGATAGTGTGCTAAGGATATGGAAAGAGCATTTTTCCAAACTGTTG
This sequence comes from Musca autumnalis, assembly GCF_047663935.1. Classification (NCBI taxonomy): domain Eukaryota; kingdom Metazoa; phylum Arthropoda; class Insecta; order Diptera; family Muscidae; genus Musca; species Musca autumnalis. The sequence continues at coordinate 172,939,338 of NW_027411866.1, read as the reverse complement.
GTATCCAATAGTAGCGAAGTCGACGAAGATACCACAGATCCAATCCCAGAAGATGGTATTGAATGTATACCACCCGGCCAAGATGAGGTAAAGACAGCAATAAACCGGCTGAAGAATAATAAGGCAGTAGAAGCTGATGGCCTACCAGCCGAGCTGTTTAAAACCGGAGGCGACACGCTGATAAGGTGTATGCATCAGCTAGTTAGCTCCATCTGGCAGGAAGAACGCGTACCCGACGATTGGAAACTGAGCATCCTGTGTCCCGTCCATAAGAAAGGAGATAAGACTTTATGCTCCAACTATAGAGGCATAAGTCTTCTCCCTATCGCCTACAAGATAGTGTCAGGGATATTGTGCGAACGACTAAAGCCCATGGTCAACGAAATAATTGGACCATACCAATGCGGCTTTAGACCTGGCAAGTCCACCATTAACCAGATATTTACCCTGAGGTAAATCCTGGAGAAGACCCAAGAGATGCAGATCGACACCTACCACCTTTTTGTCGATTATAAAGCAGCCTTCGACAGCCCGTTAAAAGGTATTCCAAGCCATGTCTGAATTTGGTATCCCCGCAAAGGTCATTCGGCTTTGTAAAATGACTCTGACACAAGATCTTCAGTTAAAATAGGAAATAAGCTCTCCGAAGAGTTTTGTACCAAAAGAGGTTTCAGGCAAGGAGACAGCCTTTCGTGTAATCTCTTTAACATCCTGCTAGAAAAGGTTATACGAGAGGCAAACGTCAAAAGAAGTGCCACAATCTACACCAATAGCCACATGTTACTTGCTTATGCTGATGATATAGACATCATGGGACGATCAGTAAAAGAAGTAACCGATACCTTTATGAAGGTCGAATGAGAATCTGCTAAAGTGGGTCTGGCGGTAAACGGCGAGAAGACCAAGTTGATGGTGTCGACGCGCAATGCGTTCATTGAGATCGAACCAACTGTTGAAGTTTGTTCCTATAATTTTGAGGTAGTAAAAGACTTCGTATACCTCGGCACCGTCGTAAACACAACAAACGACATCAGTTGTGAAATGAAAAGAAGAATTGTATTGGCCAACAGATGCTACTTTGGCTTAAGTAAGCACTTCAAAAACAAAGCCACAACTCGTCAAACAAAAATAAAGCTTTACAAAACACTGATACTACCCGTGCTGATGTATGGTTCCGAAGCCTGGGTACTTGCGCAAGCAGATAAGGCAGTGCTTGGCGTGTTTGAGAGAAAAATTCTTCGAAAGATCTACGGACCGATATGCGTAAATGCCACCAAAGTAGGAGTGAGTCCCATCATTGTAGTTTTTTGGACCACACCAAATTGTACAAGTGAGAGCCTATAAGACACCTATATTTTCACTGGACCATAGCCATAGACCTCTAATATATTTGCACATACAATATAAGGAACCAATGGCTTATCCTAAATACGTAATTTAAGTTAAAAGTATTAAAAATACGCAATTTTGGCAGGTCCGATATGGGTTTTCTATATTTTTCAAATATATATTCACCACAAATATTTGTAAAGCTGTTTAAATTGAACACACAACATCTTCTGTATGAATTTATAACGGAAAACCATCAATAACATATTTATATTTTTTAACCACAACGACAATCTGATTAAAAATTGTAAAATACGGCCCTAAACCCTACACCAAAAACAAGGGCTGCTAAGAATGTTATACGTTATGGTTACAGATTTCTTTTATTCAGAGACTCGCAATGAAACTTCTTTTGGAACATTTCTTTCTTTAACAATATTCCCAAAAAGTAAAGGATTTTGCTAGATTTTGATCCAGTATGGAATTATGTAAAATTAACAGTCCAAAATTAAAACATATAATTTTATCCTAATATATATAAATTTGTAATCTAATTTTTTAAGAAAATGGCATACATAGATATATGGTTTATTTTGAAACTCATAGTGAAATTTTGTGTAGAATTTTTCATTCTTTGACACTTTTCACCTATAACCAAGTTTTATATTACTTCTATGTATCAACTCGAAAAAAGAAGGAAAAACTTTTCATCAAAAAAATTGGGAAATATTTTCATGTTTTTTCAGCAAAATTGATACTGATATTTTCATGCTATAAAATGTAAATAGACATTTCATTTCTTTGGTGACCCATAGTGAAATTTGATGAAGAATATTTTTGTCTCTGACATCATCTCTCTAAAATAATTTTTTGTGGGAATATTTTGAATAAACTCAGATGAAGTCCGACTTTAACCCTAAAACGTGTTTTTCATTTTTAGAGATTCCTGGCGATTAGACAAGAGTAACAGATTTGGTGTATTCTGAGACCTATAGTAAAATTTTATGGCGAACAATTTTGTAGAATATTTGGATTTGATACGATCACATTTTTAAGGAGTTTTTGAAAGATTTTCAAAAAAAGGACAAAAAAGATGATGAACCGCATGAGGGTTAAAATTTTTATCAAAAATATTCCCCACACCCTCCTGAGAAAAGTTGCCAAAGACACTATATACCTGAAATGCAAGGATTCCAAGATATCTTAATTCGAATATTTCGAAGAAATTAAAAATGGGCGGAATTTGCCCCGCCTATTTTGGTTATTTTCCGACGTAAACTTTAAAAACGCCGATACACGTGTCTCATATTTTTGGCTCTACTTTCATAATCTACTCGATTTTCCTTGCCATTTTTTTTGTTGTCGCACAGTGTAATAAGAATGAGCGATGATGAACCCGCTAAAAAGGCGTATAAATTCGAGACACATGGCGGTGCACGCAGAATTGGCAGGCCAAAGAATACATAGATGGCGCAAACAAGTGGATGAAGAGATGACAAGGCGCGGTATTCCAAAAAGCGAAGCACGAAACAGAGAGAATTTGAGATCTTTTCTTAGTTCGGTCTATGGAACAAGTGTTCTGTAATGGGCCAGCTAAGTAAGTAAGTGTAATACCATCTACGGCTAATGAAGAGAGGGAGAGCTAGTCAATTGATTACCTCCTATGACATCCCCATGTCAAAGTTGTAGATTGCACTGTGAGGCTTATATAGTGTAAGTAAAAGTAACCCTGAAAATCGTCGAATTTCCAATATCGAACTAGATCATTTTGCTAGAGGGTACATACAACTGCAGATTCAAAGGGCCTCTATGAATGTTTTCTTCTTAAGTATGTATGATCTTCAAACTGATATTTTAATTTTTCTAAAACCATTTAAACTATTGGGACGACAACCTAAGCTATAAAATGATTATTGACTATTTACAAATAAAACAATATCTTAAAAATTATTAATAAAATTATAAATCTAAAATAAACTAACTAAAAAAATTAAACTATTTACAAAATAACAAAATATGGCAATAGGACCTTTTGCAATTTAAATAAAAATATTTATATTTAAAAATATGAAATTTCACAAAAAAATTTTTCAAAATAATCTCAAATCACATCCAAAAAATATTCAATAAAAAATTAAAAAGCAAAAGGTCATCGCATTTTAGTTAAATAGAATAGAAATGACTTACCTTCCTGTGGCAGTTCCACAACATTACTTGGTTCCGATGGTGAACCTTCGCCAACTTGATTGACAGCACTGACGCGAAATTGATAAACTGTGGCTGCTTTTAAATTTTCCAATAAAATCCAACGATTTTCGGCCGATACGTTACTAAGTTCGGTTATCCAATTAAGAAAGGGATCTGGTACGGGACCTACGAATTTTTCTAATGGTGTTAATGATTTTGAAAATTATGAAAATAAATTAAAAAGTAAAGTGGGAGAAGGTGGGTGGCGGTGGAATGTTCGTTAAGAGGTCGGGTTAGAAAATGAAGGTCATGGGGAAAGGGAAAATAAAACGAATATTTTTTTTCGGATGCAAAAGTTCAGTTTTGTTTAATTTCAAACATAGACATGAGGGGGGCAAAGTGCATCACAACAACATTTAGAAAACAATGAAAACGAAAATTAAAATTGAAACCAGAAGAAGGATTGTAAATAAAAAGCAATCAAATGGAAAAATAAACGGAAAACGATGAAATCAATTTTGCAAAAAAGGAGAGAAAAATACAAATCAAAAATGAAAAAGGATCAAACAGAAGCAACAACAATAACAAATAACGGCCGCCAGCCAACCAATGCAATTTGGACGAAACAATGAAATGTAGATTAAAATATATTTTTAGGTATTTTGTTTTGTTGATGATTTTCATCAGGGGTCAGGTGGTAGAGTATGTGTTGATAGAATGGTGGTATTAAGTGTAATGGTGCAATGTTGGTGATGACGTTGGTATTGTTGAGGATGAGGATTATGATGATAATGACGGCGGCGATGATGTGGGTGATAATGATAATGGTTGTTTGGTGGGTTATCGTTTATGATTGTTTAAAGTTTTCAAAAAACAATAAAAAAATCAAAAGTTGAGAGGAATTGAAAGGTTGTGGTGGATGGTTGGGTGTTGTTGGGTGGGTGAATTGAATAACCGGAGCCAGTACATCCGTTTCCATGTGTGTTGAGATTTGGTATTTGCGTTTATATATGAAATTGTTTTGCATTGTTTTTCATTTTGTTGGTAGCAGATGTTTGTGTGTGTGTGTGGGTGGTATTGTTGTTTTAAAGCCAAAGTTTTACAAAACACACATAAGTGCAAAATGTACGCATAAAGAGAGAAAAAGAAGAAATTATAAAACAAAAAACCATTATTTTTCTGTTGAGTTGAGTTGTTATTGTTTTGAAAGAGTTTTTTTGTGTATTTTAAACGAAAAGGAAACATTTAAACAATGCAAGCGCGAATGCTTTACAGTTTGTTTGCCTATTAAAAAAACGAAATCTTGGCAAAAAATAAAAAAATGTTATGGATAAAGATTGACAGTCGACTCAGGATAATTACAATTTATGAAGTAATTAAGGAGCGAAACTTAAAAGACCTTATAAGCACTTATAAACACCTATAAGGTCTTGTAATCACTTAAAAGGCCGTATATGGAGTATGTGATGAAAACCGATTCGACTCGATTTGCAGAATCGAAATTGAATTTAATTGGGTTGCCTTCGATGATGAATATATAATTTTCTTCGCGAAACTCCCTTATTTGCATAATATTTTTAAAATCCTATCACAATTTCAATAAAATATTCACCAACATTTGAAATATACGATTTCGAATTATGCGAAATCGAGTCGAATCGGTTTCCACTACATATCTGTATATTATCTTTAGCCTTAAAGTATGGAAGAAACTGTTTGTGCCTTTATAAAAATGTTTCTTTTGCCAATCATTTTTTTTACATTTATCTGGAGTCGACTGTGTTTTTTTGACAAGGTTCGTTTTTCTTGTTTTCTTTAAAAGTTTGCTTAAAATTTATTCAATGTTGTAACTTTGTGGTAGACATGCTTATCATTTACACTCGCACATATATTTTTATCGCTGTACCGTGAAAATATTCCGCTAGCTTTGTTGCTGCTACTTCAGCATTAAAACTTTAGACATTATGTTCGGAACAAAAAGTTAAACAATTAATTATGTACATATATATTTTTTTGCAAAAGGCTGGAGTTTGTTAGGAGGTTATTAAGCGTTTTGAGTAAATTTTTCACAAGAATATACATTTATGAAATTGTTTGTGCAAGAATTCTGTTCATTCCATTTTGAAATATGAGCAGGAACAGAAAAACTTAAGCCATGAGAGGTTATATGTTTGTTACGTTTTAAGGATCCAGATCAGAAAACTTTGCAACCTGGACTGACTGTGTCCATAATGAATCAGGTGAAAAAATAATGGGTTTGGCTAACCAATGAAGCAAAACAATCCCACGATAGCGGGTTCATTCGTACCGGATTGATCCGAAACCATAGGGCTTCGGCCAGCGGCTGCCTACCCAGCATCAAATCTATGCTTATAGGTAGGTTACATCCTGCTACAACAACAACATGAAACAAATGTAGAGTATGTGCGGTCCCATCAATTCGGGCCAAGCACGGCATTCGCACTATATTTTTGTACTGCCTGTGCAACTGCATCAGGTTGAATGCTATTGTACCATTGGCCTGTCCACTAGATCGTGGCTTAGGAATGTAACGCCCGAGGGGCGAGTAAAATTTACTTAAATTTTTCTCAATTCATCCCGATACAAACTTAGCGAGTAAATTCACCTTAAGTCACAGGTATTGTATCGACAGCATCTTGTTGATGTGCGGGTAAAATCTTCTTCTCCTCATGAAGATGGTCCATTGGTGTCAGTCCTCAAGTCTGCGTAGCGCTAATATTTGCATACCACAGTGACGCAGACCTATTGCTTTATTAGAGGTCAAGAAGGTTTTGTAAGTGTTACCGGCAAGCGACTTGAGAACCTTGTTTCTACTTCTGATCTTGTCATGCTGTCGTTACACCCAAAATCTTGCTCGTGTTCGGAATCAGGACACCGTCGACCAATATGTTCAGACGGAACCTTGGGGAACTCCCTGTTTCACTCTACGGGTCTTGACTTTTTATACCCTCAGCCTTTAGGCTAGACCCCAAGTATTTTTGGACGAAATTCGTTTCAGACAATTTGGAGTCGATTGGTGCGCACGATAACTCTCGAACGGATCAACCGAATCAAACCAAATTTTGGGTATCGTAATATTTTGTCCAAACTTAGTTTAAGTTCGAAGATGGGCCATATCGGTCCACTCCTTCGGGTACCTCCCCCACAAAACTTCAAAATTTAACTGTAAAATGATGTGAACGATAACTCTCGAAGGGAGCAATCGATTTGGTCCAAAATTTGCACATCCTATTATTCCTTCCAGATATACATAGATCGGGTTTGAATATGGACTATATCGGTCCACTCCTTCGGGTAACTCCCACACAAAATTCGGATAAAGTGAAGTTTAAGAGCTCCTCTCGGATCGTTTTGAAAATTTTTTCAGTAAGTTTTCATTGATATTGGCGTAAAAGCTCCAAGAAACCTTGAAGGCACCAATCAAAATGGCAAATCCGCAAGATAATTCTCGCAGAGATTTTCTGATTGTTGCAAACTTTGCACATCGTATTATTTCATCCAGTCATATACCAGGTTGGAATATGGAATATATCGGTCCACTCGTTCGGATACCTTCCACGCAAAATAAACACGGGTTCCGGAAGCAGAGTAGTACCACAACAGCACTGCACGCCATTTCGACATATATTGGACGAGGCCTCAACCAGGACAAACCATGCCACAGAACAGTGATGGTAGCATTGGATCTGACCAAAGCGTTTGATACGGTCACCCAAGCTAGGCTGTTCGAGGATATCGAGAATACTACCCTCCGGCCTTGTCTGAAACGCTGGGTCATCAACTATTTTTGTGGTCGCCAGTCATACGTGGAACTAAGAAACAGGAAGTCCAAACCCCGTAGAGTGAAGCAGGGAGTTCCCAAAGGAGGGGTGATATCTCCGGAACTGTTAAGCCCTCCCGACGGCATTGAATTAATTACGTCCGCGGATGATTTTACAGTCATCGCGTCAGGTTCCAACATCGGTAACGTTTGTGACAGGCTTAACGCATATCTCATTGATCTTGTAGAGTTTTTCCACTCGAGGAATATGAAAATATCCACCACTAAGTCAAAAACCACACTGTTCACCACATGGACGGCGCAAATGAAGCTCCCACTGAATGTACAGGTCGGCGGTGCAATTATTCCGACCACAAACTACCCCAAAGTCATAGGGGTCACATTCGATAGCATGTATAAGTCGTCCGAGCATGCCACAGTTATCTGCGATAAGCTGAGAAACAGGAACAAGGTCCTCAAGTCCCTAGTCGGCAGAACTTGGGGTGCGGATAAAGAAACCTTGTTAACCACAAACAACACGATAGGTCGGTCTGTGGTAAGCTATGCTGCGCCAGCTTGGTATGCTAACGTAAGTGATACGCAATGGGATAACTTACAAATCTACCAGGATGCTGCACTGAGAACAGCTACAGGATGTCACCTCATGTCTGCAGTGAACCATTTACATGAGGAGACCAAGATCCTTCCGGTGCGTCGACACAATAGGATGTTGACGATGCAATACTTGCTTGGATGTTATAGGCAAGACCACCCAACTCACCATCTGGTGGATATGGCTGAACCCCCCAGGCGAGTCAGGGAGGATTATCGTGATCTGGAAAGGGAGGCCCAGAGATATAAAAGAGAACCTCTAGATCAACGTTCTTATCAGGCAGGTTGCGAACTTAATCCTGTACCAATGTTGTTGCACTGTTTCAGGTGGTCTGGCATTTTTTCTGCTTATGCTCGCCTACTAGAGCCTGCTGACCTCAAGAGCAAGTTTCCTAAGTTTTGTACGGAGGATGTTATAAAGTCAGGTTTCGTTCATCATGCAAAATGTGGAGCTACTAATTTGCTCGGCCAGTGCTATACGCCAATGTAAATGGCGAGAGCTTACTTACTTACTTAGCTGGCCCATTACAGAACATTTGTTCCATAGACCGAACTAAGAAAAGATCTCCAATCTCTCTGTTAAGTGCTTCGCTTTCTGGAATACCGCGCCTTGTCATCTTTTCATCCACATGTTTGCGCCATCTTTTCTTTGGCCTGCCAATTCTGCGTGCACCGCCATGTGGCCCGAATTTATACGCATTTTATAGCGGGCTCATCATCGCTCATTCTTAATATATGACCTAGCCAACGCAATCGCTGCATCTCGATACGTTTAACTATATTGATGTCGTTGTATAGCAGATACAGCTCGTGGTTCATACGACGTCGATATTCACCGTCAACGCATATCGGTCCGTAGATCTTTCGAAGAATTTTTCTCTCAAACACGCCAAGCACAGGCTTCGGAACCATACATCAGCACAGGTAGTATCGGTGTTTTGTAAAGCGTTATTTTTGTTTGAGGAGTTGTGGCTTTGTTTTTGAAGTGCTTACTTAAGCCAAAGTAGCATCTGTTGGCCAATACAATTCTTCTTTTTATTTCACAACTGATGTCGTTTGTTGTGTTTACGGCGGTGCCGAGGTATACGAAGTCTTTTACTACCTCAAAATTATAGGAACCAACTTCAGCAGTTGGTCCGATCTCAATGGACGCATTGCGCGTCGACACCATCAACTTGGTCTTCTCGCCGTTTACCGCCACAGACCCACTTTTGCAGATTCTCCTTCGACCTTCATAAAGGTATCGGTTACTTCTTTTACTGATCGTCCTATAATGTCTATATCATCAGCATAAGCAAGTAACATGTGGCTATTGGTGTATATTGTGCCACTTCTTTGGACGTTTGCCTCTCGTTTAGCCTTTTCTAGCAGGATGTTGAAAATATCACACGAAAGGCTGTCTCCTTGCCAGAAACCTCTTTTGGTCCAAAACTCTTCGGAGAGTTTCTTTTATATTTTAACTGAAGATCTTGTGTCAGTTAGAGTCATTTTACAAAGCCGAACGAGCTTTGCGGGGATATCAAATTTAGACATGGCTTGGAATACCTTTGAACGTAGCGGGCTGTCGAAAGCTGCTTTATAGTCGACAAAAATGTGGTAGGTTTCGATCTGCATCTCTTGGGGCCTCTCTAGAATTTTTCGCAGGTTAAATATCTGGTCAATTGTGGACTTGCCAGTTCTAAAGCCACTTTGGTATGGTCCAATTATTTCGTTGATCATGGGCTTTAGTCGTTCGCACAATATCCCTGACACTATCTTGTAGGCGATAGGGAGAAGACTTATGCCCCTATCTCCTTTCTTATGGACGGGACACAGGATGCTAAGGTTCCAATCGTCGGGTACGCGTTCTTCCTGCCAGATGGAGCTAACTAGCTGATGCATACACCTTATCAGCGTGTCGCCTCGGGTTTTAAACAGCTAGGCTGGTAGGCCATCAGCTCCTGCTGCCTTATTGTTCTTCAGCCGGTTTATTGCTGTCTTTACCTCATCTTGGCCGGGTGGTATACATTCAATACCATCTTCTGGGATTGGATCTGTGGTTTCTTCGTCGACTTCGCCACTATTGGATACCAACAGTTTGGAAAAATGCTCTTTCCATATCCTTACCACACTATCTGTATCAGTTACCAGATTACCTTGCTGGTCTCTACAGGAGGATGCGCCATCAGTTTGACGTTTCACTCTTTGGTAGAATTTTCGGACTTCATTCTGTCTCCTGTACATCTCGATTTGTTCACACTCCCGCTTTTCCATCTCTCTCTTTTTCCTGCGGAAAAGACGTTTCTCCTCTCTCCTTTTCTCCCGATACCACTCTCGTGCGCTACGCGTTGCTACTGATTGTAAATTAGCCCTATATGCCACATTTCGGTAGCAGCAAGACACTCCTGGTCATACCATGGATTCCTTGGTGGGGGTCTCTGGTATCTAAGTGCTGATTTTGCGGCTGTTTGCATGGAGTGGGCAATGTTTTGCCATTATCCTCATATGTTATCGGGGCGAGGAGTGCTTTGATTAAGCAGTTGGGCCAGTTGAGTGGAATATGCTGTGGCTATCTGTTGCGATTGCAGCTTACCGATGTCCAACTTCCGTGTTGTGTCTGTTCGCACTTTGTTTGCTACATTTAATCTGGCACGTACCTTTGCTGCAACAAGGTAGTGGTTTCGAGTCTATGTTTGCACCTCGGAACGATCGTACATCCAACACGCTTGATGCATGTCTTCCATCTATCACAACGTGATCAATTTGATTTCTTGTTCTTTGATCTGGCGACAGCCAGGTGCCCTTATGAATATCGAGATGCTTAAATCTGGTACTGCTAACTACCATGTTTCTTACAGCTGCAAAATCTATAAGCCTCATACCTTTGTCAGATGTTTCACTGTGGAGACTGAATTTCCCGACTGTTGGGCCAAAGATATTCTGCTTTCCAATTTTGGCATTAAAATCGCCTAGTATAATTTTAATGTCATGGGCAGGACAACAGTCATATGTTTCTTCTAAGCGCTCGTAGAATATATCTTTGGTCAGTTCGTCCTTGTCTTCGGTTGGAGCATGAGCGCAAATAAAGCTGATGTTGAAGAATTTTGCTTTTAATCGAATTGCAGCGAGTCTTTCATTCACTGGGATGAAGCTTGAGACCAAATGTTTTAACGTCCGACCAACTACAAATCCGCAACCAAACTCATGGTTTGTGTCATGGCAGCTATAATACAGTGCGTCACCTTTAGGTGTTGTTGTGACGCATTTCCCGTTCCATCGCATTTCCTGTATGGCAGTAATGTCGGCCTTGTACTTTTTAAGTACATATGCCAATGCGTAAACTGCACCTTCTCTATAAAGAGTGCGAACATTCCAGGTGCAGATCATGGTACTTAAAACGTTTGCGGGGTTCGTCAACTTTAGAGGGGTTTGTTTTTCTTTTCTTTCGTTTTTTCATAGTAGGCTGTTTTTTTCTAGAGGAGGGTTACTAACCCGGAGCCCAAACCAAAGTTTTTAACGTTCTTATGGGAGAACGCGCGGCACATGTTAGACCAATACCTTTAACGGGTGTTAAAGGCAGCTCCCCAGGTGACACCACGGGGAGGTCAGTGTCCACTTGAGATGAAAGAGGGGCCAAGATAAATCTTGGGCTTTGCCATGTTAAAGACGATTAGGACCGTTCCTTGGCGAGAGCGGATGGCTAAAATTTATGGTGAGTATTGAAGTTCCATAGCACCAGACGGTAACAACTATTCTTCGGTGCCATGTATACATAAAGCAACTTTACCACGGAAGTCCCACACTTTACTACTACTACCATACATACATATGTGCCATGTACGGGTCACTAGAGCCAAGCTCAAGCGAGGCAAGTCCTCCACTTCTTGTACGATCCTGTCGCAAAACGTTGCAACCATCACAACGTTGTAAGCTACAAGTGACAGCAACTTCCCACACGTCTAACGAAACAATGGCTCTTTTTTGCGATAGCTTCAAGGGCCATCTTATCCCACTTTGTGGCGTCTGTGTTTTTGGAGCTGCCAATGGAATATTTAGGACAACTGAATGGTACCTACCCCATAAACGTAGAAAAACCCTGGGAACATTCAACATTTGTCTGTCTATTTTTTTTTTGGTGAAGTGATTACTAAGTCACTAGTTCCGTGGTATATATTTCCCTTCCGCTGTGCACATATCTAATTTTTTACAACCATTTAGAAATTATGAAAATTTTATCAGTGACATACATATAAAAATACTAACATGAGTATTTTCACGATAATAGCGATAAAAAAAATAACATTTATGTTTGTTTATATCGTGTAAAAAAGCTAAAAAACATAGATATCATAAAATAACGTTAACACCCCAAAAACATGATAAAGGAACAAAACAAAATCCTTGAACAAGCCATTATGCCAAATAACAAAAAAAAAACATTATTTGCTTGTAACACAAACACCCAAACTTATCGACTAATACAATCACACAATCATGCAAAATTCCATTAGGGAATTGTAGTCGTAGTAAAACATGACATACACCTCAATAAAGGACACCCATTCACACTCGCATAAAACACACGAACGAACTTACCTAATTCCGACACTTCACGCCTTTGTATGATAAATTTCGATATTGGACTATTGCCATCGAAGCCGGGTGTCCACGAAACATTTATGGCCCTCTGGTTGGGACCATCCAAACGTGTTGCCTTAACGTTGGCTGGTGGAAATGGCAGTTCAATGACACTTAAATGGGCTGAACGCGTCTCATTGCCACCCGGTGAAGTTACAACACAGGCATAGGTGCCAACATCGGAGGCTCGCACTGCTTGTATTTCCAATGTACCATCGGATTGTACACCAATGCGTTGAGAATTGCTAATGGGTGTTGGATGACCTTCACGATACCAATCGATATTATATGGCACTGTTGGATCACTGGAGACTTTACACTGCAACGATGCGGTAAGGCCCAATAGAACTGTGGTGTCAACTGGTGGCTGGATGATTTGTGTGCGAACTAGAGAAGATGGAGAAGAAGAAGAGAAAAAAACAGCATTAAAAACAAAGAATGAAAAAAAAAATTGGAAAAATTTACATTGTATTGCACAAAAAAGTATTCGATAACATACATATCGATGAGAATGAGTGTGGAATTGTTTTGTGTTCGACGAGAATTGGCAAAAAATGTTTTTTGCATTCTACAATGTTGATGATGCTACTCGTACTATGTTGCTGTGATGATGTTTGTTGGCATGACACAACGAATGATATATGAACATGATTTTGGGGAATTGTTTTGAAATACTGAGAATGATTCTATGGAATAGGTTGCATATTAGGTATTGTTTTTTTGTGATTTGTTAGCTCAACAATGTTGTAGATTTGTGATAATGAAGATGATACTGGTAGTATGAAGATTCATGGCATAAATAGTAAAAGTGTTTATTAAAGAGATACAAAATATACACAATGGGATGAAATGAATGAAAAATATACAAATATAGAAGAGCGCTTTCTTTCAGAAAGGGTCTATGGAAGCACACTTTCTTTCAGAGAGGGTGAATAGAAGCACCGTTTCTTTCAGAAAGGTTCTCTAGAAGCACCGTTTATTTCAGAAAGAGTCTATAGGAACACCACTTGTTTTAGAAAGAGTCAATAGGAACACCCTTTGTTTCAGAAAGGGTCTATAGGAACACCGTTTGTTTTGGAAGGAGTCAATAGGAGCACCCTTTGTTTCAGAAAGGGTCTATAGAAGAAAACTTTCTTTCAAAAGGGTATATGAAGCATTCTTTCTTCCAAACGAGGCACCCTTTCTTCGAGAAAGGGTCTATAGAAGCACCCTTTCTTCGAGAAAGGATCTATACAAGCACCCTTTCTTCGAGAAAGGGTCTATAGAAGCACCCTTTCTTCGAGAATGGGTCTATAGAAACACCTTTTCTTCGAGAATGGGTCTATAAAAGCACCCTTTCTTCGAGAAAGGGTCTATAGAAGAACCCTTTCTTCGAGAAAGGGTCTATAGAAGCAACCTTTCTTCGAGAAAGGGTCTATAGAAGCACCCTTTCTTCGATAAAGGGTTTATAGAAGCACCCTTTCTTCGAGAAAGGGTCTATAGAAGCACCCTTTCTTCGAGAAAGGGTCTATAGAAGCACCCTTTCTTCGAGAAAGGGTCTATAGAAGCACCCTTTCTTCGAGAAAGGGTCTATAGAAGCACCCTTTCTTCGAGAAAGGGTCTATAGAAGCACCCTTTCTTCGAGAAAGGGTCTATAGAAGCACACTTTGTTCGAGAAAGGGTCTATAGAAGCACCCTTTCTTCGAGAAAGGGTCTATAGAAGCACTCTTTCTTCGAGAAAGGGTCTATAGAAGCACCCTTTTTTCGAGAAAGGGTCTATAGAAGCACCCTTTCTTCGAGAAAGGGTCTATAGAAGCACCCTTTCTTCGAGAAAGGGTCTATAGAAGCACCCTTTCTTCGAGAAAGGGTCTATAGAAGCACCCTTTCTTCGAGAAAGGGTCTATAGAAGCACCCTTTCTTCGAGAAAGAGTCTATAGAAGCACACTTTGTTCGAGAAAGGGTCTATAGAAGCACCCTTTCTTCGAGAAAGGGTCTATAGAAGCACCCTTTCTTCGAGAAAGGGTCTATAGAAGCAGCCTTTCTTCGAGAAAGGGTCTATAGAAGCACCCTTTCTTCGAGAAAGGGTCTATAGAAGCACACTTTGTTCGAGAAAGGGTCTATAGAAGCACCCTTCCTTCGAGAAAGGGTCTATAGAAGCACCCTTTCTTCGAGAAAGGGTCTATAGAAGCAGCCTTTCTTCGAGAAAGGGTCTATAGAAGCACCCTTTCTTCGAGAAAGGGTCTATAGAAGCAGCCTTTCTTCGAGAAAGGGTCTATAGAAGCACCCTTTCTTCGAGAAAGGGTCTATAGAAGCACCCTTTCTTCGAGAAAGGGTTTATAGAAGCACCCTTTCTTCGAGAAAGGGTCTATAGAAGCACCCTTTCTTCGAGAAAGGGTCTATAGAAGCACCCTTTCTTCGAGAAAGGGTCTATAGAAGCACCCTTTCTTCGAGAAAGGGTCTATAGAAGCACACTTTGTTCGAGAAAGGGTCTATAGAAGCACCCTTTCTTCGAGAAAGGGTCTATAGAAGCTCCCTTTTTTCGAGAAAGGGTCTATAGAAGCACCCTTTCTTCGAGAAAGGGTCTATAGAAGCAGCCTTTCTTCGAGAAAGGGTTTATAGAAGTACGCTTTCTTCGAGAAAGGGTCTATAGAAGCACCCTTTCTTCGAGAAAGCGTCTATAGAAGCACCCTTTCTTCGAGAAAGGGTCTATAGAAGCACCCTTTCTTCGAGAAAGGGTCTATAGAAGCACCCTTTCTTCGAGAAAGGGTCTATAGAAGCACCCTTCGAGAAAGGGTCTATAGAAGCACCTTTTCTTCGAGAAAGGGTCTATAGAAGCACCTTTTCTTCGAGAAAGGGTCTATAGAAGCACCTTTTCTTCGAGAAAGGGTCTATAGAAGCACCCTTTCTTCGAGAAAGGGTCTATAGAAGCACCCTTTCTTCGAGAAAGGGTCTATAGAAGCACCCCTCGAGAAAGGGTCTATAGAAGCACCCTTTCTTCGAGAAAGGGTCTATAGAAGCACCCTTTCTTCGACAAAGGGTCTATAGAAGCACCCTTTCTTCGAGAAAGGGTCTATAGAAGCAACCTTTCTTCGAGAAAGGGTCTATAGAAGCAACCTTTCTTCGAGAAAGGGTCTATAGAAGCACCCTTTCTTCGAGAAAGGGTCTATAGAAGCACCCTTTCTTCGAGAAAGGGTCTATAGAAGCACCCTTTCTTCGAGAAAGGGTCTATAGAAGCACCCTTTCTTCGAGAAAGGGTCTATAGAAGCATCCTTTCTTCGAGAAAGGGTCTATAGAAGCATCCTTTCTTCGAGAAAGGGTCTATAGAAGCACCCTTTCTTCGAGAAAGGGTCTATAGAAGCATCCTTTCTTCGAGAAAGGGTCTATAGAAGCATCCTTTCTTCGAGAAAGGGTCTATAAAGCATCCTTTCTTCGAGAAAGGGTCTATAGAAGCACCCTTTCTGCAAGAAAGGGTCTATAGAAGCACCCTTTCTTCAAGAAAGGGTCTATAGAAGCACCCTTTCTTCGAGAAAGTGTCTATAGAAGCACCCTTTCTTCGAGAAAGGGTCTATAGAAGCACCCTTTCTTCGAGAAAGTGTCTATAGAAGCACCCTTTCTTCGAGAAAGGGTCTATAGAAGCACCCTTTCTTCGAGAAAGTGTCTATAGAAGCACCCTTTCTTCGAGAAAGGGTCTATAGAAGCACCCTTTCTTCGAGAAAGGGTCTATAGAAGCACCCTTTCTTCGAGAAAGGGTCTATAGAAGCACCCTTTCTTCGAGAAAGGGTCTATAGAAGCACCCTTTCTTCGAGAAAGGGTCTATAGAATCATCCTTTCTTTGAGAAAGGGTCTATAGAAGCACCCTTTCTTCAAGAAAGGGTCTATAGAAGCACCCTTTCTTCGAGAAAGGGTCTATAGAAGCACCCTTTCTTCGAGAAAGGGTCTATAGAAGCACCCTTTCTTCGAGAAAGGGTCTATAGAAGCACCCTTTCTTCGAGAAAGGGTCTATAGAAGCACCCTTTCTTCGAGAAAGGGTCTATAGAAGCACCCTTTCTTCGAGAAAGGGTCTATAGAAGCACCCTTTCTTCGAGAAAGGGTCTATAGAAGCACCCTTTCTTCGAGAAAGGGTCTATAGAAGCACCCTTTCTTCGAGAAAGGGTCTATGGAAGCACCCTTTCTTCGAGAAAGGGTCTATAGAAGCACCCTTTCTTCGAGAAAGGGTCTATAGAAGCACCCTTTCTTCGAGAAAGGGTCTATAGAAGCACCCTTTCTTCGAGAAAGGGTCTATAGAAGCACCCTTTCTTCGAGAAAGGGTCTATAGAAGCACCCTTTCTTCGAGAAAGGGTCTATAGAAGCACCCTTTCTTCGAGAAAGGGTCTATAGAAGCACTCTTTCTTCGATAAAGAGTCTATTCAAAGCATGCTTCCTTTAAGAAACGGTATTGTAGAAAGAGTCTTCTGATGGCGTGATGGTCCACATATGATGTGAGAGTCTGGTGGCCTACTAACTATTATGATTGTAAATCTATTTTTCGCAAAATGTTCTAATATTTCATTTGAAAACTTTAACTAGTTTTGTTAGCGTCAAAATGGCAAATGGATAATTTTGCCACTATCTTTTCTTATTGTTGTTGTCGTTTTTTCTGTTGCATTGGCAAATTACCAACTTTGTTGTGCATATAGATTTTAATATGCCATGAATACGTCCACACACATAACTCTGTCTGTGTGTTTGTGTGAAAATTCAAATTGTAATTAGCTTTTTTTCGGATGTTTGGAAAATTAGTTTAGCGCCAACAAAAGTCTAATCATAATGTCCTTTTTGTGTTTTGAATGTGAATCTCCCAAAACAGTGACCATCAAAGGAGGAAAAACAAAAATTGTCCAAAAAGTGTTATAATAACCTGGATATGATCCAATTAAAATCATAGCAAATAAAATCCATGAAATCAACACTGCAGTCATGGTGATTAACCAACCACAAACACACACTCACACATACACGTGAAAAAATCACTTAAAATTTTGAAATAACCAACCATGGAAAAACGACTAAAAATTATTAAAATTGGCATTGTTTTAACAGCAAAAGGACACAATTTGGCTAGAATGTAATAATGCTACCATTGCTGATTAGTTAGATAGTACCACCGCCCCGGACGGAATATGTAGTAGCTATGGACATGTTGGTTTCTAATTGCATTTGAAGTTTCTGGCTAATATTAAAATGACACGCCAAATGAACATCAGCTAACAGTGCACATTACCCTAACAATGATAATTGGACTTTTTCGTCGTAGTTTCATTTAGCCAAAAAACGATTTTGAAATAATCATACTTATGGTCAACTGTTTGTTTGGTTTTTTTTGGTTGTGAAGTGAGTTTAAGTGATATGACTTTATTTAAATTTTGCACGTGATATTTAGTGGTTCCACGTGATTAGATTAGAGAGCTAAAATGAAGTTGTAAAAATAGTTATAAATGACAGTGATGAAATATTAAAATGACCATAAAACCATTAAGAACATTTAAAGAAGTTTATTACTAAATTAAAGTCATTGTTTTATTTCTGTTTAACACGAGGTTTGAGAGAACATTCATACATATACATATGTATAAGTATATATTTACAACAATGACATGTTCTGAAGAGTTGTGTATTACATTCCAGGGAATATTTTTCCAAAAAAAAATATTCTGAAAAAATTAACGGTTTTGGAGATACGGTGCGAAATGTATAAAAATTGTGGAATTTTTGCATATATTTTTAAATTTGAGGCAATAAATGTAGTTTTTCGAGTTCATTATTTCTCCAAATATTTTATTCTTGTCCTTATCTACAAATTTGCTTCAGAGGTCCGAAAAAGATCCGCATTGGTTTCAGAGATATAGCCCCGAATTTCTTTAAAAACTCAATATTTAACCATGGGGCCATAAAATCCGAGCTGGATCTGGCACAACAAAACCCAACTAGGGTTTCTTGTCGTTTGGGTCTGTACTTTTAAAAAATCCTCAGCTTTATTTGCGCTCATGCTCCCACTGAAGAAAAGGACGAACAGACCAAAGATATATTTTACGAGCGCTTAGAAGAAACATATGACAGTTGCCCTGCCCATGACATTAAAATCATTCTAAGCGATTTTAATGCCAAAATTGGAAAGGAGAATATCTTCGGGAAATTCAGCCTCCACAGTGAAACATCTGACAATGGTATGAGGCTGATAGACTTTGCAGCTGCAAAAAACATGGTAGTTAGCAGTACCAGATTTAATCATCTCGATATTCATAAGGGCATCGGCTGACTCCAGATCAGAAAACAAGAAATCAAATTAATCATGTTGTGATAGATGGAAGACATTCATCGAGCGTGTTGGATGTACGATCGTTGCGAGGCGCAAACATTGATTCGGACCACTACCTTGTTGCAGCAAAGGTACGCACCCGCTTAAACGTAGCAAACAAAGTACGAACAGACACAACACGAAAGTTAGACATCGGTAAGCTGCAATCACAACAGATAGCCACAGCATATTCCACTCAACTAGCCCAATTGCTTAACGCGAGCACTCCTTGTCCCGATAACATAACAACACAATGGCAACATATTGCCCACTCCATGCAAACATCCGCAAAATCCATACTTGGATTCCAGAGACCTCCACAAAGGAATTTATGGTATGACCAGCAGTGTCGTGCTGCTACCGAAGAGAAAATAGAGCTACTTTACAATCAGTAGCAACGCGTAGCGCGCGAGAGAGATATTGGGAGAAAAGGAGGGAAGAGAAACGTCTTTTCCGCAAGAAAAAGAGAGAAATGGAATAGCGGGAGTGTGAAAAAATCGAGATGTACAGGAGCCAGAATGAAGTCCGAAAATTCTACCAAAGAGTCAAGCATATCAAACTGATGGCTTTGGTACAGGCACATCCCCCTGTAGAGACCAGCAAGGTAATTTGGTAACTGATACAGATAGTGTACTCAGGATATGGAAAGAACATTTTTCAAAACTGTTGGTATCTAATAGCAGCGAAGACGACGAAGATACCACAGTCCAAATCCCAGAAGATGGTATTGAATGTACACTTCCCAGTCAAGCTGAAGAATAATAAGGCAGCAGGAGCCGATGGCTTACCAGCCGAGCTGTTCAAAACCGGAGGCGACACGCTGATAAGGTGTATTCATCAGCTAGTTAGCACCATCTGGCAGGAAGAACGAGTACCCGACGATTGGAACCTGAGTATCCTGTGCCTCGTCCACAAGAAGGGAGATAAGACTGTATGCTCTAACTATAGGGGCATAAGTCTACTCCTTATTGCCTACAAGATCGTGTCAGGGATATTGTGCGAACGACTAAAGCATATGGTCAACGAGATAATTGGAGCATACCAATGCGGCTTTAGACCTGGCAAGTCCACCATTGACCAGATATTTACCCTGCGGCAAATCCTGGAGAAGACCCAAGATATGCAGATCGACACCTACCACCTTTTTGTCGATTATAAAGCAGCCTTCGACAGCCCACTACGCTCAAAGGTATTCCAAGCCATGTCTGAATTTGGTATCCCCGCAAAGCTCATCCGGGTTTGCAAAATGACTTTAACTGACACGAGGTCCTCAGTTAAAATAGGAAAGAACCTCTCCGATGAGTTTGGTACCAAAAGAGGTTTCAGACAAGGAGACAGCCTTTCGTGTGATCTTTTTAACATCCTGCTAGAAAAGGTTATACGAGAGGCAAACGTCAAAAGAAGTGGCACAATCTACACCAATATCCACATTTTACTTGCTTATGCTGATGATATAGACATCTTGGGACGATCAGTAAAAGAAGTAACCGATACCTTTATGAAGGTCGAAGGAGAATCTGCTGAAGTGGGTCTGGCGGTAAACGGTGAGAAGACCAAGTTGATGGTGTCGACGCGCAATGCGTCCATTGAGCTCGGACCGACTGTGGAAGTTGGTTCCTATAATATTGAGGTAGTAAAAGACTTCGTCTACCTCAGCACCTCCGTAAACACAACAAACGACATCAGTTGTGAAATAAAAAGAAGAATTGTATTGGCCAACAGATGCTACTTTGGTTTAAGTAAGCAGTTTAAAAACAAAGCCACATCTCGTCAAACAAAAATAACGCTCTACAAAGCACTGATACTACCCGTGCTGATGTATGGCTCCGAAGCCAGGGTACTTGCGCAAGCAGACATGGCAGTGCTTGGTGTGTTTGAGAGAAAAATTCTTCGAAAGATCTACGGACCAATCTGCGTTGACGGTGAATATCGACGTCGCATGAACCACGAGCTGTATCTGCTATACAACGACATCAATATAGTTAAACGTATGGAGATGCAGCGATTGCGTTGGCTAGGCCATTTAATAAGAATGAGCGATGATGAACCCGCTAAAAAGGCGTATAAATTCGAGCCACATGGCGGTGCACGCAGAATTGGCAGGCCAAGGAATAGATGGCGCAAACAAGTGGATGATGAGATGAAAAGGCGCCGTATTCCAGAGTGCGAAGCAACAAATAGAGAGAATGGGAGATCTTTTCTTAGTTCGGTCTATGGAACAAATGATCTGTAATGGGCCAGCTAAGTAAGTAAGTAAGGCCCTATAAAATATGTATATTCTTGATCAGGATAAAATTCTAAGTCGATATAACCTTGTCCGTTTGTCCGTCCGTCCGTCTGTTGAAATCAAGATACAGTTCGAAATTTTTAAGATAGAATTTTGTAATTTGGTGTAGAAGTTTCTATTACTCCTAGGATGTTTGGTATTGCAAATGGACTATATGGGTCCACGTTTTGATATAGCCCCCCCATAAAACGGTACCACCCGATTTTCCGTATTCTGAAGGTTTTAGCTTCATTATCACACCGAAATGGCTGAAATTTGGTACTTAGTTTTCATTGGAGGTATACAATTTTCCCCCAGAATATTTTCGGTATAGGTCCATACCTTCTTATAGCCCCCATAGAACGGCACCTCCCGGTTTTCGGAATTTTGATGGTTGTGGCCACAATAATCCACTAAAATGGTTGAAATTTCTTACTTAGTCTTCGTTGGGGGCATTCAACTTTCCTCTCTAAATTTGTCGGTATGAGCCCCCGCCTTCATATAGCCCCCATAGAATGGTACCTCCGGATTTCCGGTATTTTGAAATTTGTGCCATCAATATTCCACCGAAATTGTTGAAATTTGGTATTTAGTCTTTCAATATGAAATTTGTCAGTATAGGTCCACACCTTCATATAGCCCCCATAGAACAATACCTCCCGATTTTCGGTATTTTGAAAGTTGTGGTCTCAGTATTCCTGCGAAATGGCGGAAAATTTGGTACTTAGTCTTCCTTGTGGGTATTCAACTTTCCCCTCTAAATTTGTCGGTATAGGTACACGTCTTCATATAGCCCCAAAGAACGGTACATCCCTATATTCCATATTTTGAAGGTTGTGGCTTCAATCCACCGAAATGGCTGAAATTTGCTATTTAGTCTTCGTTGGGGTACAAAACTTTCCACCTGGATTTTTTAGGTATAGGTCGACGACTTCATAGTACCCTTATAGAACAGTACATTCCGCCAATATCACACCGAAATGACGGAAAATTGTTATTTAGTGAAATTTCTTACTTAGTCTTCGTTGGGGGCATTCAACTTTCCTCTCTAAATTTGTCGGTATGAGCCCCCGCCTTCATATAGCCCCCATAGAATGGTACCTCCGGATTTCCGGTATTCGTTGGGGTACAAAACTTTCCACCTGGATTTTTTAGGTATAGGTCGACGACTTCATATTACCCTTATAGAACAGTACATTCCGCCAATATCACACCGAAATGACGGAAAATTGTTATTTAGTCTCCCATGGGATTATTAAATATTCCAGAAGAGAATTATCAGTATAGGTCCACCTCGTCATATATCCCCCATAGAAACGTATTTTCGGTATTTTTAAGGTTTTAGCTACATTATCGGAAGCTTGGTATTTGGCCTTCTTTGAGTCTAAAAACTTTCCGCCAGAAATTTGTCGGTATAGATCGAAGTTTTAATATAGCCCCCATAGACCGGTACCTCCCAAATTTTGGGTAGTTTGAAATTGCAGAAATTTGGTATTTGGTCTTCTTCATAAGCGAAATAAAACGAATTGTTCCATTTTACTTCAATACAACTCGTGGTGTAGGGTCGGCCGAACTTAACGCTGTTCTTACTTGTTTTATTATAAAAAATATTCCGGATAAACGACTTTGATTTTTTTTAAATTCTATGAAATGAAATGAAAAAAAAAAAACAAAACAAGTAAAAAAGTATCAGTCGGCTTTGCCGACAGAGATATACCCTCAGCCTATGTGAATTGGAACTTTCATCTACGGACAGATCGAATGTGTTTATGATCTTTTCATTATTTTGTGGTTTTTTTTTGGACATTTAAACTTGCCGACGAAAATATGAATTTTGGGAGTCATATCTTTTCGATAGATATCGCGCCCACTAGTCATTTTAGTGGGTTATCGTACACCTGTTGGACTAGTATGCCAGGAAGCATGGACTTGTCCACGGAAAATATAATTTGGCTGTAAACAGGACCACAAAGAACATCATCGGTATAAATTTCCAAAGGATCTCCGAACAGACCCTAAACTGCACTTGGACACAAATGTTGAAATTTTGTGGGCGAGGTATCTTAAGGAGAGACCCGATATGGGCCATTTTAGAAGTTAAACTAAGTTTGGACAAAATATGACGAAAGCCAAATTTTGGACCAAATCGGTTTATCAGTTCGAGAGTTATTGTGCCCTCCAGCTACTACATATGGTGCCGTGGGGTGTTTTTTTACAACTTTTTTTACAAATTTTACCGTCGTAATTGAGACAGCGATTGCAAGTTGCTTCAACAGAAATCAAAGTTAGTCAGGAGCAGGTTTTAAAGTGAACTTATACGAAATTTTGTGTGGGAGGTACCCGAAGCAATAGATAAATATAGTCCATATTCAAACCTGATCTATATCTGATAGATATATTAGGATGCGTAAAGTATGGACCAAATCGGTCCTTCCCTTCAAGAGTTATCGTGCGCGCACAAATTTTCCGAACATTTTTGAACTTTTGTGGGGGAGGTACCTGAAGGAGTGAACCGATATGGCTTTTCTTCGAACTTAGACTATGTTTGCACAAAATATTACGAAGGCCAAATTTTGGATCGAATCGGCAGATCCGTTCGAGAGTTATCTTGCGCTCCAACCACTATACACGGTGTCATAGGGGTTTTTTGCATCTTTCAGGCTATTTTCTCAGGAAGTATGGACTTGCCCCTGATTAAACTTGTACCGTCGTATGGGGGGCAATGAATACAAGTTATTGCAACAAAAATCAAAGTGATTCGAGAACTGGTCCCAATCTGAACTTATCCGAAATTTTGTGTGGGAGGTACACGAAGGAGTGGACCGATTGAGTCCATTTTGGAACCTCATCTAAGTTTAGTAGAAATTTCACGATATGCAAAGTATGGATAAAATCGGTTACTTCCTTCAAGAGTTATCGTGCGCACAAATTTTCCGAACTTTTGTGGATGAGGTAACGGAAGGAGTGGACCGATATAGCCCATCTTCGAACTTAAACTAAGTTTGGACAAAATATTACGAAAGCAAAATTTTGGATCGAATCGGTTGATCCGTTTCGAGAGTGCGCTCCAGCCAGCCAGCCAGACAGACAGATGGACAGACAGACAGACGGACATTGCTAAATCGACTCCAAATTGTCTGAAACACATTTCGTCCAAACATACTTGGGGTCTAAAACCATAATTTCGATGAGGCACATTTTGCCTGTATGAAGGTGTACGTATATACCTTCGTTAGCATAAATGCTGAGGGTATAAAAATTCTCAAATTTTTTCCCTATTGCACGAATGAATGGCTATTAATGACTAAAATAACTTTTATTTCATTTATATATTAAAAAAGGTCCAGCACAAATCACATTTAATTTTTATGATATATGAAAAAAGTTATATATAATATAAAATGATATACATATATGATATAACACGATGATAAAATTAGTGAGAATCAAACGGTTATGTCATTTTGGTTATATAGTGTGTCCTTATACCTTGTTTTCAGTTAAATATCTGCTTACAGTGACTTCAAAAAAGATTCAAAAGTTCTGAAAAATAAAAACTTTAAAAGCTTTTTGTGCGGAAGCTTTTTTTATCGAATCACATTATAATTAATATTTTATGTAATCTTAGGTAAAAACTCATTAAAATATCATACAGGGATACGAGGTTGTAAAAAAAGTCATAATCCTAACCAGGATACTATAATAACTTTTGTCCTTCGGGGAAGTACAGTAGCTGAGGTAGATGAAGTCTTTAACTACCTCATAATTTTAAATACCAACTTCCACAATTGGTCCGGGCTCATTGCGATATCATTTATACCATCAACTTGGTATTATAGCCGACTTTAGGCTAAAGAGGGTATAAAAGGGTATATAATAAATAACTTAAATTTTCAGTTTCTCAAATATATGTGCGAACAAAACACGGTGCGCCTTAACTAATTTTAAATGGAAGGTGCTTACACCTGGGAAGTTTTTGCAGATTCTGAAACTACAATGCTCATAGATGAGAAATATCAAGTAACAAAAAAATCGCCGGAGGGATTTTCAAATAAATCGCGATTTAAGTTCACATTTTTAGGGATTCTTTAGGTTTCAGGATTTTGCTGGGAAACCGCGGGTCCTATATAAATGGGCCTAAAGAAAATGTTGTAGCTGTAAAAATTCTCCACAAGATTGACCTTTATGATATTTTCGTTGGTTTTACCGTTTTTGAGATATAGAAGTTCAAATTGAGACAATGCACGGACTGTATCGCCTCCTTATAAAACAATGCCATTACTGCAATTTCCCAAATTAAACTTATATATCTTGAAAATGGTACAACCTAGGAAAAATAAATTATCCAATCTTGTAGAGAATTTTCACAGCTTCAACATTTTCTTTAGTCCCATTTTGATATGACTTGCGGTTTCCAAGCAAAATCTTGAAGACTTAAGATAAAAACCTAAAAATTTGAATTGAACCTCTATATCTCAAAAATGTTAAAACCTACGAAAAACCCTAAAGGTCAGTCTTGTAGAGAATTTTCACAGCTACAATATTTTCTTTAGACTCATTTCGATACGACTTGCGTTTCCAAGAAAAATCGTGGAAACCAAAAAAACCCCTAAAATTGTGAATTTTGATCGCGATTTATTTAAAAATCCCTCCGGCGATTTTTTCTGATTTTTTAAGTTTTCTTATATATGAACATTGCTGTTTCAGAATCCGCGAAATCTTCCCATGTGTAAGCGGTTTTCAACAATAGTTAGTTAAGGAGCACTGAGCATGATATTGTTTTATGAGGAGGCGAAACAGTCAGTGCATTGTCTCAATTTGAACTTCTATATCTCAAAAACGGTAAAATGAACGAAAATATCATAAAGGCCAATCTTGTGAGGAATTTTCACAGCTACATCATTTTCTTTAGGCCCATTTACATAGGACCCGCGGTTTCCCAGCAAAATCGTGAAAACCTAAAGAACCCCTAAATATGTGAACTTAAATCGCTATTTATTCGAAAATCCCTCCGGCGATTTTTTTTTATTTCTTGATATTTCTCATCTATGATCATTGTAGTTTCAGAATCTGCAAAAACTTCCCAGGTGTAAGCACCTTCCATTTAAATTTGGTTAAGGCACACCGTGAAAACGTTTGCCCATTAAAAAGTTCTTAAAATAAATGATATTTTACTTATTTTAAATGAATAATTTCTAAAATTTTAATACAAGTTTTATAAGTCCAAATTTACATTAGGCAAGTTTCCTTGCGGCAATTGTCAGTTTGTTGATGAGAGAGGGTGTTGAGAGGCAAAGGGTTACCATATGCCTCACCTCTCTCTCCATGAAACTGACAATTGTCACAAGGAAAATTGCCTAATATAAATATGGACTAACATTTTAATCCCCCTTTTTGAATGTCAATATTCCCCCTGTTTTTAAAATGTTTTGAATTTTAATTCAGCAAATTTCTTATTAAGTGAACTGAATTGTCAAACATAAAATAAAGCAATGAACAATGAACATGCAGCATTCAAATGTTGCAAGTTAATGTAATGAACACATAAATATACACACATACATACATATTAATATGCAAAGTTATGAGTTAATATTAGTTAGCTATCTCTAAGCTGAGGTAAGGGGGGTGGCGGTAGGGTTATATTTGTTTTACCCCAAATCCCCATTGGTTTTAGTGCAATTATTATGTATGTAGTATATTGGTAGCATGTACTTACCCAAAACACCTAAATAGGCTTCACCATTTACGGTGCCAGCTTCATTGGAGCGTACACAGGTATAAAGACCAGCATCAGATTCGCGTACATTTGAAATTAATAAATCTCCAGATTCTAAAATTTGAATACGGCTTGAAATTTCAACTAGTTGAGTTTCTGTTGTGTGGTTGTAATCCCAAAAAGGTGGAAATAAACACATGTGGGAGATGTGGCAGCAGGTGATGTTGGTGGATTGTAATGTTGTCAGCCCACCCCAATCATGTTGTGAGGAGGAACAAAATGCAAATTTGTAAAGTTGGCAGAAGAATTTGCATTTTACACAGGACATCAGCGTAGGATTCCAAAATGGCAGAGGTTGTAGTTGTTGTGTTTTTTTGTTTGCACGGTTAATGTTTGTTTGCCGCCATGCGATCCCCAACAAAACCATTGCCGACGTGGCGATAATAGTGTTGTTAATGATGATGATGAGGATGATGTTGTTGTTTGTGGTAAATGCAACCATTAAGTCCAGGAACACATACGTGGGATAAATGGTGTTGTCATCACCATGTAAATGATGTTGAAATGCATGGAATGTTGGTAGTGGTGTTGTCAATTGAGCGATTTTTTTGATGTTTTGAAATAGTTTTTTTCGTATTATTGACGCAGCAAAAGAATGTTTTTACACACACGCGTATTTTATTCCCCCAAAAACCATGTTTTCCGGTTCGTTGGTTGGCATTGCGTTACGCAGTTTGTTGTTTTGCACACGCAAAACAAGAAGAAATGGAACGCAGCAAAAAATTGTATATGTTGGGCGCCACAATTGCAAGCAATGTGTAAATATTAAATATTGTCAATGGTTTGTGCCATTTGTGGCATGCCACAGTCACACACAGAGAAACGGCGACACCACCAACCAGCCAGCCAGCCATGTTGAATAAGGTATATTTTTTTTGCCAAGTTAAGCGTAGCATATTATGACGCCACATAGTTAAAGTGTTTTCAATGGCATTAAGTTATGATGGCAATGACGACAATAATGTTTTATGGAGAGGTGGCGCGAGCACACACACACATGGTCATTTTGTAAAGTTGCATCAAATATTTATTGCACCACCCAAAAAAACCCAATCACCATTTATCGTATGTCGCATGTAATGCATTTTAAACATTATTACAGCATTGTTGTTGTTGTTGGTTGGTGTTTGTACAGCAATTAAAGTCATTTAGTTTTTAGATTGGACATTAAATTGCGGTTTTTTTGTTGTCAAGGAATTTAGAGTGATGTTGTCACCCCCAATTGGTTTGAGGCCAAAAACAATCCATGGATTTTTATTATATATTCACATACGTGGTGGGATAGGGTGGGTTGTTATCCATATTCCATATTTTTGGTGCAATGGTAGGGAGGGATATGATGTGCCACAACGCCAACAAAATAATCCATTTAATGGTAATTTGTGGTGAGTTTTATTGCAGTTTGGATTTGTGTTGGTTTTTTGGACGGGATATTTGTTGGTGTTTTTTTTTCGTTGTTAGATTTTATTTTTGTAGCAATAATTCAAACATTCAATTTATTGAGAGCGTTTGAATAGTTTGTTAGTTAGCAGTTGGTAAGTTGTTGCAGTAGATTTGGTTAAATTATTTTGCATAAAAAAGAAAGAAAAAAATACACACATTGATGATTAGTAAAGAAAATAATATTTTTGTAATAAATTTCAACAAATATTTCATGCGAGTTATTATCATTTTTTGTTTGCTAGCCAGCGGCCATATGGTTCACTTTCATACATATTTATAAAAATAATCAAGCAGCCATTTTGGCATAAATTAAGTTGTGAGTTAAACTTTGGAAACGATTCTAACATTGTTGAGTCCATAAAAAAGAACAGATCAGGTAATGGTTGACTAAGTTTTCAATTCACTCGTAGCGGACTTTCGCTCAATGTCGAAGGTCCTCTAAAATCGACCCATGTACCAGAGAACATTGATACCGCGCGTGAACTGATAATTAAAGATCGTCATGTGACACACCGTCGAATGGAGGCATCCTTGACCATTTCTTCCACCATTCGGTATTGCATAAAGGTTTGTTCTCTTTGGATCCAGCACAATTTAATAATCGGTCAAATAATAAAGGCTCGTCTCGATTGGTACCAAGAAATTGTGGAAAAATACGAACGCTGTGCTTCGAAGGACATTTTCAAGATCGACACAGATGACGAATCATGGATCTA
Organism: Musca autumnalis; assembly: GCF_047663935.1. Lineage (NCBI taxonomy): Eukaryota > Metazoa > Arthropoda > Insecta > Diptera > Muscidae > Musca > Musca autumnalis. The sequence goes on along the minus strand of NW_027411866.1, from coordinate 172,910,295 downwards.
TTCGTATGAGTTTAAAGGAAAATAGCAACCGACCGTGTGGATCTTCGACGAATGTTGTTCGTGGAAGAAGCTCCTCGTAGCAAATGGTCGCCGGTTTCTCCAACAAATTGAGAGTGGTACACCACCTAAAGTCCTCGGAAACATTCGAAGAATGAACAAAAGAAGATGAATCACAGCTCCACATGACAATTCAAGTTCTCTCATATCTGTTGAAACCGTGGAACTAATGGGTAATCCATCGTACAGCCCTGACTTGACCCCCAATTATTTCATTTTATTCCCGCACATGAAAAAAAAGAGTGACCAACGATTTTCGTCGCCTGATGATGCTGTGGAAGCTTTGAGAAAATCCTGTTTTAGAGGTATCTCAACTGAAGTGGAAAAATTGCTTCGACAATTGGATTGAGCGAATCCAAAAGTCTATAAATCATTCTGGAGAATACTTCAGAAAACAATAAAACTGTGTTTGATGATAAATATTCGCGTTCGCTAGAACATATATAGTAGCCCTCTTACATAGCGGCGTCTGTTTTGGGGTTTTGCGTAGAATTGGTAACTCAAATTACCACAAAAGCAAACTAAAACTTACAACCACACGGCGGCGGGTTCTTCCGGATACCGGATTGACCCGGAACCAAAACAGCACCCATGTTCCGGACAGCGGCTGCCACCTCAGTATACATAATATGTTTGTATTTGTGTTGGGAGCTGCATATCTCGGAATGCCTGCTACAGCTACTTTTGGTCCTTGCCGGGATGGAGGAAAACCCAGGGCCAATGAAGATGTGCTCGGTCTGTCGCAACCGCATCCACCACACTCAAATTTCGGTGAGATATAATAGATGGGTGGATCTCAGGAGTTACTCTGGACTCGTCCATTTGAGAGACTATGACAGGGACTATGTTGCTGCGTGAACACAGCCCCCAGTGAGTCGTCGTCATCAGAATATGAGACTCCCCACAGTCTCCAAACAGCAGCACTTCACACCAGCCGTTGCTGTTCTGATCACTGAAAATTCATCGATTTTGCAGCTTACATAATCGCAGTGGACTCCGAGGTAAGATCGAGTAAACATTGGATTTTATGAGTCGGAAAAATATCATGGTCGGGGCGGTGCAGGAAACCAAGCTCAACAATAACTGCGTTGTGATAGTTACAACGTACATCTGTACTGAGGGATCGCACCAGAAGTGGAGTTGGGGGATTTACTGTACTGAGGGATCGCACCAGAACTGGAGTTAGAAGATTTACTACCCTATTGCACCAGTCTGTTCAGTACATACCTACCTCGTTGGAGTCTGGCTCTATAACGCGTACATGAAATGTATGGCGGTAGCAGTCAGGTGTGGAACTGCCGAGGTAAAGTTGCTTAACATTTCGCCTATAAATAGCTGTACTCAAGGTTAAAGACTCAACATTAGCCCTCTTTTGGAAGGCCATAACCGACTAGTCTTAGGGGACTTTAATGCCCATCACGCATGGTCAATAAAGACTACCCTACTAGTATTAGCGGAGAGTGTTTGTCAGATATAACAATCGTGTCGCCGAGTCTGACAAATGACGTCACCTGACAACCTGTTGTTTCTCATCAAATCTGAACGTTACACTTTCATCAAGCATGGGAAAACTAAATGGCCTAGTTTCAGAGAGTTCACTAATTACCGTTTCAGAGATCAGCTCAATCCTTCTGATATTCGGGAAGCTGAGAGGACGTTCCGAGACAATATTACTGCTGCAGCCGCATGCTATATACCTACTGGACGAATACCCGAAGTGGGACCAAATTTCCTAGTCTGACAAATGACTTTCAGAGAGAGTCTATCGAATCACCTTTTCTTTAAGAAGGGCATATCGAAACAAGGGTCTATCTTTAAGAAAGGGTCTATCGAAGCAAGGATCTATCTTTAAGAAAGGGCCTATCTTTAAGAAAGGGTCTATCCTGCAGAAAGGGTCTATCAAAGCACCCTTTCCTTTAGAAAGGGTCTATCGAATCACCCTTTCTTTCAGAGTGTCTATCGAAGCACCATTTTTTTCAGAAAGTATCTATCGAAGCACCCTTTCTTTCTTTCAGAAAGGGTCTATCGAAGCACCTTTCTTTCTTTCAGAAAGGGTCTATCGAAGCACCCTTTCTTTCTTTCAGAAAGGGTCTATCGAAGCACCCTTTCTTTCTTTCAGAAAGGGTCTATCGAAGCACCCTTTCTTTCTTTCAGAAAGGGTCTATCGAAGCACCCTTTCTTTCTTTCAGAAAGGGTCTATCGAAGCACCCTTTCTTTCTTTCAGAAAGGGTCTATCGAAGCACCCTTTCTTTCAGAAACTGTCTATCGAAGCACCCTTTCTTTCAGAAAGGGTCTATCGAAGCACCCTTTCTTTCTTTCAGAAAGGGTCTATCGAAGCACCCTTTCTTTCTTTCAGAAAGGGTCTATCGAAGCACCCTTTCTTTCTTTCAGAAAGGGTCTATCGAAGCACCCTTTCTTTCAGAAACTGTCTATCGAAGCACCCTTTCTTTCAGAAACTTTCTATCGAAGCACCCTTTCTTTCAGAAACTGTCTATCGAAGCACCCTTTCTTTCAGAAACTGTCTATCGAAGCACCCTTTCTTTCAGAAACTATCTATCGAAGCACCCTTTCTTTCAGAAACTGTCTATCGAAGCACCCTTTCTTTCAGAAACTGTCTATCGAAGCACCCTTTCTTTCAGAAACTGTCTATCGAAGCACCCTTTCTTTCAGAAACTGTCTATCGAAGCATCCATTTTTCAGAAAGGGTATATAGAAGCTCCCTTTCTTTCAGAAACTGTCTATCGAAGCACCCTTTCTTTCAGAAACTGTCTATCGAAGCACCCTTTCTTTCAGAAACTGTCTATCGAAGCACCCTTTTTTTCAGAAACTGTCTATCGAAGCACCATTTCTTTCAGAAACTGTCTATCGAAGCACCCTTTCTTTCAGAAACTGTCTATCGAAGCACCCTTTAGTTCAGATACTGTCTATCGAAGCACCCTTTCTTTCTGAAACTGTCTATCGAAGCACCCTTTCTTTCAGAAACTGTCTATCGAAGGTCCCATTTTTCAGAAAGGGTATATAGAAGCTCCCTTTCTTTCAGAAAGTGTCTATCCAAGCACCCTTTCTTTCAGAAAGCGTCTATCGAAGCACCCTTTCTTCAAAAAAGGGTCTATAGAAGCACCTTTCTTTCAGAAAGTGTCTATCGAAGCACCCATACTTTCAGAAAGGGTCTATAGAAGCACCCTTTCTTTCAGAAAGTGTTTATCGAATCACCCTTTTTTTCAGAAAGTGTCTATCGAAGCACTCTTTCTTTCAGAAACGGTCTATCGAGACACCTTTTCTTTTAGAAAGGGTTTATCGAAGCACCTATCGAAGCAACCTTTCTTTTATAAAGACTATTTTAGAAAGGGTCTATCGAAGCACCCTTTCTTTTAGAAAGGGTCTATCGAAGCACCCTTTCTTTTAGAAAGGGTCTATCGAAGCACCCTTTCTTTTAGAAAGGGTCTATCGAAGCACCCTTTCTTTTAGAAAGGGTCTATCGAAGCACCCTTTCTTTTAGAAAGGGTCTATCGAAGCACCCTTTCTTTTAGAAAGGGTCTATCGAAGCACCCTTTCTTTTAGAAAGGGTCTATCGAAGCACCCTTTCTTTTAGAAAGGGTCTATCGAAGCACCCTTTCTTTTAGAAAGGGTCTATCGAAGCACCCTTTCTTTTAGAAAGGGTCTATCGAAGCACCCTTTCTTTTAGAAAGGGTCTATCGAAGCACCCTTTCTTTTAGAAAGGGTCTATCGAAGCACCCTTTCTTTTAGAAAGGGTCTATCGAAGCACCCTTTCTTTTAGAAAGGGTCTATCGAAGCACCCTTTCTTTTAGAAAGGGTCTATCGAAGCACCCTTTCTTTTAGAAAGGGTCTATCGAAGCACCCTTTCTTTTAGAAAGGGTCTATCGAAGCACCCTTTCTTTTAGAAAGGGTCTATCGAAGCACCCTTTCTTTTAGAAAGGGTCTATCGAAGCACCCTTTCTTTTAGAAAGGGTCTATCGAAGCACCCTTTCTTTTAGAAAGGGTCTATCGAAGCACCCTTTCTTTTAGAAAGGGTCTATCGAAGCACCCTTTCTTTTAGTAAGGGTCTATCGAAACACCCTTTCTTTCAGAAAGGATCTATCGAAGCACCCCTTCTTTCAGAATGGGTCTATCAAAGCACCCTTTCTTTTAGAAAGGGTCTATCAAAGCACTCTTTCTTTTAGAAAGGGTCTATCGAAGCACCCGTCCTTTCAGAAAGGGTGTATCGAATCACCCTTTCTTTTAGAAAGAGTCTATCGAAGCACCCTCTATTTTAGAAAGGGTCTATCAAAGCACCCTTTCTTTTAGAAAGGGTCTATCAAAGCACCCTTTCTTTCAGAAAAGGTCTATGGAAGCACTCTCTCTTTCAGAAAGGGTCAATCGAAGCACCATTTCTTTCAGAAAGAGTCTATCGAAGCACCCTTTCTTTCAGAAAGGATCTATCGAAGCACCCCTTCTTTCAGAAAGCGTATATAGAAGCTCCTTTTCTTTCAGAAAGGGTCTATCGAAGCATCCTTTCTTTCAGAAAGGGTCTATCGAAGCACTCTTTCCATCAAAAATGGTCTATCGAAGCACCCTTTCTTTCAGAAAAGGTCTATGGAAGCACTCTCTCTTTCAGAAAAGGTCAATCGAAGCACCCTTTCTTTCTGAAAGGGTCTATCGAAGCACCCTTTCTTTTAGAAAGGGTCTATCGAAGCACCCTTTCGTTGACAAAGGTCTATCGAATCGCTCTTTGCTTCAGAAAGGGTCCATTAAAGCACTCTTTCTTTCAGAAAGGGTCTATCGAAACACCCTTTTTTCAGAAAGGGCCTATTGATGCACCCTTTCTTTCAGAAAGGATCTATCGAAGTACCCCTTTTTTAGAAAGGGTATATTGAAGCCCCATTTCTTTCAGAAAGGGTCTATAGAGGGGCGCTTCTAACAAAATCGGTTAAGGTTATAAATAATGGGATCTATAAAAATTGTGGCCTGAAACACACAAACACCTTTTAGGGTTTAATCCACTAATCGAATACTATCACCCCACTTTGAATTTCCCACACTCTAGATTGGCTATTGTACAGTGTTATTAGGGATTTTTTATGCACAAGTTACCATATTTCAAATGTATTGCCTTATCTTCTTTATTGCACATTTTTAAGAAATGCATTTTATTCCAAAATATGTTTCAACCTAACATATTCAAAAATTCCTTTTAGTTATTTGCCTTCTTTATGTCATTTTACAATTGCCTGGTAACCCGTAAAAACCCTCTCTAAATCTTTTTCTTATCCTAGGCAATAAAATGGCATACAAAGAGAGCAAGCAATAATATTTCGTTTTATTTGTTGTTTTTGCGGCAACGACGTTGCATTGGCCGCACAGCAATTTCGCACTTCAAAACACATAAATTATTCATTTATTCCACTGTTAAATAACATTAGTGATGTTTTGCCACTTGTAAGTGTGGCAACAACCAACGCAAAAAAACAAAGTGGAAATGAACAAAAAAACTGTGGGGGTTTTTCAAAAACGACAACAAATACCAACCAGAGCCCACAAAATTCCGCTGTCTGTTCTTATTTAAGGTTAGTTTTTATATTCAATGCTAAGTTTCTACTGACACCACCACTTACCGTTGTAAATCCAAGTGATATTTGGGCTGGGAGCACCAACGGCACGACAGGAAATAGTTGCATCTTTACCATCCAAAGCGGTGACATTTTGTGGTGGCACTTCCATAACAGGGGCAGAAGCTAAACGGTTGGGTAAAAGAAAAACAAAACAAAAAAAAACAAATACAACAATTAAAAATGTATATTAAAAATATTTAAATTTGTTTCACAAATATAGAATAAAAAAATAATAAAACTAAAATTGCTTTGTTTGAAAAAAAAAATACTTGTAAAATTGCATGGGCATATGAACAAATGGGCGGAATGGTGATTTCATATTTGATGTGCTAAACTGTAAATACTACAACAACAACAAAAATTTTTACAAAACCAATTATCTTTGTTCTAAAACATTTAACTCTAGCAGGGGCAAAAAATCGTTGCATGAAGTGGTTTATACAAAAAAAAGTGCGACAAGTGTTGGTTTTACATTCAAAATGTTCGCCCTCAAGGTAGGTTAGACACGTAAAATAAAATATAAAATAGAGTTGTTGTTGGCTACCACAATTTGTATAAATTGTGGTAATTGCTTCGGTTTTTATTTGCTGAAGTATTGGCCGTAGACCACTTTAAAGCTATTAGAGGTTTTATTTTATAAAAGTTTGTGGTTTTTGTGTGTGAGTGTTTTCTTTTTTGTAATTTTTAGTTAGCTAGTTTCTGTAGTAACTATCTGACGGATATTAAAGTAGTTCTTATCTTTCAGCTGAAAATTTGGAATTTTATGTAATATTCAAAATTTGAAAAATTCAAAATAAAATATTCATAAATGAATAAATATGGTAAAGTAAAACCATGGTAGAACAAACCAGGAAAAGTAAATACTACAACAAATACAACTCAACAACAACCACATAGAAATTTGTTTTTGTTTGTAAACGTTAGTGTCAACGTACATGTAAACAAAATAAGGAAATGTCTATAAATTATTGCAATTTAAAAAACTAATAATTTTTCACATTTGATTGAATATTTTGAAAAACATGAATGAAAACTCGTTAGATTTTCAATTTGAATGTTTCCATACCATAAAGTAGAATTCTTGGAAAAATGTTTGGGGTCGCTGGTAATTCATTGAAAAAAAAAGAAGCTGTTTCAATCGTTTGCTTTTGAAAACAAAAAAGCACATGTTTATTAGGGCTTTATTATTTTCAAGTTTAACAAAATACCACACATATTAACAAATATTGTACCGCCTCTATACGCGGTGTTTTAGTGTGCGGCATGTCGTTCGGATTTGGAGGAGTTACATGTCAATGATATGAAGGAGTCTTTACGGGAAATAGTTTTTTTCTGATGAATAAATTTGTTCTTCAAAGAATACATATCCCTAATATACATCGAACATAGAAATTAATATATAAAATGTCGTATGGAATTTGACACTAACATTACAGCCCAGTTCAGTCAGCTGGGTATTGCTGCTACCTTTTCTTGATCTACCATGGAGTAAAACAGTATCAGTCAGTTGAAATTTTATTTCCTTTTTTTAATCGAAGCTTTTTGAAATATTTTTTTTTTAATTTTGATTTTTTTTTTTAATTCCACGCTTTTTGAATTTTTTCTTTTAAATTCAAGCTTTTTTAAATCTTGAAATATTTTGATATCTTTTTGAAATATTTTATTTTTAAAATTCAAGCTTTTTGAAATTTTGAGGAATGTATTTAAAAATCCACGCTTTTTGAAGTGCTGCTACCTTTTCTTGATCTACCATGGAGTAAAACAGTATCAGTCAGTTGAAATTTTATTTCCTTTTTTTAATCGAAATATTTTTTGAAATATTGTTTTTAATTTTGAAAAATTTTTTTAATTCCACGCTTTTTGAATTTTTTCTTTTAAATTCAAGCTTTTTTAAATGTATTTAAAAATCCACGCTTTTTGAAGTATTGATTTTTTTAATGTACGGTTTTTGAAATATTTTTTTAAAAAATGCACGGTTTTGAAAGTTTGGAGTATTTTGTTTGAAATTTTGAAAAAAAAAAAATATTAAAAAATCCGCTGTTTTTGAAATATTTTTTTAAAAAATCAGTCAACGGGTTTTGAAATATTTTTTAAGAAAATCCCTTTATTTGAAACTTTGAAATATATATTTTTTTTTAAATTCACGCTTTTTAAAATTGTGGCACATTCACCCCTTTTTTGAAAAATTTCTTTAAAAAATGCACACATTTTGAAATATTTTGTTTTACAAATCTCAGTTGTTTTGAAATATTTCTTTAAAATACACTTTCCCCGCTTTTTGAAATATTTTTTTTTTAAATCTACGCTTTTTTAAATATTTTTTTTTAAATCATCGCTTTTTAAATATTTTTTTTTTTTAAATCTAAGCTTTTTGAAATATCTTTTTTAAAAAAATCCACGCCTTTAAAATATTTTTTTTTTAAATCTAAGCTTTTTGAAATTTTGTTAAAAATTTACGCTTTTTTAAATTTTGAAATATTACTTTAAAATATCCAAGCGTTTTTAAATATTTTTTAAAAAATCCACGATATTGAAATATTTAATATATTTTTTGAAATTTTGATTTTTTTAAATGCACGATTTTTGAAATATTTTTTAAAACATCGACGGCTTTTGAACTATTTTTTTTTTTAAAATGCTCGGTTTTGAAAGTTTAAAATATTTTTTAAATATCCGCGCTTTTTGAAATTTTGAAAAAAATTAAAAAAATCCACTGTTTTTGAAATATTTTTTTAGAAATTCTTTTTTTTTGGAAATTTTGAAATATTTTTCTTAAATTAAAGCTTTTTGAAATTTTGAACATTTTTTAAAAAAATCGCCCCTTTTGAAATTTTGAAACATTTTTTTTTAAATCCACACTTTTTGAAATATTTTGTTTTACAAATCTAAGTTTTTTGAAATATTTTTTAAAAATCCATGCTTTTTGAAATGTTTTTTAAAATCAATTGTCCACGCTTTTTGAGATCTTTTTTTTAAATCTATACTTGTTGAAATATTTTTTAAAAGCCTACGCTTTCTGAAATCCTTTTTAAATCTTTACTTTTTGAAATATTTTTTTAAAAATCCAAGTATTTTGAAATATTTTTTAAAAAGCCACGTTTGTTTTAAATTTTGAAATAAATGTTACTTTCCAAGCTTTTTTGACTATTTTTCAATATCCAATATTTTTTAAAAATCCAAGCTTTTTAAAATATTTTTTTAAAAATCCAAGATTTTTTTTAACATTTTTTAAAAATCCATGCTGTTTTAAATTTTGAAATATTATTTTAAAAAATCCAAGCTTTTTTAAATATGTTTTTTTAAATACATTTTTAAAAATCCATGTTTATTAAAATTTTGAAATTTTTGTTAAAAACTCCAATCTCTTTGAAATTTTAAAATATTTTGTAAAAATCTACGATTTTTTAAATTTTGAAAAATTTTTTACGCTTTTTGAAAGTTTGAAATATTTTTTGTAAATTCAAGCTTTTTGAAATTTTTGAAGAATGTATTTAAAAATCCACGCTTTTTGAAAATTTTAAATTTTGTAGTATTATTTTAAAAAATATCCGCGCTTTTTGAAATTTCAAAAGAAAATTTTTAAAAATTCGGGTTTTGAAATACTTTTTAAAAAATTTCCTTTTTTGAAATATTGAAACATTTTTTTTTTAAATTCACGCTTTTTGAAATTTTGAAATATTTTTTAAAAAAAATCAAACCTTTTGCAATTTTGAAAAATTTCTTAAAAAAATTCAAGCTTTTTGAAATTTTAAAACATTTTTTAAAAAAATCCACACTTTTTGAAATATTTTCTTTTACAAATCTAAGTTTTTTAGAATTTGTTAATTCATGCTTTTTGAAATTTTGAAATATTTTTTTATAATCCATTCTTTACGATTTTCGATATATTTTTTAAAAATCTACGCTGTTTGAAATATTTTTAAAAATCTACGGTTTTTGAAATATTTTTCTAAAAACCTACGCTCTTTGAAATATTTTTTTTTTTAATCTACGCTTTTGAAATAATTCTTTAAAAATCTAAGATTTTTTTATTATTTTTAAAAATCTAAGTTTTTTTTAATTTTGAAATATTACTTTAAAAAATTCAAGCTTTTTTAAATATTTTTTAAAAATTCAAAGTTTTTTTAATATTTTTTAAAAATCCAAGATTTTGAAATATTATTTTAAAAAATCCAAGCTTTTTATAAATACTTTTTTTAATAATTTTTAAAAATCCATGTTTATTGAAATTTTGTTAAAAACTCCAATCTCTTTGAAATTTTAAAATATTTTTTAAAAATCCACGACTTTTTAAATTTTGAAATACTTTGTAAAAAATCCATGATCTTTGAAATTTTGAAATAATTTTAGAAAAATGAACGCTTTTTGAAATTTTGAAATAGTTTTTAAACGATAAACATAATATAGCTGTAGACAGGACCACAATGGGAAGTATCGGTATATATTTCCAAAGGATCTTCGAACAGATCCTAAACTGCACTTAAGCAAAAATGTTGAGCTTTTGTGGGGGAAGTATCCTAATGAAGACCGACCATTTTCGAAGTTAAACTAAGTTTGGACAAAATATTACTACGGCCAAATTTTGGACCGAATCGGCTCATCCATTTGATAGTTATAGTGCGCTCCGACCACAACACATAGAGATTGTCAATCGTTTTTATGAATTCCTCATTCTCAATTTCTTCATTGCCTATTTTGTCAAGATAATCAAAATAATACATACGAAAAGAATCATATTCATTTCAAAACTATAGAAAAAATATTCAATTGGTTTTCTTCCATCAATATAAACACTCATATTTGTTGCAAACAAACCGAGATTCTTCAATAAAAAAGATGCCAGAAGTTGTATTGTCCTCTATACCACCATTGGAAATAACGCCAGATAATTCTAGCGAAGCTGATAATGCATCATCTTCCGATACAAGAAGAAGTACAAATCGATCTTCAACATCCTCTGATATACAACAAGAAGTTGGTTTGCTATTGAAAACTCCAAAGAATGGACGCGCCAGTACAGGTCCTCAGGTCAAGAATAAATCACGCAAATCAAATACGACAAAACGTTTGTCTAAAAAAGCTGGAGGGAATGTGGGGTAAGTGATTAAATTTTAATTAATAATTTAAATATTGGGTGTCACCCACCGTGGTGCAATGATAAGCACATGCCAAGCAACATCACATTGCCATCGGTGGCAAAAATACTCCTCAGACATTCCTTTAGTATTTTAGCCATGCCAGACTTCTCCACAAGTGGTGTCGTAAGCCACGCCTATAAAAAGTAGGTCCCTTATCATTCAGCTAAAATTAATCTGGTCGCACTCTTTAATATGAGAGGAGTCTCTAGTGTCCCTTAAGGGATATTTGTGGGTAATTTACATATCAAGAACCCGCAAGAATATGCTAATTTTCAATATCTTGAAAAATTTACATAGGAAAAAATGTCAAAAAGTTTAATGTAGTGTTGTTGTTGTAACAGTGTTTGTTATTATGTTTGTATGTTCCTTCTTGTGTTCAATCTGGCTCTGAGTCTATCTCCAGATCCAGGAAAGTGGCTGCTTCGATGGGATGTAACCAAAGATCCACTGGAGTTAGATGAGTAGGTTTGGCTGGGCAGTTGAAAAGGTGTTTTGTGTCGTGCGGGCCCATGTCACATACTGGGCAGATGTCTTGCACGGCGCGGTCGATTTCCGCCCAATAAGAATTTAGGCGACTGCAATATCCCGAGCGTAGTTGAGCCAAAACTACTCTAGTTTGTCGTGGCAGCTGACGCTCCCCAGAGATGGGGGAAGTATTTCGAGGACTTTATTCACACTATAATTGCTTAAGGCCTTGGCGACTGCATCCGTGTGAATACTATTTAAACCTTGATATGCTTGTTGATCTAGGGGTTCTCTCCTGTATCGTTGGACCTCTCCCTCTAGAGCATGGATATCCTTCCTGATCTGCCTGAATGTGTCGGGCCTACCCACAAGATATTGATTGGGATGGCTCACACGGGAAACATCCAAGCAGGTACTGCAACGAAAGCATCTAATTGTGTTGCTTTACTGGAAGAATCTTTGCCTCCTCATGTAGATGGTCCACTGAAGATTTGAGGAGGCACCCTGTTGCTGTTTTCAGGGCGGCATTCTGGCAAGTTTGAATCTTTTTCCAATTCGTATCACATAATCTCGAGGACCAGACTGGCGCCGCATAGCTTACCACAGACCGACCTATCGCGTTATATGTGGTCAACAAGGTTTCTTTATCTGAACCCCAAGTGCTGCCGGCTAGGGACTTGAGGACCTTGTTCCTACTTTTCAGTTTATCGCAGATAGCTGTGGCGTGCGCAGAGTGGCTATTGATTTTGTGGCGGAAATCTGCATATTCCTCGAATAGAAAAAATGTGGTAAGATCGGTTAAATAGTTGTTCAGTCTCTCACAGATGTCATCAGGATAGCTACCCGATCCCAGGATCGTGCAATCATCCGCATACGTTACGATCTCGATGCCGTATGGAGGGGCGGAGTACAGGAGAGGTAGAGGTTAAACAGTTCCGGAGATATCACCACCTTGGGGAACTCCCTGTTTCACTCTACGGGTTTTGGACTTCTTGTTCCTGAATTCCACGTACGACTGGCGTCCACACATATAATTGACTATCTAACGTTTCTAGCTTGGCCGGAGGGTTGTCTGCTCAATGTCCTCAAACAGCGTGGAGTGCCTGACTGTATCAAAGGCTTTTGATAAGTCAAGCGCCACCATCACTTTTCTATCGCACGGCCGTCTCTGGTTGAGTTCTTGGCAAATATGTGTGGTAATGGCGTGCAGCGCAGTTGTCGTGCTGTGCTGCTTACGGAATCCATGCTGATGATCGGCAACTTGATAGCTATTTCTGATACTGGGGAGGACTAAGGCCTCAAGGGTCTTTGTTACGGGCGACAAATGTGAAATCGGCCTGTACGATTCACTTTTGCTGGCATCCTTGCCGGGCTTCCGTAGTGGGACCACCCTGACCATTTTCCAGACTTCGGGAACAATGAGGGTGGATAGCGACAAGTTGAGAACTTTAGTGAGATACTTCACTCCCGGCTCATCCAGCTGCTTCAGCATTACCGTGGAGATTCCATCAGGGCCCAACGCTTTGGATGATTTAGCGTTCCTGATGGCATTGGCAACATCATCCATTGTAAACTGTGGTGGTGCCTCCTCGGCAGGAAGAGATCTGATGCTACGTAATACTCTTCTCTTCTCCCTGTCACTCTCGGGGTGCTCGACAAACTGTCGATTGAAATAACTTGCGCACCTCTTCGGGTCAGTCAATGTAACGTCGCCAAACGTGACTGAGGTCCTATCTTCCCTTCTTCCAGGGTTCGAGAGTGACTTAACCGTTGCCCACAATTCACCTATACCGGCTCCAATGTTGCAACTCTTTAGATGATTTAACCACTTGTTCCGCTTATGCCCGCGGTGTCAGCTCCCTGACTCTGGGGTCATTGGGGTTGGTTCGACGAAGCTCATCACGCTCATGTGCTAATCCCGTCGCCTCTACTGGGATGTTTGGTCTTACTTCGGGTATTCGACCAGCAGGGATATGACGATCGACTGCAGCCGTGATGATGTGTCGGAACGTCCTTTCCGCTAACCAAACATCAGAAGGATTGGACAGTTCTCTGAAGCTGTGATTGGTGAACTCTCTGAAACCCGGCCAATCAGCTTTCTTATGACAGTTATGGGGAGATGGTCTGATCCAAGGGAAATGACGGGTTGCCAGGTAACGTCATTTGTCAGACCAGGTGACACCATGGTTATGTCTGGCGAGCTGTGACACTCTCCTCTAATTCTGGTAGAGGCGTCCTCATCCCACGGCAGTGGGTTCTTTGTACCGGATTGACCCGGAACTACACAAAATCATTGACCCGCCAACGTCTGCCACCTCAGTGTACATATGTTTGTATTTGTTTCGTTTTCTAATATAGTAGACTCTTGCAGGTTCTGGAACAGAGCACATGTGTGTCTGTCTTTTATTGAAGCCAAATGTAGACAAGGCGTGGTTGCCTGTGCTACTACAACCTACACAAAAATTCACAGTTGTCTGGAGAATTGGTTTTCGTTTTTCTCTCCTTTGGCAGTTGCCTTAAATTCCATTATCCATTCTGAAAAATTATATTTTTTAACTCGAAAATGCATTTATTGGGTCATGACACTCTTTCAAACAAATGAGCGACACGATGAAAGTCTAGCAACTGTAAAATATCGTTTATGGGGATTTTGGAATTTTGGAGATAAAAAGTCTTCTATCCGTTGACGGCCTATAAACGATCGGCATTCTATACACGAAATTCCTTCAAGATAATTTTATAGAATATATTGGATTTACCCCCTGTTTTTGTAACTATTTTTTGTTCGTTTGTCTATATTCGTAATAATTTTGGCATCCATAGCTCAGCCCCTAGATGACATACAGACCTAATTCTTCGTAGACACGTTCTATATATAGTTAAGAATTCCTCATTCAAAAATCAGCGTTCCACTTTTGCGCTAAGGCGAGTAAATCGATCTACAAAATTTGACAATTCGTGTGAGAACAATAAATTTTTTTACAAAAACAGGGGGTTAAGGGCCTGTTCATGTATGTCGATAAGAAAATGAATGCGCAAGAAAAACTACCAAATTTGAGTGTGTTTTTCAAATTTGTTTTTTGTTTCAAGCAAAAGCAAAGGCAATAATATTTCAAAAATTAAAGTTTGGGTGTGTTTCATGCGCACACATTTTCGTTTCGAAATACATAAACTGGGTGTATTACTTGTACTTTTTATAAACGTTACGTTACACCCCATTATACATTCATGTCAAACATGAGAAAAAAATGTCATTGTATTTATTTGAAGTTTCTATAGAAATATAAAAATAGTTTATTTCCTCTTCATATAAAAAAAACTTCAAATTCCTCCAGTTTAATTTCATAAAAAGAAATGCGCGAATATCCGTTTTCAAAATTTTCATAACAAAAAAATTTAGTTTCTTTGTCCTTATATTTTCCCTTTGCAATTCTTAGTTCTCAGTCCAGGAAGTGTGTAAACAAATCTCAAATACCCCGATCATTGCTGTTGACACCATCTTCATCAAGTAAATCATTGAATTCTGCTGCAGCCAGTTATCGTTCGTCATCATCACAAGAAGTGGGTTTAAATAAATCTATTACCACCACAACGGAGCAGACAATTACCACTACCGTATTGGAACGGCAAAAAACTGGCATAATTTTGGCCTATCGTGAACGCAAATCAATATCACAAATGGATATGAAATATTTTAATCGAAGTCCAAATAAAAACTATTCTTCGCCCAGGGATGTTGGTGGTGGTCTTCATCCAAAATCATTGATGATGAAATGTAATGGTGATGGCGAAAACAATAATAAAGGAGTCTGTTATAGTTCCAATAATGAGGGCTCATCAATTGTCCACAAATTGTATGGCTATCAATTTAATCAGAATAATACTCAACTTGAATCACAGATGGCTGGTTTGCGTATTTTTTCAATTATCATGTTAAATGCCTGGCGCAAGAGGCGTCAGGAAGTAAAACGTTTACTGGAAGAGGTTGGCGAGTTGAAGCGTAGTGTAAGTTGTGACAAGTCAGTAAGGTAGGAACACAATAGAGGATGTTCTTTTTATTCGTATACAGATCGTTTATTTTATGTCCAGATTTACAGTAGGCAATTGTCAGATTGTCAATGAGAGAGAATGCTGAGTGGTAAATGGTTCCCACATTACTCACCTCTCTTTACTGCAAAATGACAATTGTCGCAAGGAAAATAAGGTAAAATAAATAAATTGACCAAAAAGTGAAACCATTTAAAAGGAGTATTAGCTTCTAGCAAAAGCTAAACTTGTGTTTTGCATCCTGAAGATTTCACTTTTGATCACAAACGATCTGAAAAAGAATACTCAGAAAATCTTTAATTGTGTTTCTCTGGATTTAAGTCATGTTTAAATCTCCTTTAATATCAAAAAAAAAAAAAAAAAAAATATTCCTCCCCGCAGTCGATTAAGGCCCGCAATCAATTGCATGTTTTCAACTCCTTGTTTCGCATGGAACAAAAGCGTAACGATGAACTTAGTTGCCAGTTGAAACATTCTCTCGAAGACATTACCAATGCCAAGTCATCTTGTGAAATTTTGACTACTTCCCTAATGAGCCTTAGAGCCGATAAACAACTGCTTGAAGAACAAAATCATGTTAAAGATCAAGAAATTGAAGAACTAAATAATTTTATTTCTGAATTAAATTCTAAACTCTTTCGTGTTATGGCTGAACAACGTGATCAACAGGCCAATTTCTCCATAGAACAAAGAAAGATTCAAGCACTGGAAAATGAGAAAAATGAGCTGCTCGATAAGGTAAGTGAAAGTAGAGTTTGTTACTCTCTCTCCCCCTCTCTCTAGACAAAGCAGTGTTAAGGTGTTGCCTACTTTCTTGTGGACAAGGCAAAGTTGTTTTCAAAAGTATTGAACTGCACTAGGGAAAAATGAGAATTTTGGTCTGCAGCCAACTTCACACTAAGCTAAACTTAAACGGAATAGGCAACAGTGTTGCCGACTACTTTCTTGCGGACAAGAGTTCGCACTTTCTTTTCAATACTAGGAAGTGTCTTTGACTAGCCAAAGTTGTTTTCAAAAGTATTGAACTGCACTAGGGAAAAATGAGAATTTTGGTCTGCAGCCAACTTCACACTAAGCTAAAATTAAACGGAAAAGACAACAGCAACACAATTTTCTCGAATTTAGTTGTCTTTTTCTCTCTTTGCAGAATTCCGACATTACAAACGAATCCCGACAAAGTTTAACATTTTAAATTGTCCCTTCCTATTTAGATCTACAAATTGAACAACGAAATAAGTGAGCTGGAGTCAAAATTGGATGCCAAGACGGAAGATCTTTATGAAGCATTTAAACAGTTGGATGAGATTAAGGGTATTAATTAGTAAGTTCATTAAAAAGTAAACAAATTTCACTGTGAACCGAAATGTTGGGGGGTGGAAAATTCCTTTTGGGGTGAAAGCCCTTGATGAGTATTTACAGAACCCCAAAGGGCAGATCCGCCGTGAGTCTGAACAAAAACAGGGTAAACGTCAAAAAGGACTATGAAAACGCGACAATATCGATTTGTCAATGAGAGCCTTGCCTAAAATTTTCTGAGCGACATTTTTGCAGAACATTGCGAAGGTGGTAAATGTCATTTTGAGGTACTTGAAATAAAGGACGAAAAGGACACACAAGGAAGCGAGTTAGAAGGCCAAAATTTTCTACGAAAAATATCCTCATTAGATTTCACTGAAGACATGTCATATCAAAAATAAGCCAAAACAACAGCGCACAAAGATATAACGCTATCTTTTGATGGCTTATAGGGTCCCCAGTGAAAAATTCATCACGCCATAACTCAAAAGTTCGACTCACGGCGGATCTGCCCTTTGGGGTTCTGTTTATACTCATCAAGGGTTTTCAATCCCAAAAGGAATTTTCCACCCCCCAGAACTCAAGCTTCATTTTGTTGCACACTGTTTTCAAAGCAGATTGTCACACCCTTTTCCATACCGTTTTAGTTGCAACGAACAATTTTTAACCATGGCAAAGGCCCGTGAAGAGCAATTGAATAATGAAATCGAAAAGTTGCAAACACAAATTGATAATTTGGAAACATGCTGCAAACAATCGATGGGATATCGTTTGAAAAATGTCTTCTATAAATCCCTAATATATCCCAAGATGACTTTACATATTCTACATTGGTTCATTTATTATCTACTGCCAGCAACGCCACCACCAAAACCAAATACATTTCCTTTTGGTTTCGCCATTGCTAAGTTCCTTAATATTGTTAAATGTTAAATGGCTTTTTCTTATGTCTTGATTTGCTGAAAAATATCGGGTAATTGTTTTGTCGTTTTTTTTTTATTTATGTATGATAATTTTTAAATAAATAATTTATATTTTTCTAATAAAAAGAAATTTGAATTAAAAATATATATTTCAATAATTATTTATGTTCGGAGACAAATGGCGTAATCAACTAAAGCACACACATCGTCCAAATGGAACGGCAGTAACGTGGCATTTCGGATTTTGAATGGGCACAAAATAATGATGTTTTTCATTCGACTTAAACCTTGTTTAAAAGAAAATTGTATTCTTCAGTTAACATATCCCACTTCTCCTAGGAATAAGCCAATACAACTTGTGATGGAGTGTATAAATGTTTCGGCCCCGTAGAACATAAAACCGTTTTTACTCGTCCCTTTGTTATCTTTCCAATTTACACTTTAAGCGTTAAATTTTAAAGATAATAACTTATCTTTATCTTTAATGTACATGAACTATACATATGTATATTCTTTTAAAACGCTATATTCATGTCGTATATTGCATATTCGGTTATCATTAAATTTTAAGTAACAACGACCAACCATGCAACCGTCCAGTTCAATGTCCAACCAATATTTGTATATCCACACTGTTGAACTACCAACTCAGCTGTACGGCAGTACTTTTATTGTAGACATAAATATTTCACATATACCAACCAAAATGTATGGCCAGCTATCTACCCACCAAACCAAATGTCGGATGTCCAACACATCTAAACAATTTCGGAAAGAAAATCTTTAAGATTTCGTTCCGATTTCTAAACAATTTTTCGTAGTGGAATTTGTTCAGATTTCGGAAGTAAATTTCCCTCCGAATAAGCCAATGTTTTTCTTTCGATTTCGTTACGAATTCGGACAACCACCTTTTGTGTGTACCTAACAGCAAGAGGTTGGTTTAATTTTAGTTTGTTGTCGAAAAACAAAAGGGTTGATTATAAAATTCGCATATACAATTTTTAAATATTGTAAATATAAATTCAACATATAATAATTGAAGCTAGTGCTGATAGACTCAACATATTCGTACACAAAGTTTACAAAGCAACAGTGAAAATCATTAGAAACGTTTACAATCTTCCGAAAAAAATATAACACTGTACAACACAAAAAATAATTACAAGATAATTTGGTGCAATTGGTGAAAAACGTTTAAAAACTCCTATAAAATGTGATCTTATCAGAATATTCAGTCAATTTTATCAGAGCAGGAGTAGCTGTCACCATCAGAAACATCAATAAAATATATTTTGTGAACTCAGATAACGAAAATGTGAATAAAAACTGTGGAATATGGTCCTAAATCATATATAAAAAGCAAAAGCTACAAATTTCTTTTGTTCAGAGACTCATAATGAAATTTGATTTGAAACATTTCTTCTTTTGACACAACCCCCAAAAAGTGAGGTATTTTAGGAGATTTTGACTCATTAAGAGTCTTAAAGTTTAACAAATCATTTCTACCTATAATATCTAATTTTGTAACGTAACTTTCTTAACAAAGTATTTTACTTAGATATAAAGTTTGTTCTGACTTTTACAGTGAAATTTTGTGTAGAATATTTCTTCTTTTAACATCTTTCGTCTAGAACTAAATTTCATGTTACTTTCATGCATAAACTCGAAAAAAGAACAAAACAAATTTATTCAAAAAATATTGGGGTGTTTTGTTGGCAAACTTGATGTATATATTTTCTTGATATTGCAAATAAATATTTCATTTATTCGGCCACTTATATTGAAATTTGATGGAGATTATTTTTGTCTTTGACGTCTTCTATCTAGAATGAAGTTTTGTGGGACAAAACTTAATAAACTCAGATAAAGTACAGCATTAACCCTAAAACGTGATTTTGCTTTTGGCAGATTCCTGGCGTTTAGGTACGATTTAGAGTTTTGGTGTATTCGGGGACCTATAATAAAATTTTATGACAAATAATTATGTAGAATTGTTTGATCTGATACGATCTCATTTTAAAGGACTTTTTAAACGTTTTTGAAAAAATGGATCAAAAAGACCCCCTTTTTTGACTCGCATGAGGGTTAATTTTTTTCATGACAAGTAAAAAAGTATCAGTCGGCTTTCCCGACAGAGATGTACCCTCAGCCTGTGCAAATTGAAACACTTTTTTCACAAAAAACTTATGTATTTAGGGGGTTTCAAAATGTTGGTCGTATGAACCGACAAAAATGTTGATTAGGATTAAAGTTCAAAAATTTTGCGGAAAAGGTACTTAAAGGAATGGACCGACATAGACCATGGGGTGCCATAGGGGGTTTTTACACCCATCGGGCTGTTTTCTCAAAAAGTATGGACTTGCCCCTGAAACAACGTTTACCATCGTAATTGAAGGCAGCGAATGTCAGTTGCTTCAACAAAAGTCAAAGTGATTCAATAGCAGGTCTTAAAGTGAACTTATCTAAAATTGTGTGTGGGAGGCACGGGGTGGAGTGGACAAATATAGTCCATATTCGAACCTGATCTATATCTGGTAGATATTATGAGAATGTGGACCAAATCGGTCACTCCCATCAAGAGTGGACCGATATGGCTTATCTACAAACTTAAAGTAAGTTTGGAAACAATATTACGAAGACCAAATTTTGGCCGGAATCAGCATTTCCGTTCGAGAATTATGTGGCGCTTCCACCCATAAACATGGTGTCATAGGGTTTGTTTTTCAACTTTCATGCTATTTTTTTCAGGAAGTATGGACTTGCCCCTGAGGAAACGTGTACCTTCGTATAGGGGACAGTGAATACATGATGTTACAACAAAAACCAAGGCGATTCGAGAGCAGGTCCTAAACTGAACTTTTCCGAAAATTTGTGTGGCAGGTACTCGAAGGAGTTTACCGATTGAGTCCATATTGGAACCTGATCTAAGTCTGGTAGAAATTTCATAATGTGCAAAGTATGGACCAAATCGGTTACTCCCTTCAAGAGTTATCGTACGCACAAATTTTCCGAACTTTTGTGGGGGAGGTACCGGAAGGAGAGGACCGATATAATCCATCTTTGGACTTGAACTAAGTTTGGACAAAATATTACGAAAGCCAAATTTTGGACCGAATCGGCAGATCCGTTCGAGAGTTATCTTGCGCTCCAACCACTACACACGGTGTCATAGGGTTTTTTGTAACTTTCAGGCTATTTTATCAGGAAGTATGGACTTGCCCCTAATGAAACTTACAGATTCGTGTAGAGGACAGCGAATACAACTTGCGTAAACAAAAATCAAAGCGACCGATTGAGTCCATATTGGAACCTCCTATAAGTTTGGTAGAAATTACACGATGCGCAAAGTGCGCACAAGTTTTGCGATAATTTTTGAACATTTGTGGGGGAACTTCGAACTTAAATCGAATTTGGACAAAATATTTCGATACCCAAAATTTGAACCGAATCGATTGATCCGTTCGTGAGTTATCGTGCGCACCAGCCTGCCAGACTGACAGACAGACGGACGGACGGACATTGCTAGATCAACTCAAAATTGTCTGAAACGGATATCGTACAAGCATACTTGGGGTCTAAAACCATTATTTCGATCAGGCACATTTTTGGTCGTATCAAAGTGTAAATACCCCCTTTAGCCTAAAGGCTGAGGGTATAAAAAGATACCCCGCATTGTTTGTCGGTAATATTTCCAAAGACAAGTTATACCTAAAATGCAAGGATTCCAAGGAATCTGATGTCGAATATTTTAAAACCTGTAGAAATGGTCGGAACTTGCCACGCCTATTTAGGTGACTTCCCGATGTAAACTTCTTTTTTCGGTCCTCTTTCAGAATCTGTGCGGGGTTTCTTGTAATTTTTATAAAAAGTTCAATTTTTTTATACTGTGTAATAAAGAAAAATTTATCAATAAAAAGAGGCGTCAGAGAAATATTTTTTTGTATAAATCCTTATGAAAATTCGCAAGAAAAAATTCGTCTTCCGAATTTCCCAAGGATTTTTTTCCGATTTCGTTCCCAATTCTGACAGAAATCGATCCGATTTCGCTCCGAAATTTCATTCCGAAATTATGTCAACCACTTCATACAACGTTCGTTAAGATATCGTTACGATTTCGGATCCGTTATCGGACATAGAGTCCGATTTTTTTTTCGATTTCGTTACAATGTCGGCACGATTGGTTTGTTGGCATAGATGTTTGTTGGTATCTGGATATTGGTGACAATAATGAAAAGAAATAAGAAACTGAACTGCAACTGACATCGTTCGGTGTTGGTGCACACCGACAAGTAACATTTCATTATTATTGAGAATATTTATCCTGCATTGCTTGAAGTGCACACACGGTGCGCCTTAACTAATTTTAAATGGAAAGTTTTTGCAGATTCTGAAACTACAATGCTCATAGATGAGAAATATCAAGAAACAAAAAAATCGCCGGAGGGATTTTCAAAAAAATCGCGATTTAAGTTCACAGTTTTAGGGGTTCTTTATGGTTTTACGATTTTGCTTGGAAACGGCGAGTCCTATGTAAATTGGCCTAAAGAAGGTGTTGTAGCTGTGAAAATTCTCCACAAGATTGGCTTTTATGATATATTCGTAGGTTTTACCGTTTTTGAGATATAGAAGTTCGAATAGAGACAATGCAACGACTGTATTGCCTCCTTATAAAACAATGTCATTACTGAAATTTCCCATATTAAACTTATACATCTTGAAAATGGTACAACCTAGGAAAAAATAAATCATCTAATCTTGTAGAGAATGTTCACAGCTTCAACATTTTATTTAGTCCCATTTTGATATGACTTGCGGTTTCCAAGCAAAATCTTGAAGTCTTAAGATAAAAACCTAAAAAGATGAACTGAATATCTATATCTCGAAAATGGTAAGACCTACGAAAAACCCTAAAGGTCAGTCTTGTAGAGAATGTTCACAGCTACGACATTTTCTTTATACTCATTTCGATACGACTTGCGGTTTCCAAGCAAAATCGTGAAAACCTAAAAAAACCCTAAAATTGTGAATTTTGATCGCGATTTATTTAAAAATCCCTCCGGCGATTTTTTTCTGTTTTTTTTTATTTTTCTTATCTATGAACATTGCTGTTTCAGAATCCGCGAAATCTTTCCATGTGTAAGCGGTTTTCATCAAATGTTAGTTAAGGCGCACTAGCATGATATTGTTTCATAAGGAGGCTCAATTTGAACTTCTATATCTCAGAAACGGTAAAAGCTACGAAAATATCATAAAGGTCAATCTTGTGAAGAATTTTCACAGCTACAACATTTTCTTTAGGCCCATTTACATGGGACTCGCGGTTTCCAAGCAAAATCGTGAGAAGCTAAAGTTTCAGAATCTGCAAAAACTTCACAGGTGTAAGCACCTTCCATTTAAATTTGGTTAAGCCACACCGTGCACATAAACACAATGCTTAAAAGTGATTTTATGTTAAATAATTCAAGGATAAATTAATATATGTATGTACATATATGTAGTGTGATAACACATAATAGTTAGGAGGACTATTCATCCTGCTTAGAAACTTCTAATAATAAAGTTAGTTTATCACCAGTGGTCGAAATGCATATAATAAAAAAAGAAATATTTGTTGATCCTTTGATATTATTAAAATTATACTAAGAAGTAAAAAAGCATTAAGTTCGGCCGGGCCGAACTTTTCATACCCTCCACCATAAAATATTCTGAACTAAAATGGAATAACTACATTTCATTCCTGTCCCCAACTTTAAGTGGGTACGTTAAAATGTCGTATAATGTTTATGTACATTTATGCTTCATTCGGGAGGCCCTTTTTTATGGTGCCTATTTCTAACTATGTATGTTGACAATTTTTGGTGGGCTAGAAATTGGGAGGTACTGTTATATAGGGGTTATAATAAAACATGGGCCTATGTTGACAGTTTTTGATGGGAGCCTTTAATGTCAAATAACTCCTAATTCGGTTAAACAATGTAGCTAGAATCTTCAAAATAACGAAAATCGGTACATAACGTGGGAACTTCAAATGTCATTAACAGCTAGTTCGGAGGAGGAGGGCTATACGAAAATTTGAACTTAAATGAACCGTTATATGGGGGCTATACCAAAACGTGGACCTATGTCCACAAGTTTTGTCATATAAGTTTATTGACATTTAAGAACTTCAAATGTCAAATTATAGCTACATCGGTCTGAAATGTTGCTACAAACGTCAAAACACCGTAAATCGGGGGGTACCGTTATATGGGGGCTATACCGAAACGTGGACCTATGTCCACAACTTTTGTTATATAAGTTTATTGACATTTAAGAACCCTAAATGTCAAATTATAGCTACATCGGTCTGAAAATGTAGCTAAAAACGTCAAAATACCGCAAATCGGAGGGTACCGTTATATGGGGGCTATACCAAAACGTGGACCTATGTCCACAACTTTTGTTATATAAGTTTATTGACACTTAAGAACCCTAAATGTCAAATTATAGCTATATCGGTCTGAAAATGTAGCTAAAAACATCAAAACACCGTAAATCGGGGGGCACCGTTATATGGGGGCTATACCAAAACGGGGACCTATGTCCACAACTTTTGTTATATAAGTTTATTGACACTTAAGAACCCTAAATGTTAAATTATAGCTACATCGGTCTGAAAATGTAGCTAAAAACGTCAAAATACCGTAAATTGGGGGGTACCGTTATATGGGGGCTATACCAAAACGTGGACCTATGTCCACAACTTTTGTTATATAAGTTTATTGATACTTAAGAACCCTAAATGTCAAGTTATAGCTAAATCGGTCTGAAAATGTAGTTAAAAACGTCAAAATACCGCAAATCGGGGGGTACCGTTATATGGGGGCTATACCAAAACGTGGACCTATGTCCACAAGTTTTGTTATATATGTTTATTGACACTTAAGAACCCTAAATGTCAAATTATAGCCAAATCGGTCTGAAAATGTAGCTGAAAACGTCAAAATACCGTAAATCGGGGGGTACCGTTATATGGGGGCTATACCAAAACGTGGACCGATATATCCCATCTTCGAACTTGATCTTCCGACGGCAAAAAAAATGGTATTCCCCAATTTTCAGCGAAATCGGTCAACAAATGCGACCTGTATGTTGCGAACGGACGGACGGACGGACGGACGGACGGACATGCATAAATCGACTCAGAAAGTGATTCTATGTATATCCCTAGAAGGAACTATGGGTCTATCTCGCTTCCTTTTGTATGTTACATACAAATGCACTAACACATAATACCCCTTACCACATAGTGGTGTAGGGTATAAAAACTAAAACTAAACAATAATTTTTATTTTAATTGGAAATCTATATTTATGAAATGTCAACATCATTAAGATTTAAGGTTAAAAAAGCGTTCATTAGACTATGACAAAGTGTATATGTCTTGGTGTTTGAATGAAATATATAGATACAAGGTTAAGACAAATAGAAGCGTGTATATGGTATATGGAAAAATTTTGTAGCAGTTTATAAAGTAAAAACATGATAAAAACTTACAACATTCTCAATGGCCGAAACATATAGAATGCTGGAGTTCAAAATTAGTAATCCATGTAAACTGGGAATTTACTATATCAATTTATGATATTTTTACTTCATACATTCTGAAGTAACTAAGACCCATGAGTTGCAATAGGGCTTTAACTGTTCGACATTGGCTATATCCAATATTTTACTATTTAATATTTCTTAATTATTTTCTATAGCACATTTTCATATTTATATTTTAGGAAATTTATTGTTGCTTTTAAATTTACAAGAAATTGTTTAACAAGATTTGCCAAAAAAACGGACAAATTTTCTAACAATGTCGATACAACAATGAATGTGCTGTTGTGGAACAAAGAATAATGAAATGCAATTTGTTTCCTGGATTTATTTCGTTGACAACACAAAGCAAAAATATTTCTTTTGTATATTTTTGAATAACAGATTTTTTTCCTTATTGTTGCTGCATATTGTAGATTCAATTGAATTTGTTTATAGAAAATGGTTGGTTTCCATTTTTGTTGTTTCTGTGTATGTTTTCGGGCAATGAACACAATTCTATGACAAATTGTATAGTTTTTCAACAGTTAGCTAAACAAATCTCTCGAATCTCATTGGACTCGTTTTCCCCAGTAAGAGCTAAGAGATGTTGTGGTGGTGGACACATCATCTTTAAAGCAACAGAGTATTTGGAATGTAATGATAATAGTATAAAACAAAAAGTTTTGATTTATTTTTCTTTTTGTTGTTGTATGTTTCTTATCTTCTTTGATAGAAAACAAGTTGTGGACATTTATTCAAAGAACAATATTTCAAAGATTTTTGTTAAAAAAAACTTGGAATGCAATAAAAATATTTTATTAAATTTTGAAAAAGGGAAATAGATTGAATTCTGTCTTCCATGAGAAGACCATACAGTCTTCATGGGTTGGTCTTCTATAAGAAGATCAGTTGTCTTCTATGGTATTCTATGAGAAAACCATTTGGTCTTCTATGAGGAAACCGTTCGGTCTTCTGTGAGAAGACCATTTGGTCTTCTATGAGAAGTTAATTTGGTCTTCTATGAGAAGGCCATTTAGTCTTCTATGACAAGACCATTTGGTCTTCTATGAGAAGACAATTTGGCCTTCTATGAGAAGACGAGTTGGTCTTCTATGAGAAGACCATTTGGTCTTCTATGAGAAGACCATTTGGTCTTCTATGAGAAGACCATTTGGTCTTCTATGAGAAGACCATTTGGTCTTCTAGAGAAGACCATTTGGTCTTCTATGAGAAGACTATTTCGTCTTCTATGAGAAGACCATTTGGTCTTCTATGAGAAGACCATTTGGTCTTCTATGAGAAGACCATTTGGTCTTCTATGAGAAGACCATTTGGTCTTCTATGAGAAGACCATTTGGTCTTCTATGAGAAGACCATTTGGTCTTCTATGAGAAGACTATTTCGTCTTCTATGAGAAGACCATTTGGTCTTCTATGAGAAGACCATTTGGTCTTCTATGAGAAGACCATTTGGTCTTCTATGAGAAGACCATTTGGTCTTCTATGAGAAGACCATTTGGTCTTCTAGAGAAGACCATTTGGTCTTCTATGAGAAGACCATTTGGTCTTCTATGAGAAGACCGTTTGGTCTTCTATGAGAAGACAAATCGGCCTTCTATGAGAAGACCAATTGGTCTTCTATGAGAAGACCATATGATCTTCTATGAGAAGACCATTTGGTCTTCTATGAGAAGAACATTTGGTATTCGATGAGAAGACCATTTGGTCTTCTATGGGAAGACAATTTGGCCTTCTATGAGAAGACAATTTGGTCTTATGAGGAAACCATTTGGCCTTCTATGAGAAGACAATTTGGTCTTCTATGAGAAAACCATTTTGTCTTCTATGAGGAAACCGTCTGGTCTTCTATAAGAAGACCATTTGTCTTCTATGAGAAGACAATTTGGCCTTCTATGAGAAGACCATTTGGTCTTCTATGAGAAGAACATTTGGTCTTCTATGAGAAGACAATTTGGCCTTCTATGAGAAGACGATTTGGTCTTCTATAAGAAGACCATTTGGTCTTCTATGAGAAGACCATTTGGTCTTCTATGAGAAGACAATTTGGTCTTCTATGAGAAGACCATTTGGTCTTCTATGAGAAGACAATTTGGTCTTCTATAAGAAGACAATTTGGTCTTCTATGAGAAGACCATTTGGTCTTCTATGAGAAGACAATTTGGCCTTCCATGAGAAGACGATTTGGTCTTCTATGAGAAGACAATTTGGCCTTCTATGAGATAACGATTTGGTCTTCTATAAGAAGACCATTTGGTCTTCTATAAGAAGACAATTTGGTCTTCTATGAGAAGACCATTTGGTCTTCCATGAGAAGACCATTTGGTCTTCTATGAGAAAACAATTTGGCCTTCTAACCAAATTGTCTTCTATGAGAAGACCATTTGATCTTCTATGAGAAGACCATTTGGTCTTATGAGGAAACCATTTGGTCTTCTATGAGAAGACAATTTGGTCTTCTATGAGAAAACAATTTGGCCTTCTATGAGAAGACAATTTGGCCTTCTATGAGAAGACCATTTGGTCTTCCATGAGAAGACCATTTGGTCTTCTATAAGAAGACAATTTGGTCTTCTATGAGAAGACCATTTGGTCTTCTATGAGAAAACAATTTGGCCTTCTATGAGAAGACAATTTGGTCTTCTATGAGAAGACCATTTGGTCTTCTATGAGGAAACCATTTGGTCTTCTATGAGAAGACCATTTGGTCTTCTATGAGAAGACCATTTGGTCTTCTATGAGAAGACCATTTGGTCTTATGAGGAAACCATTTGGTCTTCTATGAGAAGACAATTTGGTCTTCTATGAGAAAACCATTTGGTCTTCCATGAGGAAACCGTTTGGTCTTCTATTAGAAGACCATTTGGTCTTCTATGAGAAGACCATTTGGTCTTCTATGAGAAGACCATTTGGTCTCCTATTAGATGACCATTTGGTCTTCTATTAGAAGACCATTTGGTCTTCTATGAGAATACCATTTGGCCTTCTATGAGAAGACGATTTGGTCTTCTATGAGAAGACAATTTGGCCTTCTATGAGAAGACGATTTGGTCTTCTATAAGAAGACCATTTGGTCTTCTATGAGAAGACGATTTGGTCTTCTATAAGAAGACCATTTGGTCTTCTATAAGAAGACAATTTGGTCTTATGAGGAAACCATGTGGTCTTCTATGAGGAAACCATTTGGTCTTCTATGAGAAGACCATTTGGTCTTCTATGAGAAGACCATTTGGTCTTATGAGGAAACCATTTGGTCTTCTATGAGAAGACAATTTGGTCTTCTATGAGAAAACCATTTGGTCTTCCATGAGGAAACCGTTTGGTCTTCTATTAGAAGACCATTTGGTCTTCTATGAGAAGACCATTTGGTCTTCTATGAGAAGACAATTTGGCCTTCTATGAGAAGACGATTTGGTCTTCTATGAGAAGACAATTTGGCCTTCTATGAGAAGACGATTTGGTCTTCTATAAGAAGACCATTTGGTATTCTATGAGAAGACCATTTGGTCTTCTATGAAAAGACCATTTGGTCTTCTATGAGAAGACTATTTGGTCTTCTATTAGATGACCATTTGGTCTTCTATTAGAAGACCATTTGGTCTTCTATGAGAATACCATTTGGCCTTCTATGAGAAGACGATTTGGTCTTCTATGAGAAGACAATTTGGCCTTCTATGAGAAGACGATTTGGTATTCTATAAGAAGACCATTTGGTCTTCTATGAGAAGACCATTTGGTCTTCTATAAGAAGACAATTTGGTCTTCTATGAGAAGACCATTTGGTCTTCTATGAGAAGACAATTTGGCCTTCTATGAGAAGACGATTTGGTCATCTATGAGAAGACAATTTGGCCTTCTATGAGAAGACGATTTGGTCTTCTATAAGAAGACCATTTGGTCTTCTATAAGAAGACAATTTGGTCTTATGAGGAAACCATTTGGTCTTCTATGAGGAAACCATTTGGTCTTCTATGAGAAGACCATTTGGTCTTCTATGAGAAGACCATTTGGTCTTATGAGGAAACCATTTGGTCTTCTATGAGAAGACAATTTGGTCTTCTATGAGAAAACCATTTGGTCTTCCATGAGGAAACCGTTTGGTCTTCTATTAGAAGACCATTTGGTCTTCTATGAGAAGACCATTTGGTCTTCTATGAGAAGACAATTTGGCCTTCTATGAGAAGACGATTTGGTCTTCTATGAGAAGACAATTTGGCCTTCTATGAGAAGACGATTTGGTCTTCTATAAGAAGACCATTTGGTATTCTATGAGAAGACCATTTGGTCTTCTATGAAAAGACCATTTGGTCTTCTATGAGAAGACTATTTGGTCTTCTATTAGATGACCATTTGGTCTTCTATTAGAAGACCATTTGGTCTTCTATGAGAATACGATTTGGCCTTCTATGAGAAGACGATTTGGTCTTCTATGAGAAGACAATTTGGCCTTCTATGAGAAGACGATTTGGTATTCTATAAGAAGACCATTTGGTCTTCTATGAGAAGACCATTTGGTCTTCTATGAGAAGACAATTTGGTCTTCTATGAGAAGACCATTTGGTCTTCTATGAGAAGACAATTTGGTCTTCTATAAGAAGACAATTTGGTCTTCTATGAGAAGACCATTTGGTCTTCTATGAGAAGACAATTTGGCCTTCTATGAGAAGACGATTTGGTCTTCTATGAGAAGACAATTTGGCCTTCTATGAGAAGACGATTTGGTCTTCTATAAGAAGACCATTTGGTCTTCTATAA
The DNA here is from genome assembly GCF_047663935.1 of Musca autumnalis. Classification (NCBI taxonomy): domain Eukaryota; kingdom Metazoa; phylum Arthropoda; class Insecta; order Diptera; family Muscidae; genus Musca; species Musca autumnalis. Next base: position 172,880,419 of record NW_027411866.1, on the reverse strand, counting down.
GAAGACAATTTGGTCTTCTATGAGAAGACCATTTGGTCTTCTATGAGAAGACCATTTGATCTTCTATGAGAAGACCATTTGGTCTTCTATGAGAAGACCATTTGGTCTTCTATGAGAAGACCATTTGGCCTTCTATGAGAAGACGATTTGGTCTTCTATAAAAAGACCATTTGGTCCTCTATGAGAAGACCATTTGGTCTTCTATGAGAAGACTATTTGGCCTTCTATGAGGAGACCATTTGGTCTTCTATGAGAAGACTATTTGGTCTTCTATAAAAAGACCATTTGGTCTTCTATGAAAAGACCATTTGGTCTTCTATGAAAAGACCATTTGGTGTTCTATGAGAAGACCATTTGGTCTTCCATAAGAAGACCATTTGGTCTTCTATGAGGAAACCTTTTGGTCTTATGAGGAAACCATTTGGTCTTCTATGAGAGGACCATTTGGTCTTCTATGAGAAGACCATTTGGTCTTCGATGACTAGATGAAATAATATGATGTGAAAATTTTGGACCAATCAAAAACTACCTGCGAGAGTTATATTGCGAACTTGCCATGTTAGTTGGCGGCATCAAGGTTTCTTGAAGGCTTTTAGGCCATTATCTCAGAAAGTATGAATTTGTCTCACAAAAAATTGTACTGTCGTAAAGGAGGCCGCAAGGACAGCCTACTAAAAACAATTCCAGACGAGCTCCTAAACATCAGTTCTACCAAATTGTATGCTAAAATACCTGAGTTTTACGTCAATTTTTGCAACCATTTTTTGTGGCTTTTAAACGACCAGTGACTTTAAGTGGGTTAATCAAAGGCATATTCCAGTTGCCACTTTATTCGCAATATCAAGTTCTAGGTACTGACATGTTCATCCTAATTTTCCCATCTATAGTTCCAGGTAATTAATTTACTATATGAAAATAAACTGATACTGTTTACCTTCCTCACTTTAACTATCAATCTATTCCCTTCATTCGCTGTTTAATTATTTCTTTTAAGGGTTTTTTGGTATGCAATTTCAATTTCCCGAAATCGCTAATTAATGGCATAAATAAACAGTTCAATAATTGCTTATTTATATCCTTTTTATTATTTCTTTAATGATACCCTCGCCAAATAAATACCCAATATTTACTGATTTCCTGGCCAGTTAAACAAAATAAAATCCGAATGAAATATATTCTTACTTGCAAATTAAGAATGTAAAGATATAAGGTTATACGTTTGATGTCCATAAAAGCATGGTCATACATACCACAGACAATCATATTATGGTCAAATTATGAATTAAAAAAAAATATTCTTAAAATACCGTAATATTGCGGTACGAATGTATGCATATATACAGAAATACTTTAATTCGTGTAGATTTTCCATTAATTTTTTCTCCTTTTGTTTTTATTTAAAATAACCAATATTTACAGTGAAATTCATTCATTAATTTAACAGATATTGGTTTATTGATGAATTGCAACCATTGGTGGCCGGCCAATATGGCAAATGTGTTATGTATCACACATGGACGTCGTTGTAGTCATTTCTTGCAAGCCATAAAAAAACCTCATAATTTTCATTCGATGGCTTTTTTCCATCATCAAAATAAATACATGGTCATTAAAAATGTTCACTAAAAAATGTTAAATGTGAATTTGCTGGAAAATGTTAAGGTTATGGTGGTGAACAAAATACTGTTATGTGTAGTTTCAACGTTAATTTATATCATTTTTCTTAAAACTTTAAATTTATTGTTGTTCAAAACACACAACAAAAAAACCTGGGTTTCATTCCAAATTTGTTTCCTAGGTAATATTTTTTGGAATCTCTATCCCATATAAATGAAGTCTGCCCTTGTCCTTTGTGGAATGGTCGTGGAAAATATATTTCAAAGTCCCTTTTTAAATCGGCCTTTCCTGTTTTTTTTTCGATACGTTCCTGTTATGGCTACTGCATGACTGTCATTAATAAATTAAATATTTATCGATTTAATAATAATAATGAAAATATGCACCGACTCTATTGAAACATTTGTTAACAGATTGCCCGTTAGTCGAAGGTTAAAATATAAATTACTATTGACATTTTTTTAAAATAATTTCATTCAAAACGACAGTGGTGCCGCTTCCTTGTAAAAGTGGACAAAAATAGAAGGAGTTGACCTAGATTGATGAATTTTTGTACAATTACTTTTGATGGTATAGCAATGAAAAATTCCAACTTTGGTCCATATCGGTTCAGATTATCCATATATGTATATCTTTTCCGGATTTTGCTATAACTCGGTCAATTTTAGTTGAATAGTCTTCAAATTTAATATGCGATATTTTCTTAGATCACTGATAAGTGTCACCGATTTTGACAAAAAATCTGTTCAGATTTGGATATAGCCGCCATATATATCTTTCCCCGATTAAAAACTCGGTCAAATTTAAATGAATAGCCTTAAAATTTAATATGCCATGCTTTCTCAGGCCCCTGATCAGTTTTACCCATTTTAACAACAATCGGTTCAAATTTGGATATAGCCACTATAGAACGGTACTTTTGTTTTCAATAGTCCCTCTTTAATAACCTGTCTGGAGTTGACACATAGTTGGTTTGAATTTGAAATAAATTTAATTGAAACTTTAGTTATGTTTATACTAACGGTTTTCTTTCTCAATTTATTTTCAACGAAAACAACACAACAAAATGTTGTTGGTAGCCTTTTCTAGCCATAACCAACCATTCACAAGAAAAACTTCGGTGGAGAATATCCACAAACAAAAAACAAGGGAACTGATGAGATCCTGTTGCGAGGATCGAAACTAGTCTTCCCTGCCTTACCCCTTGGCGAACAATGCCGAACCTTCTCCACTAATAAATTAGTTGTTTTAAATTTTAAAACAACAACAATGGTATTAAGCCAGACTATTTTGAAAAATTAAAATTTGTTAAAAATTTAAAAATATCCTCCTTGGATATAACTGATATAACTGATATAACTGATATAAAAACTCATTTAGTCAAAAACTGGCATGTGTGTAAAAAAGCTAAGTACCAAACTTCATTTTTTCCGAAATTTGTGTGAGAGGTACCCGATGGAGTGGACCGATATAGTCCATATTCTAACCTGATACATGACTTGATGAAATAATATGATGTGCTAAGTCTGTACCAATCAGAAACTCCGAGAATTATCTTGCGGATTTGCCTATTTGGTTGGTGCAGTCAGGCTTTCATGGAGCTTTTAGACTAATATCTCAGGATGTGTGGACTTGCGCAAGAAAAAAATTGTACCGCCTAAGCCGCAAGGACAACCTACTAAAAAAAATTTCAAAACGATCCGAGAGGAGCTCTTAAAATGCACTTTATTCGAATTTTGTGTGTGAGGTACCCGAAGGAGTGGACCGATATTGTCCGTATTCGAGCCCGATATATATCTGGAAGGAATAATACGATGTGCAAAGTTTGTACCAAATCAATTGCTCCCTCCGAGAGTTATCGTTCACACCATTTTACAGAAAAAGTTTGAACTTTTGTGGGGGAGGTACCTGAAGAAGTGGACCTATATGACCCATCTTCGAACTTGAACTAAGTTTGGACAAAATATTACGATACCCAAAATTAAGTTCAAATCGGTTGATTCCATGCTGTTCCCTAAAAGTTCTACTCTACTAAATTTGGAATTTCACTAAATGTAGAACCTGAGTAAAAATAAAATAGCTCACTTCGTGTAAACGCCACGGTAATTTGTTAAAACGATTCTTATAGGCAAAAATCCTACATACCTAAAAAAACAATGGATGAAATAGCTATTTCTTTCTCCAGAAATTTGCTAAAATTAGGTATTTTCCAAAACTAGGAAAAAATTGTCGTTTTTAATTTTTTGGTTTCCTTAGTTTCAATATGTTTACTATTGAATCCCATATAGAAATTAACAATTGGGTGACAACAAAAAATGGGGGGTTTGGCCAGGAAAATCGATTCCTGAACCACTGTGCGACGACAACTTTACCAAGGCAAATAGTCGTATACTTGCTTTCAAAATAAAAATGCAAACAAAATAAATTAAAATCACCATAGCAATATTGTTTAATATAAATGTGAATTGGAAATTGGTGGTAATGAAAAATGAACAAATACAAAGAATGAGTCGGCTTTAACGGCAACTAAATGCCCTCAGAAGTGGTGGCTATTCGAAATTTTAAAAATAAAACAAGTAAGAAAAGTCTATAGTCGGACGGAGCCGACTATGGGATACCCTATACCACTATCCCTGGACAATCGCTCTCCACGGAACTTCTTTTCAATGACTGTGAAAATTTAATTATCAAATATAATATATATAATACTTTTTGATTTTGGTCATACCAAAATGTTATCTAGCATGACAAAGCCATTTTTGTAGCAGGAAAGGAAAATTTAGTTCACCCAAACTAAAATGTAATGAAACCCACTTATGTAGTACTACTACTTCCGTTGTTTAACCGCTACGTTATTGAAATGTTTACCAATTTCACACAAAAGTTTCAGTCCATTTAACCCGCTACATATTATCTTATCTTCACGTTGGTTTGTACGCTTCTTCTTCATCATAAACTGAAACTTTGTTTAAAATTTTGCGGATTATTATTTTGACCTACAGAGCCACTACAAAATTGGTTAAAACGACAATTACCCACTAATCGAACAAACAACAATTACACCGCTACACATTGGCACCACTTTTTTCTCAATCTTCTTGGCGAAAAAACGTTTTCGCGTGATTTCAAAGTGATCCGCTGCATCACATTGAATAATCCGTTGCATCACATTGAATGAAGGACTCTTTCGTGAAATCGGGATGATGGAGTACCGGTGCTGATGTTAAGGCATTCTTGAGTCATTGAAAGTCTTCTATTGCTTTGGGAGAAATGCTAAATTTCTGTCCTTTTTTTAATGTGTCGGTCAGTGCCACGGAAATTTACGCAAAATTCTTGATAAAGCGTCGCTACCAACAGGCGGTACCGAGGAAACTCCTCACTTCTCTTGTTGATTTACGCAATCGTATTTTCTGGCTTGCAGTTGCTTTATCGGGATCCGTTTCTAGGCATCCATTTCCAATAATGAGACCTTAATATGTCCGTTCCGGGAAACAAAATAAGGATTTCTTAAGTCCAATTATTAAATTGGCTCATTGTCAAACAATCGGCCACTTCATTCAGTACTCGTAAATGGTTTTCAAAGTCATCGGCGATAATAAACAAGTCGTCTAGGTAGATGAATACATTCGATTTCAGTCTTCCTGGGATCACTTTGTCCATCAATCTACATAGTCGTTGCGAGGCGTTACAAAGGCCTAACGGCATTACTCTAAATTGGTACTCAGATCGACCGGGCACGAAAGATGCGGTGAGTGGCTTCGCTTCTTCTTCCAGCTGAATTTGCTAGAAAACATATTTCAGGTCGACTCTGCTGATAAATAGAGTTTGGTCAAGTCGGCTAAAAATCCCATCAAAGTTTTGCCAGAGATATGCATCCTTCACTGTGACTGCATTAAGCTTCTTTGCATCAACACAAAATCTATTTCAATTAGGTTTTCTTACAGCTCTTGTTCGATTGCTCCATGGCGAATTGCTCTCCTCGATTACATTCAAGGCAAGCATATTGTCTATTTCCTTGTATACTATGTCCTGAACAGCCGGAGATAAAGGGTAATGCTTGTCTTTTACAGGAACAGTTCCCTCAACTAATTATCGTGCGACTGCCGTTACGTATCCTATGCGAAATACTACTAATTTGAATGTACATTTGTACAACTATGTTCCATAAATGAGAGCCAAATGAGAAATGAAAACAAAATCCACATATACATACAAACATTGGAATATGTGTGATTTGTTTTGTTTGAAAAATAAATGGCCTGTTCCCGTACTTTATAAAGTGGTAAAAGTCGTAAAAGTTGTAAAAGTCGTAAACGATTTTCATATAAATTTTGTGTACGGGAACGAAAAATGTGTAAAAGTGGTAAAAATTGTAAAAACTTTTTAGTTCTGGAACAGAGCTAAAATGTGTCGGTATTTTGAATTATTTTATTTAATTGATTTCTTCAAAATAATGAATGAAACAGCCTTTAAAAGGTGTCTACAAAATTTTTATTTTGTTTCAAGAATATGTTGCATAAATTTGTTTCAAGATTTTCGGTGTTATTCGCGAATTTACGTTCTGCCCGGCAGCTACAAAGCAAGTGAGTGATTTTGACATTCTCTTTCTATAGGAGAAAGTCGTTTCGAAATACATAAACCCAAATTTAATGGAAAAGTGTACGTTTACGTGTTATTTCGTATGGCTTGTCGGTCGCATAGATTTTCGTTTCGAAGGCATTTACATGAACAGAAAATGATTCTTTCCACTTCCGAAACGCAAAAAAAATTTCGGTCGACATACATGAACAGGCTGATATATTTTTTATAATAATCATGTTTATCTCCACTCTTCCTCCAGGGATTTTTTAGAGATTACTTAAATGGGCACAGATCTGTGCTTCGGATTCTGGCCTCAGTTGTGTGTCTGACGATGTGCCGTTAAACAAACAAAGTAAAAATACTCAAATGGTTACCTCTTGACGCTGGAAATCAATATCAAAACCAATTATAGGCTCATACACATGATCGGTTACAATTTATGCTCTTTATGACATCCTGGGTGTGAAATAACTGGCATAAGCATAGATTTCTTCACCGGACCTGTGGGGTTTCAACTCAAACTTTCATTGGGGAGGCCAGCGAGCCATATATTTTCTTCGTTGTCTGATCTTCACGTTGGTTTGTACGCTTCTTCTTCATCATAAACTGAAACTTTGTTTAAAATTTTGCGGATTATTATTTTGATCTACATAGCCGCTACAAAATTGGTTAAAATTTAGTTTTTGGTCCATTTCATCCCCTGAACATTTCACGATCATCACCAAAAACTAATCATTTCTATTCTGGCCCGACCCCTACCTCCTTAAAAAATTCGTTACAATCGGTCCATAATTGCGGCCTTAAGCTTGTTTACAATTTTTAATGGACTGACACACATCGCTAAATCGCTTTATCTCGTCGAGATATGAATTTTGGCATACCAAATAAGGGGTCTAGGACGAATATTTCGTGGTGTTACATAAACTTTTGGAGAGACAATATGTAGCATGGGATAAAAATGTGGTTCTCTACACAGAACCCATTATATATTATGCAGTAGGCCCGTTATCTTGCAAACACTTTATTGCAATTTGCATCAGGGGAAATGTCAGTATTTATTATTTCATATGTAGGCTACTTTGCCGGTATATGTCCTCAAGGAATTAAAATATCGACCAAAAATAAAATTTGTATATTTTTCATACAAAAGTAATGGTCCATTTCACCGCTAAAGAATATCATATCATCACTCAAAATTGTAGGCATCTTTTTCGACCTATACTCTTACCTGGTGCAAAATTTCGTGACTATTGATGTATAATTGCGACTACTAGCGAGTTTATTATTACACTACAAACAAATAACGGAAGATATTAGGCTATAACTCTGTTATCTGATCATGCACACCCACATAATTGGCATCAATTGAAAGGTCAAGCGTTCCACTTTCAAGTATATCTCACTTGTCCGGAATGACACTTCCAGGATTTAAGATATAACCTGTATATTAACAATTTTCACAACTTTCACACAAAAGTTTTGGTCCATTTAACCCTCTAAATATTATCCGATCGCCATCTCAAATTGCAAGCTTCTTCTTAGTCATATAATCTTACCTTATTTAAAATTACGCGTTGGTCGGACTATTATTGAGACCTACAGAGCAGCTATAAAATTGGATAAATATTATGTTTTTGGTCCATTTCACCCGCTAAATATTTCACGATCATCACCAATAAGAATAGGGATCTATTCTGATCTGAACCCGACCTCCATACAAAATTTCGTGACGATCGGTCCATAATTGCGGCCTGGAGCGTGTTTACAATTTATAGTGGACAGACGGACGGACGGACGGAAGGACGGACGGACACACATCTCAAAATCGCTTTATCTCGTCGAGATATGAAGATTGGTATACCACATTGGGGGTCTCCGACGAATATTTCGCGGTGTTACATGAATTTTTACCAAAACAAACTTATAATACCCTTTTCCACATTGTGGTATAGGGTATAAAAATACGTTCAACAGGAGCAAACAACTCCGCGACCATTGCGACATCTCTGTTGTTGACCACTTCAAGACTTAAGCAATCATATGATTCAATTCAAGACTTAAGCAATCATATGATTGAATCTTCAACTATAACAAAACAAATAAAAAACAGCGAAGGCACGCGCAAAAGGGAATTTTTAAATTCCAACAACATACTCACAGATAACTGTGTTGATGTTATTTCAATTTACAGAAATCGACGATTTCTTAGTTTAATAGGGAGGAAATAGGAAATAGGGAGGTACGGTTCAATGGGGGCTATACAAAGGCGTCGATCTACGAGGGCAGTTCGGAAACTTATTAGCCTAACACAAAAAGCGCGGTATAAACAGAAAAAAGTTAAGTGTTTTGGAAACTTCCATCTCTGTTATGCACACATGTTAAATTTTGTTTCGATCTGGCAACTCCTTCATATAGAAACAGGTGTTCAAAAAGACGCATCCGCAATTTTTTTACAATGGAAAAATTAGAAATGCGCGCTGTCATTAAATATTTACATAAAAAAGGTTTATCGGGTGTTAGGTGAAAGTGCTCCTTCATATGCAACAGTAAAACATTGGGTTGCTGAATTTAAACGTCGTACAAGCATGGAAGATGGGCATCTCAAATGATCGAGTCCATTTAATTTTGCATGAAGAACTACAGATGAAAAAGCTTTCTGCAAGATGGGCGCCGCATTTGTTAACAGTCGATCAAAAACGCATAAGAATGAACATTTCTCAAGCTCAAGCGAAATAAAATGGATTTTAAGCGTCGTTTCATAACTGTTGATGAGACATGGATCCACCACTATATTCCAGAGACAAAAGAACAATCCAAACAATGGACTGAAGCTGGAGGAAGTGCCCCAAAGAAGGCAAAAACAATTCAATCGGCTGGTAAGGTTATGGCAACGGTTTTTTGGGACTTCAAAGGTATTTTATTGATTGGCTATCTGCAAAAGGGTAAAACAATAAATTCAGAATACTATTGCAACCTTTTGGATCAATTAAATGTACAAATTCGAGAAAAACGTCCTGGCTTACAACACAAAAAAATAATTTTTCATCAAGACAACGCACCAGCACACATGAGTGTTTCAACAATGGCTAAAATCAACGAATTAAAGTACGAGTTGCTTGACCACCCACCTTATTCTCCTGATTTAGCTCTCAGTGACTTTAATTGTTCCCAAATTTAAAAAAATTTCCTTGCTGGCAAGCGTTTGACCTCAATTGAAGATGCAATTACAGTTGTAAACCACTATTTTGAAGACCTTGAGGAAAACTATTTTAATCAAGGGATAGAATTGCTAGAAAAGCGTTGGACTAAGTGTATTGAAGTTTCAGGAGATTATATTGAAAAATAAAAATATTTTTGAAAAACTAACTATTCTCTTTCATTGATAGACTAAGAAGTTTCCGAACTGCCCTCGTATACCGAAAAATTTCATATGGAACTTTTAATACCCCAAATGAAGACCAAGTACCAAATCTCAGCCACTTCGGTGGAATATTGAGACACAGCCTTCAAAATACGCAAATAGGGAGGAACCGTTCTGTGGGGGGCTATACTAAGGCGTGGACCTGTACCGACAAGTTTCTGGGGCAAAGTTTTATACCACCAACGAAGACTAAATACCAAATTTCAGCCATTTCTGAGGAATATAGAGGCCACAACCTTCAAAATACCGGACATAGGGAGGTATCGTTCTATAGGGGCTTTATCAAGGCGTGGACCTGTACCGACAAATTTCTGGGGGAAAGTTTTATGCCACCAACGAAGAGTAAATACCAAATTTCAGCAATTTCGGTGTATTATTGTAGCCATAACCTTCAAAATACCGAAAATCAGAAGGTACAGTTCTATGGGGGCTATAAGAAGGCGTGGACCTATACGACAGATTTCTGGGGGAAAGTTTTATACCACCAACGAAGTCTAAATACCAAATTTCAGCCATTTCGGTGTGATAATGAGGCTTAAACCGAAAATCGGGTGGTACCGCTATATCAAAACCAAACACCCTAGGAGTAAAGAAACTTCTATAACGAAGGACAAACCTCCGTCTTAAAGATTACGAGCTATATCTTGATTTCAACAGACGGACGAACTGGTCATAACAACTTTGAATTTTACCCTGATCAAGAATATATATACTTTAAAGGGTCTCCGATGAATATTTAGATGTATCACAAACGGAATGACAAGCATTATGAGACTAAAGCTTCATAAAAGTGCCCAAATCGGTTTTCGTGCAAAAGTTCGATAAAGAAATGTCTCCACAAAATTACAATTGTGGCCACGATGAGGTGTAATAATGTATATGGGGATTTCTGAGTGAAATCGGACACTTTTTCAAGATATGGTTTTTGATTTCCTTTATTTTTTGCTGTGGTGATGCTGCTCATCAGCAAAACATTTTAGCATGTTTTCAGAAATTTTTTGACTAACGATTCCAGAGATATCGCGCCTTGAAAAAGTCAAATTCTCATAACTTCTTTAATATTGGTCCAAAGAGATTTTTTTGTATTTTTTGTTGTTTTATCAGCTATCTAATAAAAAATAGGAAAAAATTGCACAGTGGGCTTGGATGCAATTTTGCGATTTAAAATCATTTTTTTTTATCAAAGATTGTACTCTTCGATTTTCTTGATTTTTTTTGTATTAAACTACGATCAATTACTAAAATTTTAAGACTTGGTAGTGGAATTCAAATGATTACTATTTTTTCTTAATTTTTTAAAATTTGTCACTGCAATTTTTCCTTTATAACAGAGTTTAGCCTTTGTAATTTTACCAACGAAATAAATGACAAATGAAACGACATTTGGATTAACATTTTACGTTAAATTCACTTCCTATAATGTAATCACCATTACTTCCTGAAAATACTCCCTTACATACTCGAAACACATATACATATGGAATAAATTTCCCATCAACTACACCAAAAATGGTTGTTAACACTTCCACATGGTGCGTAAGTGGAAATCTTTCAGATTAATTTGTACATCATTAACAAGCGAAAATCATTGTCAATGGATGTTGTTGTCAACAACAGGCTGTATTTATTTAAATTTAAAAAATCTTGATTACATAAATACGTATACATTTCCCATAACAATACATACAGTGGAAACAACAACAGCTGATGCCACAGGAAAATAAAGAACAATGTTAAAATGAAATCAATTTATATCAGCCAGGGCAATATTGAATTTTATAATTTTTCCTTCATTAAATACGTTACGGATTATAGGCGGCATTGTTGGGTTTAAGGACTACCAAATGAAAATGATATCAAGAACAAGGTATAAAATATTGAAATTAATGAAAATATTAAACGAAAAAGAAATAAATACATAATTAATGAATATTCTTGGCCACGTTAAAACAGCACAAATAAGTTGGCATATTTACGTAATTCTTTTATTCGAAATTGCATAATGAAATAAATAAAATTGTTGTTAAACAATTGTTATGCAAATGAAATGCACACATCCATATGTATGTACATGCAATTCCAAAGGAACAAAAAATTGAGCATAAAAATATACATATATGAAGAAAAGACAAAATTTTTTAGTTTTCTATAACAAAAAAAAAAATTAAAAATTTTTTTAAGCTACATGAAAGTTTTTTGATACATAGATTGGGAAAAAAAATCCCTTTCTTAAATCTGTTCGAGATACTAATTTTGGTTGTTGCGCGCAAAAGTTATGGCGGTTTCAATTCTGATAAAAAGAAAAAAATGTTCAAAAGACTCTAATCATTATATTGAGAAACTCTCTTAATTAGGGGCTCCCTACGTATTATATGATTACTGAGGCCCCATAACATTAGTGAAAAAGTTTTAAGTTTTCGCGGAAATTGAAAAAGAGTTAAAAAAATTGGGACTTTGCAACTTGTTTTAATAAAATTCAAGCTGTTTACGCATCCTAAAAATATTTAAAAAAATATGTACGTAATCTAAACATCGCGATGGTTCAAATGAAACCAAAACTATACAAATCCGTATAATGGTTTGCATATTATAGCAAAAACAAAAAGATATATTGAGGAAATTTATAAAATTTTTGAAAGAGAAAATATTTATTAAAATTTATTTTGTGAGTTAGTAGAAAAAATTTAGAAAAAAACTGTCGGAGTTATTCTTCTATTTTAGAGAAATTTCACGCAAAAAATCGAATTTTTTATTCTAACCACTTCTCGAATACACACTAACATCTTGCGGAAGATATGGGTATCGTTCAAATAAATGTTGGGTTCCTTTTAATGGGGTATACTCTTGAAATAAAACTGTATAGAGTAATGTTCTTTTTGAAATGCATGTAAATCGCGAAATCCTCAAAATCACTTGATGCGCATGCGGTTTAACAACACAGTGAATTCTTCTCTTTTAATTTGTACACATTTGCTAGGATTTACTTTGGCCGCTAAGATGTAGCAAAATCTGCAGTTTAGTGTGCAACAAACTGTATAACCCTTATAATTTGCACAAAGTGCATACACTTTTTATGCGCATCCGATTTCACTATCATCCATGAAAAAATACATCGATTTAAACCTATTTCGATAAAATCCATCAAGAACCGTGGATGTAGGATCACACACTATTTTTGGGATAAATCGGATAAAGATCCCATGACACTAAATTTTTTAAACCACTGTTTTCGCAAAAACTCGAGTGATGTGTCAGTTTCTTCATTGAAAAGGAAACGATCCACAGAAAACGCGATTTAATCCGCGATATTTTCAAAAACATTTTTCGCAAATTTTTCAATTTTTGCAGTAGCCATTTCCGCCGTTCTAGTAGATGGATTGTTACGATCTGTGATTCATATGATCCGGATCGGCGAAAAACTAAAATATCGCGGGGTACCAGCACACTCAAAACGATATTGTAAATACTGTACCCAAAAAATAGGTTTTTTAGAAAAAATATCGCACTAAATTTTGGCCTTTGGCAGTAGATTACTCTGCTGCTTTGTGGGCTATATACTCAATATACATATCAGATTATGCGAAATCGCGAGTTCTTTAATCCTATAATTGGTTTTTCGAAATATCCGAATACGCGTCCCAGTTACATAAAAAATACAAAAAACACCTGAAATCCGGCTTCAAAATGTCAGCATCCATAAATGGTGGATGCAGTGGAAATTTTGGAAAGTGATACATTAGAAGTGTAATCTTCATTTTGTATTCTCCTACTTTTACTTTGGACAGATGTCCGTCATTTGAATGGTTTAATCAGAAATCGAACAGCAATGTAAAAAACCTGTTTAGCTTCAACGTGTTTTTACCTATGTTTTTTCCTTTACGCGGTCGTAACTACCACGTAAATTAAATTTTTTTGCTAAATTTTTGAGTTTTGTACACAAACATCTAAATTAATCCAGCAATAGTCATAGTTACTGGTAAACTACAATAGCTCGCGTATTATAATAGTGCAAACCTTGGCTTCATGGAAACTAAAAAATTTTGACTTTTCCTCATATAAATATATAGTTTTCTCGCTTTAAAACAAACTGCACAACCTTAAGGCATTGTGAACCAGTTTTTCACTTCGAAGAGAATGGAGAATAACAGAAAATATGTCACACATGTGAAAATGTTAAGTTCAGTTTTTGTGATTTCAAGTAAATATACAAATTAAAGAATAAATAACAAATTAAACACGATATTTTAAATAATTTTATAAATCATTTTTGTGCTAACTTTTCATAAGTCTACAATCGCTTTATGCCTTTTTTCAATTTATCATCAATGGTTATTTTCAATTGGCGTTAGTAATCTCCACACAATTCACATATACACACATTTTTTGCTCTCTAAATGAAACTTTGCTACTGATAAATGAAGTTTATTTTATAATTGTATGTTATATTTATCTGTATGTTTCCAAATGAAATTGAAAAACTTTTGCAATCAACATTCACGTATTTTTCTGCCATCTCTATGACTGCCATAATAAAATGTTTCTTTCAATTGCCATGAATAATAAATGTTGGAAAAATATTCATTTCCTATATTATTATTTCAAACAATTTTGATTGTTATTAAAAAATGGTGGTTTATTGCGATGCAATTATGGTAGGATGATTTAAAAATATATTCGAACGACGATTGATATTAAGCAATAAACACGGTGCTCTTGAAACAATTTTAAATGGAAGGTGCTTACACCTTGGAAGTTTTTGCGGATTCAGAAACTACAATGTTCATAGATGAAATGAAAAATCAAGAAACAAAAAAAAAAAAAAAATCGCCGGAAGAAGTTCAAATTTGGACAATACACTGTCTGTATCGCCCCCTTTTAAAACAATGTCATGAAGGGGGCGCCTTAACTAACTTTTAATGAAATCCGCTTACACAGGGAAAGTTTTTGTGAATTTTGAAACAGTAGTGTTCATAGATGAGAAAAATCCAAAAACAAGAAAAAATCGCTGTAGCGATTTTTAAATAAATCGCGGTCAAAATTCACATTTTTAGGTGTTTTTTAGGTTTTCACGATTTTGCTTGGAAACCGCAAGTCCAATCGAAATGAAGCTAAAGAAAATGTTGTAGCTGTGAAAATTCTGAAGAGGATTGACGTTTATCATTCGTTCCCAGCCTGTACCATTTTTGAGATAAAGACGCTCAGTTTAAATTTTTAGGTTTTTTTTGTTCGAGTGTCGCGATTTTGCTTGAATACGGTAAGTTTTATCGATATGGGACCTGAGAAAATCGTAAAGCGGTGAAAATTCTCTACAAGACTGGCTTAAGCAACTTATCCTAAGTTGTAACATTTTTTCAGATATATGAGTTTAAGTTGGGAATTTGCAGTCATGACATTGTTTCATGAGGGGGCGATACAGAATTGAATTTGAATTGTCCCAATTTGAACTTCTATATCTCAGAAACGGTAAAACCGACGAGAATACCATAAAGGCCAGTCTTGTAGAGAATTTTCATAGCTACAACATTTTCCTAAATCCCATTTTGATAGGACTTGCGGTTTCTAAGCAAAATCGTGAAAACCTAAACAACCCCTAAAAATGTCAACTTAAATCGCGATTTATTTAAAAAGCGCTCCGGCGATTTTTTGTTTTTTGATTTTTCTCGTCTATAAACATTGTAGTTTCAGAATCCGCAAAAACTTCCGAGGTGTAAGCATCTTCCATTTAAAATTTTTTCAAGAGCACCGTGTAAATTTATTGAAATGAAAAAATGTCACTGAATTTCTATTTCAACCAGACATGCTGGCGTATAAGCAACAAAAATGTGTGTGAAATTGATTATACGCTCCGCTGAACCTCATTTAAGTAGCTCGAAAACGCTGTATTTGGCTGTAAGCGTGAGACTTATTTAAAAGAAATTTTTCTGACGGATTTATGGCGAAAAAATATATAATTTTTTTATACCCTCAGCATTTAAGCTATCGAGGGTAAATACACTTTCACACAGGTAATATGTGACTCATCGAAATAATGCTTTTAGACCCCAAGTATGTTAGGACGAAATCCGTTTCAGACAATTTGGAATTGATTTAGGCTTGTTCGTCCGTCTGTCTGGCTGGAGCGCTCGATAAATCTGGAACGGATCAATCGATTCGGTCCAAAATTTGGCTTTCGTAATATTTGGTCCAAACTCCTTCCTGTACCTCCCCCATATAAGTTCGAAAATGTTCGGAAAATTTGTGCGCACGATAACCCTTCAAGGGAGAAATCGATTTGATGCATACTTTGCTCATCGTGAAATTTCTACCAAACTTAGATGAGTTTGCAATATGGACTCAATCGGTCCACTCCTTCCGGTACCTCTTATACAAACTTTCGGAAAAGTTCACTTTAGGACCTGCTTTCAAATCGCTTTGATTTTTGTTGTAACAACTTGCATTTACTGCCCCCCATATTTCAGTACAAGTTTCATTAGGGGCAAGTCCATACTTCCTGAGAAAATGACCCGAAAGCTGCAAAAACACCGCTATGGCACGATGTGTGGTGGGTGGAGTTTACAATAACTCTGGAACAGATAAACCGAATCCGTTCACCATTTGGCGGTCGTAATATATTGCGGAAACTTAACTCAAGTTCTAAGATGGGCTATATCGGTCCACTCCACTCACGAAGGCAGTAACCGTTTTCGTCCATATTGTGCACATCGTGATATTTCTAATAGACATAGATCAGGTTATAATATGGACTATATATATATGTCAACTCCTTCGTGTACATCACACACAAAATTTCGGAAAAGTGCCTCGTCCCGAACCGTTTTGATTTTTCTGGCAACAGATTGCACTCAAGGTCCCTAATACTATACTATGGTACAAGTTTTTTGAGTGGCAAAAGCCCACTTCTTGAGAAAATAACTCGAAAGCTGTAAAAAACCCTATTTCTTCGAATATTAAATAAAATTCGTATATGGTGCTTATAGGTCTCCTTCCGGTACTTTTCCCCACAAAAGTTCGAAAATATTCGCTAAAATGGTACGCGCGATACCCCATAAACGGAGCAACCGATTTGGTTAAAACTTTGGATCTCGAAACTTAGTTTATGTGCAAAAGGGGCCCTATCGGTCCACTCCTTGGGGTAAAATCCACACAAATGTTCAAAATTTTTGTGCGTTTAATGGTCTGTTCGAGGATCCTTTGGAAATTTTCACCGAAGGTACTGCTAGGGGCCCTGTTTACAGCGACATGTTTTTCATGGGCAAGTCCATGTTTCCTGATATAAACCTCCAAAAGCTCTAAAGTTTATGGTGATCAACTAATATGACCAGTGGACGCGATATCCAGCAAGACGAATGATTCCCAAAATAATACCCACTTTTAAAATGGACCATGTCGGTTCATTACTTTAGGTACCTTACCTGCAAAACTTTTGAGCTTCAATTCAAATACGTATTTTTGTCTGCAAGTTTGTAAACCCAAAATTCTGAATACTCTCAAAATACATAATTTTTTGAAAAAAAAAATGTTTCAAGTCACAGAGGCTGAGGATTAGGCCGGGGCGATTTGTACGGAAGGAAAAAAACCTTAATGCTCCCTTCGCGTTTCTAATTCCTGGGATTGAACTGAGGAAAAAAGTCCACTGGACCATATGTCTACGATGAAAATCGAGCCTCCCGATTTTGACTTGAAGTTTTTTTATTGACGTTTTTTGGATATTTTGGCATATAACAGCCAAACCATTGAGATTTTCGATCCAACACTATTACGCAAATTGTAGTTAAGACAATAATTAAGAACTCTCTAATACATTGCGAAAGCATTGGAACGCTCCTTCAGGCAGTTTTGGCCTTGAGAAGGTGAAAACTTTTCGAAAAATGGCACTGTGCTACAAAAGTTGACCAGAAAAATATTCAAGTGCTCTGATGCAAAATTATATCGTGTTGGGATCCATGGACAACGATAATGCCTTTAGTTCGTTTGGGTCACTTCGTTTTATTTTTTATAACGGTAAAATTAGTGAAAATCTGGGTTTCTTACATTTTCAAATTTAAACGGACATATCGTCCTTTTTCACAACGGATTTCTAGTGATCCTTCTTCCTTTTAAAGGGGTGAATAATATCTTTCGAAGAAGTTATTATTTGTTTAAATCGGTTAAGTTATATTGGTTTAAGTCTGAAAACCCCTCCTGAGGATATGTCGGCAAAGCCGGCTGATACTTTTCACTTGTTTTAGTTAAAATCTAAATTTTTTTAAAATATCGATATTTTTTTAATTCGTTACGCTTAAGGATAAGATTATTAGGTTCTGAATCCACAAATACATATGCTAATCGGTTTATTCGTTTTCTAGCTACAGTGGGCACCACAAATTGCTTTAGTAAAAACAGTGTTTCGAAGTCTGCCATCCGTTCGGCTGTTGTAATCACTCTAGCATCCACAAAAATGGATATAGGACGCTGGAATTTTGGGATGATGCGTCTTTTGTTTACATGCAGGTCAAGTTGGGCCATATAGGCCCTCGTTTTGGTAAAGCCCCAATATATCGGTAACGCCCGATTCCAGGTATTTTTGCATTTTTAGTCACTTTTTTAGACTGAATCAGCTATAATTTGATATGGTTCCTAGTACCAAAAAACGTATATTTCAAAAATTATGAACATAGGTCCATGTTTTGGTATAGCCCCCATATAATGGTACCCTCCGATATTCGGTATTTTAAGGATTTTAGCTAAAATTTAACTAATTAGCTGTAATTTGACCTTTGAGATTCCCAGTGGTCACGAAACTTCTCCGCCTAAAATCGTCAACATAGATCCATGTTTTGGTATAGCCCCCATATAACGGTACCTCGCGATATTCGCTATTTTCAGGACTTTAGCTAACATTTCTAACCGAACTAGTCGACATTTTTTAAATGCCAAAATTGGAAAGGAGAATATCTTTGGCCCAACAGTCGGAAAATTCAGTCTTCACAGTGAAACATCTGACAATGGTATGAGGCTGATAGACTTTGCAGCTGCAAAAAACATGGTAATTAGCAGCACCAGATTTAAGCATCTCGATATTCATAAGGGCACCTGGCTGTCTCCAGATCAAAGAAATAATCAAATTGATCATGTTGTGATAGATGGAAGACATTCATCGAGGGTGTTGGATGTACGATCGTTCCGATCGTTGTTGCAGCAAAGGTACGTATTTGTCTAAACATTGCAAATAAAGCACGAACAGATACAACACGGAAGTTGGACATCGGTAAGTTGCAAACACAATAGATAGCCGCAGCATATTCCACTCAACTAGCCCAATTGTTTAATAAAAGCACTCCTCGTCCCGATAACTTATCAGCACAATGGCAAAACATTGCCCACTCCATGCAAACAGCCGCAAAGTCCATACTTGGATACCAGAGACCTCCACCAAGGAATCCATGGCATGACCAGGAGTGTCGTGCTGCTACCGAAGAGAAAAATATAGGGCATATAGGGCTACTCTACACTCAGTAGCAACGGGTAGCGCACGAGAGAGGTATCGGGAGGAAAAAGAGAGAAATGGAAAGGCGGGAGTGTAAAAAAATCGAGATGTACAGGAGCCAGAATGAAGTCAGAAAATTCTACCAAAGAGTAAAACATCAAAATGATGGCTTTAGTACAGGCGCATCCTCCTCTAGAGACCAGCAAGATAATTTGGTAACTGATACAGATAGTGTGCTAAGGTTATGGAAAGAACATTTTTCCAAACTGTTGGTATCCGATAGTAGCGATGACGGCGAAGAAACCACAGATCCAATCCCAGAAGATGGTATTGAATATATACCGCCCAGCCAGGATGAGGTAAAGACAGCAATAAACCGGCTGAAGAATAATAAGGCAGCATGAGCCGATGGCTTGCCAGCCGAGCTGTTCAAACCCGGATGTGACACGCTGATAATGTATATGCATCAGCTAGTTAGCACCATCTGGCAGAAAGAACGCGTACCCGACGATTGGAACGTGAGCATCCTATGTCCAGTTCACAAGAAGGGAGATAAGACTGTGTGCTCCAATTACAGGGGTATAAGTCGGCTCCCTATTGCATATAAGATAGTATCTGGCATATTGTGTGAGAGATTAAAGCCTATGGTCAATTAAATTATTGGACCCTATTAGTGCGGCTTTAGACCGGTCAAATCCACCATTGACCAGATATTTACCTTGAGATAAATCCTGAAAAGACCCAAGAAATGCGGAACGACACCTTCATCTTTTCGTCGATTATAAAGCAGCCTTCGATAGCCCTACTCGTTCAAAGTTGTTCCAAGCCATGTCTGATTTTGGTATTCCTGCTAAGCTCAGTCGGCTTTGTAGAATGACATTAACTGATACACGGTCCTCGGTTAAAATAGGAAAGAACATCTCCGAAAGTTTATTACCAAAAGAAGTTTCAGATAAGGAAACGGTCTGTCGTGTGATCTTTTCAACATACTGCTGGAGAAGGTCAAAAGAAGTGGAACAATATACCGAACAGCCATATGTTATTTGTTTATGCCGACGACATTGACATCATGGGTCGATCGGTAAAGGAAGTAACACCTTTGCAAAAGTCGAAAAGGAATCTGTTAAAGTGGGTCTGGCGGTAAACGGCGAGAAGACCAAGTTGATGCTGTCGACGCGCAATGCGTCCATAGAGATTGGGTCAACTGTTGACGTTGGTTCCAATAATTTTGAGGTAGTAAAGGACTTCGACTACCTCGGCACCGCCGTAAACACAACCAACAACATCAGTTGTGAAATACAAAGAAGAATAGTGTTGGCCAACGGATGCTACTTCGGTCCGAGCAAGCATTTTAGGAATAAAGCCACATCTCGTGAAACAAAAGCAACGCTTTAAAAAACACTGATACTACCCGTGCTGATGTGTGATTCCGAAGTCTGGGTACTTGAGCAAGCAGACAAAGCAGTGCTTGATGTGTTTGAGAGAAAAATTCTTCGAAAGTCTATGGACCAGTCTGCGTTGACGGTGAATATCGACGTCGTATGAACCACGAGCTGTATCTGCTATACAACGACATCAGTATAGATAAACGTATCGAGATGCAACCATTGCGTTGGCTAGGCCATATCATAAGAATGAGCGATAATGAACCCGCTATAAAGGCGCATAAATACGTGCCACATGGCGGTGCACGCAGAATTGGCAGGCCTAAACTTAGTTGGAGCAAATAAGTGGATGAAGAGATGAAAAGACGCGGTATTCCAGAAAGCGAAGCAGTAAACAGAGAGAATTGGAGATCTTTTCTTAGTTCGGCTTTTAGAACAAATGTTCTGTAATGGGCCAACTAAGTAAGTAAGTCGACATTTTACAATTGAAAATTCCAAGTGGTCACAAAACGTTTTCACTAAAAAGGTTCAATATACTTCCACTTTTTGGAATTGAAGTAGACTGTGCTGATTGGATCTGTCAGTGGAATAATTAGTAGCACTGTTAATAATATATAACCCACAAACGCCTAAAATTTATATTTCCTTTTAAAATTAGGAATCTGCACATATCTCACTTAGGTATAACACTCCTTTGTTTTTCCTTCCTTTTGTGTTTTTGTACATTCATAGGCTGAGGGTATTCATCTGCCGACGAAGCTGCCGACACGCCTATGAACTGACTTTAGGCCTCTGCAATATTCTTAAAATATTCACTATTTTAGGGCAGAGTTGTGGCCTGTGAAATATTTTTTTTTTAAATCCACGCTTATAGAGCTGAGTTGTGTAGTTGCATGAGCCCTTTGAAAATTCTAAAATAATCGCCGTTTTCTTAATTATTCCCCCTCATTGTCATACCACAATCTCAATTCACACGAGCCTATGAAAAACGTTCTTTTGGTAGTGAACCATGTCATAACATTCATGTTTCGCAATACGTTTACAAAGGGACACACATACATATGGACACCATAATATCTCACTAAACAACACCACATTGAACACCAATCATATCAACAAAAATGCCCCAAACAACAGAACAGAACAAGTAGCAGTTGGGAGCTGCAAGTGTAATGGTCACAGGATATGAACACGAATTGCAATCAACATGCCTCCATGCTGCTGCTAACAAAGTAGTTCGAATGTTCATCATTTACACTTACAAGTGGAAGCTATGGTGCTACACATTGCAAGCTAGTGGCATAATAAGAAGGCTAATAATTACCATTATAAAACCACTGAGGTATCGACAATAGAAGCAGGCGTTGAGAAAAAACCACAACAACACACTCACATACGCACACCACTGACGGAGAGAAAAACACCAACGTAACGTGTTTTATATCCATCAGTGGTTTTAACCGGCCTATTTCCTTCAAAAACGCCCACCATGACCACCAAACATTAAATGCACACAAACATACACAGACAGGCACACATACGTATGGACATTGGACGTGGCCGGCATGCAAAAGCATGTGTAATACAATTGGATTACAAAGGACTCTTTGATTATTTTGCCATAGCCAAGTTATGGCAGTGTGGTATAGAGCGTGTAAGAGGAGTTTCTAGATGATATGTGTTAGCGCGAGTGTGTGTGTCTGTGTTTGAGTGAAATGAAAATAATGAGGTCACGCGGGATCTGTATAGCCTTAGTTTTTGATCAGGATACAAGTTTTACGGCTGTTAGCTACTGTGTATGGTGCAACATCATACCGTTTTGGTTGGAATTTAATTACGCCTATTCATTGGCATACCAAAAAAGCGTACAAGTGAAGTGTGACAGAGGCGCGGAAGCAGAGAGATTTTTATTTGAGTAATAGGAAAATTTAAGAAAATCGAATTTTGTTTAATCAACTTTATGGACGTAAAAATCCTAAATTTTTAGAAATACCCGAAAGACGATATAAAATATGAAGAAAATATACAAAAATGGGCTTCCTAAGAATCTAAGGGGAAAGTTTAAGAATGTTCTTATTCCAAAGCCATAGTTCATGAGAACTTTTTTATCATATGTATAAGAAGGAAGATATGATCCCAAAAACTAAAAAAATAATGTAATATTTCAGTATAGCGATTCTTTAACTATCTAAGGCCAGAATTATCGACAATTATCGGCAAGTAACATTTTTATTAGTAGCAAATATCTTCCCTAAGTTAGCGATCAAAATATGTAAATCTCTTGATAGGACTTACCGATAACAACATTTTATGTTTTAATTCCTTTTGTGGGGAGCGACAAAATAGTTACTGAAAATCGGTTTCGTTCAAATATAAACACTCATAATTCGTAAAAAATTCATTCATTCCTCCTTCCATCTACCTCTCTGCATTTAAATTGGTTCTTCTGTTGCTTTTGTTGCTACCAAACTGTTATGACTTGTAATCAAATGACCTAAATTATGGCACAGGATATATATGTTTTTTTTTCAGGTTTAAACTTCAAAGTCCATTTCTGCCGAGAAACACACATACATATGAATACATACACACAAAGTGTGGTACTTATAAAATGTTACTTATTCAGGAAATTACATGTACATTAATTTTTAGCTTTTAACATTCCTGTCCTCAAACACACATCAGTGTTTGTTATCCTTCCGAGTCCATACAATGGTAACCATGTAATATTTTTTTGTTATCAAATATTATGTCATGTAGCAGTAGTGGAAACATTGGCATGAACTATAAATTGTTGTAATGTCCTTCCACGGGATTTTTTTTGTTGTTGATTATTATTATTTATTTTATTTATTTATTTATTTTATTTATTAAAATATCTTAAAAATGGATGTGTAATAAATGTGCTGATTTTGAAATATTTTGTTTTAAGAATTTGGATTTTGAAGTATATTTTAAAAAATCCACGCTTTAAGAGATTTGTTGTGGCTTTTAAAATATTTTTTAAAAATGTGAATTTTGAAATATCTTTTAACAAATCACAATTTTGAAATAGTTTGTTTAAAAAACCTCGCTTTTAGAGTTTTTTCGGATTTTCACATATTTTTTTAAAAATGTAGATTTTGATTTTTTTTTGTAAAAATCCATGATTTTAGTATTTTGTTGTGGCTTTTGATTTTTTTTGAAAATTGTGGATTCTGAAATATTTTTTGGAAAAAACCCGCTTTTAGAATTTTGTTTCGGATCTGAAATATTTTCTATAAATGTGAAATATTTTCTAAAAATGTGAATTTTGAAATTTTAATTTTTAAATATTTTTTTAAAAAATCACAATTTTAAATTTTTTGGGGATTTTTGAAATAGTTTGTTGTGGATTTATTATGGCAGTTTTGTTGAGATATGTGTTTACTTTTTATTTGTAAAGTAAGCCAGCTTAATCTCAGATTTGTTGTTTTCAAACAAATTCAAAATGTGGATTTCAAAATACTTTTTAATAAATGTGGATTTTGAAATAGTTTTTAAAAATCCACGCTTTAAGAGTTTTGTTGTGAATTTTGAAATATTTTTTTTTAAATGTGGATTTTAAATTTTATTAAAAACATAGCTTTTAGAGTTTTTTTTATAGATTTTTAATTTTTTTTTTTTTTAAAATTAGATTTTGAATTTTTGTAAAAATCCACGATTTTAGTATTTTATTGTGGCTTTTGATTTTTTTGAAAATTGTAGATTCTGAAATATTTTTTGGAAAAAACCCGCTTTTAGAGTTTTGTTGTGGATCTGAAATATTTTCTATAAATGTGAAATATTTTTTAAAAATGCGAATTTTGAAATATCTTTTTAAAATTTTAATTTTTAAATATTTTTTAAAAAATCACAATTTTGAGTTTTTTTGGGGATTTTGAAATAGTTTGTTGTGGATTCACTATGACAGTTTTGTTGAGATATGTGTTTACTTTTTATTTGTAAAGTAAGCCAGCTTAATCTCAGTTTTGTTGTTTTCAAAGAAATTCAATATATGGATTTTAAAATATTTTTTTAAAAATGTGGATTTTGAAATAGTTTTTAAAAGTCCCCGCTTTAAGAGTTTTGTTGTGAATTTTGAAATATTTTTTTAAAGAATGTGGATTTTAATTTTTTTTAAAAACATCGCTTTAAGAGTTTTTTATAGATTTTCAATTTTTTTTTTAAAATGTAGATTTTGATTTTTTTTAAAAATCCACGATTTTAGTATCTTGTTGTGGATTTTGATTTTTTTTTGAAAATTGTGGATTCTGAAATATTTTTTGAAAAAAAAAAATGCTTTTAGAGTTTTGTTTTGAATCTGAAATAGTTTCTAAAAATGTGAAATATTTTTTAAAAATTTGGATTTGAATAAAATATATCGTCACCTGAAATGCCCAAAGACGTAACCCTCAACGTAACCTTTTGAGGGTTACGTCTTTGGGCTTTTTAGGTGACGTTATATTTTTTTAAAGTCCACGCTTTTAGAAATGTGAATTTCGAAATATTTTTTAAAATGAACAAATTTTTTGTGATTTTTAAAAATCCACGTTTTTAGAGTTTTGTTGTGGATTTTGAAATATATATTTTTTTAAATGTTGTTGTGATTTTTAAATATTTTTTTGTTTAAATGTCCATCTTTTTGCGATTTTTTTGTGGTTTTTAAAAATCCACGCTTTTAGAGTTTTGTGAAAAATTGGCGCTTGTTGATTTTTTTAATATTTTTTGTGGGTTTAAATCGCGCTTTTTAATTTTTTTTAATTCGTGCTATATGAAAATTGTTTAAATATTTAAAAAAAATAAAATCCACGTTTCTTTAAATTTTTAATATACTTATTTTAAAAACGGCACGATTCTTTGAAATTTTTAAAATAAGTTTTTGAAAAATTCGAACCTTTTTGAAATTTTAAAAGCATTTTTTTTTTTTGAAAAATCATCACTTTGAAATTTAAAATTTGTGTTGATATAATTTGATTTTTTTTAAATATGTATTATTATTGAAAAATCCACGCTTATTGAAATTTTTAAAATATTTTGTTTTAAAACACCCAACCATTTTGAACTTTTTAAAATCTTTTTTGAAAAATCCACAATTTTTGATTTTTTTAATTTTTTTTTGGAAAATCCACGATATTTGATATGTTTTAAAATATTTTTCAAAAATCCACGATTTTTATTTTTTTTAAACATTTTTTGAAAATCCACGATTTTTAATTTTTTTAAACATTTTTTGAAAATCCACGATTTTTAATTTTTTTAAAATATTTTTTAAAAATCCACGATTTTTAATTTTTAAATATTTTTTAAAAATCCACGATTTTTAATTTTTAAATATTTTTTAAAAATCCACACTTTTGAATCTTTAAAAAAACCACGCTTTTTGAAACTTTTCAAATCCACGCTTTTTGAAACTATTAAAAGCCACGCTTTCTAAAATTTTTAAAATATCCAGGATTTATAAAATTTTTAGAATACTCACGCTTTTTACAGTGTTTGAAATATTCACGCTTTACAAAATCTTTAAAAATTCACGCTTTCTGACATATTTTAACATATCTGTTTAAACATATTAACATATTACTTTAAAATATCCTCGCTTGATTAAATTTGTAAAATATCCACGCTTTAATAAATCCACGCTTCATGACAATTTTACAGTTTTTAGAAAGTTTGATAAAAAACAACGACTATGGGATTAAGCCTGACTATTTTGAAAAACAAAATTTTAAAATATTTTTTAAAAAATCCAAGTTTTTTTTGATTTTATAATATTTTTAAAAATTCAAGCTTTTTGAAATTTTTAAATATGTTCTAAAAATCCACGAGTTTTTGATATTTTATAAATATTTGTTTAAAAATCCACGATTTTCTTTTAAAAATTTTAATATATTCAAAAAAGCACGCTATTAGAAATTTTTAAAATAGGTTCCAAAAAACGCATTTTAATTGAAAAAATGAAACATCCTGGCGTTTTTTTTGAAAAGTTAAGATTATTTGTTAAAAAATCCACTGCTTTTGAAATTTTGAAAAATTTTTTTATAACGGGACGCTTTGTGATATATATAAAAGATTTCTTAACAAATCCACGTCTTTTGAAACTTTTAAAAGATTTTTAAAAAAACCCATAGTTTTTTAAAAATTTTAAAATATTTGTCTTAAATCCACAATTTTTCAAATTTTTTTTAAGTCCTAGGTTTTCGAAATCTCTAAAATATTTGTCTAAAATCCTCAGTTTTGAAATTTTTATTTTTTATTTTAAACTCCACTATCAAAACAATCATGCTTTTTGAGGTTTTAAAAATACATATTTCTTTCACGCTTTTTGAAATATTTTATAATAATCCACACATTTTAAAATATTTTTATAAAAAATCCACATCTTTCGACATTTTTTACAAAAAATCCACGCATTTAGATTTTTTTAAATCCACGATATTGAAACATTTTTAAAATTCACGCTTTTTAATTTTTTTTAATTTAATAATTTTGAAATATTTGGCTGAAATTGGAATATACTTAAAAATCCACGCCTATATACACTGCCGCTCACTTGAATAGAACCCCCCTGCAAAAACTTTTTTAAACCTTCATTTTTTCCGAATTATACAAGATATGACGTTTTAAAGGTTTTATTATATTTTGTGTTGAATTTAGCGCTTTTCATAAATTATATTCATATGGCAACTACATAAATTAATGACATTATCTTAAAGATAATCTTTAGTAAATTGCATATTGTCAACCTTTGCATTTCCGTCTTTAAAAAACTTCCCTTTTATCGTTTGGCTGTCAGCAGGGTAACATTGAAGTCTCCCACATAATTAAATAATTATAAATAAAACTCTTTGTGAATTATAACTCAACTTGTTTTATTGTCCAAGGTTCACTGCAAATATTACATTAATTCTGCAACAGGTTATGGGCCCAGAGCCTTGGCAATAAAATAGCTTGCGAAAATCTACAAATTAAATTCACATGGAAGAAATTCTACCAGAGGAAGCAGAATACAATTCGTCCGATTCTCCTAAAATGGCTGAAACAAAAGTCTATCAACTACATCGTTTCAATGGGCAAAATTATCAATTGTGGAAACGGCAAATGGAAATTTATATGACAGAAAATAAGCTGAAGCCATATATTTTGGGCACCGCCGTAAAACCAACAACAGGTAGTCAAGCATGGGAAGAGAAAGATGCCGAGGCTCAAGCGTTTATAATGAGAGGACTTGAACTACAACAACTAAAATATTTAACCGATTGTACAACTGCAGCTCAAATGTGGAGCAGGTTGAAAACGATACATGCAGAGAAGAGCGAACAGTCCGCACAGGTGTTGTTGGAGAAATTTATTAATTTGAAAATGGAAGAAGACGACAATGTAATGAATTTCATTGCCACTATTACTTCACTGACACAACGCCTAAAAGATATGAATTTAGAACAAAAGGAACAAATGGTAATTGCAAAAATATTAAGTAGCCTGCCATCCAAATATGACCATGTGAGAACGGCATGGTATGCAGTACCCCGGTCCGACCAAAACATCGATAAATTAACAGACCACCTTGTCAACGAAGAACGATTGCTAAATTTACGATCCACCGAAATTAGTGAAAGCAAAACAAATAAAACAGCATTTGCAGTGAGTAAGCAACAACGAAACGGTAAATTTAGTGGACAATCAAGAAAGAAGAGTGGAAAGTGTAACTACTGTCATAAACCTGGTCATTGGGCAAGAGAGTGTTTTAAAAGGCAAAGGGACCAACAAAACAAAATGCCAAATCAACACAACTCATTATCTCTTACTACGGAGGACGGTTGGAATCGAAACAAAACAGACCATAATGAGAGAGCGCATTTGTTTGTAGTGCATTCAAATAACTCGGAGCACAAATATCGCAATATTTTCTATGCAGATTCTGGTGCCACCGACCATATGTCATTTCAGAGGGAGTTGTTCAAAGTGTTTAAGGAATTCAATAAAGGCGACTGTCAGGTTAAAGTTGGTGATGGGCGCAGGCTATGTGTTACAGGTGTTGGAGACATAGAAGTAAGGGTTCCCAACAGCAGAGTGGTACACACAATCAAGAGCGTGCTATTAGTTCCAGAATTGGACAGAAATTTAATATCTGTTTGTAAGTGTGCCGAAAAAGGAATGAAGATCGTGTTTGAAGAGGGCGCTGAAAAGGTTAGCTTCATGAAAGGTGACAACATAATTGTGGATGGTACGCGCAACGACAAATTGTACAAAATGAATTTAATTCCTGTTGTCAACACAGAGCATTACGCAGCAAATTCAATAACCGTTTGGCATGAACGTCTTGGACATGTCAACTATAAAACATTGCAAGAAATGAACAACAAAAAGGCAACATTGGACATGCACATCGAAAATATTCCTGCTGAAATCCCATTTTGTG
Organism: Musca autumnalis; assembly: GCF_047663935.1. NCBI lineage: Eukaryota > Metazoa > Arthropoda > Insecta > Diptera > Muscidae > Musca > Musca autumnalis. The sequence goes on along the minus strand of NW_027411866.1, from coordinate 172,851,530 downwards.
AAGGGTGTGCTTATGGTAAACAGCATCGTGAGAGTTTTCCAAAGCAAGGGGCAAATCGAGCAAAAGCACCAGGCGAAGTTTTTCATGCAGATCTTTGCGGTAAGATGAGTGTGCCTTCTATTGGAAAATCTAATTATTTCTTACTATTGAAAGACGATTTTTCGAGATATTGTTTTGTGTATTTTCTTAAAAATAAAACAGAAGTTCTGGAGAAATTAATGCAGTTTTGTACAGAAGTACAAGCAAATGGTCATAAAATAAAACGACTCCGAACTGATGGTGGATCCGAATTCTGCAACGAAGAGGTAAACAAATTCCTGTTAAAAATGTGCATCAAGCATGAGGTAACAACACCAAGAGCCCCAGAGCAGAATGGCTTTATCGAAAGACAAAATCGCACAGTGGTTGAGAGTGCCAAAGCTATGCTGCATGAACGTAATTTACCCCATTATCTTTGGGCAGAAGCAACAAATGCTGCAGTCTACGTTAAAAATCGTACAGCATCCGTCGTTTTAAATGGTAAAACACCATACGAATTGTGGTGGAACAAGAAACCTTCAGTTGGTCACCTCAAAATATTTGGCAGCGACGCATATGTACACGTACCAAAAGAGCAGAGAACGAAATGGGAACGAAACTCTTTCAAAGGAATGATGGTAGGTTACAATGATGAGAGTAAGGCATATCGAATTTACGATCCAACAAACAGAAACATTTTGATAAGAAGAGATGTCAAAATAAACGAAACAAAAGAAAAGGCTAATGAAGTGGTGGAAATAAAGGAGTGCAAAAATAATCAAAACAAAGAAGAAAATAACAAAAATAAACAAATGAATTCTGCCTCCCCAATAAAACGCAGCCCATATAACACCAGAAGTGGAGCTAAAAATAAAATAGAAAATACAATTAGCGGCGATAGTGAATTGTGTATTGCAGAATTGGAGCCAACATCACTAGAAGAAATATTAAACAGTGCGGATTGTCACAAGTGGATGGAAGCTATTGACGAGGAAATTACGGCGTTAAACAAAAACGAAACGTGGACTTTAGTGGAGAGAACAAAAGAAATGAATGTTTTGACAAATCAGTGGGTGTTTAAACGTAAGTACACATCAAGTGGAGAAATTGAAAAATACAAAGCAAGATTGGTGGTTCGTGGATGCTTCCAAAAGGCAGGCGTAGATTACAACGAAGTGTACTCTCCAGTGGTTAGATACGAGTCAGTAAGAGTTATCCTGAGTATTGCTGCAGCGGAAAATATGAGTATTTTGCAGTTTGATGTGAAGACGGCCTTTTTGCACGGAATAATAGAAGAAAATATTTTTATGGAGCAGCCGTTTGGTTTCGAGAAAGATGATCGGGTGTGTCGTTTAAGAAAGAGTTTGTATGGTTTGAAGCAGGCATCCCATCAGTGGAACAAGCGAATTGTGGAGTTTCTTGTGAAATTTGGATTCAAACAATCAACAGCTGACTTGTGTGTTTTTGTTTATGCAAAGAATGCAGATAAGGTGTACTTGGCGCTTTATGTGGACGACGGCCTGATCTGTGGAAATAGTGAGCCAGTCATTGACAAACTTCTGCGAGCCTTACATACAGAATTTGAAATCACATATAAAGAAGCAGAGTTTTTCGTTGGTATACAAATTAATATTGATCAAACTACCAAGAAAATCAAAATCTTTCAGAACATTTATATACAGAAAATTTTACAACGTTTTAATCATATTAATTGTTCTACAGTGTCTACCCCTGCCGAGCCTGGTATGCAATTTATTCAAAGTATGGAGCCAAACCAAGTTAATTTTCCCTACAGAGAGGCAATCGGATCCTTGATGTATTTGATGGTATGTACACGTCCTGACTTAGCCTATATTGTGGGAGTGCTAAGCAGATTTGTTGAAAATCCCACCGACCAACATTGGAAAGGCGTGAAACGAGTTTTTAAATACATAAAAGGGACGGACAACCTGGGCATAACTTTTAATATCGGCAGTGGAAATAAGAAGGTAATTATGTATTGTGATTCAGATTTTGCCGGTGATCTCGATACACGACGAAGTACCACAGGATGGATGGCTTTTATAAATGATGGACCAGTGGCATGGAGTTCTAAAAAGCAAACAGTAACAGCAACGTCTACGACAGAAGCAGAGTTTATTTCATTGTGTGCAGCAGCAAAAGCAGTCAAATGGTTAAGAAAATTAACAGCAGATATCAATGCAAGTCAAACAGGCCCAACCCTAATACAGTGTGACAATCAACGGGCAATTACTTTGGTACACAGTCCCCAGTCGATGAAGCGAACAAGACACATTGATGTGAGATATTTTTACACCTGCGATCTTCAACGAGAAGGCGATATTGATGTCCAGTATGTAGAATCAGGCAAACAATTAGCTGACATATTAACAAAGCCATTGTCTAAAGATAAATTTAACCACTTTATTAATGAAATGAATATGAACAAACAATAATTAAGAACATGAATTAAAAATAGTATTATAATATTGTATAGTTTATATAATTTATTAAAGCGAGAGGGAGTGTTGAATTTAGCGCTTTTCATAAATTATATTCATATGGCAACTACATAAATTAATGACATTATCTTAAAGATAATCTTTAGTAAATTGCATATTGTCAACCTTTGCATTTCCGTCTTTAAAAAACTTCCCTTTTATCGTTTGGCTGTCAGCAGGGTAACATTGAAGTCTCCCACATAATTAAATAATTATAAATAAAACTCTTTGTGAATTATAACTCAACTTGTTTTATTGTCCAAGGTTCACTGCAAATATTACATTAATTCTGCAACATTTTGCTTCATGTGTTTGGAGTAAACTTAGTCATTCATTTGCATTCAAATCCAATTTGTATAAGAATTATTCAAGGAAAATAAAATAAAGTGAAAAATTTGGCTCATTTGAATAGAACTCCCCTTTAAAACTTGGCAATACAGAAAGATTGTATTATAATATCGATGAATATTCACTCTATATTGAAAACTAAGTACTTTCAGTAATATTCAGTCAAAGTATATCCCTCCTGTTTTCCTTGAATAATTCGTATACAAATTAGATCTGAATGCAAATGAATGACTAAGTTTACTCCAAACACATGAAGCAAAATACAATAAAACTTAAAAACATCATATCTTGTATAATTCGGAAAAAATGGAGATTGAAAAAATTTTTGCAGGTGGGTTCTATTCAAGTGAGCGGTAGTGTAGATTAGTTGTGTTACTAAAAGAGTACCCATATATAGGCTCTTTGACAAATTCTTAAGCAATTCCGGCCTCATTGTTTTACCATAATCTTTATTCTCACAAGTCCATTAAAAATCATTAAAAATGTTGTAAACTATGTCGTTTCACACATGTTTTAATATACGTTTACAAAAGATCTGAGCGTTTTGTTTATTAGGAAAATATCGGCGGGCTTGAAAATCTGTCCTTAGTTTGGTTTATGGGCCAAATGTCCTATATAGGACCACTTCATTAAGAATAAAATGTTCAGTTCTATAAATTCCGCTTATAGGTTAATTAAAAAATATGTCAATGGCCAACATGTGCATAAATAAACATATAAAACAGTAAATAAATATTTTTTTTTACGTATTGCAATTTTCCAAAAGGCCCCTCCTAGCATGAGCTTTACCCATATTTATTTAACATGTAATACAGGCTACACAAAATAAATACTTTTAACACGAATAACATTTATCCATAACGATTTTGTTGCTGTTGGTCGTGCTGTTGATGTTATCAATGCATTTTCATTTTACAACAAAAGCTGTATTTACGACTGGCCGACTACACTGTCGACTGTTGTAGCAGTTGTCCCTTATCATACATCCCAATCGTATGGGGCTAAGTGCTGTAGTTGTGTGTGTTTTTTTTTTGTAACTCCCTATTATTTGGGCCAAAAGTCTAATCGTTTGATATACATAATATTTATTTACATATGAGCGAAAAAAATGCAATGCCTGTTTTGTTAAATGTTCGTTTTTTATCAAACACAACACAATACAACAACTATTTACAAAACACTGAGAACGCCCATACACAAGTGAAAAAGAAGGGAGGAGGATTTGCACTATGTATGGGTGTATACGATTTTATAGTTAATGAAAAAGCAAAAGAAAATCTGCGCTTCAAATGAATAAAAAAATATCAAGCGCATTTTTACCAAAATCTAATATGTAACGATGTCGACGATTGCATGACACTTGTTAAAGAATATTTTTAAATTTTGGAAAAATCCTTAATATTAATTATATTTTTTGAAAATTAAAAAATTAAATACAACATTCAAAGCTAATAATATTCAACACATACAATTTAAAATAGAATGTAGAGGGCATTAAAAATGGTATGGGAACATACCCTATTTGCTTTTCCAATTCCAACGAACTTATGACTCACTTAAAACAGCCCATATCGAGTACGAACATTGCCTTTCTGAAGAAACGTTGAACAGACTTTAAGACGAAGTTTTCCCTATATTCATTATTCCTTAGAATTTTCTGATGGTAATTGAATTCCTTCTTGGTAAAAAGAAATTTATTCTTTCAGGTTATCATCAAGTAAACCCGCCTTTTGTTTTGCAAAGTACATATACCTCTATCCTTCACTCCAATTTTTCTTTCAATCTGAATGGCATCCTTGTTGTTTTAAGGAGTGATAATAATGACTCCAAATTAATATAATTTTCAGCTTACAAAAGTTACATGTTTTAGTTAAAAGTTGCTATCGAAGTAGGAATGCTACTCAAACCCAACGGATCAAATTGAAACTTTTTAACAGATCAAACAGAAAAGGGGGAAATGGTTGAATATAAATGGGAAAACTGTGGAAACACACAAACTTTTTTTCTGGGGAAAAATAAACGAACAAACAATTAACACAGAAAAATAAAAATTAAACGCAATCACACAAATCTGAGGGTTGACGATTTTCTTAAATGGCAAAGTTGGCACAGTGTTTCAAAATAGAAAGTCGTTTTACAACTATGGATTGGCACTATGGATTCTTTAAAATATTTTATAGTGGCCTCCAGAGGTCAGGTGAATTTTTTAAAATATTTTATAGAGGCCTACGGATGTCAGGTGAATTTTTTAAAATATTTTATAGAGGCCCCCAGAGTTCAGGTGAATTTTTTAAAATATTTTAGGAAGCCTCTAAAAATCCACAAGGTCTTTAAAAGCCTCGTGGATTTTTAAAAATATTTTTAGAGGCCTTTTCAGGCCTCGTCGATTTTTAAAAATATTTTTAGAGGCCTTTAAAGGCCTCGTGGATTTTTAAAAATATTTTTAGAGGCCTTTAAAGGCCTCGTGGATTTTTAAAAATATTTTTAGAGGCCTTTAAAGACCTCGTGGATTTTTAAAAATATTTTTAGAGGCCTTTAAAGGCCTCGTGGATTTTTAAAAATATTTTTAGAGGCCTTTAAAGGCCTCGTGGATTTTTAAAAATATTTTTAGAGGCCTTTAAAGGCTTCGTGGATTTTTAAAAATATTTTTAGAGGCCTTTAAAGGCCTCGTGGATTTTTAAAAATATTTTTAGAGGCCTTTAAAGGCCTCGTGGATTTTTAAAAATATTTTTAGAGGCCTTTAAAGGCCTCGTGGATTTTTAAAAATATTTTTAGAGGCCTTTAAAGGCCTCGTGGATTTTTAAAAATATTTTTAGAGGCCTTTAAAGGCCTCGTGGATTTTTAAAAATATTTTTAGAGGATTTTAAGGGCCTCGTGGATTTTTAAAAATATTTTTAGAGGACTTTAAGGGCCTCGTGGATTTTAAAAAATATTTTTAGAGGCCTTTAAAGGCCTCGTGGATTTTAAAAAATAGAGGCCTTTAAAGGCCTCGTGGATTTTTAAAAATATGTTTAGAGGCCTGTAAAGGCCTCATGGATTTTTAAAAATATTTTTAGAGACCTTTAAAGGCCTCGTGGATTTTTAAAAATATTTTTAGAGGCCTTTAAAAGCCACGTGGATGTTTAAAAATATTTTTAGAGGCCTTTAAAGGCCTCGTGGATTTTTAAAAATATTTTAAGAGGCCTTTAGTGGCCTCGTGGATTTTTAAAAATATTTTTAGAGGCATTTAAAGGCCTCGTGGACTTTTAAAAATATTTTTAGAGGCCTTCGAAGGGTTGTGGATTTTTAAAAATATTTTTAGAGGCCTTTAGAGGCCTCGTGGATTTTTAAAAATATTTTTAGAGGCCTTTAAAGGCCTCGTGGATTTTTAAAAATATTTTTAGAGGCCTCTAAAGGCCTCGTGTATTTTTAAAAATATTTTTAGAGGCCTTTAAAGGCCTCGTGGATTTTTAAAAATATTCTTAGAGGCCTATAAAGGCCTTGTGGATTTTTAAAAATATTTTTGAGGCCTTTAAAGGCCTCGTGGATTTTTAAAAATATTTTTAGAGACCTTTAAAGGATTCGTGGAATTTTAAAAATATTTCTAGAGGCCTTTAAAGGCCTCGTGGATTTTTAAAAATATTTTTAGAGGCCTTTAAAGGCCTCGTGGATTTTTAAAAATATTTTTAGAGGCCTTTAAAGGCCTCGTGGATTTTTAAAAATATTTTTAGAGGCCTTTAAAGGCCTCGTGGATTTTTAAAAATATTTTTAGAAGCCTTTGAAGGCCTCGTGGATTTTTAAAAAATATTTTTAGAGAACTTTAAAGGCCTCTTGTATTTTTTAAAAATATTTTTAGATGCCTTAAAAGTCATCTTGGATTTTAAAAATATTTTTAGAGGCCTTTAAAGGCTTTTTGGATTTTTTTAAACAATTTTATAGGTTTTTAAAGACACCTTTAAAGCCCTTGTGGATTTTTAAAAATATTTTTAGATGCCTCCAAAGGTCTAGAGGATTTTTAAACATATTTCTAGAGTCATACAAGGGCCTCGTGGATTCCTAAACCTATTTTAAGAGACTTACAAAGCCTCGTGGACTTTTGAAAATATTTTAGAGGCCTACAAAGGTCACGTGGACTTTTGAAAATATTTTGAGATGCCTTTAAAGGTCTCTTGCATTTATACAAATATTTTTAGAGGCTATTAAAGGTCTGTTGGATTTTTAAAAATATTTTTAGAGGCCTTGAAATACCTCGTGGATTTTAAAAATATTTTTAGAGGCCTTTAAAGGCTTCGTGGATTTTCAAAAATATTTTTAGATGCCTCCAAGGCATGGATTTTTAAAAATATTTTTAGAGGCCATTAAAGGCCTCGTGGATTTTTAAAAATGTGTTTAGAGGCCTATAAAGGCCTCGTGGATTTTTAAAAATATTTTTAGAGGCTTTTAAAGGCCTCGTGGATTTTTAAAAATATTTTAGAGACCTGTAAAGACATCGTGGATTTTTAAAAATATTTTTAGAGGCCTTTAAAGGCCTCGTGGATTTTTAAAAATATTTTTAGAGGCCTTTAAAGGCCTCGTGGATTTTTAAAAATAATTTCAGACGCCTTTAAAGGCCTCGTGGATTTTTAAAAATAATTTTAGACGCCTTTAAAGGTCTCGTGGATTTTTAAAAATAATTTTAGACGCCTTTAAAGGTCTCGTGGATTTTTAAAAATATTTTTAGAGGCCTTTAAAGGCCTCGTGGATTTTTAAAAATAATTTTAGAAGCCTCCTAGGCCTCATGGATTTTTAAAAATATTTTTAGAGGCCTTTAAAGGCCTCGTGGATTTTTAAAAATATTTTTAGAGGCCTTTAAAGGCCTCGTGGATTTTTAAAAATATTTTTAGAGGCCTTTAAAGGACTCGTGGATTTTTAAAAATATTTTTAGAGGGTTTTAAAGGCCTCGTGGATTTTTTAAAAATATTTTTGAGGTCTTCGAATACCTCGTAGATTTTTAAAAATACTTTAGAGGCCTTTAAAGCCTAGTGGATTTTTTAAAATATTTTTAGAGGCATTTAAAGGCTTCGTGGTTTTTTAAAAATATTTCTGGAGGCCTTTAAAGGCCTCATGGATTTTTAAACATATTTTTAGAGGCCTTTAAAAGCCTCGTGGACTTTTAAAAATATTTTTAGAGGCCTTTACACGCTTCGAGGATTTTTAAAAATATTTGTAGAGGCCTTTACATGCCTCGTGGATTTTAAAAAATATTTTTAGAGACAGTCAAAGGCCTCGTGGATTTTTAAAAATATTTTTAGAGGCCTTTAAAGGCCTCGTGGATTTTCAAAAATATTTTTAGAGGCCTTTAAAGGCCTCGTGGATTTTTAAAAATATTCTTAGAGGCCTTTAAAGGCCTTGTGGATTTTTAAAAATATTTTTAGAGGGTTTTTAAAGGCCTCCTGGATTTTTAAAAATATTTTTGGACATTTAAAGGCCTCGGGGATTTTTTAAAATATTTTTAGAGGGTTTTAAAGGCCTCGTGGATTTTTAAAATATTTTTAGAGGGTTTTAAAGGCCTCGTGGATTTTTTAAAATATTTTTAGAGGCCTTTAAAGGCCTCGTAGATTTTTAAAAATACTGTTAGAAGCTTTTAAAGGCCTCGTGGATTTTTAAAAATATTTTTAGAGGCCTTTAAAGGCCTCGTGGATTTTTAAAAATATTTTTAGAGGCCTTTAAAGGCCTTAGAGGCTTTTAAAGGCCTCGTGGATTTTTCAAAATATTTTTAGAGCCCTTTAAAGGCCTCGTGGTTTTTTAAAAATATTTTTAGAGGCCTTTAAAGGCTTCGTGGATTTTTAAAAATATTTTTAAACGCCTCGTGGATTTTTAAAAATATTTTTAGAGGCCTTTAAAGGCCTCGTGGATTTTTAAAAATATTTTTAGAGGCCTTTAAAGGCCTTGTGGATTTTTAAAAATATTTTTAGAGGCCTTTAAAGGCCTCGTGGATTTTTAAAAATATTCTTAGAGGCCTTTATAGGCTTCGTGGATTTTTAAAAATATTTTTGGAGGCCTTTAAAGGCCTCGTGGATTTTTAAAAATATTTTTGGAGGCCTTTAAAGGCCTCGTGGATTTTTAAAAATTTTTTGAGAGGCCTTTAAAGGCCTCGTAGATTTTTAAAAATATTTTTGGAGGACTTTAAAGGCCTCGTGGATTTTTAAAAATATTTTTAGAGGCCTTTAAAGGCCTCGTGGATTTTTAAAAATATTTTTAGAGGCCTTTAAAGGCCTAAAATATTTTTAAAAATATTTTTAGAGGATTTTAAAGGCCTCGAGGATTTTTAAAAATATTTTTGGAGGTCTTTAAAGGCCTCGTGGGTTTTTATAAATATTTTTTAAGGCATTTAAAGGCCTCGTGGATTTTTAAAAATATTTTTGGAGGTCTTTAAAGGCCTCGTGGATTTTTAAAAATATTTTTGGAGGTCTTTAAAGGCCTCGTGGACTTTTAAAAATATTTTTAGAGGACTTAAAAGGCCTCGTGGATTTTTAAAAATATTTTTAGAGGCCTTTAAAGGCCTCGTGGATTTTTAAAAATATTTTTAGAGGCCTTTAAAGACCTCGTGGATTTATAGAAAATATTTTTAGAGGCCTTTAAAGGCCTCGTGGATTTTTAGAAAATATTTTTAGAGGCGTTTCAAGGACTCGTGGATTTTTAAAAAATATTTTTAAAGGCCTTTAAAGGACTCGTGGAATTTTAAAAATATTTTTAGAGGCCTTTAAAGGCCTCGTGGATTTTTAAAAATATTTTTAGAGGCCTTTAAAGGTCTCGTGGATTTTTAAAAATATTTTTAAAGGCCTTTAAAGTCCTCGTGGATTTTTAAAAATATTTTTAAAGGCCTTTAAAGTCCTCGTGGATTTTTTTTAAAAATATTTTAGAGGCCTTTAAAGTTCTCGTGGGTTTTTAAAAAATATTTTTAGAGGCCTTCGAAGGGTTGTGGATTTTTAAAAATATTTTTAGAGGCCTTCGAAGGGTTTTGGATTTTTAAAAATATTTTTAGAGAACTTTAAAATCCCTGTGGATTTTAAAAACTAGTTTTGGAGGCATTCAAAGGCCTCGTAGATTTTTACATATATTTTAGAGGCCTTTAAAATCCTTGTGGATTTTTTTAAACATTTTTAAAGCCCTCCAAAGGCCTCATGGACAGATCTATTTTCTAAGACAACCCCTTAAATGATCAAAAATACTGTGCCGTATTTCTTTAAGTGTTATTAGAGGAAAAACTGAGGCAACTACAGCGGATGTAAGTAAGGAAAAAGCAAACAAGTGGTAGTGGAAGTGGTAATGGCGGCGACGACAGCGGTTAACTTAAGGAAAACACAACGCTGCTGCTTTTCAAGTTTATCATTACGAGAGTTTGGTTGCTGGCAAAACACAAACGTTTATTTTTCATGATTGTTCAGTTTAGCGTAGTTCCGTTGTTCTTATTGTACTTTACCTTACTAGTAGTTGAGTTTCTTGAGGGAATAGGGCGCAGCACAGTGAAACAGGGAGCTATTAGAATGGCAGGGACAGTTAAGAAGAGCAATGTGAGCCAGCAGAAGTGTAGAAACAATGTTTTAATTACAATTTCAAGTACATGATAAAGACATTGCTGACTGCTGCTGCTAATACTGCAACAAACTGCATGCCTGCCGACGACTTGTCGGCAGGGAAGTAGGTACTTGAAAAGGCACTACTTGAACTTTGAACTTCAAGTAATTCTGCTAGTTTTCCTACAACTACAGTTTTCCACTAGTTTGTTTGTTTTGCTATTCGCTTATGGATGCCACACACTACCACACTTGAGATGAAGGAGCTGTGCTGCATAATTGCTGCTTCTTGTGGGCATGAGAGAGTGAGCGTGATTGTACATCTTGGGAAATTTTCCATTTGTAACATGTTTTTATTTTTTTTTTAAGTTGCTGTTGTTTTCCATATGTCAGATTGTTTATCTCAAGTTTTGCTGATTGGAAAACGAAGATATATTTGTTTATGTGTGAGAGTGAAGGAAGAAAATAAAAACTAGGATGTTATTGAAAAAGAGTTTGGTTTGTGGGTTTGCCTTTCACAGAAGCAAAAAATAATAGCAAATAAATCTCACCAAGACAATGGTGAGAAAAATCTAGAATAACAAATGTTGGAAAAACTATTTCAGTGGATTAATTTGTTTCAATTAAAACAATTACAAGAAATATTGCATTGCATACCAGCAAAAACTCAATGCCAACGAAAGGTTTTTCTGAGAAAATTTTATTTATTCTTTGCTCTATTTTTATGGGAAAGTACACAACTTTGTTCATTTGCAGTGCAATTTGTGTGAAAGAACACGATGACAGTGGGTGTGAAAAAATGCATCTGGATAAAAGTATTTCAAGGAATTGAAAGAAGGGTGGAGGCGTTTGTGGAAAAAATAGGTTGCAGTTTTTTTGCAAGATGTTACATTTTTATTTCGAAATTTTTAAAGTTATATCAGATTAACACACATTGTGCAGAGATCCAGCAAGGGGTCTTGAGAAGGCCCATATTGAACTATGTAATGTTGCTGATGATATGACGTCCTTGATTATCACTGTATTGGACATTCCTTCGATTTTCGGAAGATCTTCCATATATAGAAAACAGAAGATCTTCTAAAGGTTTTCAATAGATAAAAAACCTCTTAAAGGGGGTCTAAAGATATAATAATCTCTTAAAAGCCTTCTACAGGTAGAAGTTCCCTGAAGGCATTCTAAATATAGAAGACCCTTTAAGACCACCATATTTAAATGTTTTTAACAAATTGTTTTACTTCAAGAGGACTCGTGAATTTTTAAAAATATTTTTAGGTTCCTCCAAAGGCTACTTGGATTTTTTAGAGCCCTTTAAGGTTTCGTGGATTTTTAAAAATATTTTGAGATGCATCCAAAAGCCTCGTGGTTTTTTAAAAAAAATTTTTAGTTGCCTCCAAAAGGCTCGTGGATTTTTAAAAATATTTTTAGAGGCCCCAAAAAGCCTTGTGGATTTTTAAAACTATTTTTAGATGCCTCCAAAGGCTTCTTGAATTTTTAAAAATATTTTTAGACGCCTTTAAGGCTTCGTGGATTTTTAAATATATTTTCTATGTTCCTCCAAAGGCTTCTGGATTTTTAAAAATATTTTAAGAGGCCTGTAAAGGCCTCGGGGATTTTTAAAAGTATTTTTAGGTTCCTCCAAAGGCTTCTTGGATTTTTAAAAATATTTTTGGAGGCCTTTAACGCTTCGTGGATTTTTAAAATATTTTTAGAGGATTTTGAAGGCCTGGTGGACTTTTAAAAGTATTTTAGATGGCTTTAAAGGCGTACTGACATTTTTAAAACTATTTTTAGAGGCCTTTAAAGCCCTCGTGGATTTTTAAAAATATTTTTAGATGCCTCCAAAGGTCTAGAGGATTTTTAAACATATTTGTAGAGGCATACAAAGCCTCGTGGACTTTTGAAAATATTTTTAGAGGCCTTTAAAGCACTCTGGGATTTTTAAAAATATTTTAGAGGCCTTTGAAGACCTCTTGGATTTTTGAACAAATTTTGAGATAACTTTAAAGGGTTTTTGGATTTTTAAAAATATTTGATAGGACTTTAAATGCCTCTTGGATTTTTAAAATTATTTTTAGAGACCATTAAAGGCCTCTTGGATTTTTAAAAATATTTGTAGGGGACGTTAAAGGCCTCTTGGATCTTTAAAAATATTTTTAGAGGCCATTAAAGGCCTCTTGGATTTTTAAAAATATTTTAAAGGACTTTGAAGACCTATTAGATTTTTTAAAAAACTTTTAGAGGCCTTTAAAGGCCTCTTGGATTTTTAAAAATATTTTAGAGGCATTTAAAGGCCTCTTGGATTTTTGAAAATATTTTTTAGAGGCATTAAACGGCCTCTTGGACCTTTGAAAATATTTTAGAGGCCTACAAAGGTGCATTTAAAAAAATATTTTTAGAGGAGATTAAATGTCTTTTGGATTTTTAAAAATATTTTTTAGAGGCCTTTAAAGGCCTCTTGGATTTTTAGAAATATTTGTAGGGGACGTTAAAGGCCTCTTGGATTTTTAAAAACATTTTTAGAGGCCTTTAAAGCCCTCTTGGATTTTAAAACTATTTTAGACCTCTTGGATTTTAAACAATATTTTTAGAGGCCTTTAAAGGCCTCTTGTATTTTTTAAAAATATTTTTAGATGCCTTAAAAAGCATCTTAGATTTTTAAAAGTATTTTTAGAGCATTTAAAGGCCTCTTGGATTTTTTAAAAAAAATTTCATCTTTAAAGCCCTTGTGGATTTTTAAAAATATTTTTAGATGCCTCCAAAGGTCTAGAGGATTTCTAAACATATTTGAAGAGACTTACAAAGCCTCGTGGACTTTTGAAAATATTTAAGAGGCCTACAAAGGTCACGTGGACTTTTGAAAATATTTTGAGATGCCTTTAAAGGTCTCTTGCATTTATACAAATATTTTTAGAGGCCATTGAAGGTCTTTTGGATTTTTAAAAATATTTTAAGATGCCTTTAAAGGCCTCTAGGATTTTAAAAATATTTTAGAGGCATTTAAAGGCCTCTTGAATTTTTGAAAATATTTTGAGATACCTTTAAAGGGTTCTTGGATTTTTAAAAATATTTTTAGAGGCCATTAAAGGCCTCTTGGATTTTTAAAAATATTTGTAGGGGACGTTAAAGGCCTCTTGGATTTTTAAAAAATATTTTTATATGCCTTTAAAGCCCTTGTGGATTTTTAAAAATATTTTTAGAGAGGCCTTTAACTGTATTTCTTGTCTTCTTCTTTATATGGCTTAAAATTTAGTTGTTGTCTTTCCATGCTCAAAAGTTATTCTTTCCATTTTCCCAGAAAACATTATTTTCCTTTCTAAAAGTTAAATCTAATGATGCGGATAAAACTTTTTCCCTTTAATAATTCACTACAATTTCCACGGCTAAATTCCTCGGAATAAAATAACAAGAGAATAATTTCAACAGCAACCGTAATACTATTTAAATGTTTTAAAAGTTGTTGCCACTTCAAGTAAGTAGTGGTGGTGTTGGAAATCAATTTAAATAAATCTAAAATGGTGAAAATTAAAACTCTTCACAATTACATCCATTTAAAGTCTCAAAACTTAGAAATCCTTTTAATATGTAAGTGAGTAGCTAAAATTTCCAATTAATGGATGTATGGTTGTGTTACTTAAATCAAATTCTAATGAATTTTCGTAAGTTCATATCACACAAAAGTATTTGGTTTCGTTGAAAATGTCATAATTTACAGCACATTTACATCGTGAACATGTGCGGAAGCCAGGGAAGTTATACATAGGTGTCACATTTTTAAAATCACAAACTTTTAATGGTGTCATCTACATGTCATCACTCACACATGCACGTATACAGTAAACACGTACACAAATAAATTGCTTACATCTTTGGCACACACGCACGGTGATGGGTAAGTACTTCCTTACTTTCTTCAAAAATCCATGTGTCATAAGATAGAAGATAACTCTCATAATGTTGAACATTCCCAGCAAACCGAACCTTATCTGTTCGTTAATAATCTAATATTAAAGTCTACTATAGGTAATAAAAAAATATTTTACAGATAGCAGGGGATTTTAGATGGATATAAAACCTCCTAAAATCTTCTTAAAATAGAGGTTAGGACCTCCTAAAGCCCTTCTTCACTTAGAAGGCTTCATATAGGCCTTCTTCAGGTATAATACCTCCAAAAGGTAGTCTTCATATAGAAGGGCTCCTATAGGCCTTTCCTGGAAGGCCCTGAAGACCTTTATAGACCTGAAGGACTACTTTAGTTAGAAGACCCCCTAAATGCCTTTTTGAGAGGACACCTAATAAAGGCCTCCTACAGGTCTTCTATAGATAGAAGGCCACATAAAGACTTCTTTTAGACAGAAGACATCCAAAAGGCCTTCATTAGGTAGAATGCATTCTTTAGATGCCTCCTTATGCACTCTCAGAAGATCTCAAATAGGCCTTCTTTACGTAGAAGACCTCTTAAAGGCCGGCCATACATAGAAGACCTCTTAAAGGCATTCTTTAGATAGATAACACGCTAAAGGCCTTCGCTAGACAGAACACCTCCTATAGACCTTCTTTGCACAGACTACCTCCTATATGTCTTATTTATATAGAAGACCTCCGAAATGCCTTCTTTAGATAGAATATAGGCCTATTGGCTTTCTATAAGTAGAAGACTTCCTTAAGGCAGCCTTTAGGTAGAAGACCTCTTACAGCCCTTCCACAGATACAATACCTCCTAAAGGCCTTCTTTACATGAAAGGCCTATTAATGGTTTTCTTTTGATAGAAGACCTCCTAAAGCTCTTTTACAAAAAGACCTCTTAAAAACCCTCTAAAGATAGAAGACCACTTAAAAGCGTTCTTTAGATAGAAGACCTCCGAAAGGCCATTTATAGATAGAAGACCTTCTAAAGGTCTTCTGTAGATAAAACCCCTTCTAAAGGCCTTATATTGATTGCCTTCTTTAGATAGAAGACCTCCTATAGGAATTCTTTACATAGAAGATCTCCGAAAGATCTTTTTTAGATAGAAGACCTTTAAAAGGACTTTATAGATATCAGAGCTCCTAAAGGCCTTTTTTAAATAAAAAATAAAACATGTAAAATGCTGTGCAGACGGAGATATACTCTCAGCCTCTGACCAAAAAAGCAAACACAATAGTTGTGTTCCTTTACTTACCTGAGGTTACCATTTTTAACCTGCAAAGCGTTCCTTAACCCCAAAAAGTGGTAAAACTGGAAGCAATTTTTAAGAGAGAGAGAGCAAAAATGCATTTTTCTTCTACCACAGGCGACCAGACAAATCTCTTCGGGTAAAAAATGGTAGAACACAAACTAGAGTAAGCCGCTTCGCCGTCAAGAGAGAGAGAGAGAGTTGAGAATAACTGAGAAACCTAAAGTTCGACCGGGCCGATCTTTTTATACGCTCTTTTAATGTCCGCAATTTTAGGTGGAGAAAATTGCTCACCGCTGAGAACCACAAATGCACAAATTATGGCTTATTCGGCCAGAAAATGTTGCTAAAAACTTCAAATTATGAGGGTACCACTGGTTTGGGATATTTGTATCTTAAAAATGTTGAATGATTTTATTAAAATTATAAATTTTATTCAAAACTATAATAATAATTTCGGTCTATTTATTTAAAATATTTTTTGAAGGTTTATCTGACCAAGAGTGGATTTTTAAGATTATTTTTTCAAGGGCCATCTGACCAAACGTGGATTTTTAAGAATATTTTTTCAAGGGCCATCTAACCAAACGTGGATTTTTAAGAATATTTTTTCAAGGGCCATCTGACCAAACGTGGATTTTTAAGAATATTTTTTTAAGGGCCATCTGACCGAACGTGGATTTCTAAGAATATTTTTTCAACGGCCATCTGACCAAACGTGGATTTTTAAGAATATTTTTTCAAGGGCCATCTGACCAAACGTGGATTTTTAAGAATATTTTTTCAAGGGCCATCTGACCAAACGTGGATTTTTAAGAATATTTTTTCATGGGCCATCTGACCAAACGTGGATTTTTAAGAATATTTTTTCAAGGGCCATCTGACCAAACGTGGATTTTTAAAAATATTTTTTTATGGACCATCTGACCAAACGTGGATTTTTAAGAATATTTTTTCAAGGGCCATCTGACCAAACGTGGATTTTTAAGAATATTTTTTCATGGGCCATCTGACCAAACGTGGATTTTTAAGAATATTTTTTCATGGGCCATCTGACCAAACGTGGATTTTTAAGAATATTTTTTCAAGGGCCATCTGACCAAACGTGGATTTTTAAGAATATTTTTTCAAGGGCCATCTGACCAAACGTGGATTTTTAAGAATATTTTTTCAAGGGCCATCTGACCAAACGGGGATTTTTAAGAATATTTTTTCAAGGGCCATCTGACCAAAGGATTTTTGAATATTTTTTCAAGGGCCATCTGACCAAAGGATTTTTGAATATTTTTTCAAGGGCCATCTGACCAAAGGATTTTTGAATATTATTTCAAGGGTCATTTGACCAAACGTGCATTTTTTCAATGCACAAAAAGTTTCAATTATTTTATTGAAATTATCTCATATTTTTTTACAAACGCTTTGTTTTAAGAATAAAAAAATTATATCCTGTACCGCATGAGGCATTTTTCCATAGAAATTGAGTTTCCTAAGAAGAATTTATGCCACCTAAAAATTTACATACTTATGCATAATTTAAAATATTATTAAATTACGGTACCTATGTACATACTTGCAGTCGGTGTTATTAAATATTTATGGTCTCAATCTTCGTTCACACACCCTCACACACCATAAATTAGGCACCTACAAAACAACCATCAACTTCTTCGGCTTCTAAGGAACATATGCCTGAAGGCTATCAAAATTATATTTTTTCTAAGGTATTTTTGAAAGGATATTAAAATGAGCCATGTATGTGTAACGTTGATAAGCTCGAAAATATAAACAAAAGAGAAAGTAGAACAACCTGAAAAGTGAACAGGGAACGAAAACAAAACAGTTATGGTGGAGGAGGCAACTTATTTGAAACTTGAAATATAATAGGAGTTGTTATACAATTTTGTTAACAATTTTAGGATAAGACAAAAATAATAAAAGTAAAAAAGAAACTTAGCTCATTATTGTCATCATCACGCTTATAAAGTTTTGAAGGAGATAATGCATAGAAGTGTGCATAAATAATTATGGTTAGGAAAGGTACCAAAAGGGAGGTATGGAAAGTTGAAGAACATTTGAATAGGTTAAGGGATTATAATGAAAGAAGCCGTAGAGGACACTAAACTGAAAGTGGAGAAGCTGATTAGTGATTTTTTAAGTAACCTCTGCACATGCATTTTTTGAACATTTTGTAAGCAAAAAATCATATTTGGTCTAAATTCCCATGTTTGCATGTCAGTACCAAACTATGAAGTGGCGTTGAATATCTCTCAGTTAGCTCCGTCAAACTTTAGTAATTTATCCCTTTTTCTTGTTTATGAAATATTTAACTTTATTGCCAAGTTTTCATTTCATATTCTTAACTTTTTTTGTTAACAACAACATCAACCTCGAAAGTTAACAAAGTTGTGGTATGGCTATAATTACATTGTTTTATCTTTCATAGAGTTGAGATGAACTTTTCTTCATTTTCATATTTAATATGTTAAAAGTAATGAGATTTATGTATGTACGGTGGCAAAAGTGTGTGGGGTACAGTGTGTTAGTGAAAAATACGAATATTTGTTAAAAATATTTTTATTTTCGATTTTTTAAGAATTTCAAAGATCATCAAATCAATAAACGTGGATTTTTTAAGAATAATTTTTCAAAGGACCATTAGACCAATAAACGTGGATTTTTAGAGAATATTTTTTCAAAGGACCATTAGACCAATAAACGTGGATTTTTAAAGAATATTTTTTCAAAGGACCATTAGACCAATAAACGTGGATTTTTAGAGAATATTTTTTCAAAGGACCATTAGACCAATAAGCGTGGATTTTTAAAAAATAGTTTTTCAAAGGACCATTAGACCAATAAACGTGGATTTTTAAAAAATAGTTTTTCAAAGGACCTTTAGACAAATAAACGTGGATTTTTAAAGAATATTTTTTCAAAGGACCATTAGACCAATAAACGTGGATTTTTAAAGAATATTTTTTCAAAGGACCATTACATCAATAAACGTGGATTTTTAAAGAATATTTGTTCAAAGGACCATTAGACCAATAAACGTGGATTTTTAAAGAATATTTTTTCAAAGGACCATTAGATCAATAAACGTGGATTTTTAAAGAATATTTTTTCAAAGGACCATTAGACCAATAGACGTGGATTTTTAAAGAATATTTTTTTAAAGGACCCTTAGATCAATAAACGTGGATATTTAAAGAATATTTTTTTCAAAGGACCATTAGACCAATAAACGTGGACTTTTAAAGAATATTTTTTCAAAGGACCATTGGAGCAATAAACGTGGATTTTTTAAGAATATTTTTCAAAGGACAATTAGAGCAATAAACGTGGATTTTTAAGAATATTTTTTCAAAGGACCATTAGACCAATAAACGTGGATTTTTAAAGAATATTTTTTCAAAGGACCATTAGACCAATACACTTGGATTTTAAAAGAATATTTGTTCAAAGGACCATTAGACCAATAAACGTGGATTTTTAAAGAATATTTTTTCAAAGGACCATTAGACCAATAAACGTGGATTTTTAAAGAATATTTTTTCAAAGGACCATTAGACCAATAAACGTGGATTTTTAAAGAATATTTTTTCAAAGGACCATTAGACCAATAAACGTGGATTTTTAAAGAATATTTTTTCAAAGGACCATTAGACCAATAAACGTGGATTTTTAAAGAATATTTTTTCAAAGGACTATTAGACCAATAAACGTGGATTTTTAAAGAATATTTTTTCAAAGGACCATTAGACCAATAAACTTGGATTTTTTAAGAATATTTTTTCAAAGGACCATTAGACCAATAAACGTGGATTTTTAAAGAATATTTTTTCAAAGGACCATTAGACCAATAAACGGGGATTTTTAAAGAATATTTTTTCAAAGGACCATTAGACCAATAAACGTGGATTTTTAAAGAATATTTTTTCAAAGGACTATTAGACCAATAAACGTGGATTTTTAAAGAATATTTTTTCAAAGGACCATTAGACCAATAAACGTGGATTTTTAAAGAATATTTTTTCAAAGGACTATTAGACCAATAAACGTGGATTTTTAAAGAATATTTTTTCAAAGGACCATTAGACCAATAAACTTGGATTTTTAAAGAATATTTTTTCAAAGGACCATTAGACCAATAAACGTGGATTTTTAAAGAATATTTTTTCAAAGGACCATTTGACCAATAAACGGGGATTTTTAAGGAATATTTTTTCAAAGGACCATTAGACCAATAAACGTGGATTTTTAAAGAATATTTTTTCAAAGGACCATTAGACCAATAAACGTGGATTTTTAAAGAATATTTTTTCAAAGGACCATTAGACCAATAAACGTGGATTTTTAAAGAATATTTTTTCAAAGGACCATTAGACCAATAAACGTGGATTTTTAAAGAATATTTTTTCAAAGGACTATTAGACCAATAAACGTGGATTTTTAAAGAATATTTTTTCAAAGGACCATTAGACCAATAAACTTGGATTTTTTAAGAATATTTTTTCAAAGGACCATTAGACCAATAAACGTGGATTTTTAAAGAATATTTTTTCAAAGGACCATTAGACCAATAAACGGGGATTTTTAAAGAATATTTTTTCAAAGGACCATTAGACCAATAAACGTGGATTTTTAAAGAATATTTTTTCAAAGGACTATTAGACCAATAAACGTGGATTTTTAAAGAATATTTTTTCAAAGGACCATTAGACCAATAAACGTGGATTTTTAAAGAATATTTTTTCAAAGGACTATTAGACCAATAAACGTGGATTTTTAAAGAATATTTTTTCAAAGGACCATTAGACCAATAAACTTGGATTTTTAAAGAATATTTTTTCAAAGGACCATTAGACCAATAAACGTGGATTTTTAAAGAATATTTTTTCAAAGGACCATTTGACCAATAAACGGGGATTTTTAAGGAATATTTTTTCAAAGGACCATTAGACCAATAAACGGGGATTTTTAAGGAATATTTTTTCAAAGGACCATTAGACCAATAAACGTGGATTTTTAAAGAATATTTTTTCGAAGACAAGCAGACCAATAAACTTGGATTTTTAAAGAATATTTTTTCGAAGACTAGCAGACCAATAAACATGGATTTTTAAAGAATATTTTTTCAAAGGACCATTAGACCAATAAACGTGGATTTTTAAAGAATATTTTTTCAAAGGACCATTAGACCAATAAACGTGGATTTTTAAAGAATATTTTTTCAAAGGACCATTAGACCAATAAACGTGGATTTTTAAAGAATATTTTTTCAAAGGACCATTAGACCAATAAACGTGGATTTTTAAAGAATATTTTTTCAAAGGACCATTAGACCAATAAACGTGGATTTTTAAAGAATATTTTTTCAAAGGACCATTAGACCAATAAACGTGGATTTTTAAAGAATATTTTTTCAAAGGACCATTAGACCAATAAACGTGGATTTTTAAAGAATATTTTTTCAAAGGACCATTAGACCAATAAACGTGGATTTTTAAAGAATATTTTTTCAAAGGACCATTAGACCAATAAACGTGGATTTTTAAAGAATATTTTTTCAAAGGACCATTAGACCAATAAACGTGGATTTTTAAAGAATATTTTTTCAAAGGACCATTAGACCAATAAACGTGGATTTTTAAAGAATATTTTTTCAAAGGACTATTAGACCAATAAACGTGGATTTTTAAAGAATATTTTTTCAAAGGACCATTAGACCAATAAACTTGGATTTTTTAAGAATATTTTTTCAAAGGACCATTAGACCAATAAACGTGGATTTTTAAAGAATATTTTTTCAAAGGACCATTAGACCAATAAACGGGGATTTTTAAGGAATATTTTTTCAAAGGACCATTAGACCAATAAACGTGGATTTTTAAAGAATATTTTTTCAAAGGACCATTAGACCAATAAACGGGGATTTTTAAGGAATATTTTTTCAAAGGACCATTAGACCAATAAACGGGGATTTTTAAAGAATATTTTTTCAAAGGACCATTAGACCAATAAACGTGGATTTTTAAAGAATATTTTTTCAAAGGACTATTAGACCAATAAACGTGGATTTTTAAAGAATATTTTTTCAAAGGACCATTAGACCAATAAACGTGGATTTTTAAAGAATATTTTTTCAAAGGACTATTAGACCAATAAACGTGGATTTTTAAAGAATATTTTTTCAAAGGACCATTAGACCAATAAACTTGGATTTTTAAAGAATATTTTTTCAAAGGACCATTAGACCAATAAACGTGGATTTTTAAAGAATATTTTTTCAAAGGACCATTAGACCAATAAACGGGGATTTTTAAGGAATATTTTTTCAAAGGACCATTAGACCAATAAACGGGGATTTTTAAGGAATATTTTTTCAAAGGACCATTAGACCAATAAACGTGGATTTTTAAAGAATATTTTTTCGAAGACAAGCAGACCAATAAACTTGGATTTTTAAAGAATATTTTTTCGAAGACTAGCAGACCAATAAACATGGATTTTTAAAGAATATTTTTTCAAAGGACCATTAGACCAATAAACGTGGATTTTTAAAGAATATTTTTTCAAAGGACCATTAGACCAATAAACGTGGATTTTTAAAGAATATTTTTTCAAAGGACCATTAGACCAATAAACGTGGATTTTTAAAGAATATTTTTTCAAAGGACCATTAGACCAATAAACGTGGATTTTTAAAGAATATTTTTTCAAAGGACCATTAGACCAATAAACGTGGATTTTTAAAGAATATTTTTTCAAAGGACCATTAGACCAATAAACGTGGATTTTTAAAGAATATTTTTTCAAAGGACCATTAGACCAATAAACGTGGATTTTTAAAGAATATTTTTTCAAAGGACTATTAGACCAATAAACGTGGATTTTTAAAGAATATTTTTTCAAAGGACCATTAGACCAATAAACTTGGATTTTTTAAGAATATTTTTTCAAAGGACCATTAGACCAATAAACGTGGATTTTTAAAGAATATTTTTTAAAAGGACCATTAGACCAATAAACGTGGATTTTTAAAGAATATTTTTTCAAAGGACCATTACACCAATAAACGTTGATTTTTAAAGAATATTTTTTCAAAGGACCATTAGACCAATAAACTTGGATTTTTTAAGAATATTTTTTCAAAGGACCATTAGACCAATAAACGTGGATTTTTAAAGAATATTTTTTCAAAGGACCATTAGACCAATAAACGTGGATTTTTAAAGAATATTTTTTCAAAGGACCATTAGATCAATAAACGTGGATTTTTAAAGAATATTTTTCAAAGGACCATTAGACCAATAAACTTGGATTTTTTAAGAATATTTTTTCAAAGGACCATTAGACCAATAAATGTGTATTTTTAAAGAATATTTTTTCAAAGGACCATTAGATCAATAAATGTGTATTTTTAAAGAATATTTATTCAAAGGACCATTAGATCAATAAACGTGGATTTTTAAAGAATATTTTTTCAAAGGACCATTAGATCAATAAACGTGGATTTTTAAAGAATATTTTTTCAAAGGACCATTAGATCAATAAACGTGGATTTTTAAAGAATATTTTTTCAAAGGACCATCAGACCAATAAACGTGGATTTTTAAAGAATATTTTTTCAAAGGACCATTAGATCAATAAACGTGGATTTTTAAAGAATATTTTTTCAAAGGACCATTAGATCAATAAACGTGGATTTTTAAAGAATATTTTTTCAAAGGACCATTAGATCAATGAACGTGGATTTTTAAAGAATATTTTTTCAAAGGACCATTAGATCAATAAACGTGGATTTTTAAAGAATATTTTTTTGAAGGACCATTAGACCAATAAACGTGGATTTTTAAAGAATATTTTTTCAAAGGACCATTAGATCAATAAACGTGGATTTTTAAAGAATATTTTTTCAAAGGACCATTAGATCAATAAACGTGGATTTTTAAAGAATATTTTTTCAAAGGACCATTAGATCAATAAACGTGGATTTTTAAAGAATATTTTTTCAAAGGACCATTAGATCAATAAACGTGGATTTTTAAAGAATATTTTTTCAAGGGCTATTAGATCAATAAACGTGGATTTTTAAAGAATATTTTTTTAAAGGACCATTAGACCAATAAACGTGGATTTTTAAAGAATATTTTTTCGAGGACTAGCAGACCAACAAACGAGGATTTTTAAAGAATATTTTTTCGAGGACTAGCAGACCAATAAACGAGGATTTTTAAAGAATATTTTTTCGAGAACTAACAGACCAATAAACGTGGATTTTTAAAGAATATTTTTTCGAGGACTAACAGACCAATAAACGTGGATTTTTAAAGAATATTTTTTCGAGGACTAACAGACCAATAAACGTGGATTTGTAAAGAATATTTTTTCGAGGACTAACAGACCAACAAACGTGGATTTTTAAAGAATATTTTTTCGAGGACTAACAGACCAATAAACGTGGATTTTTAAAGAATATTTTTTCGAGGACTAACAGACCAATAAACGTGGATTTTTAAAGAATATTTTTTCGAGGACTAACAGACCAATAAACATGGATTTTTAAAGAATATTTTTTCGAGGACTAACAGACCAATAAACTAGGATTTTTAAAGAATATTTTTTCGAGGACTAACAGACCAATAAACTAGGATTTTTAAAGAGTATTTTTTCGAGGACTAACGCACCAATAAACGAGAATTTTCTAATGAATATTTTTCGAGGACTAGCAGACTAATAAACGGGGATTTTTAAAGAATATTTTTGTAGATATTTATTGCTGACACCCATATCGCGTCCATGTCGCTAACAAATTACTTTAAATCACTGTATTTTGGTGGCAATACCTTTCGTTGACACTAACTGGGAATCATGCAGTTGTTATACAGTTGGTTATGTACTTATAACTTTACATAGACTTACATAAAGTACGTACCTACATACATAGTAGATAATTAACAAGCCTTTCGCAACGATAAGTCCACATTGTGGAACATATACAGGTACATTGTTCACAAAAACACTATCTGAGGCAGTTCATCTGGAAACATTTACGTGTTGTGTTGAAACTATTTTAAATAATAAACACTCTTCAAGTAGTATCTTGCCAAAAGAAAAAAGAAGGGTCTGGAGAAAATGCATCATTAAAGTCGTGCCGCCATCGTTGCATACAAACATTTTGGAGCTATCGCTCCTTCATGCATGCCGCTAGCTCCAGAGAGAGAGAGAATGAAACCACTTTTCTACATATGCTCGTTGTAATAATAACAGCACTTGAAAAAAAAAAAAAAACAACAAGAAGAACACCGGAAGCCTAGTAGCTTAAACGACCTACCTAGGGTTGTCGGTTGGTAACAACAGCTAGCTATAAATAAAACGATATGATACCACCACCTTAAAGGAGTATCCTAGGCAAAAGAATTATAATTTTGGTCGTGTACATGTGGCTTTACGTGTGTGTGTGTGAGAACATGCCTTACGGATCCTGTGTATAGGTGTGTTAGTTAAGTGCAATAAAGTTAATGATATGAGTCGAAGGAATGCTCCTTTTACTTGTCAGCACGAACGTACGTGTATTTTGTACACTTTGCCTTTTGGGTCTATGTATATGGGTTAGTAGTGACATTTCAAGTGCTTTGGCCGATACTTGTAACACGAACGATAAAACATTGATTCAACGACTACAACGATAACCACCCATACTTCCATATCGTATATATTATGCACATTTAAATGAACCTTTACATACTTATCATTGTAATTAACATAACGAAAATATTTTTACTTCTTTTGGTTTGGTTTTGAAAATAGTTTGGAGGGAAATTCCCATTATGATGACATTTAATCTGATAATGAAGTATGTTTCATCAACATGTAATGTAATTACTGTTTTCATACCGTAGGCAGATGGTGGGAGAAGAGAAAATTATAATGAGTTTTGAAGATTTTGGAACAATTGTAGAATAAAAAAGAAGTATTCAGCGTACTTGAGGTTGGCTGAGAGTGTTTTAAAGACAATTTAAGAACTCATTGAGCTATTAACATGGCTTATTTAATGAATATTTTTTTAAAAGGAACATGGGAGTCATAAAGTTGTAATTTTTAATGCATTCATAGTCATAACGTGGATCTTTAAAGGAATGTTTTTCAAAGGTCCTTCAAAGCCATAGACGTAACTTTTTAAAGGAATAGTTTTCCAAGGTTCTTCAAGGCCATAGAAGTAGATTTTTAAAGGAATATTTTTCATAAGGCCTTCATGGCCATTAACGTGAATTTTTAAGGAATATTTTCCAAAGGTCCTTCAAGGCCATAGAAGTGGATTTTAAAGAAATATTTATTTAAAGGACCATTACGCCATTAAACCTGGATTTTTAAAGCAATATTTTCAAAGGTCCTTCAAATGCCAAAGACGTGGATTTTTAAAGTAATATTTTTTCAAGGACCATCAGACCAATAAACGTAGATTTTTAAGGAATATTTTTTCAAGGACCATCAGACCAATAAACGTGGTCTTTTAAGGAATATTTTCAAATGTCCTTCTATGCCATAAAAGTGGATTTTTAAAGGAATTTTTTTCAAAGGTCCTTCAAGGCCATAGAAGTGGATTTTTAAAGGATTTTTTTAAATGTCCTTCAAGGCCACAGAACTGTATTTTTTAAAGGAATATTTTTCAAGGTCCTTCATGGCCATAGAAGTGGATTTTTAAAGAAACATTTTTCAAAGGTCCTTTTTAAAGGAATATTTTTCAAAGGCCCTTCAGGGCTATACACCTGGATTTTTAAAGAAACATTTTTAAGGTCCTTCAAGGCCATAGACGAGGATTTTTAAAGGAATATTTTTCAAAAGTCTTTCAAGGCCATATACGTGGATTTTTAAAGGAATATTTTCAAAAGGCCTTCATAGCCATAAACGTGGGTTTTCAAAGGAATATTTTCAAAAGGCCTTCATAGCCATAAAAGTGAGTCTTTAAAGTAATATTTTTCAAGGACCATCAGACCAATAAACATAGATTTTTAAGGAATATTTTTTCAAGGACCATCAGACCAATAGGCGTGGTCTTTTAAGGAATATTTTGCAAAGGTCCTTCAAGGCTATATAAGTGGATTTTTAAAGCAATAGTTTTCAAAGGACCTTCAAGGCCATATAATTGGATTTTTAAAGGAATATTTTTCAAAGGTACTTCAAGGCCATAGAAATGGATTTTTTTAAGGAATATTTTTCAAAGACCCTTAAAGCCCATAGAAGTGGATTTTTAAATGAATACTTCTCAAAGGCGCTTCATAGCCATAGAAGTGGATTTTTAAAGGACTATTTTCAACGGTCCTTCAAGGCCATAGAATTGGATTTTTAAAGGAATATTGTTCAAAGCACCTTTCAGGCCATAGAAGTGGATTTTTAAAGGAGTATTTTTCAAAGATCCTTCAAGGCCATAGAAGTAGATTTTTAAAGGAATACTTTTCAAAGGTCGTTCAAGGCCATAGACGCGGATTTTTAAAGGAATATTTTTCAAAGGTCCTTCAAGGCCATAAAAGTGGATTTTTAAAGGAACACTTCTCAAAGGCCCTTAATGCCCATAAAAGTGGATTTTTAAAGGAATACTTTTCAAAGGCGCTTCATAGCCATAGAAGTGGATTTTTAAAAGAATACTTTTCAAAGGTACTTCAAGGCCATAGAAGTGGATTTTTTAAGGAATATTTTTCAAAGGTCCTTCAAGACCATAAAAGTGGATTTTTAAAGGAACACTTTTCATAGGCCCTTAAAGCCCATAGAAGTATATTTTTTAAAGGAATATTTTTGCAAAGGCCCTTCAAGTCCATAGACGTGCATTTTTAAAGGAATATTTGTCAAAGGTACTTCAAGGCCATAGACGTGGATTTTTAAAGGTCCTTCAAGGCCATAGACGTGGATTTTTAAATGAATATTTTTCAAAGGTCCTTCAAGGCCATAGACGTGGATTTTTAAATGAATATTTTTCAAAAAAGGTTCTTGAATACCATACAAGTGGATTTTTAAAGGAATATTTTTCAAAGGTCCCTGAATGCCATAGAAGTGGACTTTTAAAGGAATATTTTTCAAAGGTCCTTCAAGGCCATAGGCGTGGATTTTTAAAGGAATATTTTTCAAAGGTCCTTCAAGGCCATAGGCGTGGATTTTTAAAGGAATATTTTTCAAAGGTCCTTCAAGGCCATAGGCGTGAATTTTTAAAGGAATATTTTTCAAAGGCCCTTCAAGGCCATAGGCGTGGATTTTTAAAGGAATATTTTTCAAAGGTCCTTCAAGGCCATAGGCGTGGATTTTTAAAGGAATATTTTTCAAAGGTCCTTCAAGGCCATAGGCGTGGATTTTTAAAGGAATATTTTTCAAAGGTCCTTCAAGGCCATAGGCGTGGATTTTTAAAGGAATATTTTTCAAAGGTCCTTCAAGGCCATAGGCGTGGATTTTTAAAGGAATATTTTTCAAAGGTCGTTCAAGGCCATAGGCGTGGATTTTTAAAGGAATATTTTTCAAAGGTCCTATGGCCTTGACATAGACGTGGATTTTTAAAGGAATATTTTTCAAAGGTCCTATGGCCTTGACATAGACGTGGATTTTTAAAGGAATATTTTTCAAAGGTCCTATGGCCTTGACATAGACGTGGATTTTTAAAGGAATATTTTTCAAAGGTCCTATGGCCTTGACATAGACGTGGATTTTTAAAGGAATATTTTTCAAAGGTCCTATGGCCTTGACATAGACGTGGATTTTTAAAGGAATATTTTTCAAAGGTCCTATGGCCTTGACATAGACGTGGATTTTTAAAGGAATATTTTTCAAAGGTCCTATGGCCTTGACATAGACGTGGATTTTTAAAGGAATATTTTTCAAAGGTCCTATGGCCTTGACATAGACGTGGATTTTTAAAGGAATATTTTTCAAAGGTCCTTCAAGGCCATAGGCGTGGATTTTTAAAGGAATATTTTTCAAAGGTCCTTCAAGGCCATAGGCGTGGATTTTTAAAGGAATATTTTTCAAAGGTGCTTCAAGGCCAGAGAAGTGGATTTTTAAAGGAATATTTTTCAAAGGTCCTATGGCCTTGACATAGACGTGGATTTTTAAAGGAATATTTTTCAAAGGTCCTATGGCCTTGACATAGACGTGGATTTTTAAAGGAATATTTTTCAAAGGTCCTATGGCCTTGACATAGACGTGGATTTTTAAAGGAATATTTTTCAAAGGTCCTATGGCCTTGACATAGACGTGGATTTTTAAAGGAATATTTTTCAAAGGTCCTTCAAGGCCATAGGCGTGGATTTTTAAAGGAATATTTTTCAAAGGTCCTTCAAGGCCATAGGCGTGGATTTTTAAAGGAATATTTTTCAAAGGTCGTTCAAGGCCATAGGCGTGGATTTTTAAAGGAATATTTTTCAAAGGTCCTATGGCCTTGACATAGACGTGGATTTTTAAAGGAATATTTTTCAAAGGTCCTATGGCCTTGACATAGACGTGGATTTTTAAAGGAATATTTTTCAAAGGTCCTATGGCCTTGACATAGACGTGGATTTTTAAAGGAATATTTTTCAAAGGTCCTATGGCCTTGACATAGACGTGGATTTTTAAAGGAATATTTTTCAAAGGTCCTATGGCCTTGACATAGACGTGGATTTTTAAAGGAATATTTTTCAAAGGTCCTATGGCCTTGACATAGACGTGGATTTTTAAAGGAATATTTTTCAAAGGTCCTATGGCCTTGACATAGACGTGGATTTTTAAAGGAATATTTTTCAAAGGTCCTATGGCCTTGACATAGACGTGGATTTTTAAAGGAATATTTTTCAAAGGTCCTATGGCCTTGACATAGACGTGGATTTTTAAAGGAATATTTTTCAAAGGTCCTATGGCCTTGACATAGACGTGGATTTTTAAAGGAATATTTTTCAAAGGTCCTATGGCCTTGACATAGACGTGGATTTTTAAAGGAATATTTTTCAAAGGATCTTCAATGGCATAGAATTGGATTTTTAAGGGAATATTTTTCAAAGGTCCTTCAAGGCCATAGAAGTGGATTTTTAAAGGAATTTTTTAAATGTCCTTCAAGCCCATAGTTGTGGATTTTTAAAGGAATATTTTTCAAAGGTCCTTCAATGCCATAAAC
Organism: Musca autumnalis; assembly: GCF_047663935.1. NCBI lineage: Eukaryota > Metazoa > Arthropoda > Insecta > Diptera > Muscidae > Musca > Musca autumnalis. Next base: position 172,821,838 of record NW_027411866.1, on the reverse strand, counting down.
GTGGATTTTTAAAGGAATATTTTCAAATGTCCCTCTATGCCATAAACATGGATTTTTAAAGGAATATTTTTCAAAGGTCCTTCGAGGCTATACACGTGGATTTTTAAAGGAATATTGGTCAAAGGTCGTTCAAGGCCATATAAGTGGATTTTTAAAGGAATATTTTTCAAAGGTCCTTCGAGGCTATACACGTGGATTTTTAAAGGAATATTTTTCAAAGGTCCTTCAAGGCCATAGGCGTGGATTTTTAAAGGAATATTTTTTCATGGACCATCAGACCAATAAACGTAGATTTTTAAGGAATATTGTTTCAAAGGACCTTTAGAGCAATAAACGTGGATTTTTAAGGAATATTTTCAAATTTCCTTCTATGCCATAAACTTGGATTTTTAAAGAATTACTTTTCAAAGGATCTTCAAGGCCATAGAAGTGGATTTTTAAAGGAACTTTTTTAAATGTCCTTCAATGCCATAAACTTGGATTTTTAAAGGATTATTTTTCAAAGGATCTTCAAATCCATAGAAGTGGATTTTTAAAGGAATTTTGTTTTAAATGTCCTTCAAGGCCACAGAACTGGATTTTTAAATGAATATTTTTCAAAGGTCCTTCAGGCCATAGAAGTGGATTTTTAACCATTTCAGTGTCAAAATTAATTTCTGCCCATGTAAAACAGTCTCAAATGTCGAATGTATTCGACAAATAGACTGGGATGGTTAAGGGAATATTTTTTAAAAGGCCTTCATAGCCATAAACGGGAATTTTTGAAGGAATATTTTCAAAGGTCCTTCAATGCCATAAACGTGGATTTTTAAAGGAATATTTTCAAATGTCCTTCAATGCTATAAGTGTGGATTTTTAAAGGAATATTTTTCAAAGGTCCTTCGAGGCTATATACGTGGATTTTTAAAGGAATATTGTTCAAAGGTCTTCAAGGCCATAGAAGTGGATTTTTAAGGAATATTTTTCAAAGGTCCTCCAAGACCATAGAAGTGTATTTTTATAGGAATATTTTTCAAAGGTCCTTCAAGGCCATAGAAGTGGATTTTAAATGCATATTTTTTAAAGGTCCTTCAAGGCCATAGGCGTTTTTCAAAGGTCCTTCAAGGCAACAAAAGTGAATTTTTAAAGGAATTATTTTCAAAGGTCCTTCAAGGCAACAAAAGTGGATTTTTAAAGGAATATTTTTCAAAGGTTCTTCAATGCCATAGAAGTGGATTTTTTAGGAATATTTTCAAAGGTCCTTCAAGACCATAGAAGTGGATTTTTATAGGAATATTTTTTAAAGGTCCTTTAAGGCCATATACGTAAATTTTTAAAGGTATATTTTTCAAAGGTACTTCAAGGCCATAAAAGTGGATTTTTAAAGGAATATTTTTCAAAGTTCCTTCATGGCCGTAGAAGTGGATTTTTATAGGAATATTTTTCAAAGGTTCTTCAAGGCCATAGATGTGGATTTTTAAAGGAATATTTTTCAAATGTCCTTCAAGACTATAGAAGTGGATTTTTAAGGCCATATAAGTGGATTTTTAAAGGAATATTTTTTAAAGGTCCTTCAAGGCCGTAGAAGTGGATTTTAAAGGAATATTTTTCAAAGGCCTTTCAAAGCCATATACGTAGACTTTTAAAAGAATATTTTTCAAAGGTCCTTCAAGGCGATAGAAGTGGATTTTTAAAAGAATATTTTTCAAGGGTCCTTCAAGGCCATAGGCGTGGATTTTTAAAGCAATACCCAAAAAGCAAATAGCCATAAAGGAATATTTTTTCATGGACCATCAGACCAATAAACGTAGATTTTTAAGGAATATTTTTCAAGGACCATCAGATCATTAAACGTGGTCTTTTAAGGAATATTTTCAAAGGTCCTCCAATGCCATAAACGTGGATTTTTATAGGAATATTTTTCAAAGGTCCTTCAAAGCTATAGGTGTGGATTTTTAAAGGAATATTTTTCAAAGGTCCATCTAGGCCATAAACGTGGATTTTTAAAAGAATATTTTTCAAAGGTCCTTCGAGGCCATAGGCGTGGATTTTTAAAGGACTTGAATTTGTAAAAGAATATTTTTCAAAGGTGCTTCAAGGCCAGAGAAGTGGATTTTTAAAGGAATATTTTTCTTATATTTCCTTAAAAATCCATTTTTGAAGGACCATCAAACCAATAAACGTGGATTTTTAAGAAATATTTTTTCAAGAATCATTAATCCAATAAACGTGGATTTTTAAAGGAATATTTTGCAAAGGTCCTTCAAGGCCATAGAAGTGGATTTTTAAGGGAATAATTTTCAAAGGTTCTTCAAGGCCGTAGACGTGGATTTTTAAAGGAATATTTTTCAAAGGTCGTTCAAGGCTATATACGTGGATTTTTCAAGAAACATTAAAGGTCCTTCAAGGCCGTAGAAGTGGAGTTTTAAAGGAATATTTTTCAAAGGCCCTTCAAGGAATATTTTTCAAAGGTCCTTCAAGGCCATAGAAGTGTTTTTTTAAAGCAATATTTTTCAAAGGTCCTTTAAGGCCATAGAAGAGGATTTTTAAGGGAATATTTTTCAAAGGTCCTTCAAGGCCGTAGACGTGGATTTTTAAAGGAATATGTTTCAAATGTCTTTCAAGGCTATGTACGTGGATTTTTAAAGGTCCTTCAAGGCCATAGAAGTGGATTTTTTAAGGAATATTTTTCAAAGGTCCTTCAAGGCCATAGACGTGGATTTTTAAAGGAATATTTTTCAAAGGTCCTTCAAGGCCATATAAGTGGATGTTTTAAGGAATATTTTTCAAAGGTCCTTCCATGCCATAAACGTGGTCCGTTAAGGCTATCGACTTGGATTTTAAAGGAACTTTTTTCAAAGCTCCTTCAAGGCCATAGAAGTGGATTTTTGAAGGAATATTTTTCAAAGGTATTTCAAGGTCATAGACGTGAATTTGTAAAGGAATATTTTTTTAAGGTCCTTCAAGGCCAAAGACTTGAATTTTTAAAGGAATATTTTTCAAAGGTCCTCCAAGGCCATAAAAGTGGATTTTTAAAGGAATATTTTTTAAAGGTACTTCAAAACCATAGACGTGGATTTTTGAAGGAATATTTTTCAAGGGTCCTTAAAGGCCATAGAAGATGATTTTAAACGGAATACTTTTTAAAGATCCCCCAAGGCCATAGAAGTGGATTTTTTAAGGAAAATTTTTCACGGTTACTTCAAAGCCATAAAACTGGATTTTTAGAGGAATATTTTCTAAATGCATTATCCAATTGGATACGGTGGATAATACATTAAGGCCAAATAAATGATATATATAAAGTCTCCCCAACTACGGAATAAAACGGATTATCCCTTCAAATCAAAGGGATAACCTAGATATGTTACTCATATTAATTGGATAACGTAGATAAGGTTTCTGAATCAAGTAGATAACATGGATAATGGTTTCAATTAATTGTTTAACATAGGTATAGTATTCATATCATTTGGATATCGTGAATAAAGTATTCGAATGCATGGATTCCATATGCGAATCTATTGAGCATTGGTTGAACTTTGATTGATAGCTCAACTCAGTGTTTTAAACAATTTGAATAACTCAGATAAATTATCCATATTGTTTTGATAACATAAATATTACTTTTAAATCTATTAGATGAGTCAGATAAGTTATCCGCATCAAGTCAATATGGCGAATAATTAATTTACATTTTTGGATAACTTGAGGAACGTCTTTGAAAAAATTTAGCTTACAGATAAGATATTTACAATTAATTTTATAACGAAGATAAAATATTTACAGCAACAAGTTAAAATCGACATCAATTTGTTAAAGTGTATATTATAAAAAAATCGACTGGAAAATTCAGATAACTTATCCGTATCAATACAAATATTTAGATAAGTTATCCACACCATTTACAGAGAATGGACATCGTATTTAAATTGCTTGGATAATTGAGATAAAATAAAATATTGTTAATTAAAAAACTATTTATTTTTAATATAACAGTTGATAACTTTGATAACTTAATATAATAAAACATCATCTAACTAATCAGCTATTCAAACTACAGTGTTCTTGGCTACAACTACAAGGTGACTTCGAAATAATATGCAAACGAGGTGTCTAAAGGTAATGAAAACAAAGCGTTTTGAAGAATGGATGTAAATCAAATAAAATTCTACGTGCATGGCGGCGGTGCGTTTATGTGTGTGTGTGTGCATGGAAATGAGCTAGTGAAGCAAACGAAATGGAATTTAATAACGCAAACAATAGGAATAACAAGAAGGAAAACTAAGATTTATTTGGAAAACTTAGTAACAACACACACAAATGATGATAAAGTATTTATTACCAAAGCGAAAGTCCTTGCGTCTATTGTTATTGTTGTTGTATCCAGAACCAGAACCCGTTGTGGCACCAGCATGCGAAGACTTAACACGTAAAATGCGCGGTTGAGCCAAACGCTTAATGCGCTTTAATAAATCACTAACGAATGCACAATTACCACCGGCAAGAACACCAACAACCATATCCTTAGTGGTGGTAATACTAGTGGGAGTAGCAGTACTACTTGATGCTGTAGTAGTAGTAGGAAGAGGATGTGTGTTGATGCTAGTACATGTAGTAGTGGTGTTATTAATGATGGGAGAAACGATTGGAGAAGAAGCATTAACATTGCCGGTTGGATTAGCAGCAACACTAGAGGATACTTTAGATTTTACATCATACACCTTTAAATGTTTGTTAAATCTATGAGGTTGATGATGGCGGTAATGCTGTTGGGCTGCTGCCGCCGCCATATCCTCGTAATCGGGGGAGTTAAATTCGGCCTTATCGATGCCATTGATTATTACATCTTCTGCGGCATTGGGTTGAACTTTTGCTGCTTTTGTCGCGGGTGTAGTACTTTGTGTTGAATTGGCAGCAGCGGCGGCAGCACCATGATGAGGTATATTAAAACGATGGTTAATGAATTTTGTGGTTTTATGTTTGTAATTAGTAGCTGATATTTTATGGTTATTAGTAGTTGTAGTAGTAGTAGTAGCTGTTATTGAAGCACTGTATTCTTCCACCAAACCACCATTATTGTATGGCAATTTAATAGCTGTGAACGAATGAATGGTAATAACCACAATTTAAATATGAAATTATTTGAAATTGTAATATTTACGAGGATTATTAATATGCCTACAGCAAATGTAGTCTCGATTGTTTGTATACAAAAGTGTTTCTACTTAAAACGTATTACATTGAAATTGTTGCAATTAAATGTTTCTATTGAAATAAGAAAGAAGTACAACACATAGAGGGGGTTTATGGGGGGGGATCTACTTACTTTTTACTCTCAGCCAAGTATAGGCAGATTTTTCACCAGCCTCATTCACTGCCAAACATTGATACATAGCTGAATCTTCTAGCTCCAGTTTTTTAATGTGCAAAGCATTATCCTCCGCAATAGAATATCTACAATGGGGAAAGGTGAGAAAATACAGGAAATTAAAAATTGGAATTATAAAATTTGTTACTGTTGATAAGTTATTCGAATCCAAATTGTGTGAATAATGCAGTTCATTATTAGGATAACGAGGATAATTTATCCATACTCTTTTGAGGCCTCATATATGTTATCCAATCAATTTGGAAGGCGAGGATAATTTATCCACACTCTTTTGAGGCCTCATATATGTTATTCAATCAATTTGGAAGGCGATGATAATTTTTCCACACTCTTTTGAGGCCTCATATATGTTATTCAATCAATTTGGAAGGTGTGGGTAAATTATCCACACTCTTTTGAGGCCTCTTATATGTTATCCAATCAATTTGGAAGGCGTGGATAATTTATCCATTCTCTTTTCAGGCCTCATGCACGTTATCCAATTAATTTGGAAGGCGTGGATAATTTATCAACACTCCTTTGAGACCTCATATATGATATCCAATCAATTTGAAAGGCGTGGATAATTTATCCACATTCTTTTGAGGGTTTCATATATGTTATACAATCAATTTGGAAGGATAGGATATATTATCCACACTATTTTGAGGCCTCATACATTTTACCCAATCAATTTTGAAGGCGAGGAAAATATATCCACACTCTTTTGAGGCCTCATATTTTATCCAATCAATTTGGTAGGCGAGGATAATTTATCGATACTCTTTTGAGGCCCCATATATGTTATCCAATCAATTAAGAAGGCGAGGATAAATTATCCACGCTCTTTTGAGGCCTCATATATGTTATACAATCAATTTGGAAGGCGAGGATAACTTATCCACACTATTTTAAGGCCACATATATGTTATCCAATCAATTTGGAAGGCGAGGATAATTAATACACACTCTTTTGAGGCCTCTTATATATGTTATCCAATCAATTTGGAAGGCGTGGATAATTTATCCATTCTCTTTTCAGGTCTCATGCATGTTATCCAATTAATTTGGAAGGCGTGGATAATTTATCAACACTCCTTTGAGACCTCATATATGATATCCAATCAATTTGAAAGGCGTGGATAATTTATCCACATTCTTTTGAGGGTTTCATATATGTTATACAATCAATTTGGAAGGATAGGATATATTATCCACACTATTTTGAGGCCTCATACATTTTACCCAATCAATTTTGAAGGCGAGGAAAATATATCCACACTCTTTTGAGGCATCATATTTTATCCAATCAATTTGGTAGGCGAGGATAATTTATCGATACTCTTTTGAGGCCCCATATATGTTATCCAATCAATTAAGAAGGCGAGGATAAATTATCCACGCTCTTTTGAGGCCTCATATATGTTATCCAATCAATTTGGAAGGCGAGGATAATTAATACACACTCTTTTGAGGCCTCTTATATATGTTATCCAATCAATTTGGAAGGCGTGGATAATTTATCCATTCTCTTTTCAGGTCTCATGCATGTTATCCAATTAATTTGGAAGGCGTGGATAATTTATCAACACTCCTTTGAGACCTCATATATGATATCCAATCAATTTGAAAGGCGTGGATAATTTATCCACATTCTTTTGAGGGTTTCATATATGTTATACAATCAATTTGGAAGGATAGGATATATTATCCACACTATTTTGAGGCCTCATACATTTTACCCAATCAATTTTGAAGGCGAGGAAAATATATCCACACTCTTTTGAGGCATCATATTTTATCCAATCAATTTGGTAGGCGAGGATAATTTATCGATACTCTTTTGAGGCCCCATATATGTTATCCAATCAATTAAGAAGGCGAGGATAAATTATCCACGCTCTTTTGAGGCCTCATATATGTTATACAATCAATTTGGAAGGCGAGGATAACTTATCCACACTATTTTAGGGCCACATATATGTTATCCAATCAATTTGGAAGGCGAGGATAATTAATCCACACTCTTTTGAGGGCTCATATTTTATCCAATCAATTTGGAAGGCGTGGATAACTTATCCACATTCATTTGAGGCCTTTTATAGGTTATCCAATCAATTTGGAAGGCGAGGATAATTTATCCACACTCTTTTGAGGCCTCATATATGTTAAACAATCAATTTGGAAGGTGTGGATAATTTATCAATACTCTTTTGAGCCTCATATATAATATTCAATCAATTTGAAAGGCGTGGATACACTCTTTCTTGAGGCCTCCTATGTGTTGTCCAATTAATTTGGAAGGCGTTGATACTCTCTCTTTTGAGGCCTCCTATATGTTGTCCAATTAATTTGGAAGGCATGAATAATTTATCCACACTCTTCTGAGGCCTCATTTATGTTATCCAATCAATTTGGAAGGCGTGGATAATTTATCCATTCTCTTTTCAGGTCTCATACATGTTATCCAATTGATTTGGAAGGCGTGGATAATTTATCAACACTCCTTTGAGACCTCATATATGTTATCCAATCAATTTGAAAGGCGTGGATAATTTATCAACACTCCTTTGAGACCTCATATATGATATCCAATCAATTTGAAAGGCGTGGATAATTTATCCACATTCTTTTGAGGGTTTCATATATGTTATACAATCAATTTGGAAGGATAGGATATATTATCCACACTATTTTGAGGCCTCATACATTTTACCCAATCAATTTTGAAGGCGAGGAAAATATATCCACACTCTTTTGAGGCCTCATATTTTATCCAATCAATTTGGTAGGCGAGGATAATTTATCGATACTCTTTTGAGGCCCCGTATATGTTATCCAATCAATTAAGAAGGCGAGGATAAATTATCCACGCTCTTTTGAGGCCTCATATATGTTATACAATCAATTTGGAAGGCGAGGATAACTTATCCACACTATTTTAAGGCCACATATATGTTATCCAATCAATTTGGAAGGCGAGGATAATTAATACACACTCTTTTGAGGCCTCTTATATATGTTATCCAATCAATTTGGAAGGCGTGGATAATTTATCCATTCTCTTTTCAGGTCTCATGCATGTTATCCAATTAATTTGGAAGGCGTGGATAATTTATCAACACTCCTTTGAGACCTCATATATGATATCCAATCAATTTGAAAGGCGTGGATAATTTATCCACATTCTTTTGAGGGTTTCATATATGTTATACAATCAATTTGGAAGGATAGGATATATTATCCACACTATTTTGAGGCCTCATACATTTTACCCAATCAATTTTGAAGGCGAGGAAAATATATCCACACTCTTTTGAGGCATCATATTTTATCCAATCAATTTGGTAGGCGAGGATAATTTATCGATACTCTTTTGAGGCCCCATATATGTTATCCAATCAATTAAGAAGGCGAGGATAAATTATCCACGCTCTTTTGAGGCCTCATATATGTTATACAATCAATTTGGAAGGCGAGGATAACTTATCCACACTATTTTAAGGCCACATATATGATCTCCAATCAATTTGGAAGGCGAGGATAATTAATTTTACCCAATCAATTTTGAAGGCGAGGAAAATATATCCACACTCTTTTGAGGCATCATATTTTATCCAATCAATTTGGTAGGCGAGGATAATTTATCGATACTCTTTTGAGGCCCCATATATGTTATCCAATCAATTAAGAAGGCGAGGATAAATTATCCACACTCTTTTGAGGGCTCATATTTTATCCAATCAATTTGGAAGGCGTGGATAACTTATCCACATTCATTTGAGGCCTTTTATAGGTTATCCAATCAATTTGGAAGGCGAGGATAATTTATCCACACTCTTTTGAGGCCTCATATATGTTAAACAATCAATTTGGAAGGTGTGGATAATTTATCAATACTCTTTTGAGCCTCATATATAATATTCAATCAATTTGAAAGGCGTGGATACACTCTTTCTTGAGGCCTCCTATGTGTTGTCCAATTAATTTGGAAGGCGTTGATACTCTCTCTTTTGAGGCCTCCTATATGTTGTCCAATTAATTTGGAAGGCATGAATAATTTATCCACACTCTTCTGAGGCCTCATTTATGTTATCCAATCAATTTGGAAGGCGTGGATAATTTATCCATTCTCTTTTCAGGTCTCATACATGTTATCCAATTGATTTGGAAGGCGTGGATAATTTATCAACACTCCTTTGAGACCTCATATATGTTATCCAATCAATTTGAAAGGCGTGGATAATTTATCCACATTCTTTTGGGGTCTCATATATGTTATATAATCAATTTGGAAGGATAGGATATATTATCCACACTATTTTGAGGCCTCATACATTTTACCCAATCAATCTGGAAGGCGAGGATAATTTATCGATACTCATATATGTTATCCAATCAATTAGGAAGGCGAGGATAAATTATCCACGCTCTTTTGAGGCCACATATATGTTATCCAATCAATTTGGAAGACGAGGGTAATTAATCCACACTCTTTTGAGGGCTCATATTTTATCCAATCAATTTGGAAGGCGTGGATAACTTATCCACATTCATTTGAGGCCTTTTATAGGTTTTCCAATCAATTAGGAAGGCGAGGATAATTAATCCACAATCTTTTGAGGCCTCATATATGTTATCCAATTAATTTGGAAGGCGAGGTTAATTTATCCACACTCTTTTGAGGCCTCATATATGTTAAACAATCAATTAGGAAGGCGAGGATAAATTATCCACGCTCTTTTGAGGCCTCATATATGTTATACAATCAATGTGGAAGGCGAGGATAATTTATCCACACTATTTTGAGTCCACATATATGTTATCCAATCAATTTGGAAGGCGAGGGTAATTAATCCACACTCTTTTGAGGGCTCATATTTTATCCAATCAATTTGGAAGGCGTGGATAACTTATCCACATTCATTTGAGGCCTTTTATAGGTTATCCAATCAATTTGGAAGGCGAGGAAAATATATCCACACTCTTTTGAGGCCTCATATTTTATCCAATCAATTTGGTAGGCGAGGATAATTTATCGATACTCTTTTGAGGCCTCATATATGTTATCTAATCAATTAGGAAGGCGAGGATCAATTATCCACGCTCTTTTGAGGCCACATATATGTTATCCAATCAATTTGGAAGGCGAGGGTAATTAATCCACACTCTTTTGAGGGCTCATATTTTATCCAATCAATTTGGAAGGCGTGGATAACTTATCCATATTCATTTGAGGCCTTTTATAGGTTATCCAATCAATTAGGAAGGCGAGGATAATTAATCCACAATCTTTTGAGGCCTCATATATGTTAAACAATCAATTTGGAAGGTGTGGATAATTTATCAATACTCTTTTGAGCCTCATATATAATATTCAATCAATTTGAAAGGCGTGGATACTCTCTTTCTTGAGGCCTCCTATATGTTGTCCAATTAATTTGGAAGGCGTGGATACTCTCTCTTTTGCGGCCTTCTATATGTTGTCCAATTAATTTGGAAGGCATGAATAATTTATCCACACTCTTCTGAGGCATCATTTATGTTATCCAATCAATTTGGAAGGCGTTGATAATTTATCCATTCTCTCTTCAGGCCTCATACATGTTATCCAATTAATTATGAAGGCGTGGATAATTTATCAACACTCCTTTGAGACCTCATATATGTTATCCAATCAATTTGAAAGGCGTGGATAATGTATCTACATTCTTTTGGGGTCTCATACATTTTACCCAATCAATTTGGAAGGCGAGGAAAATATATCCACACTCTTTTGGGGCCTCATATTTTATCCAATCAATTTGGTAGGCGAGGATAATTTATCGATACTCTTTTGAGGCCTCATATAAGTTATCCAATCAATTAGGAAGGCGAGGATAAATTATCCACGCTGTTTTGAGGCCTCATATATGTTATACAATCAATGTGGAAGGCGAGGATAATCTATCCACACTATTTTGAGTCCACATATATGTTATCCAATCAATTTGGAAGGCGAGGATAATTAATCCACACTCTTTTGAGGGCTCATATTTTATCCAATTAATTTGGAAGGCGTGGATAACTTATCCACATTCATTTGAGGCTTTTTATAGGTTATCCAATCAATTAGGAAGGCGAGGATAAATTATCCACACTCTTTTGAGGCCTCATATATGTTATCCAATCAATTTGGAAGGCGAGGATAATTTATCCACACTCTTTTGAGGCCTCATTTATGTTATCCCATCAATTTGGATGGTGTTTATAGTTTATCCACGTCGTTTTGAGGTCTCATATATGTTGTCCAATCAATTTGGAATCCGTTTTTAGTTTATCCACACTCTTTTGAAGCCTCATATACGCTATCCTATCAGTTTGAAGGGCGTGGATAATTTATCCAAACTCTTTTTAGGTTTCATCGGATAAGAAATCCAAACTTGTAGATAAGTATTTCCTTATATGGATAAAAAATTATATATTCGATTCATCAGATAAATTATCCACATATATACATTTATTATCCATACTATGTGGAATAAATGCATAAATTATCAAAAATATTTTGATAGGATTGATACATTAGTAGAATTATCTGCACACGTACATAGATAAGCTGTTCCCAATATTTATATAACATGGATTAATAAACCTCATTTTGAATATATTAGAGCTATATAAGTTATTCAACTTTCAGAGAAAGTATCTTCATGCTCTGTCTCTTAAAAAATTCCAACTAAAATTTCTACTTACTTTTCATTATTCAAATCGATGGGTTCGGCATTACGAAACCATGTCACCGAGGGTTGGGGATCTCCGACCACATCACAAGGCAGCGACACCAAAACTCCCAAATCACCAAAAGTCTCCTGACGCATTGGTGTAAAAAATATTGGTGGCTCAAGGATTTCGATTTTCGCCTTCGCAACCAAGGTCTGATAACCACCACTACGCAGACGCACCTGACATGAATATTCACCGGAATGTGTTAAATTCACCGACAACAAAGCCAACGAACGATTCCATGGATCATTGAGGGTATGGGCAATCTCGGCATTCTCTATTGGTATGCCATCTTTGAACCACAGTGTTTCCAACTCATGCAACGGTCTTGCATTGGCAATGCATTGCAACTCGGCAACTTGTTCGCCACGTTTCAATTTCATATCCTGCGGATGTACAATAATTTCCGGCGGCACTTCAATGTACGGATCACCGCTTACATTCACATGTATAAAACTACTGGTCTCCTCTTTGCCCAGTTGGGTGTTTATGGCACGTGCCCGATATGCCTGACGATCCACTTCGTCTGTGTTGAGGATAATCAATTGATTGGATTTTGTGAATGCGTATTTAATGTCATAATTGAGCGGTCCATCGACAGTTTGCCATATAACCGATGGCACAGGAACTGATTCGATGTCGGGTAAATCCAATATGGCCGGATGGCCAGATATGACATTTAAACGGCCCTCGGATACATTGTTGAATGTGCCCATATCTGGAAAATAAAAGCAAAGCAAAACAAAGAGAACAAATGAATGGATGATTGGATTGAACGAACGAATACAACAACAGCAGTAACAATTAAGCATGAATGGGTAAATAAAATGTGTAATCATTTAGGGCAAAAAATTAACAAATTATTAGCATTTATTTGTTATTTCCATGTCAGTGAATGAATGCATGAATGGTGGCGAATGGCATGATTTTGTTCACCATAAAACCAGCAGCGGGTGTTCATTTTATTATCCCTCTTTGGAACTATCAACTTTAGTTGCTGCCATCATTTAGTTAATGTCCGACATGCTTATTCAGCCTGTTGGCTGGCGGCGGGCTATGCAAACTATGGTTATGTGTAGCTTTTATTGTTCCACATTTCTCCTTTTCTAGAGTCATTCAGTCAGTCCGGAAAGAGTCAAAGATTAAACCCATCATTCAGACGACATTGAGTCCAACCAAGCAACAACCAACAATTCATTCATTCATCCACTGGACGTGCTGTGTTTGCACAAAATTTTTAGCATTGCGGATATTCACGCAATGTACAAAAACGCAACAGACACATAAACGTAGTCACGCACACACAGTTACAACATAACCACTACGCACTGCTGGGGAACAGCAACCTATATAATAACACTGTAAGAAAAAATATAGCTGAATACGGTAGTCTGAATGAAGTTGAAACATGAGTTCATAAAGAAAGTGCCCCCGACAAGATCTAAAAGATCTGTGATGGCATGGTGGAGAGTTGAGATTCCCCATTATTCCATACCACCTGCGGTACCAGAAAAATGACCTCTGGTCAGATCTCGTAAACGAGTTACTTCCAGTTTCGGTCCCTTACGTCCTGGGGACTGGTAATCCCCCGTGGCAATATACGCGGTTAAGCCTATTAAACCCCAACACAACAACATAGAAACAACACCTACGACGACACCTGCACTAACGCTCTGCGAAGGCGGAACGCCCTATTTGCAAAGTCCCCAAGACTAGTACGAGTAGAGCTAGTGGAGAGCACATGACTCACATCCCATTGGCCATCAACTCTGGTGATGCCCATGGAATCTAGGTTCCTGAAGTCCTCATAATGGGGACACTCACACAACACATGCAGCCAGTCTTCGACTGGAGCCCCACAACTGCACGATGAAGTGCCAGAAAGGTTTCTACTATGCAAAAATGCATTGAGAGACCCATTCCCAGTCAACTATCCCAGATGTAGGCCGAAACCAAAATCGGGGTTCGTCATGGCAAAAGTAACATCCGGGATAAACCTAAATGTTACTCGCCCATTCTCGCACTCGTTCCATCTAGATGTTACGAGCTCACGCAGCCGCGCCTTGCGATTCAAGGCATCCAAGCTCTCCACAACTTCTACTGCCCAATCAGTGGGAACAATCGGCAAACCTCTCTTGGCTAAAAATGACACGTTTGCACGTATCACTTCCAGGTCAATAGGAGGGACACCCAACAACATCAGCATAGCCTCAGTAGACACTGTGCGGCATACAGGGTGACACGCCAGCATCATAATGCACTGACATGACAGTATCTCACGATACCCATACCCTGTAACTGCAGTGTGCCATATAGGGGCACCGTATGTTGCACAGGCAACAAGCAGTCCAGCATATACCACCCGCAACGCACGCCTACTCAGATCCCAATCCGAACGCAAAATGCGACGAACAGGACTTACAACGCTGCACATTTTCTCTTTGAGCCGATCTAAGTGAGCGATGAAATTCATCCTCTCACCCATTGTGATGCCCAAATACCTCACTTCAGTCTTATACTAGAGACCTTGACCATCGAAGACAACGCTCGGATGTCGATTGCCAGACAATCTACCCTTGAGTAGCATTGTGACACTCTTCTCTCTAGCGACTTGGACACCAACCCTGGTACCCCAAGTGCCAACAATAGACATCATTCTGGAGGCCAACTGTTCCATCTCAGAACGAGATTGAGCCTCAACCAGAATGAGCAAATCGTCTGCCAAAGCACAGACCTTGCAAAGCGAGCTGAGTTGTTGCAGTAGTGGATCCATTATTAGGTTCCAAATAAATGGACCACAAATGGACCCCTGCGGACAACCCCGAACAACATCAATGGAGACTCTATTGTTTGCACCAATAGAGCAAGCCACCCGATCTGAGAAATAGCTTTGCCAAAGCTTTATCTCACGGCATCCTACTTCCTGTAGACGAACAAGTACTCTTGACCAACAAAGGTAGTCAAAAGCACCCTTGAAGTCGACGAATATGCCCAAGACATATCGACTCGAAGACTCAGACACACAGCGCTTAACATGCAACCATGCGTCTCCTATACTACGGCCTGGTTTAAACTCAAACTGCCATTCAGACTCTGCGCCAGTAAGTCTCTCCTGAAGCCGATGCACCATTATCCTTTCCAGTACTTTTCCAAGCACTGGAAGAAGACTGATGCCGCGATAAGATCGAGGATTACTCCTGACCTTATCTGGCGACTTCAAGAGGACAATCACTTTAGCAGATTTCCACTCTCGTGGAAACACACCCATACTCACACATTTACACAGCAAAGCCTCTAGGAAATCCGGAATGACCCTCCAGGTGCTTTTACCCATCTCTCTGGTCAGACCGTCTAACCCAGGCGATTTCCTGCAGCGAACTAACGCTACAACCTGATTGATCTCATATATTTCCAGATCTGGTGCAACAGGTAGCCCCTCCTGTGGAGGAGGTACCTCCTGTTCCGTCCTTGGAAAGAATGAGGACATCAGGGCATAAACACATTCACTCCACGTAGTCAGAACTCTATCGTCTACTTTGATGCCAGAGACATCAAGAGTCTTCTTCGGTCTACATAGCCTATACAGTCCACCCCAAGGGTCCGCACGGTTTCTTTCCACAAAAGATTGCCACTGACAATCCTTTGCAGATGCCGTCATCTCCTGGTACTCATTCAAGCATTGCCTATAGGCTGCTGAATGAACGCCAACATAATCCGCGTTCCGTCGTTTGGCTCTCTGGAATTTCTTCCGGAGGCAGGCGCCTCCGCTTCTGACTCAAAGTTCTTTTCCACCATGACAGTTTCCTAGAACTTCTTCGGCTGTACCTCTCAAACAATGAATATTTGACACTAGAAATAGGGACCAGGGAGAGTGAAAGCTGTGACGAGCGCGACACTTTCGCAAAAGCATTTACCAATACCCGCTCTTGAGATCCAATGACGGGATAACTCTTTCAGCTGATCCAAGATCGCTATGATCTTCGGCAGAAGATACGTGCCTGGTTCTCTTGCGGCGTTTTGTTGACGATAAGCTATGCACATTCGCTAACCTTCGTGCTTCTTTCGTGCCAACACTATGGGGGAACTATAAGGACTGTGACATACTTCAAACCTGTTTTCGGCTATGGTATTTTAGTGTATCCATCGTTTATGTCATCATTGGTAGATTAAGAAGTATATATTGTTGATAGGGTTATGGTTGAATGTGATTTTTGGCCATGGTACACAATCTTTTATATTTTCGGAATGCCTCTTGGAGGTTGTTTCGGATGATTTACGTCTGTTAGACTGTGCAGGTCCGTCGCTAACTGCTGTCCGTGAGACGACCTTCCCATCCAAGATCATAGGTCTGTTTTGAGTATGACATATATGTATACCTAGTTCTACGGGTTTTGTCAGTGTCGGTAGTACGGTTGCCTCTGTTAAAGTTGTCTTATCATAAAATGTACGCGCACGGGATATACTTTGCTACAAGTAGCCATTTGCTGGTCAGCTAGTTTCACTTTACGGGTAATATCAACCCCATTGAACTCCCGACCTAGCTGTCAATATAAGTGAAGGACGTTCCTGTATCCCCGAGAGTCCACATCCCCCGGTCATTGATGTATACTAGGCCGGGCCGATTTGTATGGAAGGAAAAACACCTTAAGGGGCCCTTCACGTTTCTGTTTCCAGGGATTGTACTGAGCAAAAAAATCCACTAGACCATATGTCTACGATAAAAATCGAGCCTCCCGATTTTGAAGTGTTTTATCCACGTTTTTTTTTTTGGATATTTTGGCATATAGAAGCCAAACCATTGAGTTTTTCGACCCAACACTAAGACAAAAATTGTAGCCAAGGCAATAATTAAGAACTCTCTGGTACATTGCAAAAGCATTGGAATGCTCCTTCAGGCAGTTTTGACCTTGTTGATAAAAAACTTCAAGTCACAATCGGGAGGCTCGATTTTCACCGTACACATATGGTTTAGTGGACTTTTTTGCTCAATACAATCCCAGGAATCAGAAACGCGAAGGGCACAATAAGGTGTTCAAATCACCCCACCCTAATGTATACCATTTGTAGTATCGTCTATTGCTTCCTTTGTTCCGACATTCACATTTCTGGTGAGAATCCCGTCTCTGTCGCAATACGAGCAGAACATGCTCGGTTAGGTAGACGATGTTTTCAATCTCTGCAGAACTTCTACTCATAATACCCACGCATAGTAATTGTTCGGTATGTCAGATGCTCGTTTTATCAAAGACAACAGTATGACAACAACATAAGCAAACATTTCGAATATTTTCCTCAGTAGTCTTTGCACTTTATTAATTTGCTTCGCACAATGAAACAGATAGGCACGATTATGTCACGCGGGCAAATTGGACTGAAGCTTTGGGCAAAGGTTTAAAATATTTTGTTTTTCAAGATTTTTATTTTTTTAATGTTCTTCGGGCAATGTTTAAGATAGGCACGAGCGGGTCACGTGTCTATTTTTCTTGTTTGTATTAAAAAAACACGCGTGACACGAAATATTTGATAACGTGGTTGAATTAAACCTCATTTGGAAGATTTAGACAGAAGATTTGGGCTAATGTTTCGACAATTTTGTTCACAACTATTCACAGAGTATTAATTTACTTTCAAAAATGAATAAAAACACGAGTGTGTCACGCTTCTATTTTTCTTGTTTGTATTTAAGATGTAGTCAAAATGACATAAAAAAAACATGCTAACTCAAAATTAACTTCCAATATCTCCATTTCGGAATATAAAAATAAAGGACCTATTGGAGTCATTTCCCATATGTTATCACTTAGGTCCTGGATTTGGAAGCGAAAACGACGAGTTACTGAAACTTTTAATGAAGAATAAAATCCTTCAGTAAAACGACAGCCTTGCAGTGATGTCACTGATTACACTTGGAGTCATCGCCATGGCATACAAGACTGAAACTCTCCTTGCTTTTAGAGACTTCATGAGAGAAGAAATCTCAAATTCTTTCTATAGACCACTGCAAGGGACACATGTTCATATGAATAAAAAATATCCCAAAAAATTGACGAAGAAGGAATTCAACATATTGTGGCAATCACGGGAAAAAACATTTTAATGTATCCGCGTGTCACGAATACAGAAGTTAGAGGATGCACTTGTTGAAGTTAGTATATGATAAGACTCAGCAAAAAAAATCCTGCCAAAATAATGGGTTTTGTAAGGGATTTTTGGCAGCCGTAACTACTTACAAATCCACTACCACTAGAATAACTGGTTATTCTACGACCACTGGAAGTTTGAAAATAAGCTATATGATAAAAAAATATATTTTAAGTTTTAGAACACCTTAGTTAGAATTTGTTTTCAATTTTAACACACTTCATATTTTTATTTTATTTCGCCCCTTACTGGATTTAAACACACGAACTTCTGCTTTGAACGTTGAACAAACAACACGCTGATTTGTAGTCGAACATACCAGCTCTGTGCCACCGTACTCATAAGTTAATAGGGAGTAATTTAAGTGGTTATTTTTGTTTACATTACTTTGTAATGGGTTACATAATGACTAACGGATCCGTGCATACCGTGCAAATGACGCAAGCGGAAACGAAAAAATATAAAAGGCTTCATTTATTGGTTGTGTGGGAATCTCTTTGGTTTTCGTTTTTCACTTGAAGAAATATTCGATCATTTAGCTCATTTCCAACGAGAAATTATTAAAAATTTATATTAAATGATCTTCGCCCCAACAGACAAAATGTCAAATAAAAACCAGCTTGAGTCTTACTGGGATTTGAACCTACGTCCCCAAAAATATACGAAAATGTTGTCACGTCGTATTAGCGGTAAAAGACCAACGCCAAAATGTTGTGAAAATTCTCTACAAGATTAGCCTTTATGATATTTTCATAGGTTTTACCATTTTTGGGACGATGTACTGACTGTATCGCATCCTTATAAAACAATGTCATGTACAGTGCGCCTTAACTAATTTTAAATGAAAAGCGCTTACGCCTGGGAAGCTTTTACGGATTCTGAAACAGCAATGTTCATAGATGAGAAAAAATCCAAATACAAGAAAAAATCGCTGGAAAGATTTTTAAATAAATCACGGTCAAACTTCAAATTTTTAGATTCATTTTAGGTTTTCGCGAAATGGGACTAAAGAAAATGTTGTAGCTGTGAAAATTCTCTAGAGGATTTACCTTTATGATTTGTTCATAGGTTTCACCATTTTTGAGATATAGAAGTTCAGGTCACACTTTTAATTTTTTGTGAGGTTTCACGATTTTGTTTCAAAACGGTAAGCCTTATCGAAATGGGTAAGCCTTATCGAAATGCAGTCATGACAATGTTTAATAAGGGGGCGATACAGTCAGTTATTGTCCCAATTTGAACTTCTATATCTCACAAATGGCAAAACCTACGAAAATATCATAAATGTCAATTTTGTAGAGAATTTTCACTGCTACAGCATTTTCCTTAGTCCCATTGCGAAAGAACTTGTGGTTCCCAAGCAAAATCGTGCAAACCTAAAAATCCTACAAATTTGAAATTTGACCTCGACTTATTTAAAAAGCCCTCCGGCGATTATTTTGTTTTTTAATTTTTCTCATCTATGAACATTGTGGTTTCAGAATCCACAAAACCTTCCAAAGTGTAAGAATCTTCCATTTAAAGTTGGTTCTGGCGCACCGTGTGTTATTTACAATAAACATGTTATGCACGAATCAGCATGTTTTTGTATTAGGTACGAATTGTCACTCTATTTCAGCACATTGTATTTAATGTGATAATTCATAGAGGCAGATTATCTATTTCATTTCTTTAGTTGAACGGTTTTTTAATTTGTCCAATTTTCGTGGTCGGGCATAACATGTATGATCGACCCGCGTGACACGAATCTAAACTTTTTTCCAGTAGACACGTGAGACACGCATTA
Source organism: Musca autumnalis (assembly GCF_047663935.1). Taxonomy (NCBI): domain Eukaryota; kingdom Metazoa; phylum Arthropoda; class Insecta; order Diptera; family Muscidae; genus Musca; species Musca autumnalis. The sequence goes on along the minus strand of NW_027411866.1, from coordinate 172,801,796 downwards.
TTTCCTCTGAGCAACATGAAATCAGAATATGCTAACTGCACTGCATATGAAGATAGATTTATCTGAAATAAATCGTATAAATGCTTTGTGTTCCAACGAAATACAGTCATTCGTGTTTTATTTTGTCAGTGTACGAGTGAGTAGACTTCACTCATTCTTTAGTGGCCGATGTTTATACGCACAAAAGTAATATAGAGAATTGTACCAATTAATTTAACTAACTGCCACTTAATTGTTACTCGACGAAGTCATTCAGTCACTGACTGTTATCTTCATCGCCATCTCCATGTTCAAGACGTTGAAGAATAATAGCCGTTGTGTGATGGACATTTGTGCAGCAAGACGACCTCATGCGACCTCATTTGTTTCAAGAAAAGGGGACATATGTATGTACGTATATATGAGATGACATTTGATTCGTTGATTGGGTACTATCAGCCAAAGACAAAAATATAAGGAGAAAAGAATATCACAAATAAATGAATTAATCCGAAGGATTAAAAGTTCATGGCAAAAGTAAGCCCCATATAGAGGACATTGAATAGAAAATATTTAGGGATTATATTAAATTTTCGTAACATCATCCGAGGGGATTTGGTTGGTAAATATGGATTAAGTAAAACTATACAAGATGCTTATTGGAATCTTTAGTATAAAGTACAACTATGGAAATTCAAACCTTCAAATGTTTATGAATTTCTTTGTTTATTATTTTTAAGTTAAAAATAATTTTAGGCGCAGGGTGCATTAGGAATTCTTCGTGGTCAATTTCTTTTAATTTCCTGTGGGCTATTTTATTTCGTCGTTCTATATACTCGTAAAGTAACTCAATTTGCTCCGCACAATTAATACATTACTCCTCTCTACATACATTTGTTATGGCCTGATTTTATTGCTAAAGAATTTGTAAGTATGAAGAAGACTTTTGTGTCAAAAGCGGAATGGGTAGGTGGTGATGGTCATGAGAAATTCAAACCTCGTCGTCGTTTCATGTGTTATGAAGGCTTTGAAAATGTTTAAATGCTTTAATTAAGTGTCGTTTAACGACTACATCAAATTGGTTAATAAACTCAAGTTCTGCTCAATAGCAGCTACACAACTTATTACAAAGACAATGAAATTGGATGCTGGAAACAGAGAGAACACGTAATTTTCTTATTGTTACAAATTAAAGATATTAAGAAATACTCAACTCCATTAGAGCTTGCTTGATGTGTCCAATTAAATGGAATTCTAATTATACATAATATCCTTTAGTTTGGATGTGTTTTGGAAAAGAAGATGATTGTCTAATATTGGTAAAGGGTGGATGGGATGAATGGTTGGCATCATGAAAGTTATACTTGAAATGTGTCGAGCAAAAAAAAAAAAAAAAAAAAATACATACATAAATTTACCATAAACTTCCCCGAGGGAACAAGAGAGGGAGACGTCTCTCATGAGAGTGGGGGTTTTCAAGATTTGATTAAATTCAACTCATAAGATGATTCAATAAAAAAAACTTCCCCACAGTCCACTTTGAAATGTTTTTTGTTTGTTTGTTTTTAAATAATTTTTTGCATGATGGTTTTTAATCGAATCACCTTATATGTAAGAAATTATGTTATCTTAAATAAAAAAATCATAAAAATATACGCTGGTCTTCATTAAAAAATATATATTAGAATTTTATTTTCAACTTGATTAAGGTCTTAATTAGAATGATACATTTATATAAGCTCGTTTCCCTATTTATATTTTACTGAGTTTTTGTTAAAAAATTGTTTGTTTTAAAATCTTACATATAAGGTGATTCGATAAAAATCCACATGTACAAAATGATTTTAAAGAATAACAAAAAATTAATTGAAAAATAAAACAGTTGACCCGTATGTGTCAGGCGTTCATTTGGAGGTTCTAAATTTAATATTGCCGCCCCTGGCACGCGTGACACGTTATGTGGGACTACGGTGTGAATGAGAAAAGAAATCCTAAATTCTCTTCCCTAATCCTACACTGCAAAAGTTTGTCAATTACTACTCGAATAAAATTAGTGAGAAATAATTGCAGAAAATTGACTGCCTGGCAAAACTGATTATTGGAAATTTCACCAATTGTTTGAATTGCATTTCATTTCAGCAAGGACAGACATTCCATCTCGATTGTAGAAGAGCATTGTGGACTGTTGCTCGCTTTCCTTTAAAAATAAAAAAAATTGTCATGAACGTGTCTCCCGTTCATTTCGAGGTTTTAAATTTAACATTACCTCCCGCATGTCATGATTCACAAGTCTTTTAGAGTACCATAGGACATGGATACCGACTCCGAAAAAGTTGGGAAGTACTGAGTTTCGAGTTGGCCGGCCCCGCTGTCTTTAAAAAAGACGAACCGAACGTGTCACGTGCTCATATAGAGGTCTTAACTTCAACATTACCATCCGCATGTCATAGTTGAGAATCATCTTGAGAGAGATACGCGTGACACGATATAGTGGACGACGTTATGGATGTACATGAGAAAGGAAATCTTAAACTGTCTTTCCTTATCGTACCCTGCAAAATATTTGTCTATTACGACAATATCAACAACTGTTTGAATTGTATTTATACATTTCTTTTCACCAATTATATTTAAATGAAAGGTGTTTATACATGGGAAGTTTTTGGGAATTCTGAAACTACAATGTTCATAAATCAGATAAATCAAAAGATAAAAAAATCGCCGGTGGGGTTTTTAAATAAATCGCGATCAAAGTTCACATTTTTAGGGGTTTTTAGGTTTGCACGATTTTGCTTAAAAACCACAAGAAGAAAATGTTGTAGCAGTAAAAATTCTCTACAAGATTGACATTTATGATATTTTCGTAAGTTTTACCATTCTATCTTCTATATATCATAAGAAGTTCAAATTTTGGCAATGCACTAACTGCGTCGTCTCCTTATAAAACAATGTCATGCAGGGTACGTCTTAATTTCAATGAAAAGCGCGTATACCTAGCAAGTTTTTGCAGATTCTAAAACAGCAATGTTCATAGATGAGAAAATTCCAAAAACTAGAAACAATCGCAGGAGGGATTTTTAAATAAATTGCGATCAAAGTTCACATTGTTACGGGTGTTTAGATTTTCAGGATTTAGCATAGAAATGGTAAAACCTCGAAAAAAATCATAAAGGCCAATCTTGTAGAGAGTTATCACAGCTACAACATTTTCTTTGGTACCATTAAGATAGGACTTGCGGTTTCCAAGCAAAATCGTGAAACCCCAAAATAAAGTTAAAAATGTGAACTTTGGTCGTGATTAATTTAAAAAATTAATTTTTTGATTTTTCTCATCTATGAACATTGTAGTTTCAGAATCCGCTAAAACTTCCCAGGTGTAAGCACCTTCCATTTAAAGTTAGTTAAGGCGCACCGTGTAGTATATCTCTTTTGCAGAGTAGCATTAGAGGCTGATTATCGCCCTAGGAATGTAACGGAGTACTGTGCTTCATGTTGAGTGGGCCTTCTTTACTTAAAAAAAAAAAATAAAAAAGTGTGCACGTACGTGTCCCGCGTTCGTTTCAAGGTTTTAAATTTAACATTTCCGCCCGCAGGTCACAATTCACATGTCTTCTTGGGTACTATTAGGGCATGGATATCGACTCTGGATACATGGGAGAAAACTTTGCTCGTGTTGGGTGCGTTCGCTTTTATTAAAAAAAATAAAAAATAATTAAAAAAAATTAAGTTTCAGTGTTTTATTTAGAAATGCACTTAAAAAACAATTTGTAGCTTAGCTTCAATAAATATATTCTTTCTCATGATGGAATCTCTCAAATAAAACGCTTGCCGTTTAATTTTGCCACTATTTATAATTTAAATGCAACCGTTTTATTTGAGAGATTCCATCATGAGAAAGATTATATTTATTGAGGCTAAGCGACAAATTATTTTCTAGTTTTAAGTGCATTTCTAAATAAAACACTGAAAATTATTTATAGTAAATGCATTTTTTGACCACTGAGAACAAAATTATAGTCAATTTAGGCCGAAAATTTAGATAAAAACTTTAAAATGCCTGAAATCATGTAGTATCGTTATATAAAGGCTATACCAAAACCTGGACTTATGCCCATACTTTTTGGTTTAGAAGTTTCTGTACCATTGAGAACTCCAAATGCCGAGTGACAGCCAATTCTGGCTAAAAATTAAGAAAAAACGCTTGAAATAACAAAAACCTGGACCTATGTCCACAATTTTTTGTGGGGAAGTTTCAGTACCATTGGGAACCCCAAATGCCAAATTACGGCATATTCGAGTTAAAATCCTTAAAACACTTGAAATCAGGTGGTACCGCTATATGGGGGCTATACCAAAACCAGGACCTATGTTCACAATTTTTGGTGGGTAAATGTCTGTGTCAATGGAAATCCCAAATGCCAAATGACAGCTAATAAAAAAAGGTTGGACGCACGTGTCCCGCGTTCATTTCGAGGTATTAAATCTAATGTGCTAAGGTTGAAGCAATGTCAGTAACTCCATTCATAGCTATTGTGGTGGTGAACCTATTTCAGTTGGTCTCTCCATAGAAAACTTGGGGGATACAAATTTCCAGCCGATTTCTTTCCATAGAATGCCTTTAGTAGGTGTTCTAGCCATGGGGGACTTGTAGTAGGTTGTATATCCAAAGAAGAACATTTTATTAGGTCTTCTATCCATTGAAGACGTTCAATAGAAGACCTTTAGTAGGTCTTCTGTCTATAGAAGACCTTTAGTTGGTCTTCTGTCCATAGAAGACCTTTAGTTGGTCTTCTATTCACAGAAAATCTATGGTAGGGACCTTTGTAGGTCTTCTTTCTATAAAATACATAAAAGACCTTCAGGACGTCTTCTATCTGTAAAAGACTTTTACTAGGTCTTCTATCCATTAGGAGGTATTTTATACCTATAGACCATAAGGTGGACTTCTGCATACGCAGAAGCCCTTTAGTAGGTCTTCTATACATATAGAAGACCTTTAGGAGGCCCCCTATACATATATAAGACTTTTAGGGAGTCGCCCATGCATATAGAAGGCCTTTAGGAGGTCTTCTATACATATAGAAGACTTCTAAGACGTCTTCTATTAATATATAATACCTTTGGAAGTCTTCTATTCATATAGAAGATCGTTAGGAGGTCTTATATAAATATAGAAGACTTTTTTGAGGGCTTCTATCTATACAGAGAACCTTTAGGTCATACAGAAGACCTTTAGCAGACCTTCTATACATATATAAGACTTTTTCGGGGTCTTCCATACATTTAGAAGACAGTTAGGAGGTCCTTTATACATATAGAAGACTTGTTCTATTAAGACAGAATACCTATGGAGGTTATTTATCCGAATAGCTAAATACAAAAGAACGTTAGGAGATCTTTTATAAATATAGAAGAGAAACTTTAAGTGGTCTTCTATCCACAGAGAAGATTTGTAGAAGGTCTTCTAACTATACAGAAGACTTTTAGGGGGTTTCCTATTAATATATAATACCTTCAGAAGATCTTCTATGCTACCTTTAGAAGGTCTTCTATACATACAGTAGAGTGATGGGAGTGTTGTCCGATATAGATATTTTTGGAAGTTGACATACGTCTTTTTCGATTTGGGTCATTATCTCAGGAAGTAGGGACTTGCTCTCGAAAAATGTCAAAATAAACAAGTAAAAAAGTATCAGTCGGCTTTGCCGACAGAGATATACCCTCAGCCTGTGCAAATTGAAATACTTTTTTCACAAAAAAAAACTTATGTATTTAGGGGGTTTTAAAATGTTGGTCGTATGAACCGACAAAAATGTTGATTAGGATTAAAGTTCAAAAATTTTGCGGAAAAGATACTTAAAGGAATGGACCGACATAGACCATGGGGTGACATAGGGGGTTTTTACACCCTTGGGGCTGTTTTCTCAAGAAGTATGGACTTGCCCCTGAAACAACTTTTACCATCGTAATTGAGGGAGCGAATGTAAGTTGCTTCAACAAAAATAAAAGTGATTCAATAGCAGGCCTTAAAGTGAACTTATCCAAAATTTTGTGTGGGAGGTACGGGATGGAGTGGACGAATATAGGCCATATTCGAACCTGATCTATATCTGGTAGATATTATGAGAATGTGTAAAGTATGGACCAAATCGGTCACTCCCATCAAGAGTTATCGTGCGCACATTTTTTCTCAATATTTTTGAACTTTTGTGGGGTAGGTACCTGAAGGAATGGACCGATATGGCTTATCTACGAACTTAATGTAAGTTTGGAAACAATATTACGAAGGCCAAATTTTGGCCGGAATCGGCATTTCCGTTCGAGAATTATCTTGCGCTTCCACCCATAAACATGGTGTCATAGGGATTGTTTTTCACCTTTCAGGCTATTTTTTCAGGAAATGTGGACTTGCCCCTGATGAAACTTGTACCTTCGTATAGGGGACAGTGAATACAAGATGTTACAACAAAAACCAAGGCGATTCGAGAGCAGGTCCTAAACTGAACTTTTCCGAAATTTTGTGTGGGAGGAGTTTACCGATTGAGTCCATATTGGAACCTCATCTAAGTCTGGTAGAAATTTCATAATGTGCAAAGTATGGACCAAATCGGTTACTCCCTTCAGGAGTTATCGTACGCACAAATTTTCCGAACATTTTCGAACTTTTGTGGGGAAGGCACCGGAAGGAGTGGACCGATATAATCCATCTTTGAAATTGGACTAAGTTTGGACAAAATATTACGAAAGCCAAATTTTGGACCGAATCGGCAGATCCGTTCGAGAGTTATCGTGCGCACCAGCCTGCCAGACAGACAGACAGACGGACGGACATTGCTAGATCTACTCAAAATTTTCTGAAACGGATATCGTACAAACATACTTGGGGTCTAAAACCATTATTTCGATGAGGCACATTTTTTTTCGTATCAAAGTGTAAATACCCTCTTTAGCCTAAAGGCTGAGGGTATAATTAACTTTTGTGGTAAGGTACTAAAAGTAGTGGACCGAAATGGTCCATCCTCGAACTTGGGCAAAATATTACGATTTGTTATGTTTGTATGAAATCGGTTGATGCGTTCGAGATTTATCATGCGCATCGATCTGCCAGAGGGACGCACAGGATGAAATTGGTTGAAATTGTCTGAAAATGATTTAGTCAAGACATACTTGGGGTCCAAACTCATAGTACTCATATTACCAAATAATGTGTTAAAACAGTATTTTAAAAAGGACATTTCGTCAAAAATAGTTAGTTATTCTAAGGCCACCTGAAGTCGGCATATAATCTGAAAAACATACAGTCCTATTTTTAAAACTGTGGATGTGAATTTATGTCAAATTTCTCCACACTCCACATTTTGGTTTCTTGGTTTTATAGTCCGTCACATACACACTGTGCCATAATACTTGGGAATGAATAAAATAAGTGGTTATGCAGAAAGTAGCTTTTAACCTCACTTTTCAATGGCTGATTCGGCTTATATGGCTCCCAAATTTTTGCTGTATGTACTTGTTAGTCTAAATTCTCAAGGTATAAATATTTGAAAAAAATCTACCGCCCCCTAGTGGGGCGTTATTTGAATAAACCAAACCGCTGCAATTTGCAATATTAGTCTTTATCATTATACCCTACACCACTATGTGGGGAGGGTATTATAAGTTGGTTTTGGCCAAAAAGTTTGTAACGCTTCGAAATAATGGTCGCAGACCCATACTTATATATACCAAAATGAATGTCTCGACGAGCTGAGTCGATCTGGCTATGTGTGTCCGTCCGTCAGTCCGTCCGTCCGTCCGTCTGTCCATCTAAACCTTGTAATCACGCTACAGGTCGCAATTTTGATCGGATCGTCACGAAATTTTGCATGTTGTTAGGGGTCCCGGAGGGGAAGAAGCCTATTGATTTTGGTGATGGTCGGATAATATTTAGGGGTCGGAAAGGGCAAAAAACTTAGGTGGATAAAATGACAACGTTTTTTTCCAAAGTGAATATCTCAGCTTCTATATGGGGTATACCAAAAGCAAAACCTGACAATGAAAGAAGAAAATATCACCTTTCTAATGATGTAAAGCAGGTGCTCGTAGGTGATCAAACAACGAAGATATCACAATAGAAGCAAATAAAACCCCAATTTTAATTTTTGCGATTTTAATTATATTGACGAATATCACAGCTTTGGTTGAAAACTTTCCAAAAGCAAAGTCTGATTCTGAAAGTAGAAGATCCCCTCTTTACAATGATGCAAACTAGGTCGGCGTTGGTGACCAAATAACGGAGATATCGCAATAGTAGATAATGCATCCCATTTTCCGATTTTTTTGTAATCACGCTACAGGTCGCAATTTTGATCGGATCGTCACGAAATTTTGGGGGTTAATGGGGGTCCCAAAGAGAAAGAAGCAAACACTTATTTGGAGAAAGGTCAACGTTTTATTTCAAAGCCAATATCTCTGTTTCTTTAAGAGGTATATCTAAAGCAAAACCTGGCAAGGAAAGTAGACAATATCACCTTTACAAGGATGTAAAGCAGGTTGTCGTAGGTGGTCAAATAGCAGAGATATGGCAATAGTCGATAATGCATCCCATTTTCCGATTTTTTGTAATCACGCTACAGGTCGCAATTTTGATTGGATCGTCACGAATTTTTTGGGAGTTGATGCGGGTCCCAAAGAGAAAGAAGCCTATTGATTTTGATGATGGTCGGATAATATTCAGGAGTCGGACTAAGCGAAAAGCTTATGTGGAGAAAACTCAACGTTTTTTATGCGAATATCTCCGCTTCTGGTTGGAGTATTCCAAAAGGAATACCCGTCAATGGAAGAAGAAAAGATCTCGTTTATATTGATGCAAAGTATGTTGGCGTAAGTGAGCAAACCGAGATATTGCAAAATTCAGTAATATACCCAATATTTCCATTTTTTGTAATCACGCTACAAGTTGGAATTTTGATCGGATAGTGACGAAATTTTTGGGGTTAGATGGGCGCCCCACAGAGGAAGAAGCCTATTGATTTTGGTGATAGTCGGATAATATTTAGGGGTCGGAATGGGGAAAAACTCATTTGGAGACAAATTCAAAGTTTTATTCTTTGTGAATATATCGGCTTCTAGTAGGGGTATTCCAACGGCAAAGCCTGTCAATGGAAGAAGAAAATATTACCTTTACATTGGTGTAAAGCAGGTTGGCGAAGGTGGTCAAACAAGGGAGATACCACAATAGTCGGTAATGCATCCAATTCTTCCATTTTTTGCAATCAAGCTACAGGTCGTAATTTTGATCGGATGGTCACGAAATTTTGGTTGCTTATGGGGGTCCCAGAGAGAAAGAGGCATATTATTTTTGGTGGTAGTCGGATTATATTCCATAAAAGAAATGTTTACCAGTGAAAAGTTTATGCACAGGGGTAGTGGTGTAGGGCATCACATGGTCGGCCCCGTCCCGACTATAGCCTTTGCTCACTTGTTTTTTTATAATTCTGTTTAAATTAATATATGTACGTATTTCGCTTAAAAACAGTATTAATTCCTCTTCAATAAACCATGGTTACCATCTGTTATAAAAAAATAAACAAAAATTCCCTCAAGTATTTAAATGAATTGAAAAACAAGATTTTCAGTTGTCTTTCCATATGGAAATATGCAAAATGCTTTAACAAAAGCGGCATATTATCCCACATATATCCCCAATGAGAAAGAGAACCGGATGGGGGGAGAACAATTGTATAATATCACATGCACTGATATATTCATCATGATGTGAAAGTTATCAACAAAACTGCCAACTTTCAGTTGAAAATGAAAACGAAAAAAAAAACGTAAACGTAAACTCATTCACAATTCACTACTGTCCTCAGCCACACGTCATCAACATCATCGTTTTCATATTTTTATGTATGTAGGTCCCCATCGTCCATTTGAATGTTTTTGGTTATGAATATTTTGGTCCAAGTTTTATTTTTTCAAACAAAAATAAAAGAGAGTGTTCATATTTTTTTTTTCAAAAATGCGTTTTAATTCTCTGAATTTATACTCACATGCAACGACAACATCAATCGTTTCACTAAATATTGAACCGGCTTCATTTTTGGCAATACATTTATAACTGCCAGCATCATCACGCTGGGTATTCAATATTCGCATATACTGACTGGGTGAAAAATCACCGACTGGTACACCATTTTTTATCCAACGATATGTGGGTTGGGGATACCCTGTAACAAAAAGGAAAGAAAAAAAGTAAAAAAAATAATTCACAAATTTATTATGAAAAATATTGAAATAAATGCTCATATGCATTGAGAATTAAGCGATAAAAGGATATGCTAGGATTAAAAAATATATATAAAAACACAAAAATGTGAATGAAAGTTTTAAATATAATTCAATAATCGAAAAAATATTTCAATGAAACCATTTCGGATGCACTATTAACTGGCATTGTTTCGTTTGGCAATGATTCGTTTTAACTGCAGACTATTATTACTGTACCCTTTGGTTTTCACAAAAGTGACATATCTATCTATGATAGTATCAATTATATGGATTGTGTATAGAAGATACTCCTAATCGAAATTGATATTCCCCATACTTGCCCTCTATAAAATTGAACAAAAAATGAAGTTTGTCTTTTAATGCAAAAGGACATTTGTAGAACCCATACACACCAAACAAACCAGATACGAGTATGTTCTAGTCCACAACAGCAACACAAAAAGAGTCGTCGTTAAGGACATTTGAATCAGACACTCATGTGAATAAGTCCAACACTTTTGCAAATTGTGTGCCAAATCATCAGAGGCAGTAATGCAGGAAGAACCTTGTTGCTTCCAATATACACAATAAGGATGTCTTCTGTTCTTTACAAGTGTGGAGAAAACAAACAAACCATTCAAAACAGGCAGACCAGAAATGAAAAGTTCTCTTCTGCCCGTCCAATTTTTTTTCTTCTTTTATTCAAGTATGTTTCCTGTTGAGGAAAATACTATTAGAAAATAACTGAACAAAATAAAATGACAACATATGCAGAATAGTTTTTCTATGTTTTGATATTATGGAGAGTTACATATGTATGTGTGGTAGGGGTCAGAAAACATTGCCAAGCGAACATTTGTAACGTGGTTTTGTCGTCGGCTGGGGTAAGCTCAGTCGCGTCCAGGGTCTCCATAAGGACCCCCTAAACTTTACGAAATGAGAAGACTAGTATTCTCCCTTTCCTGGGGGCTAAATCGGGATTTATTGAATAAATACTAATTTACAATCTACTTGTGTTCAAATACGATAAGAATGAATTCAATGGGTATATATTTAGATTAATAGTTGGCGTTGGATTATGCACACTCGCTGGGATATAGCAGCTGAGGAGCTCGTGTTGAGTTACCGGCTTCTTCTACGAGGGAAACGGCGTTGTTTGTGATGTATTCGGTGTTCGACTGTAGATCATCGGGAAGACGATGAATTCGGTGTTCGGCTACAGATGATCGGGAAGACGATGAATTCGGTGTTCGGCTGCAGATGATCGAGATGACGATGTATTCGGTGTTCGGCTGTAGATGATCGGGAAGACGATGAATTCGGTGTTCGGCTACAGATGATCGGGAACGCAGTGGGTTCGGCTGTTGATGTTTGGGTACACGATCGGTTCGGCGTTCGGCTGTTGATGTTCGGGAACACGATCGGTTCGGCGGTTGATGTTCGGGAACACGACGGGCTCGGCGTTCGGCTGGTGATGTTCGGGAATACGATGGGTGTCGGCTTCGGAGCTCGGCTGATGATGTTCGTGAATACGATGGATGTCGGCTTCGGAGCTCGGCTGTTGATGTTCGGGAATACGATGGGTGTCGGTTTCGGAACTCGGCTGTGGATGTTCGGGATAGCGGTGTGTTCGGCAGTCGGCTGCTGGTGTTCGGGAATTCAACGGGTTCGGTGTTCGGTTGGTGATGTTCGGCAACACGATGGGCTCGGCAGTCGGATGTTGATGTTCGGGAGTACGATGAATGTCGACTTCGGCGCTCGGCTGTTGATGTTCGGGAGTTAGTCTTGGCTACGATCTAGTATCTACCATGCGCTACTGAGTACGAAACAGATGACCCGAAGGCCCTGTGGAACAGCTGACCCGAAGGCCCTGTGGAACAGCTGACCCGAAGGTCCTGTGGAACTGCTGACCCGAAGGCCCAGTGGAACAGCTGACACGAAGGTCCTGTGGAACTGCTGACCCGAAGGCCCAGTGGAACAGCTGACCCGAAGGTCCTGTGGAACTGCTGACCCGAAGGCCCAGTGGAACAGCTGACCCGAAAGTCCTGTGGAACTGCTGACCCGAAGGCCCAGTGGAACAGCTGACCCGAAGGCCCTGTGGAACTGCTGACCCGAAGGCCCAGTGGAACAGCTGACCCGAAGGCCCTGTGTATGTATCAGCCACCACAACTTAATGGGTAGCTCTCAAAAAGTATTCCCAACACTAGGCACCGAGGCGTAAGTTGGCGGACTTAGAGCAACCTTTTGTTCCAGCCCGTGTAGCAAACTCCCTGCAGTAGTAAGCTCGCATTTCTCAAGCAATTCTGGAATACTTTAGTGGGCTGAAGTGCAGAGTGAATGAGAATTATTCGCAGTGCGCGTCAAAATGGTTACGGCGAAATTACACTAGAATTTAGTTCTCCGCTGCGTTACATGTTAATACCCAACAGGCAGACAGATGTAATGTAGTGGCTGCTGCCTATTGAATTGCTGTTCAGTATGTCTGCAGTGTATTGGGTGGTAGCCGGTACTGTGTTGTTGTACTATGTATGTACGTGATAGTATTGTCACGTTACACATTTTGGAATGTTAGAAGGTGCAGTCTTCGCATTGGCAGACGTACTTGAAAAGTACAAGGCCGATATTACTGTCATACAGGAAATACGATGGATTGGGAAAGGCGTCACAACAACACCTAAAGGTGACGCACTGTATTATAGCTGCCATGACGTAAAGCATGAGTTTAGTTGTGGATTCGTAGTTAGTCGGAGACTAAAACATCTGGTATCCAGCTTCACCCCAGTGAATGAAAGACTTGCTGCAATTCGAATAAAAGCTAAATTCTTCAACATCAGCTTTATTTGCGCTCATGCTCCCACTGAAGAAAAGGACGAACAGACCAAAGATATATTTTACGAGCGCTTAGAAGAATCATATGACCGTTGCCCTGCCCGAGGTTAAAACATCTGGTCTCCAGCTTCACCCCAGTGAATGAAAGACTTGCTGCAATTCGAATAAAAGCAAAATTCTTCAACATTAACTTTATTTGCGCTCATGCTCCCACTGAAGACAAGGACGAACAGACCAAAGATATATTTTACGAGCGCTTAGAAGAAACATATGACCGTTGCCCTGCCCATGACATTAAAATCATTCTAGGCGATTTTAATGCCAAAATTGGAAAGGAGAATATCTTTGGCCCAACAGTCGGGAAATTCAGTCTCCACAGTGAAACATCTGACAATGGTATGAGGCTGATAGACTTTGCAGCTGCAAAAAACATGGTAGTTAGCAGTACCAGATTTAATCATCTCGATATTCATAAGGGCACCTGGCTGTCTCCAGATCAGAAAACGAGAAATCAAATTGATCATGTTGTGATAGATGGAAGACATTCATCGAGCGTGGTGGATGTACGATCGTTCCGAGGCGCAAACATTGATTCGGACCACTACCTTGTTGCAGCAAAGGTACGTACCAGATTAAACGTAGTAAACAAAGTGCGAACAGACACAACACGAAAGTTAGACATCGGTAAGCTGCAATCACAACAGATAGCCACAGCATATTCCACTCAACTAGCCCAATTGCATAATCAAAGCACTCCTCATCCCGATAACATATCAGCGCAATGGTAAAGCATTGCCCACTCCATGCAAACAGCCGCAAAATCCATACTTGGATACCAGAGACCTCCACCAAGGAATCCATGGTATGATCAGGAGTGTCGTGCTGCCACCGAAGAGAAAAATGCGGCATATAGGGCTACTTTACAATCCGTAGCAACGCGTAGCGTACGAGAGATATACAGGGAGAAAAGGAGAAACGTCTTTTCCGCAGGAAAAAAAAAATGGAAAAGCGGAAGTGTGAAAAAATCGAGATGTACAGGAGCCAGAATGAAGTCCGAAAATTCTACCAAAGAGTCAAGCATCAAACTGATGGCTTTGGTACAGGCACATCCTCCTGTAGAGACCAGCAAGGTAATTTGGTAACTGATACACATAGTGTACTCAGGATATGGAAAGAACATTTTTCAAATCTGTTGGTATCCAATAGCAGCGAAGACGACGAAGATACCCCAGTCCCAATCCCAGAAGATGGTATTGAATGTATACCCCCCAGCCAAGATGAGGTAAGGACAGCAATAAATCGGCTGAAGAATAATAAGGCAGCAGGAGCCGATGGCTTACCAGCCGAGCTGTTCAAAACCGGAGGCGACACGCTGATAAGGTGTATTCATCAGCTAGTTAGCACCATCTGGCAGGAAGAACGAGTACCCGACGATTGGAACCTGAGTATCCTGTGCCCCGTCCACAAGAAGGGAGATAAGACTGTATGCTCTAACTATAGGGGCATAAGTCTACTCCCTATTGCCTACAAGATCTTGTCAGGGATATTGTGCGAACGACTAAAGCCAATGGTCAACGAGAAAATTGGACCATACCAATGCGGCTTTAGACCTGGCAAGTCCACCATTGAGCAGATATTTACCCTGCGGCAAATCCTGGAGAAGACCCAAGAGATGCAGATCGACACCTACCACCTTTTTGTCGATTATAAAGCAGCCTTCGACAGCCCGCTGCGTTCAAAGGTATTCAAAGCCATGTCTGAATTTGGTATCCCCGCAAAGCTCATCCGGCTTTGTAAAATGACTTTAACTGACACGAGGTCCTCAGTTAAAATAGGAAAGAACCTCTCCGAAGAGTTTGGTACCAAAAGAGGTTTCAGACAAGGAGACAGCCTTTCGTGTGATCTCTTCAACATCCTGCTGGAAAAGGTTATACGAGAGGCAAACGTCAAAAGAAGTGACACAATCTACACCAATAGTCACATGTTACTTGCTTATGCTGATGATATAGACATCATGGGACGATCAGTAAAAGAAGTAACTGATACCTTTATAAAGGTCGAAGGAGAATCTGCTAAAGTGGGTCTGGCGGTAAACGGTGCAAAGACCAAGTTGATGGTGTCGACGCCATTGAGCTCGGACCGACTGTTGAAGTTAATTCCTATAATATTGAGGTAGTAAAAGACTTCGTATACCTCGGCACCGCCGTAAACACAACAAACGACATCAGTTGTAAAATAAAAAGAAGAATTGTTTTGGGCAACAGATGCTACTTTGGCTTGAGTAAGCAGTTTAAAAACAAAGCCACTACTCGTCAAACAAAAATAACGCTTTACAAAACACTGATACTACCCGTGCTGATGTACGGTTCCGAAGACTGGATACTTGCGCAAGCAGATAAGACAGTGCTTGGAGTGTTTGAGAGAAAATTTTTTTCGAAAGATCTACGGACCAATCTGCGTTAACGGTGAATATCGACGTCGCATGATCCACAAGCTGTATCAGCTATACAACGACATCAGTATAGACAAACGTATCGAGATGCAGCGATTGCGTTGGCTAGGCCATATCATAAGAAAGAGCGATGATGAACCCGCTAAAAAGGCCTATAAATACAAACCGCTTGGCGGTACACGCAGAATTGGCAGGTCAAGGAACAGATGGCGCAAACAAGTGGATGAAGAGATGAAAGGGCGCGGTATTCCAGAGTGCGTAACAACAAATAGAGAGAATTGGAGATCTTTTCTTAGTTCGGTCTATGGAACAAATGGTCTGTAATGGACCAGCTAAGTAAGTAAGTAAGTAATTTTATAGGACTATAAGCGTGGATTTCTTAAACAATTTTACAGAACTATAAGCGTGGATTTCTAAATCAATTTTACAGAACTATAAGCGTGGATTTCTAACGCAATTTTACAGGACAACAAGGGCGGATTTCTATACGAATTTTACAGGACAACAAGGGCGGATTCTATACGAATTTTACAGGACTATAAGCGAGGACTTCTAAAGCTATTTTACAGGACTATACGCGAGGACTTCTAAAGCTATTTTACAGGACTATAAGCGAGGACTTCTGAAGCTATTTTACAGGATAATAAGGGCGGATTTCTATAAGAATTTTAGAGAAATATAAGCGTGGACTTCTAAAGCTATAAGGGCGGATTTCTATAAGAATTTTAGAGAAATACAAGAGTGGACTTCTAAAGCTATAAGGGTGGATTTCTATAAGAATTTTAGAGAAATATAAGCGTGGACTTCTAAAGCTATAAGGGCGGATTTCTATAAGAATTTAAGAGGTCTATAAGCGTGGATATCCATAAGAGTTTTAGAGGACCATAAGCGTGAATTTCTATAAGAATTTTAGAGGTCTATAAGCGTGGATATCTTTAAGAGTTTTAGAGGACTATAAGCGTATATTTGTATAAGGATTTTAGGGGACTTTGAGCGTGGATTTCTATAATGAATTTTAGAGGTCCAAAAGCGTGGATTTCTACAAGAATTTTAAAGGTCCATAAGCGTTGATATCTGTAAGAGTTTTAGAGGACTATATTCGTATATTTCTATAAGGATTTTATAGATCTATGAGAGTGGATTTCTATAAGAATTTTAGAGGTCTATAAGCGTGGATTTCTATTAGAATTTTAAAGGTCCATAAGCGTGGATATCTATAAGAGTTTTAGAGGACTATAAGCGTGGATTTCTATAAGGATTTTAGAGAACTTTGAGCGTGGATTTCTATAAGAATTTTAGAGGTCTATAAGCGTGGATTTCTAAAGCTATTTTACAGGATAATAAGGACGGTTTTCTAAAGCTATTTTACCGGACAATAAAGACGGATTTCTATAATAATTTAAGAGGACTATAAGCGGGGACTTTTAAACCTTTTTTACAGGATAATAAGCTCGGATTACCCTAAGAATTTTAGAGGACTATAAGCGTGGATTTCTAAAGCTATTTTACAGGACAATAAGGTCGGATTTCTATAAGAATTTTAGAGGACTATAAACGTGGATTTGTAAATCTATTTTACAGGATAATATGCTTGGATTTCTCTAAGAATTTTAGAGGACTATAAGCGTGAACTTCTATAACTATTTTACAGAACAATAAGGGCGAATTTCTATAACAATTTTAGAGGACTATAAGCGGAGACTTCTAAACCTTTTTTACAGGATAATAAGCTCGGATTATCCTAAGAATTTTAGAGGACTATAAGAGTGGATTTTCAAAGCTATTTTACAGCACAATAAGCTCGGATTTCTATAAGAAATTTAGAGGACTATACGCGTGGATTTTTAAATCTATTTTAGAGGACAAAAAGCACGGATTTTTATAAGAATTTTAGAGAACTGTAAGCGTGGATTTTTAAAGCCATTTTACAGCACAATAAGCTCGGATTTCTATAAGAATTTTAGAGGACTATAAGCGTGGATTTCTAAAGCTATTTTACATCGCAATAAGCTCGGATTTCTATAAGAATTTTAGAGGACTATAAGCGTGGATTTCTAAAGCTATTTTACATCGCAATAAGCTCGGATTTCTATAAGAATTTTTAGAGGACTATAAGCGTGGATTTCTATAGCTATTTTTTACAGAACAATAAGATCGGATTTCTATAAGAATTTTAAAAGACAAAAGGCGTGGATTTCTAACTTGATTTTGATTTTCTTTGTTCAATATGATCGTATTATTATATTATTTAAGCCCTGTAGACCTGGATTTCTAAAGCTATGTTACAGGACAATAAGGGTGGATTTCTATATAAATTTCACAGGACTATAATCGTGCATTTTTGAATCTATTTTACAGGACAATAAACTCAAATATCTATAAGAATTTTAGAGGACTATAATCATTATTTTACAGAACACTTCTAAAGGTCACTCCCTGGATAGATCTCTAATAATGGAGATTGATCTCTAATAATGAAGAGAGAGGGACGATCTAGCATCTACTCTGTAAGTGCACATTGTTGCTAACACCAACTAATGGTAGGTATGAGATCGATATCCTACTTCCTTATCAGAACCTATATAGATTTGCTAAAGACTATCGTAGCAAGCATAGCAAATCTTCGACTTCCTTCTTTTTCTCATCCTCTGAGAAATAATTTAGAGACTTTTACCTTCACCACCACAATCTATACTACACAACTATTCCGAATGGCGATTATACACAACACTTATAGAAAATTTGAATTTAATGTGGTCAAGAAGGTTCCACCCGCGTTGTCAGTTTTGCACCTGTCTATGTGTGAAAACCTTAAATGCTTTCCAAACGCCGCCAACGTGAAATTGGACCCCATGGCCGCTGTCATTTTTAACGCCCAACTTATTTTAAACGCCCGAAATTATATTTGAGACCGTTGGGCGTTATGTCACTTGGCCACTCAGGATGAACACTATGTACCAGGGCATGTGGCTGCTGTTATGGTGGCTGGGTATTCTTAAACCTAATCTAATCGCTATCACACATTAGCTGATCAGTTTCAAACCAAGCAGAAAACTGATGCTTTTCGAGTGCTTATTGGTTTCTTTTGAAGTTAATGAGGCGGTTTCGGGTAAAAGGGAGACTAAGATATGGTACAAACGACTTATTGAAGTAACTCAGCGAACTAAATTGGCAAATGTTGCCGCGAGTCTATGGGAAATCGAAAAGAAAATGATTGAAGGCCAAAAGAATTTTACCAAGCGTGAATTAAACATAGTATTAGATAAAAAACGAAACTCCTAAATGAAATGGCTGACGCCTCCTTAGGATTACAATCATTTTCCTGACCTTTAATTTTCAGTTATCGCCTTAGCCAATAAATGCATACTTCCAACAAATCCTTCACCTATGTTTACCTTTATTTCTTTAAAAAAAATGTGTTCTCTGGGTTATCCATTCATGCTCCGACTACATCCATTCTAATTCGTTGTGCATATGCATGCATTGCGGATATTATTTCAGAGTTATCTGTATCCTTTCATCTGTGTATCATACTACAAAATCAGTACGGGTAATGTTTAAAGAAGGCAACAAAAAATTTTCAAACTGACAAAGAGGACTATTGGAAAATAACTGCCCGTATTTATTTCCACACACACATACATATGAATAAATGTATGTAAAATGGATGGATATTCAGACACAGCGAATGAAGACAGTTGTGACAAAAAACAAAATATCCTTTTCATTAAGGCATACAAAAGTAGGGAGATACACACATATACACAGACGTATGTACATTATGCGTCATACAACATATTAGGACCAACAACGATGGTCAGTTATGTCGTTAAAATAGTATAACATCTCTCCTGTACCCTCGTTTAACCCTTTGGGCTATGTTGTGTCTGCTATAAAATTCATCTTAATTCCGGTTATAAAGTTCAAATGAGTTTTTTTCTGATAGTGTATTGAATTTTTTTTTAGTTTCTAGTTAGTTATGTATGGTATGTATGACATAAGGAAATTAAAAATGAAACTGAAAAAGTATTATTGTATGTATGTTGAGTGGGAGGAGGAGGAGGAGCATTGGACACAAGTAGAAAATTAATCGAAAAGTTCATTAACTTTATGTGGGTTTTGTCGATACATATGCTAGGAGAAGGATATGTTTCTAATTTTAATAAGATAAAACCTACGCAGAAACAGATTTGAACAACCGCATATAATGAATATATACAATATCTCGTTAAATTTGTTTTTTTTTACCATTTGGATTCCGGACAAAATCTATGTCAAAATGTTAACATCCCTATTTGACTTTTTGAAGAGTTAATACTAAAATAAGGAATGATGGAACAAAATTTACTTATTTGTGTCAGCATTGCCAACAATATTGGTAACCACCATTTCTGTGTATAATTTATATGATAGATGTTAGAAAAAAATATGAAAACTAATTCTGAAGGATGCTGACACAAAGTGTTTTAAGCACAACATTTTCAAACTATTAGAATTTCCCGCAACTGCCATTTAATATTACCAACCATCATGAATGTTTAAATTGGATGTCAGAAAATAAATACTAAACATTAAAAAAAAATATGAAAATTAAATTTGAAGGATGCTGCTGCTATTTGCTGTCTTCTTAGAAACGTTACCAGCAGCATTATCTGCAACAATCTTCTTAAGAGAGGATTTGAATTAAAGTGTCTGTTTGCATTCTGCCGTTAATCGCATTGAGGCAATCGACTTTGTTGTTATGTGCATCAACAACAACAGTTCAAAGAGTCTTCTTTGTTGAATGCGAAAAGAAAAACAACATCATCCATGGCAACCAGAAGACAGAAGCTATAAAATTCTATTTTTCTTTATCTTTGTGTCGATTGCACTTTAATATTTTCTCAATGACAGGTTAAATGTAGTAGAACTAGAAATCATCATCGAGAATGGAACTCAATAATATTGTGGCAGATAATAAATGGTATGTGAATGAATTGCGGGAATTTCTTATTATCCCGGGGGAGGAAATGGAGGAAGATTATATATATTTTTGAGGTGAAATAAATAAACGTGGAGTTTTAGAGGAATATAATCGTGGATTTCTAAGGCTATTTTAGAGGATAATATGCGTGGAGTTTCGAAAGTGTTTTAGAAAACTATAATAGTGGATTTCTAAAGCCTTTTGAGAGGACTATAAGCGAGGAGTTCTACAGCTATTGTAGAGGACTTTAAGCGAGGATTTCAACAGCTATTGTAGAGGACTTTAAGCGAGGATTTCTACAGCTATCGTAGAGGGCTTTAAGCGAGCATTTCTACAGCTACTGTGGAGGACTTTAAGCGAGGATTTCTACAGCTATCGTAGGGGGCTTTAAGCGAGGATTTCTACAGCTATCGTAGAGGGCTTTAAGCGAGCATTTCTACAGCTACTGTGGAGGACTTTAAGAGAGGATTTGTACAGCTATCGTAGAGGACTTTAAGCGAGGATTTCTACAGCTATTGTAGAGGACTTTAAGCGAGGATTTCTGCAACTATTGTAGAGGACTTTAAGCGAGGATTTCTACAGCTATTGTACAGGACTTTATGCGTGGATTTCTACAGCTATTGTGGAGGACTTTAAGCGAGGATTTTAATAGCTATTGTAGAGGACTTTAAACGTGGATTTCTACAGCTGTCGTAGAGGACTTTAAGCGAGGATTTCAACAGCTATTGTAGAGGACTTTAAGCGAGAATATCTACAGCTATTGTAAAGGACTCTAAGCGTAGATTTAAACAGCTATTGTAGAGGACTTTAAGCTTAGATTTCAACACCTATTGTAGAGGACTTTAAGCGAGGATTTGTACAGCTATCATAGAGGACTTTAAGCGAGGATTTGTACAGTTATTTTAGAGGATTTTAAGCAATTATTTCTACAGCTACCGTAGAGGGCTTTAAGCGTGGATTTGAACAGCTAATGTAGAGGACTTTAAGCGAGGATTTCTACAGCTATTGTAGAGGACTTTAAGCGAGGGTTTCTACAGCTATCGTAGAGGGCTTTAAGCGAGGATTTCAACAGCTATTGAGCAGGACTTTAAGCGAGGTTTTCTACAGCTATCGTAGAGGGCTTTAAGCGAGGATTTCAACAGCTATTGTAGAGGACTTTAAGAGAGGATTTCTACAGCTATTGCAGAGACTTTAAGCGAGGATTTCTACAACTATTGTAGAGGTCTTTAAGCGAGAATTTCAACAGCTATTGTAGATGACTTTAAGCGAGGATTTCAACAGCTATTGCAGAGACTTTAAGCGAGGATTTCTACAACTATTGTAGAGGTGTTTAAGCGAGAATTTCAACAGCTATTGTAGATGACTTTAAGCGAGGATTTCAACAGCTATTGTAGAGGACTTTAAGCGAGGATTTCTACAGCTATTGTAGAGGACTTTAAGCGAGGATTTCTACTGCTACTGTAGAATACTTTAAGCGAGGATTTCTAAAACTATTTTAGAGGACTTTAAGCGAGGATTTCTACAGCTGTCGTAGAGGACTTTAAGCGAGGATTTCTAAAACTATTTTAGTGGACTTTAAGCGAGGATATCTATAGATATAGTAGAGGACTTTAAACGAGGATTTCTACAGGTACTGTAGATGATTTTAAGCGAGGATTTCTACAGCTATTGTAGAGGACTTTAAGCGAGGATTTCAACACCTATGATAGATTACTTTAAGCGAGGAATTATACAGCTATTGTAGAGGACTTTAAGCGTGGATTTCAACAGCTATTGTAGAGGACTTTAGGCGAGGATTTCAACAGCTATTGTAGAGGACTTTAAGCGAGGATTTCTACAGCCACTGTAGAGGACTTTAAGCGTGGATTTCTACAGCTATTGTAGAAGACTTTAAGCGAGGATTTCAACAGCTATTGTGGAGGACTTTAAGCAAGGATTTCAACAGCTATTGTGGAGGACTTTAAGCGCGGATTTCAACAGCTAATGGGTGACGTAGGGGATGAAAGATACCAAGGAACGGTGCTGACCGGCTTTAACATGGTAAAGTCCAGGATTTATCTTGGTCCCTCTCTCATCTCAAGTGGACACTGACCTCCCCGTGGTGTCACCTGGGGAGCTGCCTTTAACACCCGTTAAAGGTATTGAGCTAACATGTGCTGCGCGTTCACCCATAAGAACGTTAAAAACTTGGGTTTGGGAGTCGGGCTTGTCCCTCCCCCCCCCTCCCCCTAGAAAAAAAACAGCCTACTATGGAAAAACGAAAGAAAAGAAAAACAAATCCCTCTTAAGTTGATGATCCCCGCACACGGTTTTAAGGACCATGATGTGCGAATCTGCACCTGGAATGTTCGCACTCTTTATAGAGAAGGTGATGTTTACGCGCTGGCAGATGTACTTGAAAAATACAAGACCGACATTACTGCCATGCAGGAAATACGATGGATTGGGAAAGGCGTCACAACAACACCTAAAGATGATGCACTATATTATAGCTGCCATGACACAAAGCATGAGTTTGGTTGCGGATTTGTAGTTGGTTGTAGGTTAAAACATCTGGTCTCCAGCTTCACCCCAGTGAATGAAAGGCTCGCTGCAATTCGATTAAAAGCAAAATTCTTCAACATCACCTTTATTTGCGCTCATGCTCCCACTGAAGACAAGGACGGACAGACCAAACATATACTTTACGAGCGCTTAGAAGAAACATATGGAAAGGAGAATATCTTTGGCCCAACAGTCGGGAAATTCAGTTTCCACAGCGAAACATCTGACAATGGTATGAGGCTGATAGACGTTGCAGCTGCAAAAAAACATGGTGGTTAGCAGTACCAGATTTAAGCATCTCGATATTCTGAAGGGCACCTGGCTGTCTGCGGATCAGAAAACAAGATATCAAATTGATCATGTTGTGATATAGGGAAGACATGCATCAAGCGTGTTGGATGTACGATCGTTCCGAGGAGCAAACATAGACTCGGATCACTATCTTGTTGCAGCAAAGGTACGTACCCGGTTAAACATAGCGAATAAAGTGCGAACAGACACAGCACGAAAGTTAGACATCGGTAAGCTGCAATCATTCAATAGCAACGCGTAGCACACGAGAGAGGTACCGCAGGAAAAATCCGAAAATTCTACCAAAGAGTTCGGCTTATGGAACTAATGTTCAGTAAAAAGCCAGCTAAGCAAGTAAGGTACAGCAGGAAAGTTGTTGTCAGGTGTGGTCCTTTCACAGAACGCTGTTGAGATAGGTTTCCTGCACCTCTGCCATCGTGATATTCTTCCGACTTACGAAGTCCATCATTACCACGATTTTACCTCGGTGTAAAAAACATGTTGTAGTTTCTCAAATGGACGAGTCCGGAGCAATCCTTAAGATGCACCCACTCGCTACATCTATTGAAACTCACCTTCTTCCCAGCACAGACGGAACGAAACCGCTTTTAACTTTTGTGGGGAGGTACCTAAAGAATTTGATTTTCTTAAAACTTAAAAAATAATCCGATTTGCAAAGTTTCGTGCTTTTCATTAATTTTAGTTGATGCCGACATTTTTTTTTAGAGATTTTGGTATATATTTCCATAATTTGCAAGATTTTCGAAGAGATCTTAAACTGAAGTAAGTCAAAAATATGTGAACTTTTGTTGTTGTTGTGACGCATATATGTTCTTTCGTATTATTTCAGTTATTAGGTCCTGGTTCCTCTATATCCAGACTCAAGAATTCTGCAACCTGAACTGGTTGCGTCCATAAAGAATAAGGAGACAGGTGAGTGGGGTTAGCTGGGCAGCTAAACAAATGCAGTGTATCGTGAGGTCCCAATTCACATGTCCGGCATGTGTTGGGTATCGTGGCATCAATTCGGGCCCAATACGAATTGAGACGGCTATATCATCCGGATTTTAACTGGGCTAAAGGAACTCGTGTTTGCCTTGGCAGCTGGCGTTCTTCTGCTGCGATGGATGGATGTTGGTCTTCAAGTATGGTATTCGCACAGTATCTCTGTACTGCATGCGCATTGCGCAACCATGTCTGTGTGAATGCTATCCAAGCCTGCCTGATAGGCTCGTTAATCTAGAGGTTCTCTTTTATACCTTTGGACCTCTCTCTCTCTCTCTAGATTATGAAGATCTATCCTGCCGTGCCTGGGTGGGGAAAGCCTGTGCATTAAATCGTGGCAGGGATGCTCACTGCGATAACACCCAAGCAGGTACTGCATCGACAACATCTTGTTGTGCTCCTTCGCCTCCTCATGAATATGGTCCACTGGTGTCATGAGGAGGCACCCTGTTGCAGTCCTTAGGTTGGCATTCTGGCAGGTTTGAATCTTTTTCTACTGCGTAGCGCTAACACAGCTTACCACAGACCGGCCTATTGCGTTATAAGAGGTCAACAAGGTTTCTTTGTCAGCACCTCAAGTGCTGCCGGCCAGCGACTTGAGGACCATGTTCCTACTTCTGATCTTATCGCAAATAACTGTGGCATGCGCGGACGACTAAAACACGCTATCGAACGATACACCCAATATTTTGGGATAGTTAGTGGTTGGAATCAGTATACCATCGACCAATATGTTCAGTGGGAGCCTCATTTCTGCCGTCCAACTTGTGAACAGTGTGGCAGATGATTTAGTGGCGGATATTTTCATATTCCGCTAATGGAAGAACTGCACTAAGTCAGCTATGTAGACATTTAACCTATCACATATGTCATCGACGATAGAACCCGACGCCAAGATCGTACAATCATCCGCATACATTACGATCTCTATGCCGTCTGGAGGGTGTGGAATTTCAGAGAGGTAGAGGTTAAACAGTTCCGGAGATATGACCCCTCCTCCAACGTTTCAAACACGGCTGGAGAGTAGTCTTCTCTATATCCTCGAACAGCTTGGCATGGTTGACAATATCGAAGGCTTTCGATAGGTCAAGGGCCACCATAACTGTTGGGTCGCACGGCCTGTTCTGGTTCAGTCCTTTACTGATATGTGTGGATATGGCGTCTAATGCTGTTGTAGTACTATGCATTTTCCGAAATCTATGTTGATGTCATGTGAAATCGGCCTGTACGATTCCCCCTGCTGGCATCCTTGCTAGGCTTTAGTAGCGGGACGACCCTGCCAACTTTCTAGGCTTCTCGTACAATATGGGTGGCTAACGATAGGTTGAGGACATTTGTTAAATACTCAACTCCGGGTTCATCCAGTTGCTTAAGCATTACCATAGATATTCTGTGTGGGCCCAACGCTTCGGTGGTTCCTCCTCGACTGGGAGGGCTCTTCTTATATGGCGTAGCACACTCCTCTTCGACCTAGTACTCTCGGGGTGCTCTATGAACTGCCGGTTGTTATAACACGCGCACCTCTTTGGATCAGTTACTGTCACGCCGTTGAAAATAACAGCCGTTCTGTCATCTTTCTTTCCCGGTTTTGAGAGTTATTTAACCGTTGCCCACAATTTACTTAATCCTGTACCAATGTAGCATTGCTTCAGGTGATCTAGCCACTTTTTCCGGGTCGGGTCTTCAGGGTTCGTATGACGAAGCTGATCACGCCCGTTTGCCAGTCCCGTGGCCTCTGCTGGGAAATGTTGTCTTATTTCGGGTATTCGACCAGCAGGTATGTAACTAGCGGCTGCTGCAGCGATGATGTCCCGGAAAGTTATCTCAGCTACCCGAGGATCTGAGGGGATGGGCAGCTCTCTGAAGCGGTGATTGGTAAAATCTCTGAACCATTGCCAATCAACTTTCCCATGGTTCAGGAAAGTGCAGCGTTCAGAGGGTATGAAATTGGGTGGTCTATCTACGGAGACTATGATAGAGAGGTGGTCCGAGCCAAGGAAAATAACGGGTTGCCAGGATACGTCATTTACCAGACCTGGTGCCACAATGGTGATATCTAGCGAGCTGTGGCAATCTCATCTAATCCTCGTAGGAGCGTCTTCATTCACCATGCAAAACGTGGAGCTATCAATTTGCTCGGCCTTTGATCTTTTGTAGTGAAGCTACCCGAAGGAATCGATATAGTCGATTTCCAAACTTGATCTAAGTTTGGAAGAAATATAACGGATCCACCATATCCAACATTCATTTTGTGATAAACATACATGATAAGGCCCTTATAACAAAATTCCTTACGTTCGCCAACATTAAAACATTTTTGTGTGAAATACTTGATTAATTTTTTTTTTACAACAACCCACAAAAAACGTCTTTATTCAAAGTTACTTTCAGTACTCCACAGCTCATTACTTAATTCCCCAAACAAGCCCCATATGCACAAACATGATTCAACGATAAACTCAAGCATTGAAATTGTTTTTTTTTTTCTCACTTTCGTAACTATTTAACACATTTCGAGTACTCTGAACTCTCGCTTTTATTAAAACTCTGCAAGCTATATGGAGTGGGCCAGCAACCATTCTTCAACACATTACGGCGCATTTCTATCTGAGTTGGAATAATTTTGTTCCACTCCATCAAAAGTTCAACTACCCATTTGGCTTCTGGGGGTGCTCATTTTATTCAATGAATGAATGCCTGCTACGCTTCAGCATCAATGCATAAAAGAAGCTTATGCTGCCAAATAGGTAGGCAAACATTCCAAAAAAAAGTACTGAGAGGAAAATGCAATCACCAACATCATCGTTGCCGTTACACCTACATGCAGTTTCTTCTTTCCTACGAAACGTGTGAAAAAACGGAAATAAGTAGGTTCCACCACGCATTCATGTGAAGTTTTTCACACGATAACTTCCTTTATATTCATCCTTTGACACAAACACATACAATGAGTAACACACATACATACATGCACACCATGAATGCAATCTAGATATTGCATAGAATATGTAGGCACACATTGCCTGAGTGTGTGTGTGTGGGGTTTCCTATTCATTTAAAACCTAAACCATAGGGATTTCTTTAAAAAAAAAAAACGTTATCCTTTTTCTTGTTTGCTTAGAGAGTAGGAAGACACTTGCGGGAATATATTATTGTAGTCACCTAATGAAGGCATGAATAAAAAATGAGATTTTCTCGAAAGTGAATGAATAACTGAGTGTGCCGCTGCTGGTAAAAGTTTACATTTGCAGAAAAGTACAGGTGATGTGTCTTCAGACTGGGATGGGTGTCAGTTCATCTTGGCTCGTCTTCTACCTTCTACATCATTTCCAGGAATTACAAAATGTGTTGGCTGCCACATTTTACTTCTTTAGAAAACGTTTTTTTTATTTTTTGGGATCGGATGTTAGCACAGGATGCACCACCATTCACCCATATTTTCCATTAGTTGCATAATCTAATGCCCTACTACTGCACAAAAGTTTGCAATAAATTTTCTTATTTTCATTTTAAAACAAAAAGAAAAACGTATGTTGCAACATTCCTGCAGACTCACATGCATACATTCCAGTTGTCAGAGTTCATCCAGGAAACTAAAATGTTAAAGTTTGCTTCAATTAAATGTTTCTCTGGCGCTTACCATTGACACATGAGATTTCTGTTGGTTTTTTAATAAAGAAAATGTTCGAGGAAAAATTTGAACATTTTGAAGTTTATCAGAGAAATTTTTGTGCGGGAGATTTATGAAGGGAGGACCTAAATATTGAGACATTTTGTCGCGCTAATCTCAGGAAGCATTGGCTACAATTAGAAAAAAACTTTCTGTTATAGTCATGATAATCTTAAGGAGTATACGCTATATAAATTTCAACACGATCCGAAAAGAGGTCTTAAACTGGATTTAAGCGTAAAATTGTTGAAGTATTGTGGAGAACGTCCGGGCCGAGACAGAGGTCTTTCTGTGAGGTTGGTCACTCCGCATCCACCACACTCAAACTTCAGTGAGATGCAATAGATACTAGGATCGGATGCATCTCAGGGGTTGCTTTGGATTCGTCCATGCGAAGGAATACTGCAGGTACTATGTTACTGCATGCTGCGAAGAAAACAGTCCCAAGTGGGTCATAGCCATCAGAATACGAGACTCCCCGGCAGTCTCCCAAGAACAACATCTCACGTTCCCCTTAACACTCGTCGTTGGTAGTCCTATCCCAGATGATGTATCCTTTTTGCAATTTTATTACAATGGACTCCGAGGTAAGATGAAGGAAATAATCGAGTTTATGTGTTTACAGCGTACTGAACAAGGATCGCCCCATGGCTTACCTATTGGATCCGTCTGCTCACCATACCGCTTGAGCCTGGCTCTAATGACCCACACATGGAATGTATGGGGGTTGCAATCAGGTGTGGTATTGCCGATGAAGAGTTGCTTAACACATACATCCCACCGTTTAATAGCATTACTCCAGTTTATTGGCCCAAATTAGTTCGGTTTTGGAAGATCATAACCGACTGGTCTTGGGGGATTTAAATGCTCATGATAATTTGCGGCCTTGCGTCCTAGCCTGACAAATGACGTCACCTGGCGACCCGTCGTTTCTCTTGGGTCAGACCATCTCCCCACAACTGTCTCCATCAGCAGACCGTCCGATCCCATCACCTCTGCACGCCGCACATTCATCAGTAATGACAAGGCTAATTGGCCTTGTTTTAGAGAGTACACTAATCACGGCTTCAGAGGTCTGTGCAACCTTTCTGCTGTTCGGGTAGCATAGAAGATGTTCGGAGACATTATCACAGCTGCGGCCGCTCGCTATATACCTGTGAATACCCGAAGTGAGACCAAATTTTCCAGCTGAGGCGACGGGAATAGCAAATGAACGTGATGAACTTTGTTGTGTCAAGCCCAGTGACCCTAGAGTTATGGAGCTGACACTGGAAGTTAGCAGGTTAGTCGGTGAAATAATCTGAAGAGTTGAAACATGGGAGCCGGAATAAATGAATTGTGGCAATGATTAAGTCACTTTGGAACACTGGTGCACAAACGAAGTCATCTGGCAACCCGTTGTTTCTCTTGAGTCAGAACATCTCCCCATAATTTTCTCCGTCAGCAGATCATCAATCATGGCAAGGCTAATTGGCTAGTTTCAGAAAGCTCACTAATCACCGCTTCAGAGATCTGCACA
Organism: Musca autumnalis; assembly: GCF_047663935.1. Lineage (NCBI taxonomy): Eukaryota > Metazoa > Arthropoda > Insecta > Diptera > Muscidae > Musca > Musca autumnalis. The sequence continues at coordinate 172,772,293 of NW_027411866.1, read as the reverse complement.
ACCCTTCTGATGTTCAGGTAGCAGAGAGGACGTTCCGAGACATCATCACTGCTGCTGAAGCTCGCTATATGCCTGTCGAATACCCGAAGTGAGACCAAATTTTTCTGCTGAGGCGATGGGAATAGCAAATGAACGTGATGAGCTTTGTTGTGTCAAGCCCAAGTTAGCAGGTTGGTTGGTGAAAAAATCTGAAGAGTTGAAACATTGGAGCCGAAATAAGTGAATTTTGGGCAATGGTTTAGTCACTCTGGAATCCTGGTCCATAAACTGCAACCCTGTTCCTCTTGAGTCAGAACATCTCCCCATAATTTTCTCCGTCAGCAGATCGTCCGACTTCATCACTTCTGAACGCCGCACATTCATCAATCATGGCAAGGCTAATTGGCCTAGTTTCAGAGAGTTCAATAATCAGATATCTGCGCAACCCTTCTGATGTTCGGGCAGCAGAGAGGACGTTCCAAGACATCATCACAGCTGCAGTGAGACTGAATTTCCCAGCTGAGGCTACGGGACCAGAAAATGAGCGTAATGAGCTTTGTCGTGCCAACCCCAGTGACCCCAGAGTCAGGGAGCTGACACTGGAAGTTAATACGCTGGTCGGTGAACATAAACGGAACAAGCGGTTAAATTATCTGAAAAGTTGCAAACTTGGAGCCGGAATTTAATTGGGGGCATCGGTTAAGTCATCTCTCTCGATCTCTGAAAAGAAGTAACGTCAGTCACGACGTTATGCTATCTGAACCGAAGAGGTGCGAAAGTTATTTTAATCGACAGTTATTTTGTCGAGCACTGCAAGAGTGACAGGACGAAGAGAAGGTTATTGCGTCGCAGTATATCTCTTGCCGAGGAGTAACCACCACAATTTACAATAGATGATGTTGCGAAAGCCATCAGGAATGCCAAATCATCCAAAACGTTTGGTGGAATGTCCATGGTAATGCTGAAGTAGCTTGATGAGCCTAGAGTTGAGTACCTTAGTTCCTTACCTGAGTTCTCAAACTGTCTCTAGCTACCCGGGTCGTGCCCGAGGTATGGAAAATGGGCAAGATGATCCCGCTAATTAAGGCGGATCATACAGACAAATTTAGCTTTTGTCGCCATTAGTAAGGCAGCAAGGCAGACCAGTATCAGAAAAAGCTATCCAATTGCCGATCATCAACGTGGGTTCCGTAATCAGCACATCGCTAGAAAAGCGCTGCACGTCATCTCCACAAATAATAGCGGAGAATTCAACCAGAACAAGCCGTGCCTTATCAAAAGCCTTTGATACTGTCAAGCCCTACACGTTGTTTGAGGGCATCGTGCAGAGTACCCTCAGACCAAGTTTGAAACATTGGATGGTAAATTATATGTGTGGACGCCAGTCGCACTTGGAATTCTGAAACAAGAAGTGGAAGCCCCGTAGAGTGAAATAGGGAGTTCCCCAAGGTGGAGGGATATCCCGGGAACTGTTTAACGTCTACATTACCTGTATTTCACCCCATCCAGACGGCATTAATATCATTACGTATGCGAATGATTTTGCGATCTTGACGTCAGGTACTTTTCCTAATGTCATTTGTGAAAGGCTGAACACTTAAATTGATCGATCTTAGCACCTTTTTCAACTCGTGAAAATGCAAATATCCGCCACTAAATCTACGGCCACTCTGTTCACCGTATGGGCGGCAGAGGTGAGAACAGAGTTGAATGTTATGGTCGATGGTAGCAGAATTTCGACCACAAACTACCCCAAAATTCTAAGTGTCCTGGGATTGTACTGAGCAAAAAAGTCCACTAGACCATATGTCTGCGGTGAAAATCGAGCTTCCTGATTGTGACGTGAAGTCTTTTAACCACAAGCCAAACCTGCTAAAAAACTTCAAAATCGGGAGGCTCGATATGGTCTAGTGGACTTTTTTTTGCTCAGTACAATCCCAGAAATCAGAAACGCGAAGGGCCCAATAAGGGGTTTTTCCTTCCATACAAATCGCCCCGGCCTAATGTTCATGTCGTCCGCGCATGCCACAGCTATCTGCGATAAGCTGAGATGTAGGACACCTTGTTGACCACATATAACACGATAGGTCGATCTGTGATAAGCTATACCGCGCCAGTTTGGTCAGCGAGTATAAGTTCAACACGATGGAAAAATATTCAAAGCTCCCAGAATGCCGGCCTGAGAATTACAACAGGGTGCTTCCTCATGTCTTCAGTGGACCATCTACATGAGCAGACAAATATTTTTGCGGTACAGTAACACAGCATACCATTGCTTTGGTCGCAACACTTGCTAGGGTGTTCCCGTGAGGTTAGCACTCCTAGCTCCAAGTATGCTAGGATGGATCTTCATGATCTAGAGAGAGAGAGATCAGCAAGCCTGTCGCGCAGGTTTGGATAGCATTAACACAAATGAAGTCGCAGATTCAATAAAAATCTATCATGTGAATGTGGTCCTCGGAGTACGAGGGGAACTCGAAAACTTTCTGGCCTAGTCAACACGCACCAGGCGTCATTTGCTTTTTTTTGGAAAGTTTGACCGTGTTTTGCGTAAGCTTACTAAGCGTTTGACCTACCATGTGTTGGGTTGTTTACAGTGATTTGAAAAAGATCACTTTGAAAATGGAATTTACCTGTGAACATTTTCGGCCGATAATTTTTCACAATAATCACGGCAAGATTGCATCGATCAAATTAAATCTTTGTATGTCGATAAAGGACCATCCTATAGTACTATGAAAAACTGGTTTAACAATTTCAATCGTGGCCGACACTCGCCAACAAAATAAAACGAAGGTCGTGAGGGTTGCCCTAAATCGGAAAAATCTATGTGTTATATACCGTAAGATAGAGTCAACCTGGGGCATTTCTTCCACCAACTAAGATTTGATATTGCATGAACACCTGACCGCAAGTATGAACTTTTGTCGCTAGATCCAGCAAAAGGCTCAAAAAAGGCTCTTGTGGATTGGTGCAAAGAAATTGTGAATAAAAACAATCGCGGTGCTTCAAACGACATTTATAAGATCGTCACAAACGACGAATCTTACATCTATGCTTAGGAGCCCGAAACAAAACAGGAACCGACCGTTTGGATCTTCGAAAGCGAGCCAAATCCAACGAAAGTTGTTCATGGAAGAAAACCTTCGAGCCAAATGGTCGCCTGTTTCTTCCGAAAACTGACCGTGTTGCGACTATACGGCTTGAGAAATGTAGGATGGCTAATTCTGAGTGTTACACTAAAATTTGTTTGCCTGAAGTCTCCTAAGAAATTCGAAAAAACGAACAAGAGAAGACGAATCGATCTGCATCATGAGCTCTCACACATCGATTCAAACAGCGCCTGTTTGACCGGACAAAACGTGGTATTGATGGGTCATGCGTCGTACAGCCCTGATACCAGCACATCAAGTAAAAAAGATGTGGTCAACGATTTTCTTCGCCAGAAGATGCTTTAAATGCGTTCAAAAACCATGTTTTGGAGGAGTCTCAAACAAACCACTGTGAACAACCCAACACATGGCCGTAAGTCAAACTGTCCTGATTAAGCTTCGGCTAAAAACTGTCAAACTTTCCAAAAAAAAGAAAAAATGTCAAATGACGCCTGGGGACACTGCGTGTTGCCTAGGCCAGAAAGTTTTCTAGTTCCCCTCGTACATTCCTCATTTATCGTAGTTGAAGAACGTCAGCTGCCATTACAGAGTAGTTTAGGCTCATCTACATTGGGGATGGTGCAGTCGACTAAATTCCTATAGGGAAAGGATTGTAACCATAGGTTTGGCAGGTCAATTGCACATGTGCAGTGTGTCGGCACATGTGCAATTGGCCTGCCAAACCTATGGTTATAACCAATCGAAGTGGCCAACATTCGTAAATATGGAGATAGAGCTGCAGCCGGATTAAGCAGGAAAGCGAACATATAATTATATCATATACTATTAAAATAACCGAAACTTTATGGTATTTATCGAAAGGAGTAATTGACATTGGTCAACCCTGTGCAATTTGTAATATTTCAGTCCGGCTGTCGCATAGCCACATTTGCGCATTCCTGGCCAAAAATCATACTTTTCAAACCAATCTGTCATATGCTAACTACATTTTCTGACCATTTGGGTTTTTTACAAATGGGTTTTAATCGTTTAAATCCATAACAATTCCAATTAAAATATTTACATCTTTATATTAGATATATAAACTGTATAATCGTATGGTGTTGAAGTATATCAAAATTCACACAAATGTTATTTAAAAACAAATAAAATATTTATTAAAATACTTAAAACTTCAACACATGATATTATCCTTGACTTAATGTTTGTTTCTTTGTCTTACAAGGACAATCAACAAATCTTTTGTAAGAAATTTAATACTTGCAAAAATCCTTAAAATGCCAAGGGACATTTTGGGATTTCTTTGTGAAAAGCAACCACAAGATTTGTATGTAAACTTTTTTCTTCAATGCACACAAACTCGTACACACACATGAAGAAATTTAACAAATTATTTTTCAGTTTCTATGGGAAAACCAGAATATTGTTGTTAGTTCTTAAAAACATAAGACAAAAAACTTAAAACACGATATGCAAAGTAATTGCCTGGGTGAGTCTGCAAGGAATTGTGTCTGCAATCTTGGATATTTTCATCCATATCAAAAGAAACCCTTTTTCATTGCATTGCAATGGACTAAACTCAAGGGAGGAAATTTTTATTTTCTCTGAAGTTCTGTATCTGCTTACAGAAAATTGCCAAATAATGAATTTTATGTAACAAAATTTAGATAGTTTCTCTGTCCAAGTAGATCAAATTTAAAATATTTCTTTTTATTTCTTTATGTCATCTTTTCTTTGAAATCATCATCAGTTTCCAATGGATTCAAGGATATCGTTTTGAGTTAGAAGCACATTCATCTTGGGGACTACTTTTGATTTAATATAAAACTTTTTTTTTTTTCATTTTGAGCACATTTAAAATTGTTCTTCACTTATGAAGAAAGAGTCTGCATAGATGTACATCACTTGAGCAGCCAGCCATCACACACATGTCCTTGCATTGTCGAATGTGTTTTTACAAAGTTCATTTTGAGTTTAGTTTGGCAACATTTGCCATGGGAGGAGGAATAAGTTAAAAACAACTTAATACTGTTTGCATGGATAATTCAAAAATTATTGACTGCATGCTAATGCAAGTTTTTCGTCTTCAGTGGTTTGGCAGAGAAAAGTTACTACTTTTAAGTACATAGTTTAATATGCAAATCAGTTATCTTTTTAGAAATGTAGCTCCCTATAAATGGGACTTATTTTGAGGACTGGCTCACAATTTTATCAATTTTTGTATTTTCTCCTATTTCCTTCGAGTAAGGCCATGTTTATATTATAGCCTTTTGCAGGGTTAACCTTGTTAATGAAGATTTATTTGACGTATACGCAAAGGAATTGACTTTTGAAACCCAGTGGGTTTGTTAAATCCGGTTATACATATATAAACGTACTATAAGCTTTGCCAATTGCTACCGGTCGCATCCACAGGTTGTGGAAACTGGCAACTAACCATATATTAATTGCAATTGACAATTCATCGGAAGTCTTGGAGTAAATGTCTGAGTACCCATGATCGTTGGTTGGACGGAGCTAATCTTTGAAGAACTTTAACATGATTGGATGTTCGGAAATGAGAACAAACGAAAATATGAGAACAAATAACAAGATCCAACTCGAAAATTTTGATTAAAAGCTTCATCGCCATTCGAAAAAATGACTGTCAATAAAATGTTATAAACATATTCGGTAAACTCTTCTCAAACATGAAAATGTCACTACACAGAAAAAAATTATCGTAAAAAAATTTTCATATTGATGAAATTCGATAAAATTATTTGATCACAAAGTAAAAATACGACTGATTTCACATATTGAGTAAAATATTTATCAATTTTTTTTATATTGAACTGATAAAATATTTCACATATTGACAAAAATATGTATCAAAATATTCCAAATTTTGTATCAGCATTCAGTGGTTGTTAGAACAGCTACCAATAAACATTAGGCTTATAACTATTTTTTGCAATTTTTGCAAATATCAAAAATACCACCGCATAGCCGCGTATAGCACGAAAAACTACTATGAAATACTGTGTCATTTTTTCTCTATCGCGAAAAAAGTTTCCGCACCAAATGCAATGCAGTTCAGTGATGCATTATATAATTTTATTTGTTAAAATGATATATACGCTTTCCGTAATAACTTATTAATAGTTTTAATCTAATTTAATATCAATATCGAACCATTCTCGACCAATTTGGCTTTTGGGTTTGTATTTAACAAAAAACAACAAAATAATTGTAAACAAGAACATCTTTTTATCGATTAAAAAAATGTATTCAACAATTTTTTTCATCAAGAAAATATTTCAGCTTTGTACAAAACAAATTGCATTTGAAAGAGTAAAAGTTAGATGATAGCGAAGCCGTCCCACATCCGATATGTCTGAGGAGCCTTCATTACCAAAGGCGAAACATGTCATGTCACATAGTGTTGGGTGTGTGGGTTCGAGTCGTCGGCTTTCCTTTTTCAGATGCATTATTGATCATCAAGCTCGATTTCCAACGAGAAATTAATTAAAAACATATGTTGTTTTTATCAAGCACAATGTGAAATATTTTGATAAATATTTTTGTTAATATGTTAAATATTTATCAGTTGTGATCAAATAATTTTATCGAATTTTGTCAATATGACAATTTTTTTATCGCCGGAAAATATATAAATTTTTGATTGAATCTTTGAATTTTTTTATCAAATGTCTAAAATTTTTTTCTGTGTAGAAAGCGATCGATGTACGATTTTAAATAAATAGTTTATTGAAATTTATGTTTATTGATTCGACGTTTGTCACATGTTGACTGTGTTTTTTTCACAATTAATTAATTGCAAATATGAATTTTTTTTAATTTTTTTTGCTTTGATTTTTAACAAACCTTATGAAGATTTTTTTTATCAAATCAAAAATGACAAATCGATAAACTTAGTTGTATATGGGATAAATTATTTGTGAAATGAAAAAAGAAGACAATCGATTAAATATTTCGTTAGTATGTTAAATATTTTAACGATTTTATCGGTGTTTGTCACACTGTCGCGTAAAAATTAATCAAAAATTAATTGGATATTTGAAAATGTTTATCAAACGGTTACAATTTTTGTCTGTGTTAAGGATCCTGATCTACGAATTTGTACCTGCAATGTTCGAATTCTTAGGTTGAAATTTCGAAAGTTGAAACCAGCCTACGGGTAGTGCGATGGAACGACAAAGGGGTCAGAACATCATCTAAAGGCCTCTCCCAGTATTAAGGCTTCCATGGAACAGGACATTGCACTTAACTCCTTCACCCCCAGTGCATAAAATAATGACAAAAACAACAAGTAAAAAAGTATCAGTCGGCCGAAAGAGGATACCCTCAGCCTGTGTGAACTGAAACATCTTTTTCCCAAAAAACGTATGTATTTTGGGGGTTTTCCGAATTTTGGGCGTACGAACTTGCCGACAAAGATATCGATTAGGGAGAGGTACCTAAAGGAATGGAATGACAAAAAAGTTTCGACAAAATATTTCGAGATCCAAAGTTTGGACAAAATTGGTGGCTCCGTTTATGAGATATTGCGCTTACATTTTAGCGAATATTTTCGAACTTTTGTGGGGGAGGCACCGTAAGGAGTGGACCTATAAGCATCATCTTCGAATTCCATCTAATATTCGAAGACATATTACGATATGCAAAGTGTGGACCAACGCAGTATTCGGTTCGGGAGTTGTCGTACGTACCAGCCACTACACATGCTGGCCGTAAGGATTTTTTACAGGGTAATTTTCTCAAGAAGTATGGACTTGCCACTTAAAAAACTTGTACCATAGTTATTTGGGGACTTGAGTGCAACCTGTTCCAAGAAAAATCAAAACGATTCGACAGGAGATACTAAAAAGTACTTTTCCGAAATTTTGTGTGGGAGGTATCCGAAGGAGATGTCATATAGTCCATATTCTAACCTGATCTATGTCCCGTAGAAATAATACGATGTGCAAAGTATGGACCAACAAATCGGTTACTGGCTTCGAAAGTTATCGTTCGCACCATTTTGGCGAAAAGTTTTGAACTTTTGTGGGGAAGGTACCCAAAGGAGTGGACAGATAAGGTTCATTTCAGAACCTGATTTAAGTTTGGGCATAATATTACCACTGCAAAATGTTGGACCGAATCGGTTTATTCGGGCCATTTTCTCAGGAAATATGGACTTGCCCCTGAAAAATCTTGTACCATAGTTATTGGGGGCTTGAGTGCAACCTGTTCCAAGAAAATTCAAAATGATTCGAGAGGAAGTACTAAACTGCACTTTTCCGAAATTTTGTGTGGGGGGTACCCGAAGGAGTGGACCGATATAGCCCATATTCAAACATGATCTGTGTCTGGTAGAAATATTAGGACGTGCAAAGAATGGACCAAACCGGTTAGACCCTTTGAGAGAGTTATCTTGAGCATAATTTTTACGAAAAAAATTGAACTTTTGTGGGGGTCCATCTTCGAACTTCAACTAAGTTTGAACAAAATATTACGAAAACTAAATTTTGAACCAAATCCGTTAATCCGTTATCGTGCGCTCCAGCCAGTCAGCCATACAGACGGACAGGGCTAAGTCGATTCCAAATTGTCTAAAACGGATTTCGTCCAAGCATACCATTATTTCGATGAGGCACATTTTGCCCGTATGAAAGTGTATACATGAGGGTATAAAAACTAACTCTTTTAAAATCACTCACATGGGCACAGAGTCCATGCCCCGATCAAATTCAAGGACAAACCGATCAAATTTTTATTTTACACCGTACTCATTACTAAATAGTTTTACCTTGATACATAACTTTGTAATGGGTTACATAATGACAAACGGATCCGAATTTTTGTTGGGGTATTATTTCGAGATGGCTTTCAGGTCAATAAGACCTTCATCTACTTATTACTTGCGTCCAAGTTCTGATCATCATAATTTTCTCCACTACGTTTGCGGGTGAAATTGCGCCTGTTTGCTGTTCTATAACTGTCCTGGGTTCAGACCTTCGTCTACATGAAAAGAAAGTGTGCTCTGTGTCATCTTCTTCATACTGACAGAAAGGGGAGTTATTTTTATTTAATTTTGAATTTTTCTCCCTGTTTCCTTTCCACCCATTTTCTTAAGATTTCGATGTTCCATCTTGTCAGTCATTTTACAAAAGTGTCATTTTAAAGCAAGGTATTCCAGCTGCATCTTGGGAACTTTTTGCTTCGTAGATTTTAAGTCGCTCTTCTGCCATTAAGACTAGGAGTACCGTGCCCGCTTTGATTCGTACTGTGGGTCCTGAAACTGTTCGGTATGCAGTTAACTGAACTGTTAATAATTTCTGTGCTTATTCCGAGCCCAAATTTCGCATCCGTAGATAACACTGTGAACCGAAATTTTGGGGGGTGGAAAATTCCTATTGGAGATCAAAGCCCTTGGTGAGTATATACAGAACCCCGAAGGACAGATTCGCCGTGAGTCGAACTTTCGCGATATGGCGTGATGAAGTTTTTGCTTGAGACCCTGTAAGCCATCAGGAATTAGCGTTATATCTTTGTTCACTGTTGCTTTAGCTTATTTTTGAGGTAAAATGTCTTCAGTCAAATCGAATGAGGATTATTTTCGTAGAGCACTTCGACCTTCTAACACGCTTCCTTCCATGTCCTTTTCGTCCTTTATTTTAAGAGCCGCTATAGAAGTACCATAAGATGACGTTTTTCAGCTTCGAAATGTTCTGCAAAAATTTCGGCCAGAAAATTTTAGGTACGGCTCTCATTGACAACAAATCAATTTTGTAGCGTTTTCGTGGTCGTTTTGTGCATTTACTCCTGTTTGCTCAGAAAAAACTGTGTTTTGTATTTTTGTATGTTCTGTGACGAATATACAATAAACAAAATATAGTCTTTTTCTGAACAAAAACAATGTAAATGCACAAAACGACCACGAAAACTCGACAAAATCGATTTGTTGTCAATGAGAGCCGTACCTAAAATTTTCTGGCCGACATTTTTGCAGAACATTTCGAAGCTGAAAAACGTCATCTTATGGTACTTCTATAGCGGCTTTTAAAATAAAGGACGAAAAGGACATCGAAGGAAGCGTGTTAGAAGGTCGAAGTGCTCTACGAAAATAATCCTCATTCGATTTGACTGAAGACATGTCATCTCAAAAATAAGCTAAAGCAACAGTGAACAAAGATATAACGCTAATTCCTGATGGCTTACAGGGTATCTAGCAAAAACTTCATCACGCCATATCGCGAAAGTTCGACTCACGGCGAATCTGTCCTTCGGGGTTCTGTATATACTCACCAAGGGCTTTGATCTCCAATAGGAATTTTCCACCCCCCAGACTTTGAGCTCCAGTTTGTTGCACAGTGTAATGGGTATTGCTTGTATCCATTAACAACTTTCTTTTTTTGGGGAGTGGTCCCCCGATATTGGCCATTATTTTGTTAAATCTCGCTGTAATAGAGGTTGCTTTTGTGGTAGCATGTCGTATTCTAAGATAGTAGACAGCTTTTTGTGTGCGGATAACGATTTCGATATCGATTTCTGGTAGGATATGCTTTCTCGAAAGGAGCGCAAGTTCGGTTTTGTGCGTGGTTAATCCGAAGCCATGTGTCTCTAACCAAGCTCTGATTCGGAGCATTGTTTGCCTTCACGCTGAGCAGCTTTTGTATTTCTTGTCTGAATTACAACTGCTATGTTATCTCCCTATCCCACTAAAAACGTGTGTACCGGAGTGACCCGAGACAATAGTGCATCGGCCAGCGGCTGCCAACACAGCATCAAACCCATGATTCTACGTACAACTGCTGCTACAACAACAACAAAAATATCTATTTCTAAAATTTCGTTGTAGCTTATCTTTCAGAGGTCAGGACCTAGGGTAGAACCCTTTGTGGCGCCTGATGTGATTGGTTTTTTCGTTTTGACCTTGCTTGTATTGTACGTTAGTACCCTTTCAATATTGTTCATGGATAATAATTATGGGTTTCCCTTGTTCACGTACTATCAGCAAATTTTCCTGAATGCACATTTAGCTGCAGGACTTTCATACTGTCTGTTTTTGTTTGAAAACAGCTTTTGGATCCGGGTAAGTAATTCACTTTGACTTCTTCCTTTCTTCTGTACATGTGTAACATATCGTCTGGCTTTTGCATATCTTAAGTTTATAAAAGGGGCATAACGAGAGCAGCAACGAATGCACAGACCCATGTCTTTTCTATCCGGGCCCCTGCATTCGTATTATTTGTTTCCGGCACCAAATCATCTATAGCAGCGTTTAGTCTCTTCTCTATACTTTGCTGTCTGTCATACCGAATCTTAGTAGTCGTATTTTTAGGATTTTCTTGATCCCAAGTACGGATATCTGTTTCCAATAGTTTGGAGTGCACTCCAATATCAATTATAACTATTTGCGTGGCATGATGTACTGCGTGTTGCACCTCTTCTATAGTTGTCAAGGCATCGAGATTTTGTAGCTTGATCAAGACCTTGGGCTGTCTTTCCTCTACTGCGGCTGAGTCTTTCTATGATTCATTTATAGCATCACAGAATTTCTCCCGTACTCCACCTTTTCCTATTTCCATAGGATTGCTCCCGTTTTGGTTAAACTGATGGATTGTAGGTTTTAGGTCTGACATCTTGTCTGATATTTTTGAGCAAATTGGAATAGCTGTTGCTCGCGCTTGGCTTAATATTCACAGTGTCTGGACGAGAATGAATGAGAATGTCCCTTCTTGAAAGGCATATGCTAATAATCCTTTCGGTGGTTACGCTAGGCTAGAAGGCCAATACTCGGATGGAATGAAAAATTAATAAGGTATCAATAGGCATTGTAATCGAATCAAAATTCTCTATAGAGTCACCCTATTATGTAAGCAAATATCTCTATTAACATAGAATGCGCTTCCCTGGATAAATGTCAAACTTAGTAAAAAACCTTCAAGGAAATGAAAAAACCCTTTATTTCAAATTTACCTTACACTTCACTGCACATGAATTCACACAGAATTTTTTCGTTTTTTACTCGAATGAGTAATGCCACCAAAAATTCATGTAGCTATCATTATTTTTGAACCAAACCCATTTGTAACCCAAAGAAAAAAGGAAACAAACATTGTTTCGAGGTTTTAGAAATACAGAAAATAACAAACGTAAAGAAAAATCAATCTTTGTAGAGATTGCCAACAATTTCAAAGAATAACAATTTTTATGTTATTCAAATTTCAGGGAATTTGATTTTGCTTTCTGTAACAAAAAAAAAAAAATGAATATCCACAAAAAGTGCAAGTGTTAAAATCCTACAATACATGCCAGCAAATAACAACTATGAGAGTTGTGCTGCTGGTGGCTTGACACCTGTGTGCTATTTTTCCAAAACAAAATAAAATTGCACGGTTTTCTATGCAATTCTAATAAATCAAAAACGAACTCTATTCAACTTTTATTTTTCTGGATTTATCATGCATGTTTTTTTCGTTTTCATTTCCTCTTCTTTGGAATTGAATTTCTGTTTCCACAATCACTACACTGCTCTGCAGCACAAATCAAGTTGTCTGTGCATAACAAAAATGAAAAAGAGTTCTCAATACTACCCCAGCACCTTTCAACATGGCATTCAAATCGAATCAAACCGATTGGAAAACTCTTTGGTATGCCAATGAACGATATAGAAGAGAAGCACTGGATTTACTGAAAATGTGTCACTACTTTGTTATTGTTATCCTTTAACAATTCGATTTCTTTTCTTAGCATGTTGGTTCTGTCTGGGTGTGTGAAAGAAAAATTTAACTTTTGAATTTGATTTCTTGTCGAATATGTAGTTGTTACTAAATGTATGACAAATATCGTGCTAGTGTGTAGTTTATACATTCCAGCAGAAAATTAAGGGGTGTATTAAAATTCACACTTCACTTGTAACACGTCCAGCGAAAAAGCTCATTGGTAGCCATATCTTCATACAAACCAATCTATCAACTTAACAGATGTACGCACGAAGTTGGTAGTTATCTTTGGTTAATAAAATTCTTAGAATAAGTTGAAAAACATTTGTTTTTCGTAAGAACATGTCGGGAGAATTTTGTATATCCCTCAAATTGTATATCCCTCTGCTTAATACCACGTAGGTGTATACAATGACACCTTTTGGTTACAAATGCGTCACAGCGCTAAATAACATCATATTATTTATTTATTAAATTTTTCAACTATACCATATTTAAATGAAATTTAATAAAAACCAAACCAACAACTTCATTACAACTAGTTTTTGTTTTTTTTTTTCAAATACCAATTTCAATTACCGTCATTTGTGGCATATCACACATGCCTGAGTGTTTAATTGCAGGATGTAAAATATATTTATATGTATACATATAATTGATATTCGAATTTAATTGTTGCAATTAGTTTTTAGAGAGAAGAAAAAAATAGGAAATGTGTGTTTGTGGTTCGACAGGTATATGCATATACATATGTAAGTATGCAGATAAATAACATTTGTGTACACAACATCATGGTTTAGGGTGAATATACTTTGAGAAGAAGTGGTATAATAAACTACGTATTAAATGTCATTTGAGTTTAAAAATATCATTTAAATATAAAAGACAAATAACAATGAATTCTTCGGCTTTGTCGACAGCTAAGTACCCCTCAGTCTATAAATGTAAAAATATATAATAACAGTGGTGGATCTAAAGTTGTATGCATCGATCCATAACTTAAAATAATTTTTGTAGGTGATAAACAAGTTTCCAGCGTATATTTTTTAAGGTATATAATAAAATAAAATCCGCAGTCTACACGAATAAAATCTATAATCGTTCATATATTACAATACTATCACATAAGATAGAACTTAATTTTATAACGCCATCTATATTTGACATTTGACGTTATTAATGAGAAAGAAACATAATTTGATGGGCATAATTTTAGGCGGAATATTGAAATAATTATCGTACTTTCGTTCCGAATCACTACAATAGTCGAAAAAAGGAGATTTTTATTAGCCATTTCGATTGGAACTCCTTCGACTTTCGACGGAATTCTTTCTGAAATCGGACACTTTGGTTTGTTGGATATATGCTTCCTGTGGGCCTATTATGTAACTTTTAACAACTATCTACATTGTTTAAATTTCTTTTATTTTTTAACAACTACAAGAAAAACAAATAAAATTGCTGTAAAAAAACAATGAATGAAGTTGTTAAAAAGTTACTGAATAGGGCGGCTGGTATGAATAAATGACAGAAGATGTTGGTTGGGAAATGTAGGTGTATCTATTTAGATCATATATTATTGCAAAATATATCCAGGATCAAGCATGCATGGTTGGGTGAAAATATTATAGTTTTTAGTTGCGGAACTAACTAGTTCCCATGCACGATTCCGTTTAAAGCGGAACGATATCAAGCTATTTCGTTAATTTCCTTCATCTCGATTATATGGAACGAAGGGCAGAGATTAAGGAACCTTTTTGTGAGAAAAGAAACGAAGAACATTGAACCGATCAGTGAACTATGTTGCCACCTATACTTCAAAATAATATCGAAAGAGCTGTTGGAGTTAGATACTGTGATAGGCATACTTTTAGGCGGAATAACTAATTATTAAAAGATAACAGATTACTACCTTTTTTTCTAAGCTATAATTAAAGTAGTATTATTTAGAATAGAATTACCTTAACAGGGGAGTAGTGTCCGCTCTGGAAACCATTCTCAATGAACGCGCTCTGCCTATTTTCGACGTGGCTTGCCATATCGGACTAGAGATAAGTAGCAAGAAAACTGAAGATATGAGAATTCGCAATAAAATACGAAACAAACATAACAAGAGGCTAAACAAAACAGCATTCGGGCGACAGTAAGTAGTATGGATAAGTTCAAACATGTCCAGGAAAACCACGCTGAAATTTCTGCTTTACAAAGAAAAAAATTGGCGATAAAAAAAGTATCATATTGACGAAATTCGATAAAATCATTTGATACAATAAAATTTTAATATTGACCAAAATATTTATTAATTTTTTTCACATATTGACATATCAATCAAAATGCCGAATATTTTGATAAATATTTTTGTCAATAGGTGAAATATTTTATCATTTGTATTTTTACTTTGTGATCAAATAATTTTATTGAATTTTGTCAATATGACAATTTTTTTTATCGCCGGAAAATCGATAAATTTTGATTGAATTTTAGTGTGAAAACAACATCAACCAATAGCGATGCGTTGTGGTGAATAAAAGGAAAATTTTTATCTTTTTGAAATTGTCAGTCCGGACACCACGCGTTTTTGTTGTTACAACATATGTTATTATTGTATGTTCGTTTTCCTCCTCAATCCGGCTCAGGCCCTATCTCCTGCTCTAGAAATGTGGCTGATTCTATTGGTAGTAACCACAAAGCTACTAGAGTTAGTTGCGTAGATTTGACAGGACATTTGAAAAGAGTGTCGTGTGGGCAGGAATCGCATGCTGGGTAAATGTTTTACACGGTGTCATGAATCCTTGTCCTGTAGGAGTTCAGACGGCTGCACCATCCTGAACATATTTGAGCCAAACCAACAACTTTAGTTTGTCGTGGCAGCTGACGTCCTTCAACTGCGATAAATGGGGGATGTACTCAGGGGACCGTAATCACACGGGTTTTCTTTACGGCATCTGCGACTGAATAGGTGTGAATACTATCCAAACCGGTTTGATAGTTTTGCTGATCTAGAGGTTCTTTCTTATATTGGAGTCCTTGACTGCTCATGTAGATGCCATTGATGGTTTGAGGAGGCACCGTGCTGAATTTTTCAGAGCTACGTTCTGAAAGATATGAATACTGGCGTTGCACTTACATTCACGGACCGTAATGGTGCTGCATAGCTTACCGCAGATCGACCTATCGCCTTATATGTGGTGCTCAAGGTTGTTGTCTGCACCGCAAGTGCTGCCGGCTAAGGACTTGAGAACTTTTTCTACTTTCAGTTTGCCGCAGATAGCTGTGACATTAGCGGACGACTTTATAACCTATCGAATGTGACCCACGGACTTTGGGTAATTAGTATTCGAAATTATTGATCCAACGACCTGCACATTAAATGGGAGCTTCATCTTCTCAGTCCATGTGGCAAATAGATAGACTGTAGACTTAGTGGCGTATACATATGTTTATATCTTCGTGTGGAAAAATGTGGTCATATCGATCAAATAGGACTTTAACCTTTCACAAATGACATTAGGGAAGGCACCTGACGTCAACATTGAACAAGCATCCCCCTACGTAACTATCTCAATGCCGTCTGTTGATGGTGTCAAACATAAAAGGTAGAGGTTAGACAATTCCGAAGATATAACCTCACTTTGAGTTACTTCCCGTTTCATTCTACGGTGCCTCGACTTCTTGTTCCTGAATTCCATGTGCGACTGGCGACCATACATATAATTGATTATCCAGCGCTTTAAACTTGGCCGGAGGGTAGTCTTCTTGATGTCGTCAAACAGTGCGGGATACAAAGGCTTTTGATAAATCAGACCCCTCTAACTCTGTCCTATCGCACGTCATGTTCTGGTTGAGTCCTAGGCTAATATGTGTGGAGATGGTGTGTAGCGCTGTTGTAGTTTTGTGCTGCTTAGGAACCCTTGCTGATGATTGGCAACTGCATAGCTATTTCTGATAATGGGGAGAAGTAAACCCTCAAGAGTCTTTGCTACGGGAAACAAAAGCGAAATCGGGCTCTACGATTAGCCTATGCTGGCTTACTTGCCTGGCATTAGTAGCAGGACCACCCTGCCCATTTACCAGACATCGGCACGATGTTGCTAGCTGACGACAGGTTGAAAACTTTAGTAAGGTACTCAACTTCCGGCACATCCACTTGTTTCAACATTACCATGGAGATACCGCCAGGGCCTAATGCTGATTTAATGATATTGTAACATCAGCCGTTGTGAATGGGACCGCCTCATTGACCATGTAGGTGCGGTGGTCAGTCCCGTCTTGAAGAAGTCAACGAAGGAGAAGATGTATAGATTCTAATTGAAAACACTGCAGCGTGAATCATTTATAGGCTCACGAAGATGTAGATGTGGAGAAAGTCGCGTTTTAGATACTATTCTCTTTTCTACAAAGGAAATCCCTATGGAGATCAGTGATTGCTATCAGGAATAATTTACTTCAGGGCGGCTAAGATCTTGATTCCAAGAGTCCATCCAAAGAGTCCATAAAGCTTAAATATTTATATAAATGGATCGAAAACGGAAGAGAATACTGGAACTAACTTTTGTCGATGTCAGGCTATTGTATAACTTGAATCAGGTCTGTACCATCTTCCAAACAGAAGTCTAGCTATTTTAAATACCGTGAAGCTGATATAAATCCATTTAAGGGGTTTAGAGAAGACGTTAGTGGTGCTTGTCGATAACCAGGCTATTATCACTCAAATCCCGCTTTTTCAAATCCAAGGTTGTTGATATAAGTGTAGATCAGCTATGAAGGTTGCAGAACGAAATAACTTTCTAAGGGTTACTGGGACACTGTGACATTGTCGGAATAGAGATTGTTGATGAGCCAGAACGTGATGGACGGATGGCAGTCTTCCAATATTAAAGTTGAGAAATCTTTATAGCAACTATAGGGGCATAAGTATTCTCCCTATCGTCTACAAGATAGTGTAAGGGATATTGTGCGAACGACTAAAGCCCATGGTCAACGAAATAATTGGACCATACCAATGCGGCTTAAGACCTGGCAAGTCCACCATTGACCAGATATTTACCTTGCGGCAAATCCTGGAGAAGACCCAGGAGATGCAGATCGACACCTACCACCTGTTTGTCGATTATAAAGCAGCCTTCGGCAGCCTGCTACGTTCAAAGGTATTCCAAGCAATGTCTGAATTTGGTATCCCCGCAAAGCTCATTCGACTTTGTAAAATGACTCCAACTGACACAAGATTTTCAGTTAAAATAGGAAAGAACCTCTGCGAAGAGTTTTGTACCAAAAGAGGTTTCAGGCAAGGAGACAGCCTTTCGTGTGATCTTTTCAACATCCTGCTAGAAAAGGTTATACGAGAGGCAAACGTCAAAAGAAGTGGCACAATCTACACCAATAGCCACATGTTACTTGCCGATACCTTTATGAAGGTCGAAGGAGAATCTCCTAAAGTGGGTCTGGCGGTAAACGGCGAGAAGACCAAGTTGATGGTGTCGACGCGCAATACGTCCATTGAGGTCGGACCAACTTTTGAAGTTGGTTCCTATATTTTTGAGGTAGTAAAAGACTTCGTATACCTCGGCACCGCCGTAAACACAACAAACGACATCAGTTGTGAAATAAAAAGAAGAATTATGTTGCTACTTTGGCGTAAGTAAGCAGTTCAAAAACAAAGCCACAACTCGTCAAACAAAAATAACGTTTTACAAAACACTGATACTACCCGTGCTGATGTATGGTTCCGAAGCCTGGGTGCAAGCAGATAGGGCAGTGCTTGGCGTGTTTGAGAGAAAAATTCTTCGAAAGATCTACGGACCAATCTGCGTTGACGGTGAATATCGACGTCGTATAAACCACGAGCTGTATCTGCCATACAACGACATCAATATAGTTAAACGTATCGAGATTTAGCGAGTGCGTTGGCTAGGTCATATAATAAGAATGAGCGATGATGAACCCGCTAAAAAGGCGTACATATTCGAGCCACATGGCGGTGCACGCATAATTGGCAGGCCAAAGAATAGTTGGCGCAAACAAGTGGATGAAGAGATGACAAGGCGCGGTATTCCAGAAAGCGAAGCACTAAACAGAGAGAATTGGAGATCTGTTCTTAGTTCGGTCTATGGAACAAATGTTCTGTAATGGGTCAGCTAAGTAATTAAGTAAGTATGTTATGATGAGAGTGGCAGAGATTATTGAGGACTATGTCAATTCTCCAATGTTAAACAACGCTAGACCCACCTTGTTTCATAACTATCAATTCATATCTACACTATGCAACACTGAAAATGCAAACAACTTCTAGTATGCATTTTTTGAAAGTACATATTTAGACTACAAAAACCCTAGTAGGGTTTTGTCCTGTCAGATCCAGTTTGGATTTTATGGCCTCATCTAAACCGGGCTAAATCTACACTTTTTTGCCTTTGTCAGGCCTTTATCTCAGAAACGAATAGAAATTTGGCCTTGCTGTCTTTAGCAATATTGTAGCCCTAAACTAGTAGAACTTATCTTTTGAAAAAACCACATAAGAAAAACTCCATCTAGAGCATCAAAATCTATATAATATAGAAAATTTTACATAATAGCTGAAATTCTGTCAGTATCGGCTAAACTATTGGGAGTTGAATCAAGTAACCTTTTGCAAAAATCTTCCAAATAAAGTTCTCAACAATTCTTTAGAACATTCTGAAACTCTAAAATGCTTACTTCATGTTGTTTCAGCAGTATTTTGCATCATATCTTTTACAACACGTATTTCAACCACAGTTCACACCAACAGTTTATTCTCGCATTTCGGATCTCACCACATTATTGACCACCACACCACACCATTGACAATGACAATGACATTTTCTGAAGAGTTGTGTATTATATTGCAGGGAATATTTTTATTGACCACCACACCACACCATACGAAAATATTCAGAAAAAATTAATGGTTTTGGAGATACGGTGCGAAATGTATAAAAATTGTGGAACTTTTGCATATATTTTGAAATTTGAGGCAATAAATGTAGTTTTTCGAGTTCATTACTTCTCCAAATATTTTATTCTTGTCCTTATCTACAAATTTGCTTCAGAGGTCAGTAGAAGATTCGCATTGGATTCAGAGATATAGCCCCGAATTTCTTGAAAAACTCAATATTTAACCATGTTTAGATGGGGCCATAAAATCCGAGCTGGATCTGACACAACAAAACCCAACTAGGGTTTCTTGTCGTTTCGGTCTGTACTTTCAAAAAATCCTCAGTTCGAATTGTTTGCACAAGATCACCTTAAAAATGTTGCACAGTGCTATCAAACATGGACCCATCAGTAGTTGACCTTGGCTCAAGAAGTCTTCGATGTCTATGGGGGAAAGTATTGACCACTTTCTCTTTGAAATTCTATCTTATCTTTCCTAAACACTAAATCATATATCCATAATACATTTTTCTCCAGCCAATGAATAAATATTTTCATATGTGATTTCTCCAATGTCCGATAAATCCACATTGCAGCCACACTAATGGTATTGCAGTGTGCTTGGGTTTGTGTATGTATGTAATTGTTTTATAAATAAATTTCTATAATTAAGTCAACATTAAATCAATGTACAATATACAATCATTAACACTATTATTTGAGGAATTTCATTAAATACTTGAAAAAATATGGGCAGCGGTTGCAATGAGCAATCGCCGCGTAACCGACCAGGTGGCGGTGGTAATGAACCTCTGTGGAAATATTTTATGGAAAATATGTATTTTGTTGGGGAAAAAGAATGGGAACTCAATTATAATGATTGGTGGTGTGATTATGGTGAAAATGTGTCAATGGAGTAAACAGCATTCTACAGGCTATGCTCCGCTTGTTTTTACTTTAATACCGCCGTTATTATTATTGTTGGATTTTCTGGCTACTGTTGGTGGCACAATTTTTGCCATTGATTGTCAACACAATAAAAAGAAAAGAAGCTTTTAAGTGTTAAGCATTGTATTCCAACGACAATGTTTCGAAACAACATCATTTGGAGAAGGAATATAATGGAGAAATTCATTAGAAATTCAATGGAAAGTGCAATAGACTAGAAGAGATAGGCAGCGGCTGTTGCCAGTCATTGAATAGAAATAATAGAAGACTGTAGAATTGTCAGTTAATATTAGAAAATTTAAAAGATATTATTCTTTATCTTAACGGTGATATACAAATTCTTGTTGTTAATAAAAATATCGTAAGATGTCTTAATAAATTTAATTAAATTAATGATGTTCTTAAAAAAAGGCCAACGATTCGCTTTTGCAAATGAACAACCATTAAATAGACATATTAAATTTCTTTTAATACCATTAACACTGTCACGTTGCATTTAGCCTCCTTGGATTGCTCCTTTGACCTTCAAGAAATTCCATTAACACAGTTCATGTCATTCGATAAGAGATTTTGTCGCCTTAAAAAGGCAAAAGTACGAGTAATGTCCTTAGGTTTCAGTTTTCTAAGACATTTCTAATTAAAAGAAATGTTCAATACCAAAAGTTTACACTTGAAATATTTTCTCTTTCTCGTCTGTTCTTGCTGCTGCAATGATTTTGTTTGGCTTCTTCTCTAGGACGGGGAAAACATTGAAGAAAACTTAACAAGAAGGAACAATTTCATTAAGAAAAAATAATAAGTACTTGGAAATGAGAAACACAGCAGAGTAATGAAAGGTCCTTGGGCAAAATAGCAAAGAGAAAAATAATGACTTTTGCTGTTTACCTCTTTGATTGATTTCTTTAAAAATTGTTGGGGCTATGGGAAAAGCTGTTGATGGAAATTTCTAGTTTCAGGAATGTTTCATACATATAGACCTCTTGGAACCTATATTACACTATTCATCATATTGGAAAGTAGATTTATATAGCAATATGTGTGGATTAGTGTTACCAAAGTACAGCAAAGGAAAGCAAAAAAAAAAAAAAAAAAAAAAAAAAAAAAAAACGAAAAACACCCAACCTCAATGATAATAAATTCATACTCAGAAAAAAGAGGAAAAATAAAAGTGAACAAAACAGCAAATGAAATACCCTAGAGAAATGATTTCACCTGAAGAAACATGTTTTACACGCCATGAAAATTCTAGTGAAAAAAACCCGAACTTCACCAACATAAAAAAGGCTCATATTATTTTTCCACATCATTATCAAACAATGGAATTTAAGGACTTTTTATGTTCTCGGTATCAATTTCAAGCGAAAATACATTTGGACTTTTTGTTCTTGTTTTGCAATTTGCCAACGCCTCCCATGAGCCATAAAACCAAAAGTCATAATATCGAATCAATGCCACAAACAAAGCAGAATAAAAGGACAGCAAAAAACACCAAAAAAAAAGAAGAAATCAAACAAATGTCTAATAAAAACACTTACCTAAGGCATGACACTGTAGAATTTTCGTTCGTCCTTCACTGACTATCGAACCTGACGATGATGGTTGTGTGGTAAAACGTGGCGGTTGTAGCTGTTGTCCATCTGCAAAAGAAAAAGTGGGAAATTTATTATTAGTTCATTAAAAATTTATCAGTTGATTTAAAATATTGGTTTAGTGATACAATTAAAAAACAAATTATTTGGAAGTGTAGATTGAGTAGATTTTAGATGTATGAATGAGGTCAATAAACTTGGATTTTTTAATGATTTTTAAGAGAAATCAGATAAATATTTTTGGGAGCCCAAAATAAACGTGGATTTTTTGTTTTAATTTTGGAGGACCAAAATAATCGTGGATTTTTTGTTTTAATTTTGGAGGACCAAAATAATCGTGGATTTTTTGTTTTAATTTTAAACGTGGATTTTTTACATTTTGCAGGATTGTTGATTTTTAAAATAGGTTTAGGGGCCCCAAATAGACGTGGATTTTTAAAATATTTTTGGGACCCAAAATAAACTTGGATTTTTAAAATATTTTTGGACCCCAAAATAAACGTGGATTTTTTTAACTTTAGAAGGACCCACATGTACTCGGATTTTTTATAAATGTTGGAGGACCTAAATAATCGTGCATTTAAAAAAATTGGAGATCCTAAGTAAACGTGGATTTTTTTTACAAAAGTTGGAGGTTCCAAATGAACGTGGATTTCTTTCAAAAATTGGATGACCCAAATAAACGACGATTTTTTAAATATTTTTGAGGACCCAAAAATACGTGGATTTATAACATATTTTTGGGACCCAAATAAATGTGAATTTTTTAAATGTTATTGGAGGACACAAATAAACGTAAATTTTTTAAATTTTAAGGGACCCAAATGATCGTGGATTTTTAAAAAAAATTTGGGGGACCTAACGCCGACTATAATCGTGGATTTTTAAAATATTTTTGGGGGACCTAACGACGACTATAATCGTGGAATTTTAAAATATTTTTGGGGGACCTAACAACTATAATCGTGGATTTTTAAAATATTGTTTTAGATCCCAAACAAACGTGGATTTTTAAAATATTGTTTTAGATCCCAAACAAACGTGGATTTTTTGTAATATTTTTAGGAGGACCCAACGACGACAATAGTCATGTGTTTTTGTTTAATATTTTTAGGATGACCCAAAGACGAAACATGGATTTTGTTGACGATTTTAGAAGGATGAAAGACGACAATAAACGTGAATTTTTTAAAGATTTTTAGGAGAAACCATATAAACGTGGATTTTTAAAATATTTTTGGGGACCCAAAATAAAGTGGATTTTTAAAATATTTTTGGGGACCCAAAATAAAAGTGAATTTTTTTTTAAATGTTGGAGGACCCAAGTAAACTTGCATTTAAAAAATATTGGAGAATCTAAATAAATGTGGATTTCTTACAAAAAAAAGTAAAATAGGTGGATTTTTTTTTTTTAATTTTGGGGGACCCAAATAAACTTGGATTTTTTTTTTTTAAATTTTGGATGGCCGAGTAATTTTAAAATAACTTTAGGGGCCCAAATAAGCGAGGATTTTTAAAATAATTTTGGTGGACCAAAAAAAGCGTGGATTTTTTTTTTAATTAAGATGGACCCACTTGAAAGTGGATTTGTTCTCCGTCAACGCAGATTGGCCCGAAGATTTTTCGAAGAATTTTTCTCTCGAACACACCAAACACCGCCTTATCTGCTTGCTCAAGTACCCATGCTTCGGAATGATACATTAGGACGGACAGTATCAGTGTTTTGTAAAGTGTTATTTTTGTTTGACGAGATGTGGCTTTATTCCTAAACTGCTTACTCAGCCCAAAATAGCATCTGTTGGCCAACAATATTCTTCTTCGCATTTCACAACTGATGTTGTTTGTTGTGTTTATGGCGGTGCCGAGGTATACGAAGTCCTTTACTACCTCAAAATTGTAGGTACCAACATTCACAGATGGTGAGAGATCTGCGGACGTATTACGGTGATACAATTAACTTGGTTTTATCGCCGTTTACTGCCAGACGGACTTTAGCAGATTCCCTTTCGACTCTTGCAAAGGTGTTAGTTACCTCCTTTACCGATTGACTCATGATGTCAATGTCGTCGGCATAAGCAAGTGACATATGACTTTTTGTGTATATTGTTCCACTTCGTTTGACCTTCGCGTCTCGTATGACCTTTTCCAGCAGGACGTTGAAGAGATCAGTAGACAGACCGCCTCCTTGTCTGAAACCTATTTTGGTATTAAACTCTTCGGAGAGGTACTTTCCTACTTTAACTGAGGACCGAGTATCAGTTAATGTCATCTTACAAATCCTAATGAGCTTTGCGGGAATACCTAAATCAGACATGGCTTGGAACACCTTTAAACGTATAGGACTGTCGAAGGCTGCTTCTTAATCGACAAAAAGATGGAAGGTGCCGATCTGCATTTCTAGGGTATTTTCCAGGATTTGTCTCAAGGTAAATATCTGCTCAATGTTGAATTTAACCGGTCTAAAGCCGCACTGATAGGGTCCAATTATTTCATTGACGATAGGCTTTAGTCGCTCACAAAATGTGCCAGATAATATTTTATATGCAATAGGGAGCAGACTTATGCCCCTGTAATTGGAGCACACAGTCTTATCTCCCTTCTTGTGGACTGGACAGAGGATGCTCACGTTCCAATCGTCGGGTGCACGTTCTTCCTGCCAGATGGTGCTAACTATCGGATGCATACACCTTATCAGCGTGTCGCCTCCAGATTTGAACAGCTCGTCTGGTAGGTCATCGGCTCCTGCTGCCTTATTATTCTTCAGCCGGTTTATTGCTGCTTTTACTTTGGAAAAATGTTCTTTCCATATCCCGAACATACTATCTGTATTAGTTACCAAATTACCTTGCTGGTCTCTACAGGAGAATGTGACTGTACCAAAGCCATCAGTTTGATGCTTCACTCTTTGGTAGAATTTTCGGACTTCATTCTGACTCATGTACATCTAAAATTTTTCACACTCCCGCTTTTCCATTTCTCTCTTTTGAGCTACTGATTGTAGAATAGCCCTATATGCCGCATTTTTCTCTTCGGCAGCAGCAGCACGACACTCCTAGTCATACCATTGGTTCCTTGGTGGAGGTCTCTGGTATCCAAGTATGGATTTTGCGGCTGTTTGCTTGGAGTGGGCAATACTTTGTCATTTGTCATGATATTTTATCGGGATGAGGAGTGCTTTCATTAAGCAATTGGGCCAGTTGATTGGAATATGCTGTGGCTATCTGTTGTGTTTGCAGCTTACCGATGTCCAATTTCCGTGTTGTGTCCGTGTTATTCCGTGTTATTTGCAACGTTTAGACGGGTACGTACCTTTGCTGCAACAAGGCAGTGGTCCGAGTCTATGCTTGTTCCTCGTAACGATCGTACATCCAACACGCTCGATGAATGTCTTCTATCTATCACAACGTGATCAATTTAATTTCTTGTTTCATGATCTGGAGACATCGACATCCTTAAATCTGGTACTGCTAACTACCATGTTTTTTGCCGCTGCGAAGTCTATCAGTCTCATTCCATTGTCAGATGTTTTACTATGGAGACTGAATTTCCCGACTGTTGGGCCTATGATATTCTCCTTTCCTATTTTGGCATTAAAATCGCGTAGAATAATTTTAATGTCATGGGCAGGACAACGGTCACATGATTCTTACAGGCGCTCATAGAATATAGCTTTGGTCTGGTCGTCCTTGTCTTCGGTTGGAGCATTAGCGCAGATAAAGCTAATGTTGAAGAATTTTGTTTTTATTCATATTGTAGCATGTTTTAACCTCCGACCAACTACAAAACCGCAACCAAACTCATGCTTTTTGTCATGGCAGCTATAATACAGTGCGTCACCTTTTGGTGTTGTTGTGACATTTTTCCCAATCCATCGTATTTCATATATGGCAGTTATATCGGCCTTGTACCTTTCAAGTACATCTGCCATCGCGTAAACTGCATCTTCTCTATAAAAAGTACGAACATTCCAGGTGCAGATTCGCAGATCATGGACCTTAAAACGTTTGCGGGGGTCGTCAACTTTAGAGGGGTTTGCTTTTCTTTTCTTTCGTTTTTTTCATAGTAGGCTGCTTTTTTCTAGGGGAGGGCGCCCAAACCCAAGTTTTTAACGTTCTTATGGGTGAACGCGCGGCACATGTTAGCTCACTACCTTTAACGGGTGTTAAATGCAGTTCCCCAAGTGACGCCACTGGGAGGTCAGTGTCCACCTGAGATGAGAGAGGGACCAAGATAAATCCTGGGCTTTGCCATGTTAAAGCCGGTCAGGACCGTTCCTTGGTATTCTTCATCCCCTCTGTCACCCTACGTCTTATAGATATACAATTACACATTTCTTGAAATTGTAATTAATTATTATCTCTTATGCTTCATGACATCATTTTAAAACATTAATTAGTTATGATATGCTATACATATTTTTATAGGTATGTATGTTATAATTAAAATTCTGCAAAAGCGGGGGAGTTATGTAAATAGAATGAGGTCTTGTTCCCATATTATTCATTACACTGTGGACTCATGCATAAAATTACTAAAAATATGTTACGGTTGATTTCATTGTTATGTTTACGCCAAAACATCTGCTACTACTACTCTAATACATACATATAACCATTAGGGTGGTGGTGCTGTATTGGGATCTTTATGTCATTTAAAAGAGGTTTGATGGTTTTTCCTTTCACTCTCATACTCAAACTATGGCAAGAAATAATGCAAAACATTATGTTTAGTGCTTCTTCTTCTTCTTCTTCGTATTCTTTTGATTACAATGTAAATGATACTTTTAGAAGGCTTCTATGCCGTTGTCGTTTCGTTGCTGTTCGTTCGTTGGGTTGTTTGCTGTTATACAAAATGCATTTTATGTATTTTTAAAAGGCAAAACTTAAGAATAATGCAAGAAATAGTCGTCGAAGTACCATGAAACCCAAAACGATAAAGTGTGGCATGCCTTCTTTTTGCGGTATAATTTAAGGTGTGCAGTAGTTTCATTTTGAATTTTAAGTAGCTGGAGGAAGGTATGCCAGAAATTTAGTTAGTGGTGATGGATTTGTTGAGTGACTGACTGAGTGCGGGGATGGGTAAGTGACAACGTTTTGAACATTGATGACTACTAGCAGCACAACTGATTAAATGCACTCACCATTTAGTTCAGGTTCACATATGGTTTCCTTTATGATAAGTGCACATAATGTACACACAGATACTTTATGTATTTTGTATGTAATGATGGTGGCTGTGATAGTGACATGGAAAAAGGGGTATTGTCTTTCATCATCGTTATTGGGTGCTGCTGTCATCATTAAAACATTAGCAAAAGTAGCATCAGCAGACGCGCTATGAACATTATATTTAATTTCCAAAACCTTTTAGAGCTGCTAATGCATTTTGGAAATTTAAGGCAATAATGGTTGCAATGTTGCAGCACTTCAGAGTTATAAGAGATGTTTTGAGTGTGTAATGAAGAGAAAGGATATTTTTAAATGTTATTACTATGCCATATGTGTAAGGGATATGAATGTCTTGACTCTGGAGGAAATGCACCTGGTAACTTTCTTATTTTAATGGGATGATAGTGGTATCAGAATCTATATTAACAAAAGCGTAAAGTGATTGACTGACAGACTGACTGATTAATTCATCAACGACCAGACAAAGCGGCTGAAGCTAGGATATTGAAATGTTGGGTGCGGATCACTTTTGTTCCGAAGGGGCTGGGTTTTCAGAAATTCCGACTAGAAGAGTACGAAAAGTAGTAAAAGGTACTAAATATGGTACCCTTTGTATTAGACGAAACGGTAGAGCTAGAATTGTGAATTGGAACTAAGATTGTTGTTGGAGTATAGGATAGATGTAGTTGTAGTTTTTGGAGGTAGTTTTGGAAATTCGTACTTATGTGTATGAAAAGTACTAAAACGATGTTTAATGGGAAATATTCGGTAGGTATGCCAGGAAGCTATAGGGCTCACATCTTAAGAAGTATTTCGGTTTTGTATCCTTTGATAAGTTATTCAATTTAATTTAACCCCTCTACGACAACTTTGAATGAAATAGTCTAATCTTCTCTCCTTTTTTTCAATCTTATTTCCACAATGTATGTTATTTAAGCTTTAATTTCTTGCCCTAATACAACTGTTTTCTTTATTTACATTCAATGAAAACAACCTTATGTCTTCATTTTCAATACCGCCTCCTGGTGTTCATGAATTCCTTTTGTTTTTGGATAAAATTAATTAAAATAATGCTGTGACTAGTAAATTATTTGCAACGAACTCCATTAAAAGGACAACAATATGGCATGGCATGGGATGTCAAATTTTCTGTCTTTTGTATCTACATAATAATAAATATAAATTTAATTATTCTTTTCGGCATATCCTGCATGGAAAGAACACATACAGGACTTGTTTTTCAATAATGGTTGTCTTAGTAACAAACCAACCACAAGGAATAAAAAGGGGTCATAAAATATTAGGTTTCATAACATATTTAATTTCAATAAAAGAGACTTTCGTATATGAAAGAAACACCAGGCTACTGTTATTTATGGGACGACATACATAAATTGGTAATACATGATGTTGTCATCGTGATTACAACAACTGTTAAGTTAGGTAGTATAATAAAGTAGACACGAAAAAATATATATGGCTTTTGCCAAAAACTCCTACACTCCAACAGTTATCTTAATTCCAAATTTCAGGATTTCAACTCTATCCGTTCCTCCAAATCCAAATTGTACCAAATTTAGTAAAATAAAACGAGTGTGAGTACGATAAATCTTGAAGGGGGTAAATGATTTTGTCCATAGTTTGCATATCGTGAAATATGTATCTACCAGACTTAGATGAGGTTCCAATATGGATTCAATCAGTCCACTCCTTCGGATACCTCCCACACAAAATTTCGGATAAGTTCAGTTTAGGACCTGCTCTCGAAACGATACATACAACGGTACAAGTTTCATCGGTGGCAAGTCCATACTTTCTGAGAAAATAGCCTGAAATGTGCAAAAAAACCCTTTGACACCGTGTGTAATGGTTGCAGCGCAATATTTGGTCTTCGTAATATTTTGTTCAATCTTAGTTTAAGCCCTATATACCTACTCCTTCAGGTACCTCCCCCACAAAAGTTCGGAAAAGTTTTGCGCACAATAACTCTTGAAGGGAGTGACCGACTTTACATATCCTAATATATCTACCTGGTATAGATCAGGTTCAAATATGCTCCATATTTGTCCACTCGTTCATTTAAGACCTGCTCTTGATTCTCTTTGATTTTTGTTGAAGCAACTTGCATTCGCTGCCTCAATTACGACGGTAAAGTTTTTCCAGGGGCAAATCCATACTTCTTGAGAAAACAGCCCGAAAAGTGTAAAAAGCCCCCTATAGCACCATATGTAGTGGCTGGAGAGCACAATAACTCTCGAACTGATCAACCGATTTAATCCAGAATTTACTTTCGTCATATTTTGTCCAAACTTAGTTTCAGTTCGAAGATGGGCAATACCGGTCCAAAAGTTCGGAAAAATTGTGCGCACAATAACTCTTGAAGGGAGTGACCGACTTGGTCCATACTTTACATATCCTAATATATCTACCTGGTATAGATCAGTTCAAATATGCTCCATATTTGTCCACTCGTTCATGGACCTCCCACACAAAATTTCGGATAAGTTCACTTTAAGACCTGCTCTCGACTCTCTTTGATTTTTGTCGAAGCAACTTGCAACCTTGTCCCATCTGGGATGTTTGTGGAACAATAATAAAAAAAACTTGCATTCGCTGCTCAATTACAACGGTAAAGTTTTTCCAGGGGCAAATCCATACTTCTTAAGAAAACAGTCCGAACGGTGTGAAAAAGACCCCTATAGCACGATATGTAGTGGCTGGAAAGCACGATAACTCTCGAACTGATCAACCGAGTTGGGCCAAAATTTACTTTAGTAATATTTTGTCCAAACTTACATAGTTTCAGTTCGAAGATGGGCAATACCGGCCCACAACTTCCGGTACTTCTCCGCAATATTTAAAAATTGGCACTAATATGGTATTCACGATATCTCCTGAACTACTAATTTTGTCCAAACTTTGGATCTCCTAATGTTTTGTCTAAATTTAGTTTATCTCGGCCCGTATCGGTCCTCTCCTTAGGGTAACTCCCCCACAAGAGTTCAACATTTGTGTCTATGTGCAGTTTAGGGTCTGTTCGAAGATTCTTTGGAAATGTATCCCGATGCTGTTCGTTGTGGTCCTGTTTACAGCGATATTAAGTTTTCGTGGACAAGTCCATGCTTCCTGGCATACTGGTCAAAAAGTTATACGATGACCCACTGAAATGACTAGTGGTTCACTTCCAAAATAAACAAAATTCAGAAAAGACTGTCCGTAGATGAAAGTTTCAATTTACGTAGGCTGAGGGTATATCTCTGTTGGTAAAGGCGACTGATACTTTTGTACTAGTTTTTTATACCCTCCACCAGAATAACACATCGAAATATTCATCGGAGACCCTATAATAAAATATATATTCTTGATCAGGGTAAAATTCTAAGTCGATATAAACATGTCCGTCTGTCCGTCCGTCCGTCAGTTGAAATCAAAATACAGCTCGCAATTTTCAAGATAGAGCTTTGTAATTTAGTATAGAAGTTTCTATTACTCCTGGGATGTTTGGTATTGCAAATGGGCTATATCGGTCCACGTTTTGATATAGTCCCGATATAACGGTACCAACCGATTTTCGGTATTTTTAAGATTTTAGCTTCATTATCACACCGAAATGACTGAAATTTGGTACTTAGTCTTCGCTGGGGGTATAAAACTTTCCCCCAGAATTTTTTCGGTATAGGTCCACGCCTTCATAGAGCCCCCATAGAACGGTACCTCCCGAATTTGGGTATTTTGCAGGTTGTGGCCGGAATATTCCTCCGAAATGGCTAACATTTTTGATATTTAGTCTTCGCTGGGGGTATAAAACTTTCCCCCAGAATTTTATCGGTATAGGCCCACGCCTTCATATAGCCCCCATAGAACAGTACCTCCCGATTTTCGGTATTTTGAAATGGTTAAAGTTTGGTATTTAGACTTTGCTGGGGGTATAAAACTTTCCCCCGGAATTTTTTCGGAATAGGTCCACGCCTTCATATAGACCCCATAGAACGGTACCTTCCGAATTTGGGTATTTTGCAGGTTGTGGCCGGAATATTCCTCCGAAATGGCTAAAATTTGGTATTTAGTCTTCGCTGGGGGTATAAAACTTTCCTCCAGAATTTTGTCGGTATAGGCCCACGCCTTCATATAGCCCCCATAGAACGGTACCTCCCGATTTTCGGTTTTTAAAGGTTATGGCCTCAATATTCCTCCGAAATGGCTAACATTTTTGATATTTAGTCTTCGCTGGGGGTATAAAACTTTCCCTTAGAATTTTGTCGGTATAGGCCCACGCCTTCATATAGCCCCCATTAGGGTTATGACTTTTGGACATTTTTCCTCAAAAATGATTTCCTGTAGCAGGGATGAATGAACTTTTGTCTATTAATCACGATGCTATCGTTTATTCCATTGAAATATAAAAAAAGTTCACGCACAAATCGATTTAAAAAAAAATAATTTTTTCAAAAAATATATGAAATGAAAAAAAAATTTTTTTCAAAAAATTATTTTTTGTTGCACGAATGAATAAATAAAAAAAAATAAATATTAAAAAAGTCGCGAAAAAAGTCACTTTGAAAAATTTTTAAATTTTTTGTTTTTTGTTAAAAAATTATATTTTTGAATAAAAGCGTTTACGACATTTTTACGATTCTTAGAATTGAAGAAAAATAGTGAGAAATAAATTTTATGTCATTTTAATTATATCATGTGGCTCTAAAGTTTATTTTCAATTATATATCTGTTTTCAGTGACTTCAAAAAATTGTCCATAATTTTGATAAATTCAAATTTTAAAATCATTTTGTGCGTGAGGTTTTTTCACCGAATCACCTTATAATTAAGATTTTATGTAATCTTATGCCAAAACTCATCACGCTATGATACAGGGATATGAGGTTGTAAAAAAGTCATAACCCTAGTCCTCATAGAACGGTACCTCCCGATTTTCGGTATTTTGAAATGGCTAAAGTTTGGTATTTAGTCGTTGCTGGGGGTATAAAACTTTACCCAGAGGTATAGGTCAACGCCTTCATATAGACCCCATAGAACGGTACCTCCCGAATTTGGGTATTTTGCAGGTTGTGGCCTCAATATTCCTCCGAATTCGCTGGGGTTATAAAACTTTCCTCCAGAATTTTGTCGGTATAGGCCCACGCTTTCATATAGCCCCCATAGAACGGTACCTCCCGATTTTCGGTTTTTGAAGGTTACGGCCTCAATATTCCTCCGAAATGGCTAAAGTTTGGTATTTAGTCTTCGCTGGGGGTATACAACTTTCTCCCAGAATTTTATCGGTATAGGCCCACGCTTTTATATAGCCCCCATAGAACGGTACCTCCCGATTTTCGGTATTTTGAAATGGCTAAAGTTTGGTATTTAGTCTTCGCTGGGGGTATACAACTTTCTCCCAGAATTTTTTCGGTATAGGTCCAGGCCTTCATATAGCCCCCATAGAACGATACCTCCCGATTTTCGGTTTTTGAAGTTTATGGCCTCAATATTCCTCCGAAATGGCTAAAGTTTTGTATTTAGTGTTCGCTGGGGGTATAAAACATTCCCCCAGAATTTTTTCGGTATAGGTCCACGCCTTCCTGGAACCCCCATAAAACGGTACCTCCCGATTTTCGGTATTTTGAAGGTTGTGGCCTCAATATTCCCCCAACATGGCTAAAGTTTGGCATTTAGTTTTTGCTGGGGGTATAAAACTTTCCCCCCGAAATTTTTTCGGTATAGGTCTACGCCTTCATATAGCCCCCATAAAACGGTACCTCCCGATTTTCGGTATTTTGAAGGTTGTGGCTTCAATATTCCTCCAAAATGGCTAAAGTTTGGCATTTAGTTTCTGCTGAGGGTATAAAATTTCCCCCGAAATTTTTTCGGTATAGGTCCACGCCTTCATATAGCCCCCATAGAACGGTACCTCCCGATTTTTGGAATTTTGCAGGTTGTTGCCTCAATATTCCTCCGAAATGGCTAACATTTGGTATTTAGTCTTCGCCTTCAAAATAAACCGTTCCGGTAATTATTTGACTGAAAGCAGCGATGTAAGTTCGTAACCTGACAAAGGTGAACTCGACAGCGTAATCGTTTTCCTAGCCTAAACCCAGCAAAATACAAAAAAGATTTAAATGGGGTCTTCAACCTTAAGCCAAAATATGGATACGAGTATAGGCTTTGAGTAAAATATACCAACCAAATAAGGAGTGCGAGAATGTCAAACAGGGAAGTTGCACAAGCAAAGGAGCTGAATCAACTTCTCCCCGAAGAATATCGTTTACCGGAGTACCAATGATCTAGGTTATTTTGATGAAACTTCATCGAAGTAAGGCATAAACTGTGATGATGATGATCTGATGTTTCAAATGACACACAAGTGTACAACTTCGAAATATGTACCCCCTACCCATGGTGTGGATTAGGGTATTAACAATGTCCAACTAAATCCAGATGGCAAAACATTGAGCAAAAACACTGCTAAGCAGCATATTGCAATAAAATTTATCAAAACCATTTGTTCATATCATCAGGAGAAAAATAAAAACTTGCAAACTCTAGTGGTTTTAAAAGAACATATTTATGTTCCTCCTGTGCTCCTTCTCTCTTCTGTCTTAACCACAATGTTTGAGATTTGTTGAACAAATACTCTTAAGTTGTTATAATTTTTTGTTAAAAGCAGTTTCAAGTTGTTCTCGATTTCGTTGTATATTGTATATGATATTGTTTTTTGTTTTCTGTATTCTGGTCTTTTGTTGTTGTTTTGTTTTTTAGGGCAGCACTTAGTGTCACTAACAATTGTACAATTCTTTTATGTTGCTTCTTGTTGTGTAAAGGATACATGAATGGTAAAGAATGAAGAAGAGAAAAAGCCATCTTACCCATTCTACAACGCATCCTATCATCTTCCATTGCAATGAAATGATGGAATGAATGAAGAACAACAAAATTGAAAACATTTTAAAAATGAAGAAAAACAAAAACATATTCTAAGAAGTGTTTCGGTTGCACGAAACATCATGTCAGGCTCCAAGTAAGTATTCATCCAAGCGTTGACGACACCCAACAATATAAACATCGCCCAAAATAAAAGTTCTTTCCATAAAAAAAGTTGTTCTCAATATCATAGTCATCCCCATTATCATGAGTTGGAATGATATTATTTTCGTAAAATAGCAAAGAAAGTTGAGTATTTTACTAAAAAGGTTTTTGTTGTTGTTGTTGTAGTGTGTGGTGAAGTGATTGTGTTTGCTGCTGTTGTAGTTGTTGTCGTAATGTTTTTAACCCATTTTATGACACGAACCTATTTAGTTTTGCAACATTTCTTGTGGTTGATTTTGTATCCGTAGTTTTGTTTTTTGTTGTTGTTGTTGCTGTGTGCTTTGTTGGCCGTATCAACAACAATGACAAGGAAGAAGCATGCCAGAAGTGAAACCACTAAACAAATTCGATGAGATATCCTTTTGTTCGTAGCTAATGTAACGGGTAGATAGTGTCACCAAACGCAACTTTGTTTGTACTACATACATAGTAAGACTAAGTGGTAGTGTTATGACACTACCACTACTGCTGGGAACGTCTGCAGCAAGCTAGGTTAGGGACACAGCATAAAGTAGCTGCCATTTTACAAATATTGTTGCCACAAAATCCTACCATTCATGAAGAAATTGTCGTACACTATTACCTTAACCATTTCCCACAGGGGGGAAATTTTTATTTACAATGTATAGAAATTGACTGAGAGTTATCATTGGGTAGGAGTTTTCAGTCACCGAAAAAGCATGGAAAATAAGGAAAAATAATTCATAAAAATAACATTGTAGCGACATATTGAAAGTTTATGTAGGGAGGTAACCTAAATAGAGGGTTAATATTCTCCCTGTTGACTTTTTGGGAAATATTCAGCAAAAGACTCCATGTAAAATATACATTTTATGTACATTATGGGTTCGACTATATTACTGACAGTATTCTCTAGAACACTACTACTAAACTATGGAATACGTTAGCGTCTCAATGAGAGGGTATTTTTGGTCTATTTTCCCGTAAAGGGCTAATAACTGCTTTAAAAGTAGGTTTTAGCAAGATATGAAATATATCAACATTTTAGAAAAATGTCCGCCATAAATTTGTACCATAGGTGTCTTTATTGTGAGAGGAGTATGAAGTTGTGGTCCTGAAATGAACCAAAACAACCGAAGACAAGGACGAGCAGATCAAAGATATAATCTACGAGAGCCTAGAAGAAACATATGACCGTTGTCCTGCCCATGACATTAAAATTATTCTAGGCGATTTTAATGCCAAAACTGGATATCTTTGGCCCAACAGTCGGGAAACCCAGTCCCTACAGTGAAACATCTGACAATAGAATGAGGCTGATAGACTTCGCAGTGGCAAAAAACATGGTAGTTAGCAGTACCAGATTTAAGCATCTCGATTATATGCCATTTAGATATGACACCATTAGCCGGATTTAGCGCATTATCAGGTTTTATTTGCTAAATCCAGCCAAAATCTACCAGATTTCCCATACAAAAATAAATCCTCCTATTGAGTGGATTTGTTTTAAATCTGGCATAAATCCTCGTATACAACTCTGTTATTTGCAACATGTTGCTAGAAAATACAAAAAGTTGCAAGCTGGCACAAGAAACAAGGTAGATGCATCGGTGAATTGCTACACTAAAAATAATTTAAAATGTAAAAATTTGTAAACAAGGCGGAAAAATTAAATTTGTTTTGATGTACAAAGTTGATTTTAATCAACCAAGACTAATATTTATGATGTCTAAACCATAAAATAATTCGTTTATTTATTTTAGATGGGCAAACTGCGATAAAATAATAATTTATTTCCTCTTTAGTTAGTATTAGTAGCATAATGTGCTAACATTTTCAGTATAAAACAATACATTTGTAATTTGACGTATCTTTTTTTAAAACGAATTCAATTTACAAAAAAATCTTTTGACGTTTCACATTCGTTCAGATGGGCTGATGTATCTACCTTGGTAATTGTGCTATGAACAAAAATCAGCTGACTGCCATTTAAATCCTCCAAAATGTATATCTAAATGCAATGAGATTTGTTCTGGATTTATTAAATCCAGTCGAGGATTTATGGCTAGTCTAAATGAGCTATTAGAGTTGTATAGTTCATGAACGAACTAGTTCAATTGAACGATTCATTGAAAAGAGCGTATGAACTAGATCAGTCGATATAGTTCATTATAGTTCACTGAACTATGAATATGACCGTTGTCCTGCCCATGACATTAAAATTATTCTAGGCGATTTTAATGCCAAAACTGGATATCTTTGGCCCAACAGTCGGGAAACTCAGTCCCTACAGTGAAACATCTGACAATAGAATGAGGCTGATAGACTTCGCAGTGGCAAAAAACATGGTAGTTAGCAGTACCAGATTTAAGCATCTCGATTAGAGTTGTATAGTTCATGAACGAACTAGTTCAATTGAACGATTCGTTGAAAAGAGCGTATGAACTAGATCAGTCGATATAGTTCACTGAACTATAATCAGTCGGTGACCGTACGATCACCGAACGAACGATTCACAATCTAATATGCCTGTTCCAGAACCTGCAAGAAACTACTATTTTTTACTACGATAACATTTTTTCCTTTATGTTATCGAAAAAAAAATAGTAAAAATTAGTAGATTCTTGCAGTACTGGAACAGACCAAATATTTTTGTTCTGGAGTAGTTAAATTACATTATTCAACTGTTTGTTTCTATTTGGTGTATGTTTGCGTCTTCATTAACGAACAATTAAGAGCCGGTGAACGATTCTGATCCGAATGATTGAACTGGATAGTGAACTATGAACTAGATTACTGAACTAGTTCGGTTAAAAGAGCTGATTTAAGCATCTCGATCAGTCGATATAGTTCACTGAACTATAATCAGTCGGTGACCGTACGATCACCGAACGAACGATTCACAATCTGATATGCCTGTTCCAGAACCTGCAAGAAGCTACTATTTTTTACTACGATAACATTTTTTTCATTATGTTATCGAAAAAAATAGTAAAAATTAGTAGATTTTTGCAGTACTGGAACAGACCAAATATTTTTGTTCTGGAGTAGTTAAATTACATTATTCAACTGTTTGTTTCTATCTGGTGTATGTTTGCGTCTTCATTAACGAACAACTAAGAGCCGGTGAACGATTCTGATCCGAATGATTGAACTGGATAGTGAACTATGAACTAGATTACTGAACTAGTTCGGTTAAAAGAGCTGAACTACTTAACTAGATCTTTCAAATGAACTAGATTGTACAACTCTAATCTCGATATTCATAAGGGCACCTGGCTATCTCCAGATCAAAGAACAATAAATCAAATTGATCACACATGTTGTGATAGATGGAAGATATTCATCGAACGTGTGGGATGTGCGATCGGTGCGAGGAGCAAACATAGACTCGGACCACTACCTTGTTGCAGCAAAGGTACGTACCCGTTTAAACGTTGCAAATAAAGCACGAACAGACACAATGGCAAAGTATTGCCCACTCCATGCTAACAGCAGTAAAATCCGTACTTGAATATGAGGGCTGCACGAAAACTATCTGGCCTAGGCAACACCGCGTGTTCCCAGGCGCCATTAGAAAATTTCTTTGGAAAGCTCGACCGTTTTTAGCCTAAACTTACTTAGGAGAGTCTGTACTACGACCATGTTATGTGTTATTTACAGTGACTTGAAAAAATCACTTTGCAAAAAAATGGAATTTACTCGTAAACAATTTCGTCCAAGAATTTTTCACAACTTTCGACGTGGATAATCACGACAAGAATGCATCGATCAAATTAAATCTTTGTATGTCGATAATGGACCATCCTATAGGACTATGAAAAACTGGTTTAATGAATTCAATCGTGGCCGACCCTCGCCAACGAAGGTCATCAAGGTCGCCCAAAATCTACCGTTGTGCCAGGAAAGAAATATGCCGTGCGTGAACGGATAATGCGATATCGCCGAGCTATACACCGTGCCTTAGAGGCATCTTTGGGCATTTCCTCCACCAACTAATATTTGATATTGCATAAATACCTGGCCGCAAAAATGAAATTTTCTCGTTAGATCCAGCAAAATTGGACAATCGCTCAAAATATGGCTCTTGTGGATTGTTTCAAAGAAATTGTGCATAAAATCGATCGCGGTGCTTCAAACGAAGTTTAGAAGATCGTCACAGACAACGAATCTAGGATCTAAGCTTAGGAGCCCGAAACAAAAGGAAAGCATTTCGAAGAAAAAAGTCGCCTGTTTCTTCGGCTAAACTGACCGTTTGGCGACTATACGGCTTGAGAAATGTAGGACGGTTAATTATGAGTGTTACACTACAATTTGTTTGCCTGAAGTTTCCTGAAAAATTCGAAAAACGAACAAGAGAAGACGAATCATTCTGCATCATGACAATGCGAGCTTTCACACATCGATTCAAACCAGCGCCTGTTTGACCGGACAAAACGTGGAATTGATGGGTCATCCACCGTACAACCCTGATATGGGATTCAATGACTTCATTTGATTCCAGCACATCAAGAAAAAAGGCGGGGTCAACGATTTTTGTCGCCTGAGGATGCTGTAAAAGCTTTCAAAAACCATGTTTTGGAGGTGTCTCAATCCGAGTGGAAAAAGTGCTTCGCCAATAGGTTTAGTCATGGTGGAGACTACTTAAGAAAACAATAAAACCGTTTTTGATGGTAAATATTCGCGTTGTCATTGTTAGGGCAGATATTTATCGTTTAGCCCTCGTACCAGAGACCTCCACCAAGGAACTCATGGTATGACCAAGAGTGTCGTGCTGCTACCGAAGAGAAAAATGCGGCATATGGGCTACTTTACAATCAGTAGGAACGCGTAGCGCACGAGAGAGGTATAGGGAGAAAAGGAGAGAGGAGAAACGTCTTTTCCACAGGAAAAAGAGAGAAATGGAAAAGCGGAAGTGTAAAAAAAATGAGATGTATAGGAGTCAGTATGAAGTCCGAAAAATCTACCAAAGAGTAAAGCATCAAACTAATGGCTTTGGTGCAGGCACATCCTCCTGTAGAGACCAGCAACGTAATTTGGTAACTGACAAATAGTGTGCTCGGTATATAGAAAGAACATTTTTCCAAACTGCTGGTATCCAATACTAACAAAGACAACGATGATACCACAGACCCAATCCCAGAAGATGGTATTGAATGTATGCCGCCCGGCCAAGATGAGGTAAATACAGCAATAAACCGGCTAAAAAATAATAAGGCTGCAGGAGCCGATGGCCTACCAACCGAGCTGTTCAAATCCGGCGGCGACACGCTGATGAGATGGATACATCAGCTAGATAGCATCATCTGGCAGGAAGAACGCGTATCCGACGATTGGAACGTGAGCGTCCTATGTCCAGTCCACAAGAAGGGAGATCAGACTGTGTGCTCCAATTACAGGGCCATAAGTCTGCTCCCTATTGCATATAAGATAAGCATATTGTGTGGGTGACTAAAGCCTATGATCAATGAAATAATTGGACTCTATCAGTGCAGCTTTAGACCAGGCAAATCCACCATTGACCAGATATTTACCTTGAGACAAATCCTGGAAAAGACCCAAGAAATGCTGATCGACACTTTCCATCTTTTTGTCGATTATAAAGCAGCCTTCGACAGTCCTGTAAGTCCAAAGGTATTTCAAACCATGTCTGATTTTAGTATTCCCGCAAAGCTCATTCGGCTTTGTAAGATGACATTAACTGATACTCGGTCCTCAGTTAAAATAGGAAGGAACCTCTCCAAAGAGTTTATTACCAAAAGAGGTGACGGCCTGTCGTGCGATCTCTTCAACATCCTGCTGGAAAATGTCATAGGAGATGCGAAGTTCAAAAGAAGTGGAACAATATACACAAACAGCCGTATGTCACTTGCTTATGCCGACGACATTGACATCATGGGTCGATCGACAAAAGAAGTAACTGACACCTTTGCAAAAGTCGAAAGGGAATCTGCTAAAGTCGGTCTGGCAGTAAACGGCGATAAAACCAAGTTGATGGTATCGACGCGTAACAGTCCACAGATCTCGCAACATCTGTGAATATTGGTACCTACA
Source organism: Musca autumnalis (assembly GCF_047663935.1). Lineage (NCBI taxonomy): Eukaryota > Metazoa > Arthropoda > Insecta > Diptera > Muscidae > Musca > Musca autumnalis. The sequence continues at coordinate 172,731,801 of NW_027411866.1, read as the reverse complement.
ATTTTAAGGTAGTAAATGATTTCGTCTATCATGGCAACGCCATAAACACAACAAACAACATCTGTTGTAAAATACGAAAAAGAATTATGTTGACAAACAGATGCTACTTTGGGCTGAGTAAGCAGTTTAGGCATAACAAACAAAAGCAACACTTTACAAAACACTGATACTGCCCGTGCTAATGAATGGTTCCGAAGCATGGATACTTGTGCAAGCAGATAATGCAGTGCTTGATGTGTTCGAGAGAAAATTAGAGTTGTGCCAAAGGAACTATATGGAACTATCTAGTTCACTTCGCAGTTCCAATGGCCCACATGTTTTCTTTAAACAAACTGCGTATACTTAACAGCACCCGTTATATTCCATGATGTTACTCATACGTTTTGGAACTAGTGCAAGGAACTAGGAACTAGATTACCCATCTCTAGAGAAAATTTCAACTATACAATGACATCAATATAGTTGAACGAATCGAGATACAACGATTGCGATGGCTAGGCCATGTCATACAAATACGGTTCGCATGGAGGTTCACGCAGGTTCTGTAAGGCCAAAGCTTCGTTGGAGCGAACAATTGAAACGAGACATCAGAAAGCTACATGTCCCAGATTTAGAAAATACTGCAGCAAACAGAGAGGATTGGAAACAGAGAGGATTGGAGACCTATTTTGCAACTTCTACTCGTAGTGGCCATAACTAGTTATTCTAGTGGTCGTAGACCACTGTGCGACATGCCCTTGTTAAAATAATGGGTTAGTAGAGGGCTATGTAAGTAGTTACGACTACCAAAATAACTATAAAAAACCATTATTTGTGGAGGATTTGTTGCTGGGCAATGTGGTTTGAAGCTGACCTTTATTCAAAATTTTGTGACGATCGTTCCATAATTGCAGCCTGGAATTTGGTTAAAATTTTTAATGGACGCACGGACACGCGTCGCAAAATAGCTTTTTCTCGTCGAGATACGAATTTTGGTAAACCACATGTGGGTCTACGGGGAATAGTTCGTCCTGGTGTATATACCCTCTCTCTAGCATAAAGACTATACCCTCAGTCTTTGCAATATTTGTTCCAAATAGGATAGAAAAGTAGTTTTGGTGTTGTAGTCTTTCGCCCTTAAAAGGATTTCTCCTAATTTTCATACCACTGGTTTATGCAGTTTTGTTCTGCAACATTTACTGCAGTGCAATAACTTAAAAAACACACTAAACCGTACATATGTATGTATGTATGTATATGGAGCAATTGCCAACACACAAAACTTTTGCTACCATGTAACAACATTTGAAAATACATATGTATAGTGAAAAAAGACGAAAGGAAAACCACGTAACATAGAAAATAAAATTGGCATACGAATAAAAAACGTATAAATTTGGTCACATGTAAAATAACTTTTTTTTATATCCACAAAAATGTTCCGATTTATGGTGAAACAAAATTTTAACTTTTACTTTCATTTTGTGAAGTTATTGCTGATGTAAAATTTGGTACACGCTTGAAAGATTTTAACTTTGTAGTCAACTGTAGTCTATTTAGAAAATTGTGGTATTCAAATGGCAATATCGAAACGTTATTAATTTCCGAATGACCGGGGGGGAAATGGGTAATAAAATGTAGTCATTTGAAGAAGATTTTGTGATAAGTCTATAAACGTTCCAAAAATGAGCAAGTAAGAACGGCGTTAAGTTCTGTCGGGCCGAACTTTTTATACCCTCCACCACAAACTGTTTTCAAGTGAATAGGATCAATTAGTTTCCTTGCTTTTATGAAAATACTAAGCGCTTTCTTTTATTCCTTAAAGGAGCAGAATATCCTAACTGAAAATACTTCCTCCTTTAAAAGAGCTCATATGGGGCACCATCATTGTTCTTTTAAAAACATGAACCAATATTTAAAAATTTCCGAATGGAGGCTTTGTATCCTCTGTCAACACACAGAATTAAATTACAGAAATCTCGGTTCGAAAATTTGACAAAACCTTCATTTTGTTTGTTTGTGTCTTAATAACTCAAAAACAGCTGAACGGATTTCCCTGAAATTTTGAGAGTATATTACAGCATCTGAAAGTAACATAGGCTCTACAAATGTATTTGATGCAACATTTCATGTATTTGATGCAACAAACACGCTATATATTCCCGATTTTAATGAAAGTTGAAATGTGTGACGAAAATTGGCCTACAAATAAATGTGTCAAAATATATGTATTTTAACTTATTAGGGGTAGCGAAGCACGGGGTTCAGCTAGTAATATATAAGATTGGAAAATACCAACAAGACTAAAACCCGGCTATATAGTTTTTTGATGAATAGTTTTTTTGTGAGTAAGTTTTCTGTCTTCTGGGAACACAAAATTCCAATTGACAACCAATTCGATAGAAAAAAGTGTCTAAGATCTTAAAAATATTCAATAGGGCACCCTTATATGAGGGCTATACCAAAACGTGTACCTATATTACCCATTCTTCCGGGGCTATATGAAGGCATGGGCCAATACCGACAAATTTCTGGTGGAAAGTTTTATACCCTCAACGACACCCAATAACCAAATTTCAGCCATTGGAGCCAAAGTCTTCAAAATACCAAAAATTAAGAGTGACCGTTCTAAGGGGGCTATATAAAGACGCGGACCTATTCTGATAATTGTCTTCAGGAATATTTTATAGACCCATTGAATACTAAATACCAAATATCAATCATGTCGGTGGGATATTGAGGCCACAACCTACGAAATACCGAAAATCGGGAGGTACCGTTCTATAGTGCTATATAAAGACTTTGACCTATACCGGCAAATTTCAGTTGGAATGTTTTATACCCACAACGAAGACGAAGTGCCAAATTTCAGCCATTTCGGTTGGGATATTGTGGTCACAACCTTCAAAATACCGAAAATTGGGAAGCATAGAGCGGGATATATCAAGACGTGGACCTATACCGGCCAATTTCAGGTAAAAGGTCATATACACCTAACGAAACCTGAAAAAAGCAAATTTTAGCTATGTCGGTGGGATATTGAAGCCTCCGCTTTCAAAATAGCAAAAATCGGGAGGTACCGTTCTGTGAGGGCTATATAAAGATGTGGACCTTTAGCGAAAAATATTGAGGTGAACAATTTTACAAATTCAAACAAGACTAAATACCAAATTTCAGCCATTTCGGTGGGATATTGTGGTCACAACCTTCAAAATACCGAAAATCGGAAGATACCGCCCTATGGGGGCTATATGAAGACGTGGACCTATACCGACCAATTTTAGGTGGAAAGTTCTGTATACCCAACGAAGCTGGAAAATCAAATTTCAGCCATTTCGGTGGGATATTGAAGCCCCCGCCTTCAAAATAGCAAAAATCTGGGGTACCTTTCTATGGGCTATATAAAGATGAGGACCTTTAGCGAACATTTTTCAGGTGGACAATTTTACACCCCAAAGAAGACTAAATACCAAATTTCAATGGGATATTGTGGTCACAACCTTCAAAATACCGAAAATCGGAAGGTACCTTTCTATGGGGGCTATATGAAGACGTGGACCTATAGCGGAAAATTTCAGGTGAAAAGTTGTATATCCCCAACGAAATTTCAGCCCTTACGCTGTGATAATGAAGCCTCAACCTTCAAAATACCGAAAATCGGGAGGTACCTTTCTATGGGGGCTATATGAAGACGTTGACCTATACCGAAAAATTTCAGGAGGAAAGTTTTATACCCCCCAACCAAATACCAAATTTCAGCCATGTCGTTGGGATATTATGTCCGCATCCTTCAAAATACCAAATATCGGGAGGTACCTTTCTATGGGGGCTATATGAAGACGTGGACCCATACCGGCAAACTTCAGGTGGAAAAGTGTATCCACCCAACGAAAACTAAATACCAAATTTCAGCCATTTCGGTATGATAATGAAACTAAAACCTCCACAAAATCGGGAGGTACCGTTCTATGAGGGCTATATAAAGATGTGGACATATACCGACAAATTTCAGGTGGAAAGTTTTATACCCACAACGAAGACAATATGCCAAATTTCAGCCATTTCGGTGGGATATTGTGGTCACAACCTTCAAAATCCCAAATATCGGGAGGTACCTTCCTATGGAGGCTAGACGTGGACCTATGTCGACAAACATCAGGTGGAAAGTTGTGTACCCCCAACGAAAACTAAATATCAAATTTTAGCCATTTCGGTATTATAATGAGGCTAAAACGTCCAAAATGCCGAAAATCAGCCGTTCTATGGGGGCTATATGAAGACGTGGACCTATACCGACAATCTGCAAGTGGAAAATTGTGTGGAAAATAATGAGGCTAAAACCTTCAAAGTACCGGAAATCAGATGGTTTCGTTTTATGAGGGCTATATCGAAATGTGGACCGATATAGTTCATTATACCCTCAGCCTTTAGGCTAGAAATAACGGTTTTAGACGCCAAGTATGTTTGGACGAAATTCGTTTCAGACGATTTGAAGTCGATTTAGCCATGTCCGTCCGTCCGCCTTTCTGTCTGGCTGGTGCGCACGATAATTCTCGAACGGATCAATCGATTCCAAAAGTAGTTTAAGTTCGAAGATGGGTCATATCGGTCCACTCCATCGGGTACCTCCCCCACAAAAGTTCAATATTTTTGCTTAAAATGGTGTGAACTTCCGAAGCGAGCAATCAATTTGGTCCAAACTTAGCATATCGTATTATTCCTTCCAGATAGAGATCGGGTTCAAATATGGACTATATCGGTCCACTCCTTCTGGTACCTCCCACACAAAATTCGGATAAAGTGAAGTTTAATAGCTCCTCTCAGATCGTTTTGATTTTTTTCAGTAAGTTTTCCTTGCGGTTCCTTTTTCGACGGTACAACTTTTTTCTTGTGCAAGGCCATAATTCCTGAGATATTGGCCTAAAAGCTCCAAGACGGCACCAGCCAAAATGGCAAATCTGCAAGATAATTCTCGCAGGGAGTTTTGTGATTGTTGCAGACTTTGCACATCGTATTCAAAACCTTCAAAGCCCTGGCGGAATATACTAAAATGGCTTTGTCCTGACTAAGGGTAACCTCCCAAAATGGTCAAATATCTTGAAAACTAGTTGAACTTTTCAACAGTTTAATTATTTCAGTAGATGCTACTCATCAATAGAATTCCATTGGTACTCTGTTTGAACCTGCAGAATTGTCCTTGCGGAGTTAGAATAATCGTCCTGACTAAGGGTTATCTCCAAAATGGTCAAACAATTCGGAAACTAGCATCACCTTTGTGCAAGATAATTCTAACACTTTTTCAAAAATTTCTTCCAATCTTAGTTTAACGTAATTTAATATTTCGAGTCCTTTGCGAAAAAGTTTGGTTACTAAAAAGGTTTGGTATATCTCAATGATTTGGTACAGCACCCCATTACGGTACATACATATTTTAAAGCAAACTCGTGATACAAAAACAAAATATATATACATCATAATTATTGTGTTTGTTGTTTTGTCAGTGGCTGAGGGTATGTCTCCGTCAGCACAGCTGACTGATACTTTCTTGCTTGTTTTTAATACCAAACATCCTAAGAGTAACATAAACTTCTATACCAAATTACAAAGCTATATCTTATAGGGTCTCCGACAAATATTTCGATGTATTGCATACGGAATGACAAATTTAATTATACCCTCCATATTAGGGTGGAGGATATAAAAACCACAGATATTGGTCCCATTCCGGAACCTCTAGAGACTAAAAGTTTTGCCGTTTTTTACAATTGTTTCCTTTATAAATATGCATGTACAGTTTTAGACGTTTTTCGGTACGGTAATACACACATTAAATGCTAAGAACCAAATTCACATTTCACTTGCACATCAATACGCGTGGCATCTGTCATGACAACTTAACCAAATATCCATTTTAAAAAATAAATCTCTGACAAAATGCCCTCACAAAATCCAAAATCTGGCCACAGAAAAAAACGTGCCCAAAGAGCTAATAATAAGATTTACATTGATTTGTCGGCCTTCCCACCATAAGCCAGACAAATTACATGCAATAGATTGGAAAATTTGACATTTGAAAGCAATGACAAAAATAACTCACCCTTATGAAAAGTCATTGTGGACGTGAGTTATCGTGGAATTTAAAAAACACATACCTCCAAGCATAGCCGTAGCCATTATAATCCCAGAAATTATAGATTGTGAAAAATATAAAACCACGTGACAGTGGTGATAATTTTTAATGCCATTATTTATAAATTTTCAGGTTAAGGCGGGAAGACAATACCACATAATCATCGTCATCATCATCACCAACCCCTAACACTGTTGTTATCCCATTATACCATGACTTCAATAAAAATAATAATAATGCAGATGTCGAGACCACCACACAATAACGACTATGATGATCATCATCAATGCTGCTGCCGTTGCACACAATTCAATTTTCCCAAAAATAAACCAAAAATTACAATTTATCACGTCTGTAAATTTTCCCTCAACAGCTACCCTCAACAAAAAAAATTGCCACCTTTGGAAAAGTTGCCCTTCCCAAACGTGGTGGAAAACACATGAAAAGCAACCAACAACTCATGTCAAAAGGCCATAAAGTTGTTTTTCTGCATATTTTTAGAGAGCTTCCCTTCAATTCGTATTTTTTTTTTGGCTCCATTCTTTTCCTAATCTCGGAAACAATTTCTCATAAATTGCATGAATTGTTATATTTACCAACTGGTAAGTACTCTTTTACAATCTCTCCTTACCATTGTGGAGTGTTAGCAATTTTTCAAAAAATATTTTGATAATCCAACAAGAAAAACAACAAAAAAGAAACAGTAGTTCTAACTCAAACGTCTACACATTTTCCAAAGGCAAATTCTTTATCCTCCTCCTTAAAAAAATAAATTCAATTCTTGTGCCAAAAATTATTGTTTGTTGAAATGGAAAAATTATACACAATTTACGTTTTTCAAGGATATATGGCATTTTCCAACGGATATTCAATTTTCAATAACAGTATTTTTGTGGTTGCTGCTGTCGCTGATTTTACGACTGCTATTGAAGTGAAGATTTGGGTAGGCGTTTATGATTGTTATCGCTGGGGATCAAAAGCGATTTGTTTAGGCTTTGAATGGAGGACACGCGTACTTATAAATTCGTGGCTTGACTATTGTGTGGGGGATTTATAAGACTTAGTGCTTTTAAGATGACATTTAGGGGTAAATAGTGAAGAAAATATGCAAATACCCGTGCTTTGTGTGTGCTTAAATACTTTCATAATTTTGTAATTATTATTTTAATTGTTGACTATAACGCTATGCTTATAGAAAGCTATGTATGTATGTCACGACAATTGAATTAGGAAGGAAAATTGCGAGTTAATAATTCATTAGAGTAGGAAATGATGACATACTTTTATAACTTTAAGATATTTCAAAATTTGTAAAGTAAAACGTGGATTTATAAGATTATTTTCACACAATATTTTTACAACATAGGACTTCAAAAAAGCTAAATGTGACATTGTAGAAAACATGGTGAGGGCTTATGCGAAGTTTCCAAATTTCAAAAATTTCCTTTGAAATGTCGTGTTTCGTGTCACGCGGGTAAACACATTTTGTTTCCTGCGCGCCTAAAAGTTAAATAAGCAAGAAACCCATATGGTACGAACCAATATTTTATGTTCAAAACTGTATATTTAAAACTCATCCTCGACTTTCGTGTCACGCAGGTACTTTAATGTTTTTCACATGTGTGTTAAATGCACTTACATATCACTTATATATAATTTACTTACTTAGATGGTTTTTATCTTAAACAGAAAGATCTGATCTATAAGCCGAACTTAGAACACATTTCTAAACGCACCGATATTCTACTATACGTGTGCAATTTTGAATGCCATGTTTTGGGATATCATCTTCAACTTGGTCTTTCTATCCTAGTTTTGACCTTTCCATGGGGTCTTATGACACGATATTTCCAAATGTTCAAATCGGTATATTTAATTGCTCTTAAATTTCGTGTTTCGTGTCACGAGTGTACTTTAATTCTCTTGCTGAGCGTGTTCTAGACTAAAGTTAAAATTGTGTTGTGTTTGTCGGTTTGTGTTCTTGTGGCCATTTGATAAAAAAATCAAAGATTCAATAAAAAATTTATCGATTTGCCGGTTATACAAAATTGTCATATTGACAAAATTCCATAAAATTATTTGATCACAAAGTAAAAATAGAGTTTGATGAAACAAAATTGTCATATTATGACAAAAATATTTATCAAATATTCCAAATTATACTTGATAAAAATAAAATCTTTTATTGACTAAAATATTGTTGAACGTATTTTTCCAATCGATACAAAATTTTCATATTTACAAAAAAGATACATATACAAAAAAAAAAAAAAGATGCATACATTTATAAATGGTAGTGGTTATTTATTTAATTGAAACGCATAGAAATGCCAAACACAAAAGCAACAACAGAATAATGCATACATGAAAAACAAGTAAAAAAGTATCAGTCGGCTTTGCCGACAAAGATATACACTCAGCCCGTTCAAGATATATAGTGCAAAACATTTTAGTGACATTCTTTTTTAAATATTGGGCGGAAGTATTGGAAGTTGTGGACCGGTATCTCCAAACTGAAACTAAGTTTGGACAAAATATGACAAAGGCCACTACATATGGTACCATAGGTGTTTTTTTTACACCTTTTGGGCTGTTTTTTTCAAGAAGTATGGATTTGTCCTTGACAAAACGTTTGCCGTCGTAATGGAGGCAGCGAATGCAAGTTGCTTCAACAAAAATCGAAGTGATTCGAGAGTAGGTCTTAAAGTGAACTTATCCGCAGTTTTGTGTGGGATGTACCCGAAGGTCTATATTCGAACCTGATTTATCTATATCTGATAGATATATTAGGACGTGTGAAGTCACCAAATCGGTCACTCCCTTTAAGAGTTATCATGCGCACAAATTTTCCAAACATTTTCGAATTTTTGTGGGGGGGAGGTACCGGAAGGAGTGGACCGATATAACGCATCTTCGAACTTAAAATAAGTTTGGGCAAAATATTACGAAAGCCAAATTTTGGACCGAATCGGTGGATCCATTCGAGAGTTATCGTGCGCTCGAACCAGCCAGACAGACGGACGGACGGACATGGCTAAATCAACTCCAAATTGTCTGAAACACATTTCGTCCAAACATACTTGCGGTCTAAAACCATTATTTCGATGAGACACATTTTGCCCGTATGAAAGTGTATATACCGTCGTTAGCATAAATGCTGAGGGTATAAACATATAAGCGAACGGTAGTTACAGGACGATTCTTTCTCAAAATAGAACATATATACAGTGTCGAACAAAAAAATAGGGTCACTACTAAGGAAAAGAACAGTTTATTTATTTAAACGAATTTTATAACGTTACTCAAAGTTTGTTGTTGTTGTAATTATTGATCATGGTGATAATTTACAAATACAAGAAATCTGGCAACGTTGGTTTACAATAAGAATGAGAGATTTGGTACATAATGATAAAATTCACAAATAACGATGGACAAAAAAAAAATAGGGTCAAAGGTAAATTACAACAATAACTACAATAATTTGCAAAATAAACAAATAACACTGTGCTACAGTGAAAATTTGCAGGGGTTCTAATGCATAAATTCGGTTTTGTGGGAGTCCATAGAAGACGAAAATACCTTTGGTTTCTTTGGGACACTTCGGGTTTTGATTTTATAACGGTAAATGTAGTGAAAAATGGGCTTTCTTGGATTTTCAACTTTAAACGGACATTACTTCTTTTTTCCACAACCGATTTGCCCACACTGTTTATCATTTTAAAGGGGAGAGTAATGCCTTTCGAACAAGCCACAGATTTTTAAAATCGGTTAACAAATGGCTATGTAATAGTGGTTTAAGTGTGACAAAAACGCATTGAAAAACAGTAAAATGGTTTTCCTTGTGCTCTAGGCTGCGTAAACGACACCTAACAGTACAACTATTTACTGTTAACAAGTAGGAAATTTAGTTGGCTTTCCAAAATGGGAAAAACCAACAAAATCCGTTGAAAAATTAATGCGTTATGGCATTTTTTGTGTTTCAACTTTTTGTTTTTTTTCATATTTTCCTTTATAAAACATTGATACCTTGTGCGTAATTGTTAAGCAGGATAATCACAATTAGAATCATACATGTTAAGATACCCATCGTTTATAAAGGAAAATATGAAAAAAACCAAAATGTTGAAACACAAAAAATGCCATAACGCATTAAATTTTCAACCGATTTCGTTGGTTTTTCCGATTTTGGAAAGCCAACTAAATTTCCTACTTGTTAACAGTAAATAATTGTACTGTTAGGTGTCGTTTACGCAGCCTAGAGCACAAGGAAAACCATTTTACTGTTTTTCAATGCGTTTTTGTCACACTTAAACCACTATTGCTTAGCCATTTGTTAACCGATTTTAAAAATCTCCCCTTTAAAATGATAAACAGTGTGGGCAAATCGGTTGTGGAAAAAAGAAGTAATGTCCGTTTAAAGTTGAAAATCCAAGAAAGCCCATTTTTCACTACATTTAACGTTATAAAATCAAAACCCGAAGTGACCCAAAGAAACCAAAGGTATTTTCGTCTTCTATGGACTCCCACAAAACCGAATTTGTGCATCAGAAATCCTGCAAAAAAATTTTGTCCACTTTTGTATCACAGTGTAATAAACGTAGATCTCGATCAGATAAAATTAGCAAAGCAATTCTGTGTTAATTTTATTAAATTTCTCTTGTCGCAAAGTTTGTATACCGCAAAGATGGGTCGCGCGAAACATTTCACAGACGTTGAGCGTTCCATAATTAAAAATTTAAAGAATAAAGGCAAAAGTCAATGGGAAATTGCAAAAACCATTGTCAGATCGCAAAATTTAGTTTTCAACGCATTAACAGAAAAAAGTAATAATTTTTCGCGAGGAAGACCCCGAAAAACTACAGTACAATAGATGATAACCACATCAAGTTATTGTCAACTCGGGACCCATTTCAACCTGCCGCAAAAATTAGGAGCGGGAAGAACGTCCAGGAAAGTCCCATTATTAACCAAGAGACATTGGAGAAATCGTATTGAATTCGCCAAATCTCACATAAGTTAACAAGGACCAATATCTGGGCAAAAAATGGCGAAATATCTTATGGTCAGATGAATCCAAAATTAATTTGATTGGTAGTGACGGTGAACAATGGGTTACACGTCCAAAAAACAAAGAATTATGTTCCCGTTACACCACAAAAACTGTCTAGCATGGTGGAGGAAATATTATGGTATGGGCATGTTTTTCATGGACCAATATATTGGATAAAGGAAAATATGGACAAAAATGTGTACTGCCATATGAAGCGTTCAGAGCACACTTCGACTAACCCCATAAAACAAAAATTTGAGAAAAGCAATGATGAAATGTATATTGTTTTTTAAAATTCCCCTGATAATATGGATTCAAATATCAAGCTTTTTGTAGAAAATTAACTTATGTTGAAACTGAGGTATGGGGTATTGTAACTCGCGATCAGTTTTACTATACCACAACTTTTGACCGCATTTCGGTAAAATAAACTGTTTTAGCCCGATTCACCGAGGGGTTTCTTAAAATAATAATTTGAGCGGAAGCTGTGGTCGTACTAATGTAAAAAAATCGGAAAAAATCGTTGAATTAAACGAGTTTCATTATGTTATTTTCCAATTAGTGGTTTTACAACACAATATAGAGCTTAATGCTCAAAGAAGAAGTTAAAGAGTACACTTCAGAGTTGAAGTTTCTAATGTATGATTTTTTAATATATCCACTGTATCTACCTCAAACGGATGCTGACATTTTGAAACCTGAAAAATGGGGTTTTTTGAATTTTTGCTCTAATCGGGACGCGCAGCTGGATTTCACTAAAAGCTTATTAATTGATTGTAGTACTCGCGATTTCGCATTTTTTAATGTATAACATGAGGGTGTAGCCCTCACAGGATCACAGTAATCTGCGCCCAAACACGAAATTTTTGTGCGTAAATTTTTCTCAAAAACCTATTTTTTTGGTTTAAAATTTACAAACGTCATTCGATTTCCGTGGAAACCCGCGTAAATTTAGTTTTTTTACGTTCTGAATCTAACAAGCCACGACGCGTAAAAATCCACCCACCAGATCGGCGGATATGATACCCCTCAAATTTCGAAAATTTGCAAAAAATTATTTTGAAAATATCGCGTAATAAAACGCGTTTTGGATGTGTCAGTTCTACTTAAACAAATAGATCGATACACGTGTTTAAACTGCGCGAAAACAGATATTTAAAAACTCGCGTAAATCCTGAGATATAATAGATTTTCTCTAAAAATTGAGTGCGATGCTACATCCACGGTTCTTGATGGATCGCATTGAAACGGCATAGAATGATGTATTTTTTAATGGTGATTATTGAAATCGGATGCGCATAAAATGTAAATAAACTTTGCGGAAATTATGACCATTTTACTGTATTTTGCACCCTAATATGCAGCGGATGCTACATCGTGGCCGCCAAATAAAATTTGAGAAACTGTACATCAAATAAAGGGGATTGATTCGCTGTGTTGGAAAATCGGATGCGCATCATGTCATTTTCACTATTACGCGGTTTATATGCGTTTCAAATGTTGTAATATTCAATATAACATTATTTTTAAGTTATGCCACAATTGGAATTCCTTGTGATCTAATATAATGTTCTAAAAATATTCGCCAATAGGAAAACTATAAGCGAAAAATTTGTTGCAACGGAATATCTTCATTATTGCGTGAAATTTGGACGAAAATGACGAAGAACTCAACAATTTTTTCTTCAACCTTTCCTATAAAACCATAAAAAAATAAAATTAGAATAACATGATTTTTATTTTTTTTCGTCATATTTTCTTTGTATTTTTGCGAATAACATGAATACTATAGCTCCAACCTTCACAACTTAGGTTTCATTTTATTCCTCAAAATGTCAGTATGCTGTTATAATTTTTTTATATATTTTTCGTAAGTATGAGCGCTTTTGTTTCAAAAATATGTTTGTAAGTACGTGAAATTATTTAACAAATTTGATTTTTCGCGAATCTATTGAGACTTTGCCAATATTTTTTGCATCATCGCAAAGGTTACGAATTCAGTTAACGATAATAGGATATAACAGCTAACTATATTAAGCCGCGATTTATTTAGAATTTTTTCTAATTATCATAATTAAAACGGTCATATCTTTTGCGCGCAACGATCAAAGTTAGTAATGAAAACAGATTTGGAATGCAGATTTTTTTCATAATCTATGTACCAAAAATCATTGATGTAGTATCAAAATTTTTTTTTTGATTTTTTTGAAATGGGAAAGACAATTTTAGACATTTTTCCTGATATATAATGTAGAATGCATAATAGCAGGTATAGCTTTCATCTAACGGTATATAAAATAAAATAAAAACAATAGTCAACAAACAATCGTTAGTAATGTTGTGGTAATGGTGGAGTTAATCGAAGTGTGCACTGAAAAAAGTAATAAAGTTAGGTTTTGAAATTTTTTATTAACGAAAAACTTAGTTTTATACACATATATTACAGGTTTCACATAAAAATTAATGTTGGCAGTTCGGTTATAAAACAATATTTGTAATTAATTCATGTTAGCTTTATGTTAGCGTCATTCTTCATGGCTAGGTTTACGACGTTTTCGACGTATGTAATATACGTTAAAAATGTATGTTATATACGTCATAATTTTCTAAAGGCCATCTATGGTTTCAACAAAAGCCGAAAGAGTATTGCATGTACACGTTGCGAGCAGAGCTACATTTGAATGTGGAGTTAATCGAAGTGTGCACTGAAAAAAATTGCATATTATTCAGTGGTCAATAAAAACTTGTTATTTAAAGGTGTTCATCTTTATTATTCAGGAAAGATATTATAATCATAAATAGATATGGCGATATCAAAGGCTTTGACACTAAAATCTGAAATTTTTCAAAAAGTGGAGTTAGTCGAAGTGTGCACTGAGCGGCTCATATCCTGAATAATGTAATGCTGCCTTACGCCGAATGGTAAATGCCGCTGAAATGGGATTTTCAAACATACTTCGGGCATTGTCAAAAAATGGTTTAAAGACAACGGCGTTGATATAATGAAATGGCCAGCACAATCGCCGGATTTAAATCCGATCGAAAACTTGTGGAAAATAGTTAAAGAGAAAACTGGACCTCAAAAACCACGTAATAAAAATGAATTGTGGGAAAAAGTTCAAGATGCTTGGTACTCTATATCAAAGGAAACCTGCAGGGCATTGGTGGAGTCAATGCCAAGGAGATGCAACAAAATACTAACGTAATATAATGTAAATGATCCAAATAATTGAAGTTATTTTCAGTATTAATTTTTTTAATATGACCCTATTTTTTGTCCGCTCGAATTTAAAGGACTTCACATATATTGCGCTTTTTGTGTTATGATAAGCAAATAATGACCATTTTTGTAAGTAGGAAGAATAAATATGATTCCAACTAAATAAAAAATACTAACCAGTATTAAACAATAAAAACATTTCTTTTTTGTATTTTTTTTGAAATAGAGGGAGGTGACGTATTTTTTTGTCAGTACATATATATTTTTTCAACTTATGTATTTGTTGAATTTTTGTGGCCATAGAATAACTATTAATTTAGTGCGAGATGTCCTTCTTAAGTAATGGGCTAGTAGGTTGGTTTGTATTTACTCCTACAAAAAAACTGCTAAACTTGTTATTTGGTAATGAGACTTTTCGCTGGGTATGGTCGAGTTGCGACCCCATATCAAGGATAACACAATCTTATATAAAGTAATAAATTTTTAAGTGATGTGAATACAACACTTTAGTCTTAGGGAATGGAATGAAGTCTAACATTTTTATATCGTGCAAACATGATAAGAAGTGCTACACATTACATTGCTGTATATCATAAAATCCTGTAATTTTATGAAATATGTATTTGTGAGTGCGACATGTGCTAAAACTCGGTAAATAAAATTAAAAGTTAATCAACTTTTTTTCTTGTTGAGGATAAGAAATATTTAAAAATTCTTACCATGGCATAGGATGTATACAAAAAAAAATTAGGACATAAAAAGTCTAGACATGCCGTTAAAATACAATCAATAAATAAAATTGATGGAAAATCCCCAAAAAATTATTCATGAAGTGGCAAGTAAAACAGCAAACTTTGGACGAAATAATTGACTTTTGTAAAAGTTCAATATTTAGTGAGAGTAGGATGTATGAGTAGGATGGTGAGATCTATTGCTATAAATTATTGCTTTTTATTCAGTTTTAGGTTTAAATAAGGTTGTTGAAACAAATCCTTATGGACGGACATACACTTAATCTAGAGTAGGCCTATTGTGCGCTCAATTTCAACATCAGATTTTTTATGTGTGTGAAGATAAATTGGATTTCAAATTGGAAAATTTAAATTTAGCAAAGACACGAACCAACAACAGCGTACTGTACAGATCACTTCTAGGACCAAATTTAAATTTGAATTTAATGAACAAAATTTAATTTAAGAATGAAAATTAATATTTTTATAATATTTGAACAATATTTAACTGAATTAAAGGAAACTGTAAATATTTATTTAGCATACAATTTTATTATATTAATGAGGTTTGTTTAAACGTTTAAATAATTATATACGTGTCAAAAAAAAAATTGGAAAAAATTATTTTATATTCCCACTACGAAAACTGCTAAAGGGAAATTATTGTGGGGCCCCCCACTTAATAATGGGGAGGGGTTCGTCCACGGAATATTTTTTTCTGGATAGGGCATCGAACGTCCATCAAGCCCATGTCTTTCAATAGATTCTAAATATATTCAGATTTTGGAAAAAAATTATTTTATATATTCCCACTGCGAAAACTGCTAAAGGGAAATTATTGTGGGGCCCCCCACTTAATAATGGGGAGGGGTTCGTCCACGGAATATTTTTTTCTGGATAGGGCATCGAATGTACATCAAGCCCATGTCTTTCAATAGATTCTAAATATATTCAGATTTTGGAAAAAAATTATTTTATATATTCCCACTGCGAAAACTGCTAAAGGGAAATTATTGTGGGGCCCCCCACTAAATAATGGGGAGGGGTTCGTCCACGGAATATTTTTTTCTGGATAGGGCATCGAATGTACATCAAGCCCATGTCTTTCAATAGATTCTAAATATATTCAGATTTTGGAAAAAAATTATTTTATATATTCCCACTGCGAAAAATGCTAAAGGGAAATTATTGTGGGGCCCCCCACTAAATAATGGGGAGGGGTTCGTCCACGGAATATTTTTTTCTGGATAGGGCATCGAACGTCCATCAAGCCGATGTCTTTCAATAGATTCTAAATATATTCAGATTTTGGAAAAAAATTATTTTATATATTCCCACTGCGAAAACTGCTAAAGGGAAATTATTGTGGGGCCCCCCACTTAATAATGGGGAGGGGTTCGTCCACGGAATATTTTTTTCTGGATAGGGCATCGAATGTACATCAAGCCCATGTCTTTCAATAGATTCTAAATATATTCAGATTTTGGAAAAAAAAATATTTTATATATTCCCACTGCGAAAACTGCTAAAGGGAAATTATTGTGGGGCCCCCACTAAATAATGGGGAGGGGTTCGTCCACGGAATATTTTTTTCTGGATAGGGCATCGAATGTACATCAAGCCCATGTCTTTCAATAGATTCTAAATATATTCAGATTTTGGAAAAAAATTATTTTATATATTCCCACTGCGAAAAATGCTAAAGGGAAATTATTGTGGGGCCCCCCACTAAATAATGGGGAGGGGTTCGTCCACGGAATATTTTTTTCTGGATAGGGCATCGAACGTCCATCAAGCCGATGTCTTTCAATAGATTCTAAATATATTCAGATTTTGGAAAAAAATTATTTTATATATTCCCACTGCGAAAACTGCTAAAGGGAAATTATTGTGGGGCCCCCCACTTAATAATGGGGAGGGGTTCGTCCACGGAATATTTTTTTCTGGATAGGGCATCGAATGTACATCAAGCCCATGTCTTTCAATAGATTCTAAATATATTCAGATTTTGGAAAAAAAAATATTTTATATATTCCCACTGCGAAAACTGCTAAAGGGAAATTATTGTGGGGCCCCCACTAAATAATGGGGAGGGGTTCGTCCACGGAATATTTTTTTCTGGATAGGGCATCGAATGTACATCAAGCCCATGTCTTTCAATAGATTCTAAATATATTCAGATTTTGGAAAAAAATTATTTTATATATTCCCACTGCGAAAACTGCTAAAGGGAAATTATTGTGGGGCCCCCACTAAATAATGGGGAGGGGTTCGTCCACGGAATATTTTTTTCTGGATAGGGCATCGAACGTCCATCAAGCCCATGTCTTTCAATAGATTCTAAATATATTCAGATTTTGGAAAAAAAATATTTATATACCCACTACGAAAACTGCTAAAGGATAATTAAGTTTTCTGTTACAGAAAGTTGTTCGTTAAGTCACTTTGTTCTCTTTTAACTCTCTGTTCTTCATGAGAACTTGCAAGTAACCAACCACACCATATAATGGTTTGCGTTCGAGTTATTGTGTCGGGATTTGGCTCATTGGTCTAAGAGGTGGGTACAAACGCAGTTTTATAGCTGAGGATTGGGTTCAAATCCCCGAGGAGGCGAAAGTTTTTCTATTTATTCTTTTATGTTTTATAAATTAACAAATTTTATTAAATATGCTGAAACCCTTTAAAGCCCCAAACTTTTTTCCCCAAAAAATAACAATTTGCGATTGCGTGGAAATACATAGGCCGAATGAGACTTTGTAAACATGGACAGACAAATTACAGACAATACTATAACGAAATGCAAAAATTTGCGTAAATATCCAAGTTTTACGTAAATATTTGCAAGCATTTGGCATTATGTGGGTTAAAAACAGATTTTCGCAATTTTGGATGAAAAATTTAAATATGCGATACAAATTTAATCATTTATGTTACATCTACTTACATATGTACATTAGGGATATAACTTAGCAGTTTTCGCAGTGGGAATATATAAAATAATATTTTTCCAAAATCTGAATATATTTAGAATCTATTGAAAGACATGGGCTTGATGTACATTCGATGCCCTATCCAGAAAAAAATATTCCGTGGACGAACCCCTCCCCATTATTAAGTGGGGGGCCCCACAATAATTTCCCTTTAGCAGTTTTCGCAGTGGGAATATATAAAATAATTTTTTTCCAAAATCTGAATATATTTAGAATCTATTGAAAGACATCGGCTTGATGGACGTTCGATGCCCTATCCAGAAAAAAATATTCCGTGGACGAACCCCTCCCCATTATTTAGTGGGGGGCCCCACAATAATTTCCCTTTAGCATTTTTCGCAGTGGGAATATATAAAATAATTTTTTTCCAAAATCTGAATATATTTAGAATCTATTGAAAGACATGGGCTTGATGTACATTCGATGCCCTATCCAGAAAAAAATATTCCGTGGACGAATCCCTCCCCATTATTTAGTGGGGGGCCCCACAATAATTTCCCTTTAGCAGTTTTCGCAGTGGGAATATATAAAATAATTTTTTTCCAAAATCTGAATATATTTAGAATCTATTGAAAGACATGGGCTTGATGTACATTCGATGCCCTATCCAGAAAAAAATATTCCGTCGACGAACCCCTCCCCATTATTAAGTGGGTGGCCCCACAATAATTTCCCTTTAGCAGTTTTCGCAGTGGGAATATATAAAATAATTTTTTTCCAAAATCTGAATATATTTAGAATCTATTGAAAGACATGGGCTTGATGGACGTTCGATGCCCTATCCAGAAAAAAATATTCCGTGGACGAACCCCTCCCCATTATTAAGTGGGGGGCCCCACAATAATTTCCCTTTAGCAGTTTTCGTAGTGGGAATATAAAATAATTTTTTCCAATTTTTTTTGACACGTATATAATTATTTAAACGTTTAAACAAACCTCATTAATATAATAAAATTATATGCTAAATAAATTTTTACAGTTTCCTTTAATTCAGTTAAATATTGTTCAAATATTATAAAAATATTAATTTTCATTCTTAAATTAAATTTTGTTCATTAAATTCAAATTTAAATTTGGTCCTAGAAGTGATCTGTACAGTACGCTGTTGTTGGTTCGTGTCTTTGCTAAATTTAAATTTTCCAATTTGAAATCCAATTTATCTTCACACACATAGATTTTTTTGTCTCTTTCTATAGTTTTTGCAATACATATTTTAGGACTAATTATAATATTAGTTTTTTTTTTGTTTATTTTATTATCAAATCAACTGCTGCCATTAAAAATTATTTCCAAATTTATTTGTTGACAAAAGCAAACCACTTTCTCAATTAATAGTAGTAAAAATGCAAATACAAACAACAAACATTGGTTGTTTGTTTTTTTTTTCAACATAGTTTCATATAAATCTCGTTAAAGTGTGCGGGTAAATATCGAACTCAAATCAATTGTCGGCAGACATGCAACGGCAAAATGATCCCCTTAAATAAAACTGCAATTTTGTACAATGTCCTTTTGTGCGCCCTTTTCCTATCAAGTATGTAATTGGCAGAAGGGGCGCACAAAGAATTCTTTTCGACACAACAATTACCCACAAGCGGCGGGTGTTAAGGAAACCAAAACGTTTGCGTTGTTAATGTAAAACCACAGTATGCCACAGTTAGTGTTCCACAACAACAATATCACCATTTCAAATTCAATTCAGTTACATGCTGTTGTAACTCTAAGCATGTTACATGCATTCGTCGTTCACAGATTTTTGCCAAGAGGGTGAAAGTGATTCCTGTTTCATTGTTGGTTTTGTTGCTTTTTTGTTTTTATAACAAATTTTTTTTATTTCAAAACTGATAACGAGCCATCAAATCATTTAACACACTTCCAAACAAGGCAACAACCAAACAAGGGGAGGGATAACTGTTTGGCCACACTTTGGTTGTGGAAAACTCAACGACAGACTGGGATGACATATAAATGCCGTTCGTTGTCTGATTGCTGTTAAAGCTCCTGGCTCTGTTTCTGTGTGAAGAGGGTTTTTACTTTGTCAAAGGACTTAATCAAAAACACTCACATGGTTTTATTTTTTTGTCTGGGGTTTATTATGACATTTGTTGCAGTTCCCTTAACTGCTGCTAACAACTGCTGGGGTTTTTCACTTTTTTGCTTTGGATTTGTGGTCTGTCACCTACCCTTGTTAGCATAATTTACTGGGCGGAGGAAGAGAATTTGTCCACAAGATAAAATACTAAATTTAATGATTACACGATGGGACATTTGGTTTCATTATCACTCAATGATGGTAACGCAAAAAAAAACTGGATTTAATTGACATTTTTATCAGAGCCTGTCGCTTTTGGCAGAGGTAAAAAAAAAATCAAAAAAAGGTTGTGCAGTTTCAATGGAAAATTATGGGCAAAATATACAACATCTGTGGTTATTACCAAGAGGATTTGTTATTGAAGTTTTGGAGCTTGGAATAAAAAAGTTATTTATGAAAACTGTGAACGTGATTAGATGCAAACAACAAAAAGGGTGATCATTTCGGCGGAGTGGAATTATTCTATATTCTATATGCAGAAGACCTCCAATAGAGAGAAGATCTCCTGAGGTCTTTTATAGACAGTGCCCTCCTGAGGTATTCTATAGACAGAACCCTCCTGAGGTATTCTACAGACAGAGCACCTCCTGAGGTATTCTATAGACAGAAGACCTCCTGAGATCTTCTAAAGACAGAAGACCTCCTGAGGTCTTCTATAGACGGAAGACCTCTTGAGGTCTTCTATAGACAGAAGACCACTTGAGGTCTTCTATAGACAGAAGACCTCCTGAGGTCTTCTATAGACAGAAGACCTCTTGAGGTCATCCATAGACAGAAGACCTCTTGCGGTCTTCTATAGACAGAAGACCTTTTGAGGTCTTCTATAGACAGAAGACCTCTTGAGGTCTATTATATACAGAAGACCTCCTGAGGTATTCAATAGACAGAAGACCTCTTCACGTCTTTTATGGACAGAAGACCTCTTGAGGTTTTCTATAGACAGAAGTGCACTTGAGGTATTCTATAGACAGAAGACCACTTGAGGTCTTCTATAGACAGAAGACCACTTGAGGTCTTCTATAGAAAGAAGACCTCTTGAGGTCATCCATAGACAGAAGACCTCTTGAGGTCTTCCATAGACAGAAGACCTTTTGAGGTCTTCTATAGACAGAAGACCTCTTGAGGTCATCCATAGACAGAAGAACTCTTGAGGTCATCCACAGATAGAAGACCTTTTGAGGTCTTCTATAGACAGAAGAAACTCTTGAAGTCTTCTATAGACAGAAGACCTCTTGAGGTCATCCATAGACAGAAGACCTCTTGAGACCTTTTGAGGTCTTCTATAGACAGAAGACCTCTTGAGGTCATCCATAGACAGAATAACTCTTGGGTTCTTCTATAGACAGAAGACATCTTGTTGTCTTCTATAGACAGAAGACCTCTTGAGGTCATCCATAGACAGAAGACCTCTTGAGGTCATCCATAGACAGAAGACCTCTTGAGGTCTTCTATAGACAGAAGACCTCTTGAGGTCTTCTATAGACAGAAGACTTTTGAGGTCTTCTATAGACAGAAGACCTCTTGAGGTCTTCTATAGACAGAAGATCTCTTGAGGTCTTCTATAGACAGAAGATCTCTTGAGGTCTTCTATAGACAGAAGACCTTTTGAGGTCTTCTATAGACAGAAGACCTTTTGAGGTCTTCTATAAACAGAAGACGTCTTGAGGTCTTCTATAGACAGAAGACCTCTTGAGGTCATCCATAGACAGAAGACCTTTTGAGGTCTTCTATAGGCAGAAGACCTTTTAAGGTCATCCATAGACAGAAGATCTCATGAGGTCTTCTATAGACAGAAGACCTTTTGAGGTCTTCTATAGACAGAAGAAACTCTTGAAGTCTTCTATAGACAGAAGAAACTCTTGAGGTCATCCATAGACCGAAGATCTCTTGGATCTTCTATAGACAGAAGACCTTTTGAGGTCATCCATAGACAGAAGACCTCTTGAGGTCTTCTATAGACCGAAGACCTTTTGACTTCATCCATAGACAGAAGATCTCTTGAGGTCTTCTATAGACAGAAGACCTTTTGAGGTCTTCTATAGACAGAAGAAACTCTTGAGATCTTCTATAGACAGAAGACCTCTTGAGGTCATCCATACACAGAAGACCTTTTGAGGTCTTCTATAGACAAAAAACCTCTTGAGGTCTTCTGCAGACGGAAGACCTCTTGAGGTCATCCATACACAGAAGATCTCTTGAGGTCTTCTATAAACAGAAGACCTTTTGAGGTCTTCTATAGACAGAAGAAACTCTTGAGATCTTCTATATACAGAAGACCTCTTGAGGTCAAACATAGACAAAAGACCTCTTGAGGTCTTCTATAGACAGAAGACCTCTTGAGGTAATCCATAGACAGAAGACCTTTTGAGGTCTTCTATAGACAGAAGGCCTCTTGAGGTCTTCTATAGACAGAAGACCTCTTGAGGTCTTCTATAGACAGAAGACCTCTTGAGGTCATCCATAGACAGAAGATATCTTGAGGTCTTCTATAGACAGAAGACCTCTTGAGGTAATCCATAGACAGAAGACCTTTTGAGGTCTTCTATAGACAGAAGACCTCTTGAGGTCTTCTATAGACAGAAGACCTCTTGAGGTCTTCTATAGACAGAAGACCTCTTGAGGTCTTCTATAGACAGAAGACCTCTTGAGGTCTTCTATAGACAGAAGACCTCTTGAGGTCTTCTAGAGACAGAAGACCTCTTGAGGTCATCCATAGACAGAAGATCTCTTGAGGTCTTCTATAGACAGAAAACCTTTTGAGGTCTTCTATAGACAGAAGACCTTTTGAGGTCTTCTATAGACAGAAGACCTCTTGAGGTCTTCTATAGACAGAAGACTTTTGAGGTCTTCTATAGACAGAAGACCTCTTGAGGTCTTCTATAGACAGAAGATCTCTTGAGGTCTTCTATAGACAGAAGATCTCTTGAGGTCTTCTATAGACAGAAGACCTTTTGAGGTCTTCTATAGACAGAAGACCTTTTGAGGTCTTCTATAAACAGAAGACCTCTTGAGGTCATCCATAGACAGAAGACGTCTTGATGTCTTCTATAGACAGAATACCTCTTGAGGTCATCCATAGACAGAAGACCTTTTGAGGTCTTCTATAGGCAGAAGACCTTTTAAGGTCATCCATAGACAGAAGATCTCTTTAGGTCTTCTATAGACAGAAGACCTTTTGAGGTCTTCTATAGACAGAAGAAACTCTTGAAGTCTTCTATAGACAGAAGACCTCTTGAGGTCTTCTATAGACAGAAGACCTTTTGAGGTCATCCATAGACAGAAGATCTCTTGGATCTTCTATAGACAGAAGACCTTTTGAGGTCATCCATAGACAGAAGACCTCTTGAGGTCTTCTATAGACAGAAGACCTTTGGCTTCATCCATAGACAGAAGATCTCTTGAGGTCTTCTAAAGACAGAAGACCTTTTGAGGTCTTCTATAGACAGAAGAAACTCTTGAGATCTTCTATAGACAGAAGACCTCTTGAGGTCATCCATACACAGAAGACCTTTTGAGGTCTTCTATAGACAGAAGACCTCTTGAGGTCATCCATACACAGAAGACCTCTTGAGGTCATCCATACACAGAAGACCTCTTGAGGTCATCCATACACAGAAGACCTCTTGAGGTCTTCTATAGACAGAAGACATCTTGTTGTCTTCTATAGACAGAAGACCTCTTGAGGTCTTCTATAGACAGAAGAAACTCTAGAGGTCTTCTATAGACAGAAGACCTCTTGAGGTCTTCTAAAGACGGAAGACCTCTTGAGGTCTTCTCTAGACAGAAGACCTCTTGAGGTCATCCATAGACAGAAGATCTCTTGAGGTCTTCTATAGACAGAAGACCTTTTGAGGTCTTCTATAGACAGAAGACCTCTTGAGTTCATCCATACACAGAAGACCTCTTGAGGTCCTCTATAGACAGAAGACATCTTGTTGTCTTCTATAGACAGAAGTGCACTTGAGGTCTTCTATAGACAGAAGACCTTTTGAGGTCTTCCATACGCAGAAGACCTCTTGAGGTCTTCTATAGACAGAAGACCTCTTGAGGTCATCCATACGCAGAAGACCTCTTGAGGTCTTCTATAGACAGAAGACATCTTGTTGTCTTCTATAGACAGATGACCTCTTGAGGTCTTCTATAGATAGAAGACCTGCTTAGACAGAAGACCTCTTGAGGTAATCCATAGACAGAAGACCTCTTGAGGTCTTCTATAGACAGAAGACTTTTTGAGGTCTTCTATAGATAGAAGACCTGCTTAGACAGAAGACCTCTTGAGGTAATCCATAGACAGAAGACCTCTTGAGGTCTTCTATAGACAGAAGACTTTTTGAGGTCTTCTATAGACAGAAGACTTTTTGAGGTCTTCTATAGACAGAAGACCTCTTGAGGTCTTCTATAGACAGAAGACCTCTTGAGGTCTTCTATAGACAGAAGACCTCTTGAGGTCTTCTATAGACAGAAGACCTCTTGAGGTCTTCTATAGACAGAAGACCTCTTGAGGTCTTCTATAGACAGAAGACCTCTTGAGGTCTTCTATAGACAGAAGACCTCTTGAGGTCTTCTATAGACAGAAGACCTCTTGATGTCTTCTATAGACAGAAGACCTCTTGAGGTCTTCTATAGACAGAAGACCTCTTGAGGTCTTCTATAGACAGAAGACCTCTTGAGGTCATCCATAGACAGAAGATCTCTAGAGGTCTTCTATAGACAGAAGACCTTTTGAGGTCTTCTATAGACAGAAGACCTTTTGAGGTCTTCTATAGACAGAAGACCTTTTGAGGTCTTCTATAGACAGAAGACCTCTTGAGTTCATCCATACACAGAAGACCTCTTGAGGTCCTCTATAGACAGAAGACATCTTGTTGTCTTCTATAGACAGAAGACCTCTTGAGGTGTTCTATAGACAGAGAAACTCTTGAGGTGTTCTATAGACAGAAGACCTCTTGAGGTCTTCTATAGATAGAAGACCTGCTGAGGTCTTCTATAGATAGAAGACCTGCTGAGGTCTTCTATAGATAGAAGGCCTCCTGAGGTCTTCTATAGACAGAAGCCTTCCTGAGGTCTTCTATAGACAGAAGCCCTCCTGAGGTCTTCTATAGACAGAAGCCCTCCTGAGGTCTTCTATAGATAGAAGACCTCCTGGGGAGAAGACCTCCTTGCTTTCGTCGTGTTCCCAGGATATGGGAGCAGGAATGTCCCAATGTTTAGGAACACTTTTTTCATGCATATCCTGCACAAAATTTCTGTTAAGACCAGCTTCTTACTGTACATTTGAGAGTTAATAATCGTCAGGAGTTATGAGATTTCAATGTTCACAATTACGTTATTTGCCGATTTTTTATATTAAAGATCCAGATGTACACATTTATTATTATTTGCTTTTTATTTGGGATAACAACAACAATAAATTGAGTGCCGAAAACACAAAATAATGAACCCATTGTATAGCCCAAAAAAAATCCGTACTTTATGTGAAATTCATGAATCATAAAAAACGGTAAAAGAGGTTTCATCTGTTTTTAAAGAATCGACAATTTGGAAAGCACACCCGTATTCATTTTATCCCTACAAAGACATCTGTGGCTCCTTTATACGCATACAAACAAGTCTAAGCATCTTCGTTTTTGGCAAAAGGCCTACAACATACATACATATGTACATATGTATGTACAACCATAACGTTAATGACTGTTTTTTGGTTTGGTTCTTTGCTTTGCATTCTTTAGGCGGTTCCTTTATATCTCCCATAATACCAACAAAACAAAAACCAAATAACCTCAGATGTGAATGTTGGCAAAGAAGAAAACCTTAATTTCACGTGTCAAAGATCTCCTTCTTTTTTTCAGGGGGATCTTTTTTATGATTGTTATACTTTTGATGGATGCTATTGTATATGTCAATGTTTGCTGTCATTCAATGGCATTTGGTGAAGGGAGCCCCCCCCCCAACCTCATTTATTTCCTGGTATTCTTGTATAATTAATGTATTTCATAAACACATGACAAGGTAGTGATGATGATGATGATGAGGGTGATGCCCAAATGTCATTTGGCGCTTAAGAGAAAAATAACGTTGAATATTGTCAATTTGTAGAAAGGTTTTGGAGAAAGTATTTTTCCGATTTTTTCGTGTTGGTAATCTCATATTTTACCTTTAATGGAATGTTTCAACATTTACATATTTGTAACTTATGATACCTGGTGCATGAATAGTGGTTTTTTTCGGATACTGGTGAAGGGGGTTATGTTTGATATGATTAATTTGTCATGACATTATTATTGTTCTTTGTTTGTTTTAAGACATTTTTGTTATGTTTACGCTTGCATTATTTCATGTGTGAAATAATTTATTTTGTGTTATTTTAACACATGACCTTAGGGAAATAATTTTAATCGTTTCCTTAAAATTGTAGCAAATGAGGAAGACACAAAGCGTGAGATAATATTACATAAAACAAATATAATTTACATAATTGTAAATCAATCACCCTGAAATGTTGATAAAAGGCAAACTGACAGCGCGTGGAGTAAATGGGGAATCTTCCACTGTTTTTCCTCAAAATGTTTTTCCTGTAGCAGGAATGAATGAACTTTTGCCGATTAATGACTAAAAACCGTTTAATCCATTTAAATATTAAAAAGGTCACACGCTCAAAGCACTTTGAAATTATATTTATACCCTACACCACAATGTGGAAAGTATAAGTATAAGTGTAACACCGCAAAATATTCGTCGTAGACCCTTCGTGTGGTATACCAAAATTCATATCTCGATGAGATAAAGCGATTTTGAAATGTGTGTCCGTTCGTCCATTAAAAATTGTACGCACGCTATAGCCGCAATTATGGACCAATCTTCACTAAATTTTGTATGGAGATCGGATTCATACCAGAATAGACCCCGGAAGAAGTTGTCCGACATAGTTCTTACAATGTAAAAGATTATACCAAATCGAGGGCTCCTTTTGTGAGCCATAGTTAGTGGCCATTGGGTTTTTACAATTTTCGAGTAATTATCAGTAAAGATTTACCTCTAATAACAAGTAAGAAAGTATCAGTCACCTGTTTTGACGAATATATACCCTCTGACGAAGATATACCCTCAGCCACTAATACATGACTGGATGAAATAATATGATGTGCAAAGTCTGCACCCATCAGTAACTCCCTGCGAGAATTATCCTTGGGATTTGCCATTTTGTTTGGTGCCGTCAGGGTTTCATCGAGCTTTTAGGCTAATTTATCAAGAAAAAAAATTGTACCCTCGTAAAGGCATTCGCAAGGACAACCTTCCGAAAAAAAATTTCAAAACTATCAGAGAGGAGGTCTTAAAATTCACTTTATTCGAATTTTGGGTGGGAGGTACCCGAAGGAGTGGACCGATATAGTCCATATTCGAGCCCGATATATATCTGGAAGGAATAATACGATGTGCAATGTTTGGACCAAATCAATTGCTCCCTTCGAGAGTTATCGCTCGCACCATTTTACAGACAAATTTCGAACTTTTGTGGGGGAGGTACCCGAAGGAGTAGACAGATATGGCCCATCTTTGAACTTAAACTAAGTTTGGTCAAAATATTACGATACCCATAATTTGGTTAGAATCGGTTGATCCGTTCGAGAGTTATCGTGCGCACCAGCCAGCCAGACAGACAGACGGACATGGATAAGTCGACTCCAAATTGTCCTACGGCAGCGGGTTCTTTCGTACCGGATTGACCCGGAACAACACAAAATCATCGTTCCGGCCAGCGGCTGCCACCTCAGTGTACATATGTTTGTATTTGTTTCGTTTTTCTGTGTTGGGAGCAGCATATCCCGGAATGCCTGCTCCGAATTCTTTTCGTACGTTCCGGGACGGAGGAAAACCCATGACCAATATATCTGTGCTCAGTTTGTCACACCCGCATCTTCACCCACATCCAACCTTCGGTGAGATGCAATAGATTTCAGGAGTGGGTGCATCTAAGGGGTTGCTCTGGACTTGTCCACCTGAGAGACTACGACAGGGACTATGTTGCTGCATGCTGCGTGAACACAGTCCCCAGTGATTCGTCGTCGGATTACGAAACTCCCTCGTCGTCTGACTACGAAACTCCCCCGCAGTCCCCTCGACAACAACCGCACACGCAGCCTTTAACACCAGCCGTTGTTGTCCCAATCCCAGAGAATGCATCCTTTTTGCAATTTAATTCCAATGGACTCCGAGGTAAGATCGAGGAAATAGTAGATTTCATGAGCCGGAAGAACATCAAGGTCGCTGCGGTGCAAGAAACCAAGCTCAACAACAACTGTAGCTTACAACATTGTGATGGTTACAATGTGCTAAGAAAAGATCGCACCAGAAGTGGAAGTGGGGGATTAGCTTTCCTATTGCAACAGTCTGTCCAATACAGACCTATCTCGCTTGAGCCTGTCTCTAATGACCCGTACATGGAATGTATAGGGGTAGCAGTCAGGTGTGGAACTGCCGAGATAGAGTTGCTGAACGTATACATCCCGCCGAGAAATAGCTGTATCTCAGATTACGTGCCTAACATTAGCCCGCTTTTGGAAGGTCATAATCGTCTGGTCCTGGGGGACTTTAATGCGCATCATGATATGTGGCATTCGGCCCTCGGAAACGACCAGAGAGGTACAGCGCTGGCTGAGCAGATTGACAGCTCTACGTTTTGCACGGTCAATGAGGACGCCCCTATCAGAATTAGAGGAGAGTGTCACAGCTCGCTGACAAATGACGTTACCTGGGAACCCGTTATTTCCCTTGGATCAGATCATCTCCCCATAATTGTCTCCATTAGCAGACCACCCGATTTCATTACCTCTGAAAGCCGCACATTCGTCAATCATAAGAAAGCTGATTGGCCGGGTTTCAGAGAGTTCACCAACCACTGGTTCAGAGTACTGCCCAATCCTTCTGATGTTCGGGTAGCGGAAAGGACGTTCCGAGACATCATCACTGCTGCATCCGCTCGCCATATCCCTGCGGGTCGAATACCAGAAGTAAGACCAAACTTCCCAGCAGAGGCGACGAGATTAGCAAATGAGCGTGATGAGCTTCGCCGAACCAACCCCAATAACCCCAGAGTCAGGGAGCTGACACTGGAAGTTAACAGGCTGGTCGGCGAGCATAAGCGGAACAAGTGGTTAAATCATCTGAAGAGTTGCAACATTGGAGCCGGTGTAGGTGAATTGTGGGCAACGGTTAAGTCACTCTCGAACCCTGGAAGAAGGGAAGATAGGACCTCAGTCACGTTTGGCGACGTTACGTTGACTTACCCGAAGAGGTGCGCAAGTTATTTCAATCGACAGTTTGTCGAGCACCCCTAGAGTGACAGGGCGAAGAGAAGAGTATTACGTCGCATCAGATCTTTTCCTGCCGAGGAGGAACCACCACAGTTTTCAATGGATGATGTTGCCAATGGCATCAGGAACGGTAAATCATCCAAAGCGTTGGGCCCTGATGGAATCTCCATGGTAATGCTAAAGCAGCTGGATGAGCCGGGAGTGGAGTATCTCACTAAAGTTCTCAACTTGTCGCTATCCCCACCCTCATTGTTCCCGAAGTCTGGAAAATGGGCATGGTGGTCCCACTACGGAAGCCCGGCAAGGATGCCAGCAAAAGTGACTCGTACAGGCCGATTTCGCTTTTGTCGCCCGTAGCAAAGACCCTTGAGGCCTTAGTCCTCCCCAGTATCAGAAATAGCTATCAAGTTGCCGATCATCAGCATGGATTCCGTAAGCAGCACAGCATAACAACTGCTCTGCACGCCATTACCACACATATTTGTCAAGGACTCAACCAGAGACGGCCGTGCGATAGAACAGTGATGGTGGCGCTTGACTTATCAAAAGCCTTTGATATAGTCAGGCACTCCACGCTGTTTGAGGACATTGAGCAGAAACCCTCCGGCCGATCTTGAAACGTTGGATAGTCAATTATATATGTGGACGCCAGTCGTACGTGGAATTCAGGAACAAGAAGTCCAAACCCCGTAGAGTGAAACAGCGAGTTCCCCAAGGTGGGGTGATATCTCTGTTTAACATCTACCTCTCTTGTATTCCGCCCCTCCAGACGGCATCGAGATCGTAACGCATATGGATGATTGCACGATCCTGGCGTCGGGTACCTATCCTGATGACATCTGTGAGAGACTGAACAACTATTTAACCGATCTTACCACCTTTTTCCATTCGAGGAATATGCAGATTTCCGCCACAAAATCAACAGCAACTCTGTTCACCACATGGACAGCGCAGTTTGGAAGAGAATTAAATGCCGTGGTAGACGGTAGCAGAATTCCGACCACAAACTGCCCCACAATTTTAGGGGTCACATTCAACACTACTTTCAGGTCGTGCGCGCAGGCCACAGCTATCTGCGACAAACTGAAAAGTAGGAACAAGGTCCTCAAGTCCCTAGCCGGCAGCACTTGGGGTGGAGATAAAGAAACCTTGTTGAACACATATAACGCGATAGGTCGGTCTGTGGTAAGCTATGCGGCGCCAGTCTGGTCCCCGAGATTATGTGATAAGAATTGGAAAAAAGATTTAAACTTGTCAGAATGCCGCCCTGAGAACAGCAACAGGGTGCCTCCTCAAATCTTCAGTGGACCATCTACATGAGAAGGCAAAGATTCTTCCAGTAAAGCAACACAATGAGATGCTTTCGTTGC